>NC_134583.1:9153000-9829500 GCF_037038515.1 Microtus pennsylvanicus | reverse complement strand
AAACTGCGGCCTCCGTGAAATGCCAAGAGATTGTGAAGAAGGGTGGGGGGTGTGAAGAGTGACCCACATGCTCCTCCCTGATGTAACTGTCCTGAGATTAGATTAGCTGCCACCAGGTCCTTGCAGCCTGAACCACTAGAGTCCTTGATGATCACACTGCCTTCCTCCCTCTCTACGTGGCACCTGAATCCAAGTCAGGGAACCATTCGCTGTAGGTCCTAGAATAAGAAGGGGATTTCCTACCATGGCTCCTGTATGGTATGCTTACCCTTGGAAGAAACAAGGGGTAGTAATACACATTTCCAATATAAAAATAAATTTACAAATATACATATATATGTGGTGTATGTGACAAGCACCTTTTATAAAAACAAAAAAGAAAGAAAGAAAAGAAAAAAAGCAGAAAGGATGTCACAAAATTAATGAGAAAGGCACTGCAGAAAGTGTGTAGACACAGTGAATGTTCTTGGATTGAGACAAAACTGAATATACCTTTGAATTTGGTGTTGACCTTGGAACCATTTAAAAATATTTTACAAAGTACAACAATTGAAATATATTTTAACAGTTGATAACCAACAAACCTGAAATTTTAAAGCAAATAGAAGGTGGATTCACTTTTTTACTTTGTTTTTTATTTTTATTTTTTATTAATTAGCAACAGAGAAAGACAAGTGGATTAAGTTTTTTTATTATGTTACATTATTTTTATTAGAGGTTGCATATATATATACATACACAGATAAATTTCACTGTATATATTTATACAAAGTTGGTTGTATCTGAAAATTACTAAATTAAATACCAGAGAGAAGGTAAAGTGGATTAAGTTTTAGCACAGTGCTATTAGCACATGTCACCTGTGGAATATTCTTTTAAGATAACTAGAATGAACTTTTGGCAATTATCATTATGATAAAGACAAAATGATGTGAAGGCGTGTCCTAGATTAGAAGGGACTAGCAAAACCAAAAGCTGGTGTCATGTGACCTACGCTGAGCTAAGGATCACTAGGGACTGTATATAGGCCATGCATCTGGTGGGGTCTACTGTGACATCAGTGCGGCCTTTCTTTGGGTAATGCCAAAGTTCCTCTTGTCTGGAGATGCACGGTAAAGAACTCAGGTAAAATCGTACTGTCAGGATTCTGCACTCAGATGGTTGGGGAGGAAAGGGGTAAGATTTCTGTGTGATCTTACATGTATAGAGAGATATTTATAAAGAAGGGAGAGCATAAAATTTGGCAAAATTTAGTAATTTAGCATAAATCCACCTCTTTGCAGAATCCCAGATTTACCTCAGATAAACATAGATGGATATACTCTTTCACCTTTTCTATGAATTAAAATGTTCTAGTTTAACAAAAAAAAAGTTGGAAAAAAACATGACAGGTGGTGGTGCACACCTTTAATCCCAGCACTCGGGAGGCAGAGGCAGGAGGGTGTCTGTGAGTTCAAGGCCAGCCTGGTCTACATAGTTAGTTCCAGGACAACCAGAGAAGTCAGTAGCACATGCCTGATGCCTCAGCTCCATGAGATGTTTAGACACATAGACCTCCGGAGCCTAGGGATTGGAGGTTAACCTAGGCAACAAAGTGGGGTTCCCATCATGAAGGAGGAAAGGAAAGGGGGAAGGAGGCAGGAAGGGGACGAGAAGAAAGGCATGGAGGGGCCGAGAAGAAAGGAAAGAGAAAGAAGGGAGGTTAAGGGAAGAGAGGAGGGGAGAATAGGACTTTGTACTGATCACCTGTCCAGTGCTCAGCTGTGATTCTAAGCCGAGTATTTAGCCCTGAGGAACCATAGTAAGCTGGCAGTCTCATGAGCCTATATTTAGCATGTAAGGCAAATAAGAAGATGTGATCATTTAAATTGCAATAATGCTAAAAGCAAAATAAAACAGAATAACATTACAGACAATAATTGAGAGAGAAGTGGCGTTAGCTGGTAGCCAAGGAAGGCAGGCAGCCTCTTCGGCATTCTGCTGGGAAAACTGGATAGCCACATATATATAAGAATGACTAGATCCCTATCCATCAGTCTGTACAAAAAAAAAATCATCTGCAAATGGGTCAAAGATCTTAATATAGCACCTGAAACTCTGAGGGAAAGAAGTAGGGAAGCCATTTCAAGATACAAGCATAGACAAGGCTTTCCAGCAAGGATTCCAATTCCAATTGCTGAGGGAGTAAAGCCAACAGTGGGACCTCACGAAGCTAAACAGGCTTTTGTGAAGCAGTGGAACCAGTTAACTGAGAAACTCTTTGCTGGCTACATATGACAGACAGCAAATGCCTCGAACAGTAAAGAACTCAGAGAACAAGAAATCAAGCGTCAGGAAATGAGCCGGTGAAATGATTCTCAAAAGGTGAAATACAAAGAGCCAGTAAACACGGGAGAAGCATGGCGAAGCGCACGTGCCTTAGAGCAAAGCTAAGCTAAGTTGGGATTCCATGTCCCCTATTCAGAATGACAGTCATTCAGCAAACAAATGACAGGGACGGGATGACAGCTCAGTGAACAAAGCTCTGGCTGTGCTCTTACTGTTCTGTGGCTGTGAAGAGCCACAATGACTAAGGCAGCTTGTAGAGGGAAAGCTGCCAGCTGCTTACAGTTTGAGAGGGTTAGCCCGTGACTGGTGTAGGGAAGGCTAACTCTAGGCAGACAGGCAGAGAAAGAACTGGACCTAGCTTGAGCTTAAGCTTTTGAAACCTCAAATCCCTCCCCTACTGACACACCTCCAACAAAGCCACACCTCCTAATTCTTCTTTAACTAGGGATGAAACATTCTCAAATGCATGAGCCTAAGGCAGGGGCTGGGGTATTTCCATTCAAACCACCGCACCATGCAAGCATGAGGTCCTAAGTTTGAAACCCCGGAATGTACCAAAAGCTGTGAACCTGTGCCTGCAATTCTAGTGTTCCTACAGGAAGACTGGAGGCAGAAATAAGAGAATTCCCAGAGTCTGGTGGTGATGGTGGTACGTGCCTTTATTCTTAGAACCTGGGAGGCAGAAGCAGGCGAATCTTTGTGAGTTGAAGCCAGCCTGGCTACAGAGGGAGTTCCATGACAGCTAGAAGAAAAAAAGAGAGAGAATTCCAAGAATCTCACAAGCCAGCTAGTCTAGCATACACGTGGGGGGCTGGGAGGCAAGAGACTACCTCAAACAAAACAAAAGGACTGCCAGCCAAGGTACTCCTCTGACCTCCATGTGTACAGGATGGGACACACATGCTTGCTCTCTCTCTCTCTCTCTCTGTCTCTCTCTCTCTCTCTCTCTCTCTCTCTCTCTCTCTCTCTCTCTTTCACACACACACACACACACACACACACACACACACACACACACGTGAAAAGAAAGAAAAATGGTCAGTACAGAAGAGGATACAAATAGTGTCTCCGTGACAGTCCAGGAGAAAGGTGGTTTGCACAAGAGCGGGGGGCCAGGGACATGCAAAGAGAGAGATAAAAATCCAGGATAACTTGCCGATTAGGGGATGGAAGACAGAAAAATGGGACTTGCCATGAACTGAGATGGGAAAACCTGTCCAAGAAGCCAAGTGGGAGAGGAGACAGATAGCTTGCCGAACTTTCTGATTAGGGCTCCGGTTGCTTACGAGCTAAAGCCAACAAACGATAGGCTGGTGGCAACATTAGTAAGCAGACAGTGGTCACAGCCTAAGCCATCCAATGGAGGGACAAGGCAGCTTGCAGATTCTACTGGATAGCTCATGAGACGGTAATTAGGAGATTGTAAAATCTTGTGATTGAAATTTTCAATTTAAAAATTAACTTATTTCAAGTCGGTATCTGCCAGCTCAGATGAAAACGTTAACTTCCAAGTTGCAAGGGCTTTCGCCTCAGGCCCCTAACTCCCCTCCCAGAGCTTGTGGAGGGGGCTTTCCTTGGTCTTGATTCTGTCGGGGTTTCCAGTCGGAGAAAGAGAAGGGACGCTGAGGATGTGGCCCTGCTCACTGTGACGTGTGACATGGAGTTCGTGGGTGCAGCCCTGCAGGGGTCAGCCAGAGTGTAACAGTGGTTCCCAGACATGTTTTGCCGGTGACCTCTGGCGTGTCACTAAATTTCACAGGCTGCCTTTCATTTTTTTAAGCCAATTCTCCCTCCTTTCTTTGCCCCGCAAATGCCTCCGTGAGAGACCCGCATTCTAAGCATATTTTGTTCCTCAAGAGCAGGCCCTGGCAGCTTTGACACGATTCATTAGCATTCCTTCACTGCTTCTGCTCACCACCCCCCCCCCCAAGATTTCTGCTCTTAAAATAATGCCGACTTATTTATTCAGATCTTTGCCTCCCCCAAAAAAAGAAATGCTGAAGGCTTTTCGTGAGAATTCTTCAGGAATAGCTGAAGTCTGACGGACTTTGGAGTGGTGCTTAGAATAGAGACTTGACAACAAGGGCCCTTGGGGGATGACAGGCTTTGAACCCTCTCTACCAGGAGGACCTTGCTTTTGCTGCTGTTTTTTAATTAGGTTTAGTGCCAGGATGCCAGAATGAAAAGGTTCTAGAAATCTGAACTGTACACATCTTGAAGTCAAATTAAAGGCTTACAAATCCATGCATTGTAGTAAGCACATGTGATACCAACACCCAAGTTCTGGGCCAGCTAAAAAGAAAAGCTTTTTAGGTTTTTTTTTAATATTTTATTTGTTTGTCTGTTTGTTTATTTTTTAGGAAATCTTGATTGCCTAGCCATCCAAGTGTTTTTTCCTTGCTCCATCTTAGAGAATTTATGGGCCAACCTTGTCACTACTAATGTGGTCATTTATCTCCGATCAAAGGCCAATGTCAAAATAAGGTTCTTCCTCTACCAACTGTTATACGAGGCCTTGGTTGATTAGTCACTTCAATTTTATGTCTAGAGTTTGCACTCAAATCCTTAATTTAGACCCGGAAGAATTACCTAGAAATTCCAGCCCAGGTCAAGTGCTAGCTGTTGACCCAGAATAGATCACTAAATAGAAGCCAGAATAGAAGACTTCCAGGAAAGAGATCTTAGGATTTCAAAAAACCCTGTAAACTTTACCTCATATAGAGCTATGTTCTCTGAGTTCTGCCCTTCCTTTGTTAGGATATTAGAGATCAGAACTTGTTTTAGACTGTGCTCTTCACCCCACACACACACACACACACACACACACTCACTCCACTGCCTTCCCTCTGTTCTTTCTACTCACAATTAGACCTGGTTTCTTTTCCTGTGGCTACCAAAGATTTCAGTCCTTCCTGGCTCCATCCTAAAGTGTATCCGAGAGAGTATTATCATGGATGAGGTGACCGAGTGATTAAGGCAATGCACTGCTAGGAGATATTTCTTTTTAATTTCATTTTACATTCCAACCACGATTTCCCTCCCACCTACCCTCAGCCCACCCCCCTCCTACTTCTCTCAACTGCTAAGGGCTCCCATGGGGAGTCAACAATGTCTGACACATTTAGATGAGGCAGGACAAGGCCCTCCACCCTGCATTAAGGCTGAGCATGGCATCCCACCATAGGGAACGGGCTCCAACAAGCTAGTTCATGCACCAGGGATAGATCCTGGTCCCACTGCCAGGGGCCCCTCAGATAGTCCAAGCTTTACCACTATCTCCCACGTACGGAAGACCTAGTTCTGCCCCATGGAGACTCCACAGCTGTTGGTCTAGAGTTCATGAGTTTCCATGAGCTTAGATTCACAACCAAAAATATAAACTAGGAGATATTTAAGGAGGAAAAGCTTAAGGCTCTTTTTTTTTTCTCCTGCCACTTCAAGGTATGTAGAATCACAAGGCGGGTATAGCATTTATGATATTTTTAAATGGCTCAGTCATTATGTCAAGCCCAGAAAAATACGAGATAGGGCCTGCTGCTAACTCTGACTGTGTGACTAACAGGCCTGTGTGACTGACTGGCGACGCTTGCTCACCCAGCAGGTCTAAATAGAAGGTTTGTTCGGGGAGGGAGAGTAATGTCTGAAAATAATGCCTTACAAATGTCTTGAAACTGAGACAACTCCGTCTGCATTATTCGATGTTAAGGTTCTGCATTCATACAACTGGATTTCTATTGACTGGAATGGTGGCCTTTGAAGATGTAAAAAAGTCACTGACACCTTTTCTTTCTTCATACCGCCTGGCACTGTATCCCGTCAAGGCTCCCTGTGTTCTCTGCACATTGTCTGTGGTCTTAGCCCACTGGTTGGTCCGGGCCAGCATTCCAGTCTAAGGTAGCTTTGTGGAGGTGTCTTCCATATGCTTACTGGAGAGCTGGGGAAGTCTATTTTGTCGACTCACTAGCCAGTATATTCACCGGTGGTACCCAGAGTAATGCTATCAAGTAAATGCTATCAAGTACTTCTTCCTCCTGTCCCTTTGTGTGCAGATTCTTAAGGAGTGTTAGGACTATATCCCTGCTCTGATTCTTGAGTCAGAAGCTAAGGAACATCAAAGATTAGAAGTTAGCAAGGCAAGTCAGCAACATGAAATTAGCTCTGTAGTTTTTGTGTGTATGGTTTTTCTTGTTTCTTTTGTACATTTTTGTCTTATTGATTTTTTTTTGGTTTGTTTGCTGAGTTTTCCTTTTGTGGTTTTGCTGTTGTTGTTTGAATGAGAGACAGAAAGAACATAATGTTGCATGGTCAGGGAGGAGGTGGGATCTGGGAGGAGTTGGGGGAGACGAAAACATGATACGTTGTATAAAATTTTTAATTAGAAAAAAGGATGGAATCCTTTGTACATTTAAATAAACTAACTAAGGCATGTCAGGAACTGTAGCTCAGTAGTAGAGTGCCTGCCTAACATGCACAAGGTTTACTCCCCTGTACTGCAGTGAGAAAAGAACAAGAACAGCAACAACAACAACGAGGTATATTAGAGTGTGACCTCCCAGCCAGTTTGCAATTGTAATAAGAACATAGGTTGCCCTCCAGACTCTGCATCAACTCTGACAGCAATGAGTGCTCACCAGCTTTCAAGATAACACATTCCAATTTCCCTAACTATCATTGCTAAAATTGTCTTTCTTTCTCTGTAGCAGAGATTTTCCACTATGTCTTCAGATGCTATTCTATTTATGATTTGTGGAGAACAAATCAAATCTTGACTTTGCATGATAGATAATCCATTATTTCTCACGTGGGACTCCATAAAAACCCCCTCTCTTGGGATATAGCATCCCTGCTCCAAGGACCACCTGGGGTTTAGTGATGGCCATGATTCTCGTGAGTCTGGACCAAAGGCAAGAGTGTTGATGGGCTCTGAGCAATGCCACTTTCCCTCCCTGCCTCAAGGTGTGTCCCCCTCACCCTCTCATTTTTTCAAGACAGTGTTTCTCTGTGTAGCCCTGACTGTCCTAGAACTAGCTCTGTAGACCAGACTGACCTCAAAACTCAGAGTTTCTCTTAATGTAACCTAGGACTGTTTTGGGTTTCCCAGAAACTGTGAGTGCTAAAATTCTCTTGTCCTGTCCATCTGCGTTGAACTTTCTTATCACACAACAGGATTTTACATCAATTTTTCTTAAATTGAGTCGATGCATTTGCCTAATAACATCAGCCTGTGGTCTTTATTGAGGGATCTCAACTCTGCTGCCTGAGTAGCTGATCAGTTGCTAATCAGTTTCTATGTCCAAGACAGAAGTTAAACAAAACGAAGTAGATGGGAAAACTGGGTCACACTGACGACACTTCTCCCAAGTTAAGGTTGACCCCAGTCCACCAACCAGTTGCTGATGGCTTGATTTGATTGTCCTGCAGGCCTTGTTTTTCATACTCAGTGACCCAGGAGGTAATAGTTGCCAGGCCACATTCCCAGGATGCTGTTTCTACTGCTTTCTCTGAGTAGTACTGCCATCAAATCTAAAAATGCAGTTCTTTTTGCAGGAATTGTTCCAAGTCAAGCTTGAGTCATCTGCCACTTTCCTGTCTGAGCTCTGAGTGGTTGCTGCCAAGCCCGGAAAGGTCAAGCCCAATTCAATGGACACATTGTTGAAGACCTAGGTTCTACTCCTTGAGAACATGGCAGAGTCATCTACAGTGTTTCGTGTGTACCCCAGTGCAGTGACACTCAAGAAAGGCTTCTTCTGCTGTGTAGATCATAGAAATTTAAAAAAAGTGAAAAGAGCCGGGCAGTGGTGGCGCACACCTTTAATCTCAGCACTCAGGAGGCAGAGGCAGGTGAATCTCTGTGAGTTCAAGGCCACCCTGGTCTACAAGAGCTAGTTCCAGGACAGGCTCCTAAGCTACAGAGAAACCCTGTCTCAAAAAACCAAAAAAATATATATATAATTACAAAGTAGAAATGGAAACTGAATTTTAGGGGACAGTATTAAAAACTGAGTTTTCAAATCCCATCCAAAGCAAGTTGATCAGTAACTCCTTAGGAGGCAGTCCTCTTCTGGTAAAACAGTGGTTCCCTAGGAGAGACAGCCCTACCCTGGCTCCTTGGAAAATGAGCTCACAGTTCCACAGATTGAAAACACACAAGAAAGAACCATTCACTCCCCCAGTACACAATCTAGCCCCCACCCCACAGAACTAGGGTCTTCTCATGTCCAACATCAGTCTCCCCGACTTGGGCCCATGTTCTCATTTCTTTCTCGGGCAGTATTTCTAAGAATCCCCAGCGTCCCTCCTCATCCTCCTCACTCTTTTCAGATCTCTGTACTTTGTTCCTTCATTCTCCTCCCTCCAGCATCACAAATGACTGGATCCTGGAAGATACTGCTGTGAATTCTTTTTGGCTCCCTTCCTGCCAGCCCCACTGTCTGCCTGCACATGACAACCATGAACAGCTGTGGGGAGGGCTTTCAACTGCCTGGCTTCTTGCTGCAGTGTTTCAACACCAGGGTTCTAGGGCTTAGCTGTACAGGAGAAGAAAGGAAAAAAATGGCAAAAGAGTTAACCTAAAATCCCCATTATCTCTGTCCTCAGACTTTCCTCCTCTTTTTCGGGAAAACAAAGACTTTGACAAGGCCGCAGAGATATTGGCAGCTCATCCCTCTGGATCATCATTGAGATGATCTCATGTGTTGGCCCCAGAGGCAGCCTTGTGTTGCTCCCCAGGACTTTGTGGATATTGCTGAATGTTGGATGTCTGTTGTTGACGTAAGAATCTTAGCAATCTGCCCTTACCTGACCACCTCCTCACAACCTCTAGAAGTCTACACTAAACAGAGGGGAGATAGGCTGTCACCACAGAGCCTGAAGCTGTAGCCAGGGCCCCCTGATGCCACCCACCAACCCAAACTCCCATCAACCGCTCCAGAGAATAGAGTCCCTGGGAGGCAGGGGCTTCTCAGTTATACACTTTCTTCCAAACGTACAGGACGCACAGTGGACATTTGGGAATGTCTGCCTTGCTTCTCCCACTGTTGCTGCCCCCAGGAACACTGCAGATACTGTGGATAAGGGGTCAGCACCTCATGCCCACCAACCCTGCTGCCTTTTACCTCTTCTCCCTCCCCAGTGCCCATTCCCTACTGCAGGGAGTCATACACAGTGCTCTCTCATGTTTCACACGGGAAGATAGGAGCAGCCATGGCCAAAGACCTTCATCCTCAGGGCTCAGCAAGAGTGCTTGTCCAGGCTCCTAATCCAAGCATTTCCAAAACTATGAACATGTATAGCACAGCATAGAGGTGATGTGATTTCAGCTTGTCTACAAGAACTTCTTTTAAATCATTGTGTTTATTTACATGTATATTTGAAAAGTATAACTCCTAGCAAAGTGTGGTATTGCACACCTAAGTCCCAGCACATGGGAGACCAAGGCAGGAGGATTGCTGTGAGCTCAAGATGACCCTGGGCCACATAATGAGTTCCAGTCTGAGCTGTAAAGAACCCTTTTTCAGAAGGCAAATACAAGCAAGGGTAATTTGTGTGTTAAGCCTGAGTTGGCAGCTATTTTTCCTTGGAAACTAGGTGTCCTTCCACAGAGGGACGGTGTCAGCAGGGGGTATTTGCAGCCTCTTTTCTGCTGCTCAGGTATAACATAGGGAAGGGCAGGAAGCTGGCAGGACAGGTCAATAGAGCCTGATCAGAAGGAGCCTTTCATGCCAGGCTGAGAGAGATGGGCAGTATTGTGCAGAAACCTGGGGTTCTCTAGGCACCAACTGGGCAGAATGCATAGAAAGTACCAGAGAAAAACAAGATGGCAGCAGGGTTGTCTCAGGCCATAAGTAAGTTACAAGGCCCTGAAATAACATGTTGAAGAAGAGAGAAACAGAGTTGGCTTTTTAAAGATGGGAGGAGGAAAATAGAAAAGACCTAAAATTGTTAATGTGTCTTCAGCCGGCTATCCTGGCCGTGCTCATTAGACTCCCCACGGTCTAGCCCAGCTTGCCGCAGGAGCCAGCTCTCTAAAGATGGGGATTCGCACTTCAGGATGGTAGCCATCCGCCTGTCACTCGAAATGCAGCTGGTATGACTGAGAAAGCGCATTTTTAGTTTTCCCTTTGCTCAGTTTTAGTGAGATGCCGCTCATAGCTCATGACTACCGCACTGACGAGAGCGTGAGCTCAAACGTTGTCCCTGGTTTGCTGGCCCTTGTGCCCTAGAGCCTAGCACAACGCCTAGCGCATAGTAGGGACTCAGTAGAGATTGGTTGAATGGGTAAATTTCAAGAACACCACGAGGTCTAGGCAGGGTTTGCGCCCCATTCAAATCAGTTTATGGCTTTCGTGGAGAAGTCTGAAGGGATGAGGAGAAGGGGTTTTCACAGACATATGCAGGATGTTCCCCAAATGTTCAAACTGGAGCTCTCCGAAACCTCAGGCAAGGCAAAATCAAGCCAGAGGAGCCAGGGTCTGCTTTGCAATCCCTGCTGGAGTGCTCTTCCTCTCAGGTCTTAAATGCCCGCCCCCAAACACCGCAAGAGGAGTGACCGAAATAGGAACGCACACTGAGAAGGAATTGGAAGAAGAGAACGTGTCAGGACCACTTTGTTAAACTGGACAGGGCAAATTTAGAGTGTAATTTTAATCTCAAGTAGAGAGGCGCTGCGCTTGCCCAGAGATTGAGAACGTTCACGTCAGTCACCAGGCTGCTGAGAGGAGCAGATGCCATAGGCATAGCACTCAGACGATAGCTCTGTGACCTACAAAACGGTCACCACATGTGTGTTATAATTTGTACATGCTGGACTTTTATCTAAAAATATACCTGAAAAGCCTGGCTGTTGTCATATCATTCTGATATCTGTCTGGGGCTAGGGCCAGAAAAAATGTTGCTAGATTCTATCTGCATCCAGACACAGAACCTAAATAATCTGAGAAAAACTTCTATATCTTTTGAAAAAAAAAATGGAAAAGACTCTGGAGAAACTGATTCTCCCCCTCTCTGGTCACTTAACTTGGGGCTCGGTGCTTACCCCCACGAGATTCTCTGTGCCTTCCCAGCCTATTGCTCAGCAGAGAGTCATGGACTCCATCCTCCTGCCTCTGGTTGGCAAATACCACCTCCCCAGTGCCCTGCAGGCCTCCACTTAATTTCTTGCCTTCCCTTCCTCTGGCCACATCGTAGCAGTACATTGAGACTCTGTCCTATGAGATGACTTCCTTAGACTCCTGTTTCCCCTGCGCCCCTCATCACCCTCCACTGAGAAACCCTGCCCAGTGAGCCTTCACTTCCCTTCCCGCCCAGAACCAGCTCTCTTCACTCCAGCAGCAGAGTTGGTTATATATGGCATCCTGCTTGCTAGCAGCCATAGGCAGAGTTCTGCCCCACCCTGACTGGTCAGAGCAGAGTAGCCTTTTGTGATAACTGGAGCAGGGAACAGGGACTTCAGGAACGGCAGTGTCGCAGACTCACGCTGTTCCCCCAACCTATTAATTATCACTTATTTATTTAGATACAGGATCCCTTTTTTTTTCTGTTTTCACTCTTTTATTTTGGCTTTACGTTTTAATCGCGTATGTTGATTAATTATATCTTCCACCTCACCCCCACTCTCTAACTCCCCACCAACATGCTGCCCTCCAAACTTCACGCCCCTTTTGTGTTTTTAGTGCATTAGTTCCAGATGGTGCTGCCCATAGCACATGGCTGTAGAGTCATGTGCCTGGACATGGAAAAGCACCCTCCCCGCCCCCAGAAAAGTGACTCTCCCTTTCTTAGCAGACGTCAAATGCCAATAGTTCCTTGGCTAAGGCTGGGGCCTCAGGAGCCCCTCCTCCTCCTGTGATGGAATTTTTAACTGGCTAGATCTTGTACTAGTCCTAGGCAGGTGACTGTAGTGGCTATGAGTTCCTGGCATTTCACATTTCCCCTCCTTGGCCTCCAGTTCTTAGAGGTTTTGCGCCTTCTCTTCCAATGTCCCCAGAGGCTGGGGAGAGGAGAGTTGATCACACACGCCCCTCTACAGCTGAGCGCATGGTCGCTTTTGCTCAGCACTTGGAATACTGATTCGCTTCTGTATCAGCCACCACTCACTCAGGTGCAGGATGTCGTTACCTAACCGTGTCTGGCCTCAAGCTCACAATCCTGCCTCAGCTTCCCCAGTGCTGACATTACAGGTGTGAGCCACCACACCCAGCCCAACCCAGCAGTTTTTAAATGGGGTTGAGGGAAAATAGCAAATTTCTACCAAAATTGTTTCCTCACAGATAACCACATTCCTTCAACTCTCTCTGCTGCTTTTGTGGTTTAAGGTCATTGGTTCACGTGAGCGCTCCTCAGTTTAGGGATCTCTTCACATTCACGTGCCACTGTCATTGGTTCACGTGAGCGCTCCTCAGTTTAGGGATCTCTTCACATTCACGTGAGCGCTCCTCAGTTTAGGGATCTCTTCACATTCACGTGAGCGCTCCTCAGTTTAGGGATCTCTTCACATTCACGTGAGCGCTCCTCAGTTTAGGGATCTCTTCACACTCACGCGCCACCGCCACTGTCATCCAGCCTTCCCCTCAGCAAGAGTGCTCACTCTCGGGTGTAAGATGGAAATTGCTGCAGAATGGATTGATTATGATCCTGTTTAATCTCGAGTGATTGTCTTCCAGCTTGCATTTTGTTACATCCTTTCCAAACATTAATAACTACGCCTAACTGCAAATGAGGCCATTTTCATCTTCAAATTTTATTCAAATTCTAATACCTCCTCGCAATCAACACATAAGCAACAGGGCTGCTCTGACTTCACTCATTGGCTCAAAAAAATGCTGGAAGTTGATGATGTCTACCCTGTGTGATATTGTACAGCAATGATAACAATGGGTGAAATACTACATACAGTGAAACTGCCCAAAAGATAAAGAAGATGAAAATAATATGCTGTAAAATCTTCCAATATTAAGAAGTTAAAGTTATGTGGACTGAAAAGAAAGGAAGAAAGAAAGAAAGGAAAGAACAGCAGTAGAATCCCAAGACCCATGCCTTCCAATAAGGGTCTACCAGGTTCTATACCTATGCTGATAAAATATTAATATGTGCAAGGCCTGGTTCTCAGGCAAGGTCTCAGTCCGACAAAGCAGTAACGAGAAGCACCTGTGGCTCCTCTTTTCCATCCAAAGGATATACCTGGAAAGAAGCCTTAGTTAGTCCACGGCATCCAGCAGTGTCCGGCCTGCTCCTGTGAGCAGCCTGTGCCACTAATTAGAGCTTCAGTAGCCCTAATCACAGGAGTAAATTAAGCCTGCCTACGCACACAGTACTTATAAGGGGACACGGCCCGTGTTCATCTGTACATCCAGGTGTGCTTTTCCACTTTCATTTCACCCAAGCTGTGGGGAACATAGTCAGATGGAAAGAATATTTGCGTTGTGACCGTAGGAAGCATCTGCACTGCCTGAGACTTCCCAGTTATTTCTTGCCTTTGGTTTATGCAAATATGGGCTATATTTTTGATGACTTGGTATCTACAGAATGAAGGACAGAACCAACAGTTTGGATAAATTTCATCCCAGAAGTTTAAAGTTGGCTGTCTGAAACACAGACTGTGCTTTTTTTTCTTGGAGACAGGTGATGAATAATACTTGCTTTTCAAAATAAGCCCCCGGATCTTGGCACTGGCATAATTTTCTTTTGTATTTTTGTTTTGTCTTCTATTTGGCAGTGAACAGGTACTTATCACCCTGTAAACAGGGGGAAATGAACTCCTCAGTCTGTGTAAAGTGAAAGGCCACAGAAGTACAAAGGAGAAGTAGATCCTGCTAGTGAGAGAATGAGGAAAGCATAGGCACAATTTCAACAATTCGGAAGAGGGCATTTTTGGGTTAAGTACCCCTCCACTACACCCTAGGGCGCCTTCCTGACGTTCTGTCCTTCGCAGCAGCTACCATTGGCCTGTAATTGAACTATCCTATCTGCCCTGTTTCCTCATCTGGATTGCTCAATCATGGCGCATGATCTCTTCGTGGTGTCTGCCGTGGTTTTTAGTCAGCAAATCTCCTACCTGAAATAAGGAGTGTGATAGCCGTTCGGTTAATGACAAGTTCATGGATGTTTTAGCATCATTGTAGAAAACGGAAAGCGTACGGTGTGTATTAAATGAGAATGGGAGAAGAAAGCAACCGGATTGCTAAGGCTAGAGAGCTGGAATGCCAGCAAACACGGTGGCATCGGTGCCTTTCCAGCCACACCTGGCCTCTGTTGACATAGTTACTATGAATGGGGAAATATCTCAGGCATTCCAGCTGAAGTGCCTGTCTTCTCTGCGTATTGGGGACGCATAGGCTTCCCCTGGGGAGAGACTGGGTATCCGGGCAGCAGTGATTTATCTCTGTGGATTGGTGTAGATGAACTAGTAGAACCCCCCACCAACTGCCTAGGAGTTTACAACCGGAGAACAAAGGGCAGACACTCCCTGGAGCTTTCCTGGGCACTCGCCTGCCATTCATTCTTGCGTGAGCTTATTCACACATGGGGAGCTGTTTCTGAGTCAGGAATAACATGTATTTTATAAAAATGCATTCAGTCTCTGGTTCGTTTTCCCTTTGACACCCACACAAGCATACAGAGAAACGGCTGCTCACCTTTTTATTTGAACTGCCTGTTTATTTCCTTCCCTCATCCCTTTAAAGTCCTATGTTAAGACTTTTGTGTTTACGCCTTGTGTTTTTAAAGCCACTGCAACCCAGCCAGTTAATGTAGGTCATAGTGGAGCTTGCTTGGCGGATGGCAGACAGCCTTGAAGGGAGCCTGGGCAGCCTTCATGGGTGTGCTGCAGACTTCACGCTCCGGGCTTCAGTTTCCCCCGCTATAATTACGAGCAAGAAGCCTGTGGTTAATTGCAAAGCGTGAATGGGAGACATTCTTGACTTCTCTGCATTCATTGCCTGTTTGTAGTTTCTCTGTTGAGGTCTCCATCCATGTTGCTACAGAGCGTTTGGCAGTGCTTCTGCGGTTGCTTGTGAATTTTTATGATCTGTTGCATGTTACTCATGCAGTTTCCTGCCCTGTAATGGTATCAGTTTTCCAGACACAGAGGACTACAGGCTGAAACCCAGGAGCTCGCATTAGCATAAAATGTCCCAGTTCTGTCAGTTTGATTAATTTGTCTCTTTGTCTCCACTCTATATGATAAGTGCTATTAATGGTTGCAGCACTTCATGTGTCAAAGTCTTTCTTCCTAATGACTTGAAAATGCGGTTTATTTCCCCCCTTTCTGTACTATTTTTCTCATTTCGCATTCCACTCAGTATAGATTTATGCCATGCTCCTTCATTGTCTTACTGGTTGCAGCACTGGAGTGATTGCATACGGTGGAGGGTGTGCAAAGATGTGATCCCAGGGGCGGCAGCTGCTGATGCAAGCTGAAATAGAGCCGGCGTATGCTCAGCACTTTTCCCAGAGGCCTTTTATTTATTAGGAACAGCCTTGGTACAGGACAGCTCGGATCCTCATTTAGTGAGATGACTTTTTTTTTTTTTGCCTCTCCGAATGCTACAGTGACTTTGCTCTATTTACTGGCACTGCCGTGTAATATTTTTAACCACCTTGTGTCTCACCAGTGACTTTGCCTAACATTAATTGTAATATAATCTCAATATATAATGAACTCTAGGAAAGACAGGCTCCATTTGAAGTAATAAGAGCTTGACAGCTCTATGGTTTAAATGAGAGAACCCTATTTGGTAGGTAGCATCCGTGCACGCTCCACTGCTTTAAAATGAATCTCGCTTCTTTTGCTCTGATTCTCACACCGTCTTTAGAGGTTGTTCTTTGATGAGGAAAGGGCAAAGGAATTGCGTGGCAAAGCTGCAGCTCTTCCCATAAGAAAGGAATATGAAGAAATGGCTTGGTTTGTTTGTTTGTTGTTTTGTGTTTTCTTTTTGCCGAGGTCAGTCGCTGGACTGGAACCAGCATCATTAGTGACTGAAATGGGTACTCATCGATCCAAGCCAGCCACTCTGAGTAGCTCAGACATTACTGTGAGTGCGGTACATCTGTGATACAAATGTAACAGCAGAATTGAGGATTAGAGTAACAGCTGATCTTCTGCACATGTTTGTAAATTCATACACTTGAAACATCCCAGTAAAGTGTACATTTTCCCCCAAGAACTCCTCGTTTGCAGTGTCTTTCTCCTCCGTGAGAAGCAATCTGTGCAGAGGAAGGGCTAGCTCATTTCCTGTGGTATCAGAAGGTATCAGTAAGTCCTTTGTACATGGCAATTTTTCTAAGTTGCAAAAGCGAAAAGATAATAACATTCAGGTTTACAGACAAATAGCGAACTGAGTGTGTTACCTCTGGGCAGGACCTGTGATCCTGTGAGAAAGCCTGGAAGGAAAGCAGGCTTGTAAATCGAGAGCAGACCTCTTTGCGATGAAGAAGTGGAAAATGGAGACCGCAATCCCGAGCAAACAAGCTCACAATTGCCTTTTTCTATTCTGTATGGTCTTTACCTACTCTAGAGCTAGCCAGCCGGCAATCAGGATGACTCTCCTCCTAAATCGGTTTCTACCTGAGGTAGCACCATGGGTTTATTTCTCTAGTAACAGACTTTCTTAATGCCATGATCAAACAGAGCTAAACACATGAATTCCTGCTGGGTTGGCATAAAAAATTAAAATGGTGATTCGGGATAAAGAAGTAGAATGTGATCATTCCATTTGAGCACCTTTGGAGTCTATAATCTTCATTCGAGCCATTCATACAATGAGCAAACCAGAGGATGCTTGGGCAGAAGAGAAAGGCGCCTTTTGCTGCCCACATGAACAGTTGCACAGGGAAATAAAAGACTGGAGCATTTCGTCTGTTATATCATTGTTGTTTACAGGTTCTTTCTGGTTTATTTTGGGGTTTACACCGGCAGTAGCACCCTGTGGTGAAGATGCTGTCCAAGGAGAGAGTAAGGTCAGGAAGAGGACAGAGGACGAGGACCTGGCCTGGGTCTGCTGTTCCATCTCTCTTTATTTTTGCTTGCTTTCTTCACTCCAGTCCTGCTTCACAAAGACCACTCAAGCTAGTTCTCGTAGCTCCGCCCTCTCTGTGACATCGTGACACTGTAGCAGATTTCACTGTCTGTCTAGTGGCCTCAGAGCAGTAGGGGATCTTGCTTACTATCGGAGAAGTGACATTCAGGCATGACGGCATGAATTAAGGATGGCGCTTAAAAATCAACTCTTAATATCCCAGATTCTGTGGTTCTAAAATAGATTCAGTGTGTTCTGGCTGGGAGAAAATGCATGAGCCTTTCTTTATGTGTGTATCTATCACTAAAACAGTGTTGGATCAATTAAATTGGCTTTGTTTTTCTCCTGTAGTATGGACACTCTATTATGAAAAAACAATGAAGAAAATCACTTTGTATCTTGTCAAGTTTTTCACTCGAACTTCTGAAAGCTGATATTGCCTGCTGCTGTTAGATCTGAAATGAGGATAAAAGCCCTTCATTTTGATAAGTGGCGCTTTTTTTTCCTCTGAAACCTCCTCATTTCCACGATGTCTTAACAGAGATATCTCCATATGTACAAAGCTCCCTGGGGAATGACATAGTCTCTGAAGGAGGGTCTTGGAGCCAATTATTTAGCAAGTGGTTGGTAAACCAAAGACAGAAGGGAGATGTGTACTTGCAGACAGGAGCCAAGCCGAGAAAGAAGGAACAAACTGACTTCATGTACACCTCCTGTATGCCAAGTCAACCGAGAATAATTTAAACAAAGTCACAAAGACTTTGGTAACAAAGCAATAGTAGAAGAATGAGAGACTTGTTTTTTTTTTTCTTTTTTCAAATAAATACTATGTCTTGCAGAAATATTTCAGTGGAAGAGAAAAAAGGTAAAAATGTAAGAAAGATAGGAGGTTGTAAATGTCTCTCTAAAAAGGTAGCGACAAGGGATTGCAGTCCCTAGAAACATACATGATCAGTCAAGTTTAATTCTAGGAGGTTGCCGGCAAGCAGAAATGTCCCTGTCATTTCGGTCCCTGTATTCCTCTAGCGATTTCTCCCTTTTCAAATTCCTTTGAAAATTTTTGCACCCAAAGCTTCTTTTTGTATAAGATCGGCCTTTCCCCAGAAAACATCACGGAGCCCCAAATCAACAGAACTCTTTTCAGTGGGTACCAGAAGCCAATATTGATTGAGTCTGGTCTGAAATCCCTATAAACTCCTCCTGGCTTGCTACAGCTGTGACTGTGCTCTGTTTTCTATTACTGACTCTTGCACTAAAACATACATCCACTCCACTTCCACACTTCAGATTTCAAGTGGAGGAGAGCTACTCGAGAACCAGCTTTCAAAACTGACTTGTTGGCCTTCGCAGACTTGCTGGCTGTCGTAGGCTGCACAGTAGTATGTCCTAGCTTCTGGGAGGCAGAGACAGGAAGATCACTTGAATCCAGGAATTTGATGGTAGCCTAGGCACCATAGCATTGATATATATGCCTGTCTTTTGAAAATTATTTTTAATCCACAAAAAGATAGCGTTTTCATCAGTTTGGTTGCAACTAAGCCCTGAGCATTTGTTTATAGAATTCATTTTTAGTTCTGCACATGCATGTCTGTGTGTGTGCGTGTGCCCATGGAGGCCAGAAAAGGAATTTGTGTCCCCTGCTGCTGGAATTGTAAGCTGCCTAATATGGTTGCTGGGAACTGAAATAAACTAAACTTGGATCCTCTATAGGAGCAGTATGCACTCTTAACCATTGAGCCATCTCTAATCCTTGAGCATTCTTAAAGTTCTTTTGTGAATATACCTCAAGTTTTGGTCCACTAAAAAAAAGTCAAATATGCTTAGGTCAGACTTTTTAGCAAGGCCATCAAGTGATAATATAGTAGCGATTTTTACATAACAACTTTGACTTGGCACCTCCCAATTGGCAGCAAGGAAAGACGTCACTTGAGAGCACTGGATGATCCATGGGGAGTAAAAATGTCAGGGGAAATTTCCTTCTGTGATTTACTGAGAACCATAGAGCCTTTGTTTTAAAGATATCCAATCACTAAGGAAGAGGGCTATTGTTTGAAATTTGTGTGGCCCATGTGTCTAGTACAGTGATGACAGTATCGATGAGGATGATGACAATGATAATAATGACGATGATGATGATGACGACGATGATGATGACTATGATGATGATGATGACGATGATGATGATGATGACAGTGATGATGACGACGGTGATGATGACGATGATGATGACGATGATGATGATGACGACGGTGATGATGACGATGATGATGATGACAGTGATGATGATGATGATGATGATGACGATGATGATGACAGTGATGATGACGACGGTGATGATGACGATGATGATGATGACGATGATGGTGACGACGATGATGATGACAATGATGATGATGGCATTCACCATGTGATGAGTGCTGCTGCACATATGTGGGGTGTTTAGCACATGGACTATATGGGATTGTGATAATAAATTGCCACATACCAAATAAGAAAACCGAGGCCAAAAAATAGGTTAAGTAATGTGAGAGAGAGAGAAGGGGGGAGAGAGGAGAAGAGAGGAGAGGAGAGAAATTCTCAAATTCTTTGGAAACTTCTGCTTTCATTCCCCCCCCCCATTCCTGTATCTGATAGTACCTGTAGCACAGAGTGAATGACTGGCATCAAGAAAAGTTCCTGGCTGCAAGGTCTGAGTTCTGCCCTCTATCTCTCAAGCTTCTGAGACCTCACCTGCCTCAGCTGTTTGGGAATGTCTGCACATTTCCTGTTATAGTAAACACATGGTAAAGTCGCCGAGATGGTTTCCAGCCACAGCTCGTTCCTCAAGAGCAGTGTCCAGGCTGTGACTCTGGTTAACTAGAAGCAGTGTGGAGCTGTGTGAGTTGGTCTAGGTCTTGAACTGGCTGGTAAGTTGGCCTTGTTCCTACAAACTTCCGACTCTTCCTCCTTGTGGCCTGTCCCTCCTGCCAGTGTCGCTTGTTCTAGCCACAGGTGGAGCTCTCCTGGACTCTGCAAGGCTGGTCCCCAAATGCAGCTGGTGTGATGTCCCGATGCCCCTTGCTGGGCACCCTGCTGTGCCTCTCCACTGCCTGCCAGCCCCTTTTGTGGATGAGAATGGCCTTTCCAGTCTTGCCCTCTGCTCTGTCCTCTCCAGCGTCATTGCTTCTCCCTGCAACTGATGTACCCCTGCCCCACAGTCCTGTGCCTGTCTCTTGTGTCTTTGTTCATCTCTCCTGCTGCTCCAACAGTCTGTGTGCCAGTGTTAGACACGCTTCCACCAGCAGCTTTCCATCCCTTATTACATCCCGACTTTCCTTTGCTGGATAAAGCTGCTGACTTGTCCTGGCTCATTAGTCCAGAGCCTTACCAGCCAGGTCCCCTTTCCTCAATTATGGTTTTGTGTCGTGTTCCCCACTCCCTCCACCCCCCACCGAGGCATCTGACTCACAGACGGTGGCAGGGATGCTTTTGTTAAAGGAATAAAGTGGTCTGTACATTACTGTGTGAAGTTGGCCATCACCAGCCTTCTCCCTCTAGGGGAAAATTCTGGTCACATAGCTTTGTTCTGGATGAGTGACACCTCAGCCTAGAAACCTAATCCAGACAAGTCTTTTGGGCACACGTTTCTTCCAGAAGCACTGTGTCTTATGGTGATGGCGCGTCAAGAGAACTACAGAGTGACTGCCTTAAGATGTTGTTAGTTGTTGGTAAAGTTAGCAGCTCAGCGTTCTCCTCCAGTCCAGGCTCATCACAAAAGAGCCTTTTAAAGACCAGCGTTCAGTCGTCAGTTAAAAACATATATGCTGGATGATGGACAGACAGGAGGCTCACAGTCCCTTCCCCGCCTCAGAAAAGCACAGCATTTGAATTTCCCATATGTGTGTGAGGCAGTTTGCTTCTCCAAACTCATCCCCAGACTTTTCCTTGTGACCCAGATATAGGGATATCTTGTGTTCTCTTGCTCCCTCTCCTGGCCTGGCCTGTCTTTAGCAAGATCATGTCTTAGAATTTGCAGTACTGGGTGAAGGAGGTCTGAGCAAATGAACAAAGCCACAGTCCAGCTCGGCAGGGTTTGTTAGCAGAACCATGGAAAATCAGAAACGAAATCTTCTCTTTGTATTTGCAGTGTAGCTTGACTAAGTGAGGAGGATGGATGTACTGGCACTGAAAAAAAAGTGAGCCTGGCATCCTTTCGGAGGAGTGAAATGCTTCCCAGAAAAAGAAGAAAAAAGCATTTCCCAAAAAAGCACTTGATACTACATTTTTTCAAATGCCTCCCTGAGGACATATAGAAGCTTGTATGAATATGCTTATCTATTAATAGTGCTAGTTAGCTCGTTGTCTGGTCAAGTGCAGAGATAACCCCTTTGACATTCTAGTCCTCCCGTGCTCTCTGACCTGTGACGTGGTGAGGAGCAAACCATACCCCTTCCCCACCAGAAGCCAGAATGTGAATGTTCTTCAGAGCCACATGGCACTTTCCTTCAGGCACACAAGCCTGGGATGGGACACTCCAAGACTTTCCTGGCAGTGGCACGACAGCTTTGTGCCCCATCCTTTTCATAAGGAAAACCAGGGCTTCAGGTGATTGTCTTGGTGTGCAGCATCCTCGGGGCGCTGACCCTGCTCGCCTGCGTTCTAGGGAGCTTTCTCTCTATAGCTTCTCAGCACTTCACAGTTCTGCCTGCTTACCTTGGAGGGCTTTTCCCCCTAAGCGTCCTGAGCTATCTTCCCTGCTAACCATGCTGACTTGACTTTACGATAGAAAAGATTGCGTTTAGTTTTTCATGATGACTTAGAAGGACTTGCCCAAATCTAAAGTTTTCTAACTTAGTGGGTTAAGAGAAGGTCACTCAGCTCACCGCTTCTTTCTGCCTACCTTCCCTTTCACACCAGCTTGCAGGCTGGTGCCCTCTGACCGGCAGCTCTGGATGTGTGTCCTCTCTGAACACCCATCTCTATAGCTTTATGTGCACTGCCAGGCTCTCCCAAGGAATCATAGCCTTAATAGTTATTGTATCGTCTCCTTCAAGACATCCGTTTGGTGTTTAGCTGGGTGGAAGGGGGCGATTTCTTTCACTAAGGAAAGATATTCATCCTGGGTGATGATGGAATGACTTTTCCTAGAAACACGTGACGTTGTCCTTTTGTATTTACCGAGGTTAGGGTCACAATATTTGGAGAGCAGCAACTGTTTGTGTTAGTTTGGTGCTCTCTCGTCACCTAGTCTGTTTCCATGTCACCTCCCTGTGTTAGGCAACCCATCCTCACCCTCTGTCTCCCATATATTGCAGCAGCAATTTTAACAATGGGTGGGTGAGCCATTCTACGCCTGTTTCATGTATCATCTGTACATTCTAAGTTCCTCCATGGTAGAATGTAATTTTTGCTTCTGTCAAGTTTACCTTGTGACCCAAATTGGTTTGACGTGAAAATGTGACCCTTTGCTAATGTGTGCTCTTACTGTGTTCTAACAATTACAGAATCATCTTCACCTTGCATATTTTAACCAATTTTATTAGAGTCCATGCAGAAGGCACATGAAAACTTTAAGCTGAAGAATTCCTTATCTAGGGAGACATCAGGAAATATTCAGCTAATATGAAAGAACACTGAGAAACAGCACTAAGAATGATGGTCCGTAAGCAGATCTGTTGTCCAGGTCAGAGGAGGAAGGAGCCTGTTGAATTGGCACCTCCTTTGTGAAGGTTTTCCGTGTCCTCTTGTTCCCTGCTGATGGACGCCCCATCCCCATTCTCCACAGCTTTCAGGGGTACCACTGTGCATAGGCACTGCTGGAGAAGTCAGGTGCAGAATGTACCTGAGCAGCGGGTACAGCTTCAGCAAATGCTGGAAGTCAAAGAAGGGCTGAGCATCCGATTAGAGACGACAACTAGAAACCCAAAGTTATTAGAGTGGAGAAAACTTTCGAAGTCATACAAAGGAACTAAGTAGAAGGTAGCCCCTTCTCAAACAGACCGTGTTAGCAACATCCACCCAGGGATTCTCCAGCCTGCTGATTGACACTCCATGGAGAAACAGGATACACAGCATGGAGGTACAAGAGAGACAAGATGTGGAATCAGCAGGGAGTAGCACCCTTGAGCAGGAAGCTGGCCAGTTCCCTACAGTGGTGACCCTATCTAGGAATTGGTGCACCCTGGTCTTCCACACTAATTACAGAAGGAAATGGTGATGCTGTCCAGACAGCTACTAGTTTAGTTGACCTTTTCAAAGCTGTGCCACACTGGTAGACTTCTGGTTTAAAAATGTATTGATGAGCTTGTGGGCCCTGCTGCTCATGAACCAGATACGTAGTGCAGAATATTGCATACTGGGGGACATGATCTTCATTGTGGTTTCTTAGGTTCCTGATTCTCAACTGCAGTAACTACAATTCCACCAAAATTCTAGAACACCCCTGGGTCCTGTGAGCATCTCAACCTGCATCTTTGACAGCATGTTCAGAAATGGTTTGATTCACCCAAAATAAGACCACCTGGTGTTCTTGAGGTTTGGCATTTGTCAAAAGACAAAAGTTTATTTTCAGGATATTTAGATCTCCTTATTTATAGGGGTTTTTTTTTTTTGAAAAGGTATTTTCCCAGTTAGGAGCTATGAGTAAAGAGATCTTACACTGGGAGGCGGTGGCGGGGAAGAGACAGAAATCTTTAATAAATAAATAAATTTAAAAAAAATAAAAGAAATAAAAGAAAAAAAAAGAAAAAAAAGAGATCTTACATAATAGTTCCCAGCATGTCCAAAATAGCTAGCCCTAGAACAACCTCCAAAGACATTCTGGATGCACCTGTGAGCTGTTTCCCCTTCTCAGCCTCACTGAAGTCACCATGAAAAGTATGTTTCCGCCCCACAGAAACTGGATATGACCAACCACAGTCATTGTTAGAGATGTCTGCCTCTCATGCCTCGGCTCTGCCTCTACCAGATATGACACAGTTGACAAAAATAGGGCCCTGTCTTCATGCCCCAGCAACCTGAAGTCCTGGACTCACCGCACTTCCCAGTAAAGGCTTACTTCCTGTCCTGTTGGCGGCATTTACAAGCCTATAGTTCTGGTATCCCAGAGAAGGCTGTAGGGAGCCTGCTAGACAAGAACCCAGGAGCCCTGGGCAGATATGGTGATGTGGCTCTGCCGGTAGCTGTTGACTCCTACTCTCTTCTCACACACAAAACGTAGATCTCAGCTAGGCAGGATGGGAGGGGTGGCTGGGTGGCAGGCCTGACCTGGGTGTGGCTATTGTAACATCAGAACTTCTCCATCCCAGCAAAGTGTGATCTTCTGTCTGTCCTGGCCTGTGGCTTTAGGACAACCATTGATCAGTTCACATATGACTGTTTAAATCCTCTCAGAACACAAATGGTGCCTGCCTCAGTGTTAACTGCCATCCTTTGATACAACCCATGGTAGAAACAGGCAGAGAACAGAAACCAATCCCTTCCGGGAGAAAAAAAAATAATTTTCATATATGATTTTTGTACCAACTTGATGAACAGTCTTAAGTAACCCAGTCAGTTTGCCCCAACTACTTTTCTGTGTGGTCAGTAAAGGACTTAAGTGAGGAGAAATAAAGACTTTGGAAGTACTGTCGTCTATAATTGCTGCTGTAGAAGCCCCACCAGGAAAGCGAGCCATTCCTTTGTTCTTCCTGCAAGCCCCAACTTGCACTGCAAAGGCAGGGGCTCTGCTTGTCTCTCAAAAGGCTTCCAAGCAGATTCTCTGCATTTCCTCATAATGTCCATGTTCATCCCCATTTTGCCAACAAAGGAAGGAAATGGCAGAAGATGAATGACATAGGAATGCCATGCCCATTTGACTAGTGGTCCCTCAGTACACTGGATCCTGGTGGCTTATTAGGGGAAGAGTGGCATAGGAACCTGCTTGCTCCCTGGGGTGAAGAAGACAGCACTTTCTATAGGAGACATGTGATCTGCCAGGGTGTTTTTATTTTTATTTCAGATGGAAAATAATGACTTCATTATTTGAAGGTTAAAAAAGGTTCCCTAACCAGGCAGGACATGTGGCTTCAAGTATGTGATGGTTAACTTGGGGAAGAAGGAGTCTAGCCGCTTGCCTCAGTAGCCCATGCTAGAACAAGCTTAGTAATCACTACTGAGATCTCATGATGTGTGCTTTAGGTTGAAAATTGTGAGAAATAAGGGAGATGAGCTTCCTGCTAAACTCGTAGCACCAGTGATGGCAGAAGCAACAAGCTTGACATGGATGTGAACCTGTGAACTGTGTGATGGATGATCAGAGAAGCCCAGGAAAGAGGAAAGACACAATAGTTTACTCTCTATGAGTAAAGCAGGAGGAATTTTTTAAGTTATTGTATTTTTATGTGTGAGTGTGTGTGCATATGTAAGAGCACCCACCGAGACCAGAATAGGGTGTGGGTTCCCTTAGAGCTGGAGTCTGGGTACTAGGAACGGAACTCGGGTCCTCTGGAAGAGCAGCAAGCACTCAATCTCTGGGACATCTCGCCAGCTCCAACAGGACTAACTTTCACATTTTGAGTTTAGCCTGATCATAAATAGAACTGTTTAAGTGGCCCAGTAACCTAGTGAAGAAAATGGCATCACACTGGTGTGTATTCTAATAAAAAAGAAATCATTGGGAAGAAAAGAGCAGCGCTGTGCATTCAAGAGTTAAGCGAGTCTAGAAACATGAGGACAGGGGCCCTCTGAGGAGTACGGAGAAAATGAGAAGTCACCAAGTGACACTGGTATTTGTAGTTCATGGTGGGTCACATGGTTGGGTTGGTAGGAGCTATGGTTTTGTTGGCATTTACAGTAAAGCAAAGGAGAGGCATGCTCCTGAATGTCATTCATGAGTAGCCCTCAGAATTCCCTTCAGTCAGCAGAACACTGGAGTGGTCATGGCCCATGTCATAGAATATAAAGGATGTCGCTGTGTGTACCTACCCTATGGATTGATCCTTTCAGCTGTCCCTGGACATTTGAGTTGCTTCCACCTCTTGGCTTTTGCAAGTGGCGTGTCTGTGACATAAGTGTGCAGATTCTGTTTAATCCTCTGCTTTGGTTCTCTTGGAGGTTTACCCAGAAGTGTGACTACTGAGCCATACAGCGGTCCTCTGTATTTTTCACCAGTAGAGGAATTTTCCTATTATTTTTTTATTTTTGACTGTTTTTTACAGCCCTGACAACTGTGCACGAGGGTTCAATTGCTCGGCATTTTGTCAGCACTTGTTACTGTCAAGAATGACTATCCCAGTGGGTTAATAATAATGGTTAATAATAATCATGGTTTTTGCTATGTGTCTTCCTAATTGTTAGTGATAAGTAATTTTCATATGCTTGTTGGGTATTTGTGTATCTTTGAAAAAATGCCAATTTGAAGTCTCTATTCATTTTAAATCAGATTATTGAGGGATATTTTGTAATTGACTTATAGGAATTCTTTTCTAGTGTGAACAACCCCTTCTCAGGAGAATAATTTTCATAGATTTTTTTTCCTCCATTCCTAATATCACCTTGCACTTTGTTAATTGTCTTTCAATGAATAATATTATTTTGTTTGGTTTTTGGTTTGGTTAGGGTTTCGGGGGGAGGGGTTGAGATGGGGTCCCGAAACACACTCCATAGACCAGGCTAGCCTCAAGGTCGCAGAGACCCACCATCACCGCCTACTGGGCAATGTTCTTAAGACAATCCCACCTGAATAGTTTTGTTTTCTTTTCTTGTTCTTTGATGTCAGATCCAGGAAAATCTTACCAAACCCAGAGTCCTGAAGGATCCCTACATAAGTTTAGGAGTTTTGGGTTCAAGATATTTTGAAAGGCTTTTTAATTAACAGAACAGGAGAGGCTATGCATATACAGGGAAGCATGATTCTGAAGGACTAGGAATACCCACAACAAAATTCAGACAAACACCTTTTTTTCTACAAAGGAGGCTCATTATGCAAGGAATTTTGTTTCATTAAGACTGTGGTGCTGAGAATAGCGAAGAGCTCAGAATTAACTCCTTATGTCTGTTAAGGAATGTAACCATCAGACCAAAAAGTAAGGTAAGGCCAAGGACTAGAAAGCCTGGGTCCATGCACAACAAGAAAACACCTGTACTCGCAATCTAGATTAATTAAACCCCAAACTACAGACGGTAACTAGACATGATTGTATTGCAACCTATCATGGTTTTGACAGAATTTTGAGGAATTATGAGCTCAAAATATCATTTGAAAAGCAGACATTTTTGTAGTGGTTTTTGTGGGGGGGGGGGATTGTTTTTGTTGTTGTTGTTGTTGTTTGGGTTTTTTGTTTTGTTTTTGTTTTTTTAGTGGTGATCTTCAAAAGACCAAAGAACTATTTCTCCAAAAGGAACATTTCTGAGTGCCTGGAAAAGTATATCATATACTGTAAGGTGTATGCACATGGCTGAGCAGCGCGTGCTGGAAAGCATAGGATTGAGAGACATTAACTGTGAGGAATAAATCTTTATCCACGTGCCTCAGAAATCTGATCGAGAGTGGGTGAGGTGACCGTGTAGACTACAGCAGTGACCGCAGCCCTGATTCAGGGCAAGGTTCCTCATGAAGGCAATCCATAGCTGCAGGAGGGAAGCAGAGGACGCAGAACTGGTTAAATCTCAGAGGTAGAGTTTCCCTACTAAGGTGAAGGACTCTAATGAGGGCCTCTGCCTCTCATCACCGGGGTCTCTCAACAGGTTTAGTATTTTCTGGGCAACAATCAAGTGGCTGACAGTTTGAAATGATTAGAGAGGATGATAGGGCAAAACCAGGCCTTGCCTCAAGAGAGTTCTGGCCTAGGAAGATCACTGTGCTTCTGACTGGAGAGAAGGTTACTTAGCATAGAAATTAGATGATTTCTTTTTTAAATATCTTTTTTTAAAAAAAATAGACCTTTGGGGGTGGTTTTGCAGATGAAACTCTAAACCCTAGTGCACGTTTTACTCCTTCACTTCTAGTGAGTGGGATGCTTCTCGCTTTCATTTTATACTGCAAAGTGTAAAATGCTACTATTTTACATCTATTTTAAGATCTGTACTTATATTGAAATCGCATTCTAAAAATTGTTCCATGAACTCCCTTGCATAATCTTTCAGAAGGGAGAGCTGATATTTTCATTGTGTGCTGTTTGGGTAAATATGAATATATTTATATCTGATATGACTTCTGCCTGTCATTTACTGGAGAAACATAACTGTCTTGACATGAGAGAGAAAATCACGGGTACCTCATATGCCAGTGCCAAGCTAAGGAGTAGAATGACCCGGTCGAAATGAAGGCTCCCCGGCCCAGGAGGTTGGCAGTTGTCAGGAAGGGCGCCATTGTGTGCTTGTGGCCCTCTCAGTTCTTCCCAGCCCTGCAAGAACCAAAGGAATACAAAAGGGGGGGGAGGGATCCATAGCCTGGTGACGGCTCCAAGCCATCCAATGCTGACAGAGCTCACTCTTGTGCTGCCTCTAGACACCAGCTTTCCCAGGCTGTCTTTCTCACCTGGGCACCACAGTGGTACCCTACCAAAAGAGCCCTCTATTCTTTGACACTATCTTAGTTACTCTTACTGCTGTGGTGATAAAATAGCCTGACAGAATTAGCTCAAGGGAGGCAGGGCTTGGTTTGACTCACAGTTCAAGGGTCCCGTCCATTGTGGCAGGGAAATCATGGTAGCCAGAGCCTGAGGGTCACATGGCCTCTTCAGTAAAGAAGCACAGAGAGGTGAATGCTTAGACTTAGTTCCCTTTCCCTTTTTATGCATTCCTGGGCACCCAACTTATGCAATGATATTTTCCACGTTTATGGTGGGTCATTCCAACTCAACTCAACCTAATATAATCCTCCACAGACATGCCCAGAAGCCTGTTTCTTTGGTAATTCTAAATCCTATCAAGTTAATCATGGCAAACATTGTCCAGATTCTAAAGTCTGATGTTGAGCTGAACCTGCTTGTTTCTTATCTATAAAAAGAGTCTATCCCCAGGTAAGAAGAAGGCATTGCACCTATGCCCCAGTATAACCCACCATCCACCTACCCACCCAGGCATCCAAGCAAGCCTATTAAACTCAGTGGGTCACAAAGAGAAAGACATGAAAGTGAGAAAGGGTCTTGTTGGGAAGGGGAAGGGCTGCAATAGAGTTGAGAGAAGGACAAGAAAGGGTGATTAGGATCAATTTCATCAAAACATATACTTCCATGAAATTGTCAAAGAACAATTCTGTAAAGGAATTTTTAAGAGTTTCATTGAGCAATGGAGAAATAGAGAAGTTATCTCCAGTCTAGGAGATAGGCCCAGAATCTGAATCATGCAAATAACACCAAAGTATGAAAATTCACCCACGTTCATCCCAGTGAGGTAGCACATCCAGCTGGCCAGACATCTTTAAATAGACTTGACTACAACTGAATCCTGTGGAAATACAAGGGAATTTGCAATAGCATGTTTCCACGTTACACAGGATTTCTATTCTGCCTCATTTCAGAGATGAAGAAGTAGGAAGAGAGCTTGGAAGTTGAACTCTGCAGGCGGAAGACTTAGTTAAGTCATGTGACTTCAGTAGGTCCCTGCTGGCCTTTGTCTTTCTTGTCTAAAAGAAATGGATGATTAAGTCAGAAAAATTGAAAACAGTGACAGTTGTTTTAAATGGAAGGGCTGGAAAAGAGGGAATTGGTTCCACAGGTGTTGAGAAATAAGAACAGAAAGGGAATAGTTGTTAATACAGTTATTAGTGACTTCAGAAAGCATCTACCAGGCCTACAGCTGGAGGAAGTAAAAGGGACCCATGAGCAAAGATAGGATACTCAAGAATAAACCCAAGGCAGAGAAAACAGCTCCCTTCAGACAGTCGGCCGGTGAGCTGAGGGTCAGTCACCACCAGAACCCACCACCGGGCGTGACGAAGAGGACAGGAAGCCAGGAACCCTGCTTCTCACACTGTTCTCCCGATGGTGCTCCTGTTGGTAGAATCCACTTCTGTCTTAGTTATTCTTGTGTTTCTCTGAAGAGTCGCCATGAGTAAAGGAACTTTAAAAAGAGAGCATTTTCAGAGGGCAAGTCCATGACCATCGTGGCCTGGAACACGGCAGCAGACAGGCAAGCATGCGTGGTGCTATAGCAGATTATGAGAGCTCACATCCTGAACATGAGTTAGAAGCAGAAAGGGGAGGGGGAGGCGAGAGAAAAGCCTGAAGTGGGCTCTTGAAACCTAAGGCCCAATCCCAGTGATACATCTCCTCCAACAAGGCCATACCTCCTAATCCTTCCCAAAACAGTTCTGCAATTAGGGACCAAGCATTCAAATACATGAGCCTGTGAGAGCCATTTCTTTCAAGCCACGACATTTTGTCTAAATCATACTAGAATGATCAGCAATTTTATGAGGTTGGTCGCCTTAATCCATTCCTCCTAGTAACAAGGTTAATTAGTCTAACACATACAACCTGAGTGTTTTGTGCTTGTACAGCATGATGTGTTAGAGGGGAAAATGTGACACGGATTAACTATAGAAAATTAAGGTTAGAAGTGACAAATATCAGCAAATGTTGGTGAGGCTGTAGAATTGAAATCTGGTACAGTCACCATGGAGATCAATATCAATCAACACTTTTTCAAAACCTGAAAAGGCTAGGTAGTGGTGACGCACACCTTTAATCCCAGTGGTAGGGAGGCAGAGGTAGGCGAATCTCTGAGTTCAGGGCCAATTTGGTCTACATAGAGAGTTCCAGGACAGCCGGGGCTATTCAGGGAAACCCTGTCTCGAAAAACAAAGCAAAACCTGAAAAACTGGACCTTCCATAAGACCCAGCTAGACCACTATGGGCATATTCCTGAAAGACACTGAGCCCTGTCATTTTATATCCCAACGTGGTGTGTGTGTTTGCTGCCCCAGTCACAAAAGCAATGAAATGGAACCAACCTAGATGTCCATCAGCAGAGGAACGGATAAAGATGTGGTTTATGTACACAATGGAATGCTATACAGTCATTAAAAAAACAAAATTTTCAGGAAAATTGTTAAAGTGTGGTAACCCAGGTTCAGAAATGCAAATACCATAAGCTATAATCTCATATTTCAATCCTTGATTTTAATTTTTTTTTCATGTGTGGGTACATATGTGAAGAGTAGCTAAGATCATGAAACTGTAAAGGGGATCATGAGGGGGAGAAGAGTTCTTAAGAAAGTCGGGGAGGATAACAAGACGGTACTAGAACACACGTGACATACAGAAAAAAAGGGCACAAGTGGGAGAGGCAGGGGGGAGGGGAGTAGGAAAAGAAGATCAAGAAAGACAAAGGGGGCTGGAGAGATGACTCAGTAGTTCACAACACTGACTGCTCTTCTGGAAGATAAGACTCTGAGTCCCAGCACCCATGGGCTCCGGACCATCTGTAACCCCTGCAGTGGATCAGATGCCATCTTCTGGTCTCTACAGGCATTGCATGTGTGTGGAGCACAGACTTATTGGCAGGCAAAACACCCATATGTGTAAAACAAATAAAGTGAAATTTAAAAAAGACAATGTATAAAAGTGATATAACTAAACCCATTACTTTGAGTGCTCATTTTTTAATATAAATAGATAACTTCATTTGTAGGAAAATTAATATTAAAGCATTATCTTTTTTGTTTCTTTATGGCCATGGGTACTTATATATAGTAAGCAAATGCTCTGTCACTAAACTGTATCCCATCCCTGAATGCATGGTCTTAAAAGTTGTTTTTAAACAACTGGAAAATAATTATGACTACATTTCATTTGCCATGAGTTTCTAGAGATTTTTAAAAGATATATACTTTGTTTATACATACATTTATATTTGATGTAGTCTTAGTTGAGTAAACTAAAAAAAAATGAAGCAAGTGTGTGGGACCAAACGTCAAGTTGGACATTAGTGATAAACACACCACGAAGATAGTGGCCCTGCCTCCTCATCTCCAAGATAAGACAGTCTCTGTCCTGCCGAATAGACCACCGTGCTGTGGAGATGGAAACTGAGCAGTCACCAGGTTTGCTCTATTTGACAAGTGCTTTGCTAAGAAAATACATCCTCCCGGAGTGGTTGGCAACATATGTTTAAGAAGCCCAGAAGCATAACTGTTACCACCATCTTCCCAGTTCCTGATGTGGGAGTGTCATATATCAATCTGTTGATTTCATTGGCTAAGCAATAAAGAAACTGCTAGGCCCATTGGATAGGCCCACCCTTAGGTGGGTGGAGTAAACAGAACAGAACGCTGGGAGGAAGAGGAAGTGAGGTCAGACTCGACACCTCTCCTCTCCGGAGAGACGCCATGCTACCTGCTCCAGGGAAGACGCACGCTATGAAGCTCCGACCCAGGATGGACTTAGGCTAGAATCTTCCCGGTAAGCGCACCTAGGGGCGCTACACAGATGATTAGAAATGGGCTAAATTAATATGTGAGAATTAGCCTAGAAGAGGCTAGATAGGAATGGGCCAAAGCAGTGTTTAAAAGAATACAGTTTCCGTGTAATTATTTCGGGGCATAAGCTAGCCGGGCAGGCGGCTGGGATTTTGGGGACTCAACCCCGCAGCCCCGCAGCCCCGCCGCCCCTTATTACTACAAGTTCCTGCAGTGGCAAAGTTCCCATGATGCCCCTGAACATACAGGTTTCCATGCTTTGCAAGGCTCTAGTTACGAAACATTGAGGGGTACACATCCTTCCTGGAGGGCCATCCCCACACCTCCAACTTCATCTGATGAGGCTTCAAATGAGCTCCCTGCCGCAGCCATATGTTTATGTTCTGAACCCAATGAGGGAGCCTCAATTATGTGCCTTAAGTCGAGAGGGATGTTCCTAGTCCCATAAAATCTTAACTCCCATTTTAAAAAAATTTTAAGGTGTGTGTGTGTATGCGTGTGTGTTTCACTTGTGTGCTGCCTATGGAGGCCAGAAGAGGATATCAGATCTCTCAGAACAAGTTTTCCCTAGGCACCCAGCCAGAGTGAGTTCCATGACAGTCAGAGATCCACAGAGAAACCCTGTCTCAAAAAACAAACAAACTAGAGTTTTAAGCAGATTTGAGCTGCCTAATGTGTTTACAGGCCCTTTCTTTTACACCACAACCAGCTCCCAAATCATGACACAGAGACTTCTTATTAGTTTTGAATGCTCAGCCTAGCTTAGGCTCGTTTCTGGCTAGCTCTTTTAACTTAAATTATCCTGTTTCTCTTTATCTGCCTTTTGCCTTGGTATTTTTTACTTTTCTTTCCTTCTGTATATCTTACTTTCACTGCTTCTCACGTCTGGCTAGCTAGCAACTGCCTGGATTCTGGCCCCAGACATCTCCCTCATTCTCCCTCCTCCTTTTCCTCTTGTTCCTCTCCCTAGCCTAGATTTCTCCTCCTATTCTCTCTGCCTGTGAGCCCCACCTGTCCTTTCTCTGTCTAGCTATTAGCTGTTCAGTCAGGTGCCTTAGGCAAGCAAGGTGAAACAAATGCAACACGTCTTTACATAGTTAAACACACATCCTTGCCTCATTAAACAAATGCTGCATAAACAAATGTAACACACCTTTACACAGTTAAAGTAATATTCCACAACATAAACAAATGTAACACACCTTTACACAGTTAAAGTAATATTATACAACATAAACACATGTAACACACCTTTACACAGTTAAAGTAATATTCCACAACATAAACAAGTGTAACACACCTTTACACAGTTAAAGTAATATTCCACAACATAAACAAGTGTAACACACCTTTACACAGTTAAAGTAATATTCCACAGCATAAACAAATGTAACACACCTTTACACAGTTAAAGTAATATTCCACAGCATAAACAAGTGTAACACACCTTTACACAGTTAAAGTAATATTCCACAACATAAACAAGTGTAACACACCTTTACACAGTTAAAATAATATTCTACAACAACTGTGGGTTCTGGGAGCCAAACTTGGGTCCTCTACAAGAAAGGAATGCTTTTAACCGCTGAGCCATCTCTCCAGCCCTCCAGCCCCTATTTTAAATATACAATATTTTATTTGATAATTTAACACTTTATGCAGTGTATTTTGCTGATATCCACTCCTTATTTTCCCTTCCAACTCCCCCTCCACCTCTCCTAACTTCGTGTCCTTTTCTGTATTTGTTTTTACTAAGCTACTGTGTCCCATCAATGCTGCCCATCCAGAGATATGGAGCCGTCCACTGGAGCAACACAGTAATGGCTGCACCTCCAAAAAACAGTTACTCCCCTTTCCCCAGCAGCAGTCAGTTGCCAGTGACTCCTAAGTTGGGGGAGGGACCTCATGACCCCTTCCCCCATCCACACTAGAATTACGACCCAGCTTAATCTCCTGTAGGTCTTGTGTAACCCCAGATGCTGTGCACCCATGAGTGCAGTGGCCATGTCATGACGAGAAGACAATGTTTTACCAGACTCCTCCCCATCGTTTGTCTGCCCCTCCTCTATGATGGTCACTGAGCCTTGGGTTGATGTAATATCTCATTGAGGGCTGAGTATTTACACTTAGTCTCCACACGATGACCAGTTATGAATTTTTACAGTGACTGCAGCTCATTACTTAAAGATGCCTCCCTGACCAGAGATGAGAGCGGCCACAAATATATGGGTCGAGACATAAATATTTCGAAGGCGGTTTGATAATCTGTCCTCTTAATAAAACAACAGTAGTAGGTTGCACACACACCTCCCTTGTCACCTCCCCAGCAATGAGCTTTTGACCAGGTTTACAGTACCAGACGTGAAAAATTATCTCCTGTGGCGCTCACATCAAACCCAATTGGTTATCCCCACAAAAGTCATGGGACTCCCATATGTGTGTGTGTGTGTGTTTAAAGGCCAACCATGTTTCTTATCATAAGCTCTTCCCAGTAGCAAGATGGGTTCTTTGGGTAATGAGCTCCTCATCCCTCAAATTGCACCTACCGTGTGTCCTGCTAGCTGGGTGTTTATTAGCTCGTCTTTAACTACATGGATACAGTGAGTCCAGAACCCAAAGGAATTAAGGGTTAAGGGTCAAAGTTCTGATAGGCCATTGTCAATGTGTTGACTCATGTCCATGTGGGTTTGGTGGTCTGGTCTTACTACTTTCAGAACTAACACCCCAGGTTGATGTCACTGCCTCATGTGACTAAGATCAGTAGCCAGTAGGACACACAAAACAGGAAAATATTAGTCCCTGCACCCTTCCTGGTCTCAGTCCCACATGGAATGTTCTGTCTGCTCTTGATGTGAAGTCTAGTATCATCTGTACAGCATGTCTGTGAATTCTAGGCCAGAGAGCAATATAGCTATGCATGATGCAAAAATGTTCTTCAAAGTCATCCATCCAGGATATGCCAATCAAAGGCTATTATTCCAAGTTCTTCCTAACGTTGTACTTACTATCTGTTCGCCATGCCTTTGGAACATTCCTGAATGCAGGGGGTGGCTTTAGCCTGATATGTCCACGTTCATCACAACAAGGAGACGGTGCTCAATAACAGCAGTGGAACGGAACTGGTTTTCTATTTCTAACCACTTCATTCCACTTTATGATCCTTGGATTTTTAAATGCAATTTTATGGGTCATTGGTGTTGGAAAGGATTCTCTGCCTCCCTCCCTTCTTACTTTTTCCCATTATCAGAGACTTACTCCTTAAGAACAAAGAGTAAATAGCAATGCAGATGTGATCACAGCCTTATGAATGTACAGCTTCCCATAGCTACTTGGACATTGGCCATCTGATACAATGAGCTGATTTAAGTGGTCCCTCAAAATAGGCCGGTTGTGGAAGCATCTTTGGAGACACGAAAGCTAATCTAGTATGTTGATGACCTTTGCTGGCTTTAGCCCTGTTCAGAAGGTGCGATGGGCACTTGCTTTGTGTATTTTTGGACCTATTACCATTACCTGGGGTTCCTCTACAGTGGCCATTGTAAATGTGCACATTGCATTGTATGAATACAGCCTTGACCCACAGCGTAAACAAACAGGGACTTAACTGTGTCCTGGGATCCCGTTGAGTGTGTTCAAGGGACCTGCAGGCCACCAGTCTCTTCATTTGCTGGGTTTTCAGCTGACAGCCCTGGCTAACATGGAACTCTTATGTAGACCAGGCTGACCTCAAACTCACAAAGATCTGCCTGCTTCTGCCTCTTGAGCACTGAGGTTAAATGGTTGACCACCATAGCTGGTCTCATATGGTTTTTTTTTTTACATTTGGCATGTAGTAAATGTAGAGTTTGCAAATATCTTCTCTTATTTTGTTAGTTCTCTTTGCACTCTGTTATTTCCTTTGCTATGTATAGACTTTTTTAATTCTGATATAATCCCATTTTCTGTTTTTGCTTTTATTTCTTCATACCCAAAAATGAGGCAGTATATGTTAGGTCATATCCAGAACCATCATAGTCCAGACCAATATAATGGAATTTCATGCATGCTTCTATGCTTTCTTCTAGAAGTTTCGCAGTTTGAGAGACTACATTTAAGCCTTTCGTATACTTTGAACAGATGTTTGTGTCTGGGGAGAGACAAGAGTCTGTTTTCATTCTGTATAGTTGTACAGTTTTCCCAGCGGCATTAACAGAAGTGACTGTTCTTTCCCTATTGTGTGTTCTTAGCACCTTTGTCAGAACAGCTGTCTGTAAATGCCTGGGTTTGTTTCCGGGCTCTCTGTTTCATTCCCCTGGTCTGGTCCCATGGAATGCCAAGACAATGCCTCCTGGGTCACTGCAGTTCATGTTGTCTTTAAAAAGGAGTAGTACCGTGGTGGCGCACGCCTTTAATCCCAGCACTCGGGAAGCAGAGGCAGGCAAATCTCTGTGAGTTCGAGGCCAGCCTGGTCTACCAGAGCTAATTCCAGGATAGGTTCCAAACTACAGAGAAAAAAAAAAGGTTTTAATAGAGTAACCCTATGTTCTAGTTAGGTTTCTATTGCTGTGATAAAAAAAAAAAAAGCCTGACCAAAAGGAACTTTTGAGCGAAAACTGTTTATTTTACCTTAAAACTTACAGTCTGTTATGCAGGGATAGGACAGGAACTAAAGCAGAGACCATGGAAAAATGTTTGTTTATCTTGCTTTCTTATACCACTAGGGACCTCCTCCCCAGGGGGGTGGTACCACCCACAGCAGTCAAGAAAATTCTTCACAGACCTGCTTGCAGGCTAAACTGATAGCGGCATTTCTTTAACTGATATTCCAACTTACGTCAAGTTGGCAAAGGACCAACCAGAACGCCCTGTAACGGGAGAACAGTGCTCCCAGCTAGATACCACATGCTGGAATGGGTTACTATTTTCGAGGTTTTGGCCATTGAGGTCCCATAAATCCCCTAAACATTAATGGCTATTGTCAATGCTCTAGACTGCCACCCAGAACTTGATGGTAGGACCGTACTGCTAATGACACCACTTCCATGGGATCGTAGGTTTGCTTGGATAATATGAATGTTTTAACAGTGTTGACTCTTCGAGACTACTTATACACAATACCCTTCTGTCTGTCTGTCTCCAGTTTCATCAGTGTCTTATAGTTTTCACTGTAGAGATCATTGGTTAGATCTATTTCTAAGTGTTTTGTGTAGCTATTGTAAATGGGATTTTTGTTGAAGTCTTTAGAAATGCTGCTGGCTTTTTTATATGTTGATTTTTGTATTTATTTACTTTTAGTTCATGATCATAACTTGTGGAATCTTCAGAGTTACCTACTTTTAAAATCATGTCATCAGAAAATAACAGTTTAATTTCTCCCTTTCTTGCCCTTTGCTTAATTCCTTCACACATATAATATTTCCTCTAGACATGTCTTATTCCAAATCAGCGTGTTTCTGGTGGCTGGATTCCTTTGAACTTATTATCTGGTTGATTATTTTTATTTGGATTTTTAGTAAGTACTTCAACAATATCAACATTTAAAACCCCAGTCACTGTGTGCCCTGAAGAATGGGTCCTGGCATTACATTTCCGCTCTCTGGCTACAAGAGTTGAGAGGACAAAATGCATTGAGTCTTCTGCGGTAGAGGCAGGTCTTTTAATGAGTTTGGACTCTGCATGCTTCAAGAAGTCAGAGATTACAGAAGTCACCCAATCTTACCACTCCATCTCCCTCAGTGTCGTCGTTTCCCCTGCCCACCCTGGAAACCTGTGACCACTGGAGCTTCAGCAAGCACCCATGGCGGCCGCTCTGTTTAATGTGTTCACGTGCTCTGTAGCTCTGTCTGCCTTTCCCCTGGATCAGCGGCAGGGTCAGTAAGGATCTACAGGATACCAAATAGTATATGCAGGGTAAGGAAGCCTACCCCAGACCCCTGCATTTAGATGTTTCTATCTTTTAAAAAAAAAGCAGTTAACCACAAGCAACATATTTTTAATTGTCTAAGTCATTGTGTGTGTGCCCGTACATACATGTGTCTGTAAAATACACTGGAGAAGCAGCAAATGCATCATTAGGCATAGCCACAGGAGATTTTAGACAGCTTCATAGTAAAACTAATAATAATAATTACACAGGAGATTTTAGACAGCTTCATAGTAAAACTACTAATAATAATTACACAGGAGATTTTAGACAGCTTCATAGTAAAACTACTAATAATAATTTGGGAAGGGATAGCACATGTCCTTTGCTACTTGGAGGCTACAACCATTGAAATGACAGCCAGATTGTGTAGATCTGTATACCCTAACTCTTTCTGAACCAGGAGTTAATTTCTTCTTGACAGTTGTCGCCATCTTTGTTTTTTTTTTGTAAGATTAGGTATGACATGATGATGGAAAATCCCAAGTAGGGGAACTGGAGAGGCAGCTCAGAGATTAAGAGCACTGGCTATTCTTCCAGAGGTCCTGAGTTCAATTCCCAGCAGCCACATGGTAGCTCACAGCCATTATAATGAGATCTGGTGCCTTCTTCTGGCATTCAGGCAGACATACAGACAGAACACTATATATATATAATAAATAAATGAATCAAAAAGAAAAGGAAGGAAGGGAGGGAGGGAGGGAGGGAGGAAGGAAGGAAGGAAGGAAGGAAGGAAGGAAGGAAGGAAGGAAAAATCCCAAGTAGGGCTGGGCATAGTGGTGAACATCTTTAATCTCAGCACTTGGGAGATTAGAGGCAGGCAGATCTCTGTGAATTTGAGGACTCTCTGGTCTACATTGGTGAGTTCCAGGACACCCAGATGTACATAGTGAGACCCTGTCTTGAGAAGAAAAATAGAAGAAGAAGCAGGAGGAGGAGAACTATTCCAAGTAGAAACCATGGAGAGGAGAGATTTTCCTTGTTTCTTTTAACATTGTAAGGAGAAACTGGTTTTAAAACTCCATAGAGTGCATTTTTGACAGGGCCACCCTGCCATTTTTGTGGTTGACAAGAAAACGCTAATGCTTTCCTTGGCTTCAAGAAGAGTCACAGCACCCCCTCTTGTGTACACTGGCTCTTGAGAGGACCGACTGGGACAGTAATGAATAGGCTTCCCATTGTTCTGTGCGTTTTTGCCAGGACATTTCATCGGTGTAAACAGTGAGCCCTTTGTCATCTTGCTTCGCCCCTTGACCCTGGTGGTTCTGTTCTGCTCGTGCCGTCAAGTACGGAGGTGGCAGGCACAAGACAGGCACTAATTATTGGACGCGGAAGCATTGCTGACCCAGGACGAGATTAACTGCTCCTCTGCGGTTTTTATTCCAGGGCATTAGCACTGTCTGGTTATCTTGCTTTGGTTGAGAAATCCAGGACAATAGCAGTGCTGATGGTAACGTTGGCAATTCCCCTGTTTGTTTTGCAGGTCACGGCCAGGGGCTTTGGGCCACTGCTCCAGTTTGCCTACACTGCCAAGCTGTTACTCAGCAGAGAGAACATCCGCGAGGTCATCCGCTGTGCCGAGTTCCTGCGCATGCACAATCTGGAGGACTCCTGCTTCAGCTTCCTGCAGACACAGCTCCTGAACAGCGAGGATGGCCTGTTTGTGTGCCGGAAGGACAGCGCGTGCCAGCGCCCCCAAGAGGACCATGGGAACTCTGCAGGAGAAGAGGAGGAGGAAGAAGAGACGATGGACTCAGAGACAGCGAAGATGGCTTGCCCCACCGACCCCATCGGCTTTGAGGCTGCTGCCATTCCCGTAGCCGAGAAGGAAGCCTTGCTACCTGAGTCTGAGGTACCCACAGACACCAAGGAAAACTTAGAAAAGGATGCGTTGACACAGTACCCTAGATACAAGAAGTACCAGCTTGCATGTACCAAGAATGTCTACAGTGCGTCCTCACACAGTACCTCAGGGTTTGCAAACACGTTCAATGAAGACAGCCCAGGCAATAGCCTCAAACCGGGGCTCTCCAGGGGACAGATTAAGAGTGAGCCACCCAGTGAAGAGACCGAGGAGGAGAGCGTCACACTCTGCCTGTCTGGAGATGAAACTGACATCAAAGACAGACCGGGGGATGTTGAGATGGACCGGAAACAGCCCAGCCCTACCCCTACCCCCAGTACCCCTATAGGAGCCACCTGCCTGGACAGATCCAGGAATGTGTCCTCACCTTCCTGTCTACGGTCTCTGTTCAGTATAGCAAAAGGTGTGGAGTCGTCTGGCCTGCCTGGTACATCTCAGCAACACTTTGTCAGGAGTTCGGCATGCCCTTTTAACAAGGGGATCTCTCAGGGTGACCTTAAAACTGACTACACCCCTTTCACAGGGAATTATGGACAGCCCCACATGGGCCAGAAGGATGTGTCCAACTTCACAATGGGGTCGCCGCTCAGGGGGCCTGGACCGGAGGCTCTCTGCAAACAGGAGGGAGAGCTGGACCGGAGGAGTGTCATCTTCTCCTCGAGCACGTGTGACCAAGTGAACACTCCAGCGCATTCGTATTCTGGGGTGAGCAATTTGGACAAAGACCTCTCCGAGCCGGTGCCAAAAAGTCTATGGGTAGGGACTGGCCAGTCCCTCCCCAGCTCCCAGGCCTACTCCCACGGCGGACTGATGGCTGACCACTTGCCAGGCAGGATACGGCCCAACACCAGCTGCCCGGTGCCAATCAAAGTCTGTCCTCGCTCTCCTCCACTAGAGACCAGAACCAGGACCTCCAGCTCCTGCTCCTCCTATTCCTATGCAGAGGATGGGAGCGGGGGCTCCCCCTGCAGCCTCCCTCTCTGTGAGTTCTCCTCCTCACCCTGTTCCCAGGGAGCCAGATTCCTTGCCACAGAACACCAGGAACCGGGCCTGATGGGAGATGGGATGTACAACCAAGTCCGACCCCAAATTAAATGTGAGCAGTCTTACGGAACCAATTCCAGTGACGAATCTGGATCATTCTCAGAAGCAGACAGTGAGTCGTGTCCTGTGCAGGACAGGGGCCAGGAGGTAGGGAATCCACCTGAGTTCAAACGTATGACCTACTGTCTCAGTCCTTGACCTGAATTGTTCCTCTCAAGCATCATTCTCAGACTGTTCCTATGTGTTGTCTTAGTTAGGGTTACCATTGCTGTGATGAAACACCATGACCAAAACACAAGTTGGGGAGGAAAGGGTTTATTTGGCTTACACTTCCATATTGCTGTTCATCATCAAAGGAGGTCAGGACAGGGCAGGATTCTGGAGGCAGGAGCTGATGCAGAGGCCACGGAGGGTTGCTGCTTCCAGGCTCACTCCTCTCCAAGGCTCTCTCTGTCTGCTTTCTTATAGAACCAAGGACCACCATCCCAGGGATGACCCTACCCACAATGGGCTGGGCCCTCCCTCATCAGTAACTAAGAAAATGCCTTACACCCAGATCTTACGAAGGCATTTTCTCAATTAAGATTCCCTCCTTCCAGATAACTAATTTGTATGTCAAGCTGACATAAGACCCACCAGCACACATGTCAAGTTTAAAGGTGACAGTCAATGGTCTGGTAGCAGGAAGTAGACTGTCCCTTCCTTCCTTGGAAGCAGAATGCTGCAAGGTAATTCCAAATTACTCCCTTCAATCTTAGAAAGCCCTCTGTGTCTAACCTGGATTCCAGTGCTCAGTGAGCAGAGGCAAACTGAATGCAACGCATGTAAGTGTGTTGAGGGGGGTGCTTTCGGTCTCCTCCCTTTCTCCTCCCCTATCTTCTACCGACTTTGGAAGGATGACCTCATGTTTGCTTTTCAGCCCTTCATTTTGAAGGGCAATGCATAAGCTCCTTCAAAGTGATGAATTCGAGCTGAATAGAGCCTGCCAAACAGGTGCTTTTCCTGCACCTTTTAAGTATTTCTTGTCAACAAGACACAGGGTGGCTCTGTCTCTATCACAGTGCCGATGACAGAATGTTTATCATCCATCCTAGACATGGGATCCCTGCAGAAGTACCCTCCTCAACACACACAGCTGTGTCAGGGCTCGCTTCCCAAGCTCCCACCAGTGATAAGAAGACATTCATTTAGTGGATAGTGCTTCTGTCCAGCCTGAAAGCATTGTGCTTTGTCGATAAAACGTATATAAAGACTTCGTCTGTGGGTCACTGTCTCTGGGAGCAGGAGTGGGGACAGTCCTGGCTACATCATCAGCAAGACTCACATAACTACGAGAAAGAAGAGTGGGAGTCCCAGAGGTCCCCAGTTCCCTAGTAATTTGAATGTTGCCTAGACAGATCTAAGCATGTCTAGGTCGTGACCTGGTATCTACTGCACTGCCTTGCTGATTGACAGAGACCCACCCAGAGACTGCCGCTGTGGCTCACACCTGTCTCGGGAGCAGAAGTGAGCAAACCCAGTGACAGGTTTTGCCCCGTGTCTGAAAAACACAGAAAGAAGACATATGGGTTGGGGCTGTGGCCCCATGGCAGGGTGCTTGTCTGCCTTGGCCTGGTCGTGGATTCAGTCCCTGGGGAAAAAAAAATGAGAGAAGGGAGGAAAGAGAGAGGAAGGACAGGAAGGGAGGGAGCTGCCCAAGAGGCCAGTGAGCTCCGTACTTGCCTGCTTTTCAGCGTTTCTTGCTCAGCAAAGGTTAGCTCTGCCAGACAGCAGGAATGCGTGAGAGGCGAGGTAAGGTAGCCGCAGAGCCCCGTGGGGTTGATTCAGCATCCACAGGACCGGGATCTCTAACTTCAGGCATGTTTTGAAGATGGACTCCAAAGCTGCCTAGAGCTAGCTGCAGACACACCCTGGCTTCACTTCCTCTTCTTTGCTAGCCTGCCTCGTCCCGGCTTTCCTGTTAGTGTCTGGCAGAAATAGAGAAAGACAGAAAACCACTGAAAAGGATTTGATTTAAACAATAGAAATTATAAAGGCACTGTGAATGGGTGGCCTTCCTGTCCGTATCTTCTCCCCTGGAGTTTGGGATGGGGTTACTGTCGATGCCCGAGACATGCAGCCCTGTTCCTAACAGAAGAGTGAGACTTCCAAAAACCAAGAGCAGGTTGTGTTCTCACCTCGTGCCTTCTTTCCTCTGACAGCTTTTGTGAGGTTTGCTTTTTGTCCCTGGAACTATTTTAAGTTTGCCTCATGTAGAAAGCTAATCACAGAGTCAGCTCCATCCCACAGCTGATCTTCCCAACAACTGGCAGAGTCAGGACAAATGCTTCTGAGCCTTTGAGGTCTTTTGAAGACCCTACACTTAGCCCAGGAAGTCATGTTTCTTAGGAACTATCAGTTTCAGATACCCAAGATATGCCAGCTGGGTGGTGGTGGCACATGTCTTTAATCCCAGCATTCTGAAAGCAGAGGCTGGTGGATCTCTATCAGTTCAAGGCTAGCCTTGTCTACAATGTGAGTTCCAGGCCAGCCTTGTCTACAACATGAGTTCCAGGATAGCCAGGATTACACAGTGAAACTCTTGTCTTGGAGGGAAAAAAACAAATAACAAAACAGATAGCCAATACCGTCCATAGACATATTTTCTTCTCTGTTGGACTAGGTCAATCTCCACCTTAGAACTGAAAACCGTGACACAGGGGGAGAATCATTCAACCCATGAAGCAGCCACAGAGAGGATAGTCTCCCCTTAAAATGCCCTTGCATTTAATTTTTTATTTTTACTTTTCAAAACAAACCTGTAAAGCATTCATAAGCAGTGAAGGACACATTTGCCAAAACTCCCTGCCGTTTCGTGAGTCACACGCCAACCCTCTCGGTAGCTTGTGTTGGGCAGGAGGAGGCTAGCAAAGCAGAGGTGGAAGTTACTTCCCAGAACCACCTAGGCCCTCGGCATGAAGGCCCTCTGGGAGTTAATGACTTGCTTCAGGAGTGACTTGGCGTAGGTAGAAGTTCTGCCCCCAAATACACCAAGTTTCCATGAGTTTTCTTGAACTGATCCATAAGATACAATAGTATCTATCTTGGATTCTAACCAGATAGGGTTTGAGTGTTTTCTTCCAAGTAAACCACAAGACACAACCGAGTCTGAGATAAAACCTGGGGCTCCTCTCTCAACTGGCCACCTGCATAGATAGCCCTGCAGAGTCTCTCCATCTTCTGAGCCAAAATCCTGGACCAGAAGAAAAACATTAACATGCCTTGCTTTCTGTAAAATCTATGACCATGTTAAATAACTCTCCAAGGGCATAAAACAGACTTTTCCCATCCTTGTTCTCCCTTCCCTAGCTTTGAAAAAGCTTCAGTTACTGGGTTGGAGAGTTGACTCAGCAGTTACAAGTACTGTCTGCTCTTTTGGAGGACCCAGGTTCGATTCCCAGCGCCCACCCACATGGCGGCGCACAGCCTTCTTCTCTAGCTCTGGCCTCTGCATATTCATGGTGTACTGACCCGACATACATGTAGGCAAAACACCTACACACATAAATCATAAATTTTTAAATAAAATACAATTTCCATACCATAAAATTCACCCTATGAGAATGAAAAGCTCAGTGTTTTTACTATTTTCGCAGTGTTCTGCAACCATCCCCAAGTTTGTGTCCTAGCATAGTTTCTTCACCCCAGGAATAATACTGTTCCCCAGTAGCAGGTCTTCCTCATGGCTCCTTTCCCTCCACCCCAGGTGACCACCCGTCCACCCCCGTCCTGTGTAAATGGTATTTGGCTTTCTTCACTTAGGATAGCATTTTCAAAGCTTATCTCTTCTGTAGATAGACCCATCTGGTGTATTTTGGTATATCAGAGCTCCATCCTTCTAATTGCTGATATATTTTGTTAGGCCATACCGCATTTTATGGATCCATCATTGCTTGAGGGAGTTTTGGCTGGTTCTGCTTCCTGGGTATTTTTTAGAATGGTGTTATAAGCATTTGCATGCCAGGTTTTTGTAGACAGGCTTCCAGTCCCTTTGTTACCTGTCTCTAAGTGGAATTGTTGGATCATGTGATGTCTCTATCTGTGGCCTTTTGAGGAACTACACAGCCATTTCCATGGCAACTATACTTTTTTTTTTTTTTGCATTCCCTCCAATCAGTCTAGGAGGGATCCAGTTTGTTCCCTCTCTGCCAATACTTATTCTTCTCTGTTTGTCTGTCTAATGGATAGGACATGGCATCTCCCTATGTTTACCAGTCTGTTTTAGATTTTGAAAGCCGTACAAAAGACACAGTCCTCTTCCAAGTGTCGGTGCCCTATTAAGTTCCCAAAGCCTTTCTAAGTGACTGTGGTTTCAGGAAAGAAACACTGGGAAGATGGTTTATTTCCATATCCAAAGGCCCTGGTTAGCTGGACTTTCTTTATCGACATGCTTCATTTGGAGAGGAATAAAAGCGTATGATAGTAGCTGGGCATAGTGGCATGTGCCTTGTAATCCCAGCATTTAGGAGGTGGAGGCAGGAGGGTCACAAGTTCGAGGCCAGCCTGAACTACGAGGCCCTATATTAAACAAAACAAAATGAAAAGGGAGGGATGTGTGTGAGGGAGGGGAGCCACCATTGAAATAGTACAGAATAGCCATGTCTAATTCTTCTCATGAAATTACTGAGTTGGATATTCTGTTTATTTTCATTTTTTTCTTTCTTTGATAATTTTTAAACCATTATTCTATTATTCTTCGACAATTTCACACACATATATAATATACTTGTCTTTTTCTTTGTTCCTTCCTTTCTTTTTCTTTTTGAGACAGAGTCTCTCTATGTAGCTCCAACTGTCCTAGAACTCAGTCTATAGACCAGGCTGCCTCTAACTCACAGAGACCTGCCTCTGCCTCCCAAGTTTAAAGGTTTATCCCACCATACCCAGCTTATTTTGGTCATTTTTAATCCCAGTTATTCTCTCTCATCCCTTCCTGCCCCCATGAACCCCTTCTTCCCAGTTAACTTGATAACTTTCTGTGTAAGATTTTTATAGTCATCCCTGTGATTTGTTTCTGCAAGTGTCTGTAATTGATCTGCTTAATAGAAAGAAGACTTTGAATGGCAGCGTAGAAGTCAGCTGTGTCCATAATCAAAATGGAATGTTTATGTTGTCTAGAACATTCTCAGTGTTTGGGATTCCTAATGTTATATGTCTGGACACCATATAACAAGGAAAGATGGGTCTTAGCTCACTCACAGAGCAATTCCTTTCTCTGTATGTTATCTCATTTTATTCTTCACAGCCGTTCCAATGAGACAAGTATTATCTCTGACTCACAGAACCTCAAAAGGTTCAGGACAGAGAGAATCAGTTACCCGGGACCACATAGCTAGTAGTCTTTGTAGTCTTCAGAGTGAACCCTGGTGTCTGGGGTACCGAGTAGAAGGGAGGTGATGCAGGAGCATCTGTCTCTTGGTCTTGGTGAGCCCATATATTGTCATGGCCTCCAAGGTGCCCGCTCAGACTGGCACTGTGTGCCTATGGCTTCAGCTCATATCTGGTAAGACCCAAGAAGGGAAGCAGGAAAGCTTCACAGTCCGTTCTTCTATTTCTCCACCCTCCTTCTCCAATATCCTTCAGCCAGCAAACTGGAAGCAGCAGGCAGTAAAATGTGTGTTCACAGACTTGGTGAAGCAAGATAGCAAGTGTCGCTTTCCCAATTCCGTGAAAACTGCAGAGCAAACATTGCAGAGAAATCCATCAAGGCAAGATAGGCATTGTTTCGGAGTGGGAACTTTTCTTCTTTTGTCTCATATATGAGTTCTGCATAGGAAGTGGTGTTTTTGATTATATTTTTAATGGAGATGGGGAGGGTAGCTTAAGCTCCAGGATGTGGGCGGTTGTTAGCAAGTAGTTTTCTGACTGATGAAAAGGAAACACTGCCTCCCAGGTCTGCGTGAAGCTTGTCCAACCTCCCTGGTCCAAGCTTTCTTTCTGGCCATGCAGATGTGCTGAGAGGGCAGGTTTAGGTTTCATGCATCCTTCAGCAGGTCCTCTGCCCTTTGCTATCTCTAGAGCAGAGGTCCCTGGTTGCGCTGCAGGAATCAAAGTCTAACCTCCCTTGGGAACTCTTTGCTGGGCAGTATAGGTCCCATACTGGAAAATGACCTCTAATCCTGCACTCCCTGTGAGTTCCAGAGGTTTGAGAAGAGTCAGCACTTTGGTACAAGATTGGGTACAACTAACAGGAACGTATTGTGCAAACCAACAGCCATGGCCTGTAGTGCCCTCTTTGGCCCTTGGTCTGCTGACTCAGTGGCTATTCCTGAGTCTCTGAGCCTTAACTGAGAACTGACAACTTAAGAGAGGCATCACCTACAAACCGCAGGCACGTCTGCTGCGCAGCCTCCCAACCCACAGTCAGCTGAATGTAACTGCAGGCCGTTCAGACAGGCGGCGGTGAGAGCCCGCAGAATGTTTCTTCGTGTCCTGTTGTCTGTTCTGCGCTGTCTCTGGAGACCCAGAGAGTAAACACCTCTGATGAGAAGTGCAGTGTGGAAGGACGTGTTGTGCAGGAGCAGTGACTCAAACAGCAAGCCCTATGAGCTTTTTGTGTGGGCTGCTGTATTCAGCTTCTGGAAGAAAGAGAAGACCGCCTTGGCCTTCTCTGTGCTTTTCAAATTTGCAAGGCCCTGCCACATTACCCGGCTTCCAGCCCTGGAAGGCCTGGGGCTGCTGCTGGTCTCCAGGAGTGCCCATTGACTTAGAAACACAGAAGGGCTGTGATGAAGCCTCTCTGCCCCTTGGGGAGCACAGCAGGTGCTCCCACCTGTAGTCACTGTAAGTTCTTCCTTTCGGTATGGCTAGCAAAACTAAAAACACAAATCCACAACAAGAATGAGGTTCCCTCTCCCCTGGTAGGAAAGAAAGCCCGCGGTTGACTCCTTTCTTCGCCCCCTGACCCACTTTAAAGAGCAGCATGATTGCAAAAGCCCTGATGAAATTTTCTGTGGGGTTTGCATTTGCGTCCAGGACTTTGACACTGCCTTTGTTGATTTTCCCTTTCTCCTGCCAACCCTCCGTCTATCTACCTATGTTGTGTTTGCTGTCTAGATCATTTTAAATACAATAGCGTTTGGTGCGGAAGCCCTTTTGACTCTCCTTGTGATTTGTACTGTTGGCGTGTTTTCTTTCAGAAAATAAGTCAATACGATGTGGAACTGAAGCGGGGTGGCTCCATTGTCAGCAGACGTAGGAGTCCCATGAGCCCCAAGACTGTACACAGCCTTTGTAATGCCCAAATTCAGTGCCTCTAATCTTGACGTCTGTGCTGCTGGGGAACCATCTAGGATCTGACTATCTGTTTACAGTTATCCAAAGGGAAATTAGCAGTCTTCCATATCAGTATAAGCCTTATAGAAACACAGCCCCACAAAGCAAGGAACTGTTTGTCCTGGCTGCTTGTGTTTAGCACTCAGAGCAGGGCTGGGCCCACAGTGGTGTAATTATTCCCCTGTAGTTTCCTGTTCGTGGGCTGAAGTTTTGCAGATGTCGTGGGACTCACATTCACTATGTGGAGTTCAAACCAGAGCATCCTCTGGGAGCTTTCCACAAATGCCACATGGAATAAGCTCTCAGCTAGAAAGTAACCCGACGAAGCATGTTCCCCCGAGCATGGGAAAGGCAAATGATTCTTTAATGGGTTTGGCTTATCTTTGTGCGTGGTGGGCAACTGGGCACAAAGGCCAGGACTGCTGGGCCTCATGTCTGTGTGACACAATTGTATTCCCGAGCTTAAGCTAGAAGAGCCACGTCCTTGGCCTCTTAGAGAACACAGACTCAACACTCCACCATCTGAAGACTAACAAATAAGGCTGCTGTCTTCGCTAGAATATTTTGAGCAATGACACCTAGGCCCACAGGCTTTTTCTAGGGACCGTTTCTCCTGAGAGCTGTATGAGATTAATGACTGCCCCCCCCCCACATGCCTTTTATGAGGGCTCATCCGAATTGTGATTTACTAGAACAAATAAATGTACTTTGAATTTAAAATTTTTATCAATATATTTTTTCATTAACAACTTATATAAATGCATGATATAAATATTTTATGTATTGGGATAAATAACATGTTCTTGGAATTAAATTCACCTGTTTTGTTTTATTTTGTTTTTATTTCATTTAATGTGACTGCAGTCAATTTGTTTTGTTTTGTTGTGGTTTGGGGGTTTTGATTTTTTTGGTGGTTTTTTTTTTTTTTTTTTTTTTTGGCAGGGGTAAGTGTTGGTTTGGGTTTTCCCAAACTCACAAAGATCCTCCTGCCTCGGCCTCTTGCCTCTCAACTGCTGAGATTAAAGGTGTGACACACCATGCTAAATTAGCCTTCCTGACTGATAGTGTTAGCCTAACTCATAACATTTAGGCTTATAGTGCCACCTGCTGGCCCGCCAAAAACAAAATTTGAATGTGAGAAAAAGTAGCCTGAACCAGGTCGTTGGTGGTGGTGCACGCCTTTAATTCCAGCACTCAGGAGGCAGAGGCGGGCGGATCTCTGTGAGTTTGTGGCCAGCCTGGTCTACAAGAGCTAGTTCCAGGACAGGCTCCAAAGCTACAGAGAAACCCTGTCTTGAAAAAAAAAATAAGGAACCTGAGCTGGGTGTAGTAGCCCAGGCTGGCCTCTAGCTCCATGTATAGCCGAGGATGCCCTTGAGCTCCTGGTCCTCCAGCCTCCACCTCCTGGGATTACTGAGATTGCAGCTTTCCAGGAGCTGCAGAAACATAAATGGTTGAGGAAGTCCCCAAACCATCAGCGCTGCCTCAGCGAGGGCAGGAATAAACCCTTAGACATTGCAGACCTGAGCCCCAAACCCTGTGGTCCTGATAAGGCTCTAGAGATGGGGAGCCTGGGTTTGTGTCTCACCTTCTCCGTTAGGCATGAATCCATTGCTTTAGCCCAGGCTGGTCTCAAACTCAGTTTGTAGCTATGGATAGCCTTGAATATCTAATTTTCATGCCTCTACTTCTGGGTTTATAGACATGTGTCAGGCCTCTGTAGTTGCTGTTCTTAAGAAATAATACATACCAGAATTTAACAACACAGAGAAGACACCTCCAAGGGCATGTCATTCTCTCTTTATTGTTTTGGGGTTTCTTACTTATTTTTACTTTATGGTTGTTTTGTCTGTGTGTATGTCTGTCTGCATACCTACCCAAGTACCTGGTGTCCACAGAGGTCAGAGGAGGAAAGGACATTGGATCCCCTGGAACTGGAGATACAGATGGTTGTGAGCTCTCAAGTGGGTCCTGAGAATCAAACCTGGGTCCTCTGGAAAAACAGCTGGTGCTCTTAACTGCTGAGCCATCTCTCCAGCCCATCATTCTCTCTCTAGAAAGTGTTTGCCTTAACTTGTCAAGGACTTGAAAGTAGGAATCTTGGTGATAAATTAAGCATTTCCACCTGATAAACGACCCCAAATCTTATTGGCTTACAGAAGCAGTGGGTCACTTAGCATCTCTCGCAGTTTCTGAGTGTGAGGAACTCAGCCGGCCCATCTGAGCCTTTCCAGGGGCGGGTGTCTGTTGAGCTTGAAGGCGGGTGTTGGCTGGGGCTACAGTCATCTGAGCATCTCACTAACTTCAAGGATCCACTTCCGAACTGGCAAGATGGTTCATCATGTCAGGGTGCCTGCCGAGTCTGACTCCCAGAAACCATACAGTGAGAGAAGAAAACTGAGTTCAAAATAAATGAATGTGTTTCCCAGGTGGTCCATTCAAGTAACTGGCAGGACAACGGCAGTGAGCTGGAGGCACCAGGTCTGCCCTACAGAGCAGCCAGTGTAGCGGGACTAAGTACGAGTCTCGGTGCCCTTCAAGGCATGGCCTCAAGAACACATAATGCCATCTGCTGAGATGCACCTATCAGAAGGAAGGCTTGTGCATCTTGGTAGAGGAATAGCAGCATTATGTTGTAAGAGGAAATGTAAGGTGTGGTGGCCATTCTTTAAATAAATATTCTAAGTGCCTACCGTAACACAAACTTAGAAAGCATACCTTGTTTTGCACATGAGGAAATTGAGGTTCACAGAAGTGACGTCACCTCCTTGAGTTCTCATTCTGTGTGAGCAGTAAAACCCATTTCCGACAGCTCCTGTCCGGGCGGGCTATCTCCTTGTGTTTTGTATGTGTAACAAAGACTCTGGCTGACTGTTGTGTATGTTCCGTGTCTTCAAGGTGTACTTGCCTGTCTTTCAAGTCTTTGCATCAGTCCTTAGAAGACAAGTTTACATTGGTCATTTTGTTGAGCTCACTTGTGGAACTCGTAGAAGAGAGTGTTGATAAGCCGTAGTCTCCCTAAAATTAACAGTTTCCAGTGTGAACCTCAGGAATGATAATGTTATAATTTGTTTGTGTTTCTTTTGCATTTTCCTCTTTTGGTGTGTGTGTGTGTGTGTGTGTGTGTGTGTGTGTGTGTGTGTGTTGAGACGTATTTGTACCCCAGACTGGCTTCAATCTTACTATGTAGCCTATGCTGTGCTCAAACTCAGTCCTCCTCTTCCTCGTCCTCCTCCTGAGTGTCGGGATTAGAGTTATACACCACCACACCTGTCTTTCTTGTGTGTGTTTGTATTGTTGAATTATACAAATATTTCATCTCACTGTACTTGACACAAGAGATTATGAATCACTACCTGCTTTCAGTGGTTTCCATATGATTTGGTCATCTTAAAAAAAAAATGATTTGGGGACTGGAGAGGTGGCTCCGCAGTTTAGAGCACTGACTGCTCTTCCTGAGGACTCAGCTTCAACTCCCAGCCCCCACATGGTGTCTCACAACCCTCTATAGTTCCTGTCCCAAGGGAGCCAACGCCATTTTCTGGCATCCATAGGCACTGTACACATGGTGCAGAGAGGTGCATGCATGCAAAACACCCATACGCATAAAATTAAAAACAAAATGGAAAAATGTAGTACTGTGGGCGGCGGGGCTGTGTCCCTAATACCCCAGCCGCCTGCACGGCTAGCTTATGCCCGAAATAACAACACACAAACTGTATTCATTTAAACACTGCTTGGCCCTTTAGCTCTAGCCCTTACTGGCTAATTCTGATATCCCGATCAACCCATCTCTAATAATCTGTGAGCACCGGTCTTACCGGGAAGATTCTAGCCTAAGTCCATCCTGGGTCGGAGCTGGGGCATGGCGTCTCTCTGAGGCGTCTGCTCCCGAGAGGAGAGCTGTAGAGTCTGAGCTCACTTCCTCTTCCTCCCAGCGTTCTGTTTACTTCTCCCACCTATCTTCTAACCAATGAGGGCCAAGCAGTTTCTTTTTATTTAACCAATGACCTTCCTCCATCAGAAAAACAAGCAAGCCAACAGGTGAGGTTTCTTCTTCTTTTTTTTTTTTTTTTTTTTTTTTGGTTTTTCGAGACAGGGTTTTTTGGAGCCTGTCCTGGAACTAGCTCTTGTAGACCAGGCTGGTCTCGAACTCACAGAGATCCGCCTGCCTCTGCCTCCCGAGTGCTGGGATTAAAGGCTGGACAGAAGGCTCAGCAGTTGAAAACTGTGTACCGCTCTTGCAAAGACCCAAGTTTGGTTCCCAGCACCCACAGTAGGCATCTCACAACTGTCTTACACCCTCTTGTGGCCTCGTGGCCTCAGTGGGCACCTGCACACGTGTGCACATACCAACATACACACACGCACGTGCACACAGCACACACACACACGATATTTTAAAGAAGTTTTACCAGCTCCAGCTGCTCTAACCCCACTCTGTGTTCTCGGTTCCAGGTTAAACTTCCTTTCCCTGTAGATCAGATCACAGATCTTCCCAGGAACGACTTCCAGATGATGATTAAGATGCACAAGCTGACCTCAGAACAGTTGGAGTTCATTCACGACATCCGGAGGCGCAGCAAGAACCGCATTGCCGCCCAGCGCTGTCGCAAGAGGAAGCTGGACTGCATTCAGAATTTAGAGTGTGAGATACGAAAGCTGGTGAGTCGGCGAGCAGGTAGTCAGCTCCCGGAAGTGACGGAGACTGACCCAAAGTCACATCCGTTAGAGCTGGAGAAGTGGAGGGACAGGTTGCCCATCAGGGCACATCTGGGTTTATTCTCAGCAGAAGAAATAGATTTGTATCTGGAATGTGTGTAGATGTACAGGTGTGTCATCGCGTGTCATATCCTTCGAGTTCCTTATGAAATCGGTTCTTTTCGTTTACCAGTTGTGTGTTATAATGAGTATGTCTACTGTCTGCATATAAAGACCAGGGGCTCTTCTAAAGTAATTCTCTACTCCTATGCCTGATTTTCTTTTTTTTTTTTTTTAAATATTTATTTATTTATTATGTATACAGTATTTTGTCTACATGTATGCCTGCAGGCCAGAAGAGGGCACCAGACCTCATTACAGATTGTTGTGAGCCACAATGTGGTTGCTGGGAATTGAACTCAGGACCTTTGGAAGAACAGGCAATGCTCTTAACCACTGAGCCATCTCTCCAGCCCCCTATGCCTGATTTTCATAACGAGCATTCTGGCCCATGTAATTGTGTGATTCTGCGCACACAGTAAAGATCTAAGATATATACCTGGCAAATATCTAAAACACTCTATTGGTTTGTTCATTTGAAAGAGCAAAACAACACTGCTCTCCCTCCGTCAGCATTTTCCAGGTCTTAAATAATACACTCTGTGTTTTATTTTGCTTTCTAATGCCGCCACCAGAAGCACCTTGAGACAGGAACAGTATTATGGCATATTCATCCCAATCACAGTCCGTTGTGAAAGGAGGTCAGAGCAGGAACTGGAGGCAAGAGCCAATGCCGAAGGCACGGAGCAAGCCGTGCTCACTGGCTTGCTCAGCTTTCTTCCGTATACATCCCAGGACCACCAGCCCGGGGGTGGTACCATGCACAGTGGACTGGGGCCTCCTACATCAACCATTAATCAATAAAATGCCCCCCATAGACTTGCCTACAGGCTAGTCTGATGGAGGCAGTTCCTCAATTGACATTCCCTCTTCCCAGATTATGCTAGCTTGTATCAAGTTGAAAAAAAAAAAAAACCTCTTGTCCTCTTGCCTCAGTGCTGAACAAGAGTTCCACATGTCCATCCACACACATCTGTACACCTGTGACTTAGAGATTCATAGTAGGGTCTTTGGCTTCGGCTTTGGTTTCTTCCAAGAGGATCTTCCTATGTAGACCAGGCTGGCTTTAAAAGCAGGCCTCCTGCCTCTGCCTCTGCCTCCCAGGCTTTGGTAGGGTAGGCATGTACCCCCGAGGTTCCCTGGCTTTAACCAAGGCTGTTCTTCCTTTTCTGAGGAAAGCCACCCTATTTTCTTCTCCCACGAAGTGTCCAGAACAAATTTTAAATGAGTAGGCAGGCCCACAGGCGGTAGTGCCTAGACCGAGGGGTCACGACAGAAGGGCCCCAGACTCCTTTCCCAGAACGCACTGGCCCTCATATTTAGACCCCCGGTTCAGTGGAGAGGAGGCCAAGTCGCTGGACCCGCTCTCTTATGACTCAGTGGCGGGGATGACTTGAGTGGTCAGGGCCGGCCAGCCTGGTCTGCCGCGGCACCGTTCCCGACAGGCCCTGTACTCAGTTCCTGCTCCCACCCCCCTGTCTCCCACGTGCTCAGCTCCCTAGTTTGCAGATGCACATAATGTATTTCTCTCAAGCTGCACTTGTACATCTGTTTATTTTTCATTTTTAAAACATGTTTTCTAGATAAATTTATAAATATTTTAGCAGGTGTCCTTTCCCCGTATAAATCTCTCTCTAGCACACATACCCACGCTGCCTGCCAGATTGCATTCATATCAGGCCATGCACAGTTCCTGTGTCAGAGACCTGCTCCTCTCTCCCCCCTTCACTTCTCCTCCAAGCTTGCCTCAGCTTGCCTGCAAGACTGGCAGAGGGCTGGCTAGCACTCCCCACACACGGCTACGGACACCCCGTTTCTTGGGCTCTGATATATATAGATATAGATATAATGATATATATAACTATAATGTGTGAGTGTCATGAACCCTCTCCACACTTCCTCACACAAATATTGACAGTATAACTTGAATTTGTCTCCTCTTTGGGGCTAAACTCATCTCTCAGGGGGTGACAAGGGTAAGAAACCCAGGAGCATATGTGGAATTTTGTTTAATAGGAGAAACATCTTAGAACCTTGGGCCAGTATATTAGAGCACAGACTCCACATGTCTGTCCCTGCCCCTCCATCCAGTACCCAGGGATGATCCCTGCTCAGGATTCAGAGCATGGTTCCCAGTGTCCTACAGAGGATGTGCTGTCTCCAGTCTGCTGAGCTCTAGAAGCTGGGGAGTCTGCTGGTCAGGTCTACCACACAAAGTCGCTGATAAGCTGTCTTGTTTGCTTGCTTGTTTTTCTGTAAATAGACTTTCTTCTTCATAGTAGTTTTAGACTCCTAGCAAAACTGAATGGAGTGTCGGGGGTTCCCAAATGTCCCTCACTCTGGACACTCCTGACAAGAGCAGAATGTCTGTTGTAAAGGGTGAGCCTATGTTCACATACCATGCTCATCTAACGCCCTGCTTTAGAGTTCACACTCACTATTGTGCACTATATGGGTTTGCACAGGGTGCTGTCAGTGCCAAAGTGTATTGAGTAGATTCATGGGCCTAAAACCCACTGTGCGCCACCATCTTTCCCTCCCACCCTTGACCCCTGGACGCTTGCTGGCTTGTTTTTGGTTTGGTTTTTTTTTTTCTCTTTTGTTTTGTTTTGTTTTCCCTATCTTTTTCAAAATATCAAACAGGCCGGGTGGTGATGGTGCACGCCTTTAATCCCAGCACTCAGGAGGCAGAGGCAGGCCGATCTCTGTGAGTTCGAGGCCAGCCTGGTCTAGAAGAGTTAGTTCCAGGACAGGAACCAAAAGCTACGGAGAAACCCTGTCTCGAAAATTAAAAAAAAAAAATATCAAACAGTTAGTTGACTTTTACCCCACAAAAATAGTAACCTAACATATTAGGGGAAGATTTTTCCACTCTAAGATTTGGAACCAAGAGTTTTCCAGTCAGTTCCTACAAACTCCAAACTCCAGGAGAGGGGAATGTCACTTGACTCTCTATAGCTTTACTGTTGGCGGTGACTGACTCGGACACCACCTGGGTGTCAGTGCCCAAGTGGTAAGGCTGTGACGTGAGGCAGAAGTGTGTGAAAGCCACAGTCCCTGGACAATGTGCCTTAACGTGCTAGATTCTGAACTAGTCTATCTGAAGTTAGGTTACAATACAGGATGCCAAAACAAAGGTTTGAGAACCCTCTGAAATGAGACTTCGTGTCCTCTCGCGCAGGCTTGATCAGGCCTTCTCGTTTCTTCCTCCCAGGTGTGTGAGAAAGAGAAGCTGTTGTCAGAAAGGAATCAGCTGAAAGCATGCATGGGGGAACTCCTGGACAACTTCTCCTGCCTCTCACAGGAGGTCTGCCGAGACATCCAGAGCCCAGAGCAGATCCAGGCCTTGCACCGATACTGCCCTGTCCTCGTACCCATGGATCTCCCCGGAGCCAGTGTTAACCCCCCTCCTTTAGGGGTCGAGCAGAGCCTTGCACCCTCCCAGTGTGCAGTAGGAGGAAACGTCCCCTGCTGCCTGGAGCCAGGGGCAGCTGCGCCTGGGCTCCCCTGGGTGCCCACCAACACCTCTGAGAATTGTACCTCTGGGAGGAGATTGGAAGGCACTGACCCCGGGACCTTCCCGGAAAGAGGACCTCCTCTAGAAGCCAGGAGCCAGTCCGTGACCGTGGACTTCTGCCAGGAAATGACTGAGAAGTGTACAACAGACGAACAGCCCAGGAAAGATTACGCCTAGCCGGTACGGTCAGCCCTGCCTCCAATCCTCACACCTCTCCGGTCAGGCGTTCCTCTGCCGGCCAGTGGCGCTGTTCATCTGTGTCTCGAAGGACCAAGAGCGAATCTGGTGCACACTACAGCAGTCTTAGCAATACTGTTTGGAAGTATTCCCTCCTCTCCATAAGCAGGAGTGCCGGCTACCTTCACAATGGTGCTACCCCTTGCCCCGGCAAGGAAGACAGCAGTGCAGACACTGTCTGTCTGTGGGTTCATTGCAGACTTCACAGGGATAGACTACACCTCTAAGACCCAACCACGGATGTTTTTTTCTCAGTGGCCCATGTCACAAACCCTATCTCAGGAATTTCTTCTGAATGTTCAATTTTTTTCATTGAAGACAGCTTCTATACACATCAAAGTTTTATAGCTATACTGTACATATTATATATAATATATATGAAATATATATCCATATGCAAAAGTCCTGCATGCCTCAATTTTCTCATCCTAAAACTGGAAACTTCGTTTATCATTTACAAAACACAGGTTCCAACATTCCTCTTTTGTCTCTGATGCCAGAACTGGTTTTGTAACTGTCAACACGGTCATTTTTCTTGCTTCACGGTTCAGTTTCAATCTGTACTTATTTACAGACAAAATTCAATGTTGGAAGCTTTTTCTCAAGGTTGAATCTCAGACCTTTTACTTTTGTGGGTTTGGTTCCGACACCACCAAATGGTGTCGCGTGAGCATCATGGGTCTGTTCTTTTCTCCTTGTGTTCTCTCTTGTTGTTACAGATACTGTACAGCAATGGCCAACTTTGCCACTTGCACTGAGTTTTGAGTCAAACCTATTTTCTTAAATGAAGTTGTAACTTCAGTCTAACTCAAGTATATTGTATATTCTTTGCTTTTAGTTAAAAAGTAAAACATTTTAGCTAATTTAAAAAGCTCTCAGGTGATAATTATGTAGGAAAAAAAACAATCTTGCCAAATAATGAACCCATCCTAGGATGTGTAGACAACAATCTGCTTGACTATTTTTGTAGCTCACTTACTCCCCACCTTCCCTAAGTAAAAGCTGAAGTGCAGAGAAATCAGCGCTGACACTGGATGTTCAGTTCCTACGTGGGGAGAGAATGTGATGGCTCACGGGACTGATATCAAAGGAACAGGATCCTGTGGCGTGGGAGAATCCACAGGCAGAGGTGACAAGAAAGCCAAGGGAGACGGGCTTCCTTATCCAGGGAGGAATCCCGTTCATGTTGGCATTTCGTTCCGGCCTCCACATGCGTGTGTGCTCAGAAATGTCCGCTTCTCTGAGGGGCACAGCTAACCAGCCAGCCTCCCAGCTTTCCTGCCCAGACCTGAGGGTATTTGAATCATAGCCTCAGCCCCCTGAGTTTTAACTGAGCTCAGTGAGAGTAGGAAAGAACACGGCAGCATCGAGCCTGAGATCCACCTGGGCAGAGGCTAATGCACCCTTTTCCTTTTGTTCTTCAAATGCTCCCTGTACCATGAGGGTTTTGTCTCCCCCCACATCCTGTCCCTTCTCTGAAAGTCCACTTCGTTCAAGGCATTGAATAGATACTCCTAGGAGCCCTCTGCCCACCCCCAAAACCCTCCCCTCCACACACACCTTTTCCTCCCCAGATAACAGTCTGCTTCCCTTGCTAAAACCTAGTTGGCTTGCAAACCTAGAGAGCAGCTTCCTTGGCACTAAGGTATCCTGGCCCAAGCCATGTTTACGGAATGTGTGCCTCAAGGAGGCGTCAGCTCCCTCCTCCCAGTGGTCTCTTTCTTCTCTCGCTCGCTCGCTCGATAGCCTGGAGACCACTCCAGCTGTGCAAAGTTGTCCGGAAAACTGATGTTGGGATAGGGTAGAGGGTCGTGGGGGATAGACAGTTGGTTGACTTTGTTTCCTCATCTGTGCCATTGTTCTTGGACAATATTAAAGCTGCATGCGAAAGGGGAAGTTAGTGTATGGCTAGTAGGCAAAGGTAGAACCCTGACAACATATGTTCTAGTATTTTTAGCTTCTTTCTGTACCAGTAGTAGTGCTAAATGTTTAACTATGTACGAATACCAGAAGCTGTTGGTTCGTGCAGTAGAATTTAAGGGGGAAATGACTTCTTTTAAAATAGGTCCATTTTTAAAACCTGCCTCTGAGTTTCGAGTCTGTGTGTGTGTGTGCGCGCGCGGGTGCGTGTGTGTGTGTGTGTGTGCGTGTGTGTACAGATTTTGATACAGCTGGGCTGGAACTGCCATCCTCATCACACCGTTGGCATTTCTTGGTCTAGTCCAACGGTTCCCTACTTCACCAGGAGGCCAGCCTTCGTGAAAAGCTGGTAAAGCTAGCATTTAACCTAATGTGAATCACGTGATGCCCACAGCTGCCTATGACCATGCATGAGTCAGCAGACAGTATTTCTTCTTTCTCTTAACTCTCTGATTGCCTTTTGAAGTGACCTCTTCTAAAGAAACACAAAGGCTTGTTTTCTGCTCGGGCCGTCAGCAGCGCAGAACAGCCTCTCGGCTTGTCTTGTGCTGTCCCAGCTCCTGTGCCACATTCCACAGTTTACCCCCAAGTTTCTGTGTCACCAGTAGCTCGGCCCTGTGTGGTGGCCGTTCCTAGGGTGGGGGCTGGGGGCCGGGTCTCCTCATTTCTCTCCGCCCTAACCCTGCTCTCTTCTTCCTTCTATTAGCCTCTCCACCATTTTTTCCCTCTTCTTCCTCCCAATCTCTGCCATGGGAACTAGTCTTAAAAACTTACTCTATTACGTTGGTATTTTTAACAAGTGATCTCATTCAGTACCCACCAGGAACGGCAGCTGACTGTGTGTAATTGCTCATGGGACATATCTGTCCGTTACTGTTCCAAACCATTGCTTATCAAAAGTGTACCTGGGTTGATTCAAAGGGAAGGCTCACTGGGGACCAGAATCTAAATTCTTCAAGTAGAATTCAGAAACCCCCAATCTGTCCTTCCCTGGGGTCCCTCAGTCAGTCTCGTTCTCTCTATAGAAAAGAGAAGGGACGAGAACAGAGGAGAGTGTTTGCATATTAAGGGGACATTTAGTTGCATGTTTGAAGGTCTTTATTTTGAGGATATAGGACACTCCAATAACAGGCTGTATAGGAGGGTCACAGTGACAGCCTGGTTGGGTTTCCCTGAGGCTGAGGGGTGAATGTGAAGGTCCAGGGCCGGCACAGGTGACGCTAAGGCTGGCAGCATCCTTCCCAGACGCAGCCCTCCCTTGGAGCAGCCTTTGTCTCCCTGTGTCAGGTTGCCCAGGCTGTAGGCAGCTGTGTGCTTAGCCCTGTGTGTTTATTTCTCTGCGTTATCTGGGGGTGCCTTGAATAAAGTCGAAACTTCATGGCTTCCTGATTCTGGAACAAAGCAGTTATAAAAAAAAACTTTTTTAAAAGTTGGCAAAGTTACTAGGCCATCCTGCTACTTCTCTCCCAGGTTCCCCAACAATGACTCAGGCGTCAGGCGTGATGCTGCAGTAGAAAAACGTTATTTTTATGTCATACAAGTAATTTATTTGCTGTCTCTCTCAAGGCATGCTGCTTCTTAACATGCACTATGATTCTGGATGTAATCCTTGCGTTACTTTGCCAACGAAGGTTTAAGATGACTAGTGCCTAGTGTGCTAACTGCCCCTTCTCCTGGAAGGAGCTCCAGGGCACACGCAGGACCTGTGTGGAAGACTGGCTGAAGCCTACACTTGTGTTCTAATAGCTTATGGTTTGCCACTAAAGAAGAAAAGATGAAGCATACAAAGGCTTGAAAGTATAAACATTTTCAGAAATTGCCCAGTCTTGCCCCAGGGGCTGCTCTGCAGCCAATGAAATCACAGAGTCCTCCCAAATGAGTCAGTCTGTCCTTGATAGCGTATTTCTGGTGGCCCGCTTAAACCGGGAGCTGTTGATTGATTGTTGACTCCAAACTGCTCCGCTGTTGCCTACAGTGGAGGGGGACTCTCGGATCTCGACGAAAGCAAGAATCAAGGTTTCTCCTCAGATCTCTCTCTCTCCCTCCTCAACACCCCCACTGCACGCACGCACGCACGCACGCACACACACACACACACACACACAGAGCAGACTAAAGTAAGGGATTATTTTGAAAGAATAAAGCTCTTTGTTGTATCATGTGTTCGTATTTCCTTGAGGATTTTGTTGCAGATTCCATTTCTGGCGAGTCAGTCCGCAAATGCCTTGTAGGGTTGGTATTCATAAAGGAAGTCTGTGCATGGAGTTATTTTGTGTTCAAAATGTATAATACTGCCCGAGCCATCTCATGACCCAAGTGTCAAAAGACTGATGCTGTAGCATAGGATATATTTGTGCATAAGTAGTGTGTGCAAATAGTACTTGTACATTGAAGAGACTTGTCGTAGCAGATCAAAGGTAAATTATTCAACTGATGGTGCAAAAACATTACTTGCAAAGTAATTGTATAGTATTTTCCTACACTCCACCCTGGGAGATCATATTTATAACAAGTGAATTATTAGTGCATTTTAATTGTAATATGAAATGATGCTGCCATTTTGTGAAGAATACCCACTTGGTTGCAGAGGCCAACTTTTATAGCTTTGGTTTGATGTCGTGGCATGGTGTATGCATTTCTCTATCAAGCGATGGATAAACTCTTGGCTTTCATTTTCATTCCAGTTTATTGACCTCAGATAAAACAATGGCTATTCATGGAAGTGTATCAAGACCACTCATTTCAGGTAGACTCACACTCAGTGCCAAACGCTCCCGTGGGAATAATCAAACATATATATATCAGGAAAAAGTGAAGGGACTTGGACAAAAATGGGTTTTCCTACAGATGGGTGCTAAATCTTCTACCAAACATGTCTCTGGGGGCAAAGAGTTGGCCTCCCCTTGGGTCCTGACCATGTATTTTGGCTGTGGCAATGCTGGGATGCCCATTCACACTCTGACACAAGAGCCTGGCACTTGTAATGAATTTATCAGGAAGATTGCAGATGCATTTGGGAGCTTCGGGTACTCAATAGACACAGTGAGCCTTTCAAGGCAAGAGGGCCTGTGGGAATTTGTTCCAGAACCAGTCTGATGCAAGTGCACCTCTGATATATGCCTTACGAACTCCAGAGGCCATATGCAAAACAGGGTCTTCTCAGTGTATGCAAGGGGCTGCAGCCCCTCCTCTCCTCCTCCCCAGCTCAAACAATACGGACAGTTTTCACACATATCTACCTGTATAACCCTCCGTACCTCTCATAACTGGTCAACGACTGTAACAGGTTACATCAGGTGTTTTTCTACATAACTTTTTACACAGATTCTATGCGATTAATGTAACTTAATTCAACGCATCATTTTATTGTACAAGTTCTTACGCTTGGCCTTATTTTTTCCTAAGTGATTGTGGTTTTTCTTGTGGTTTTTCTTGTAAAGATATTGAGATGGCTGTTGATGCTTATTCTCTGTAACTAAGAATTTTTACCTTTTTGGGGAAAAGCATTGCTATGGATTAATGAATTGAGACTTCATTTACTCGTTGTAAATACACTATTGTGCAAAAAAAAATCACTCAGTTGAATTGCTAGTGTTAACTGAATTCTGTCTAGACGCCATTTCTGTTGATGAAATAAAGACATATCATTCTGCATTGTAAAAGTCTCTGATCCTGCGTTACATTTTGCAGAGTAGAAAACCTCAAGTTTTCTCCACAAAAGGCCATCTTTTGCCCTGTGGTTTGGACCCTTCCCTGCTTCCTGACTGATCAAATGAGAAATCTTAAGAATTTAGTAACGTGCCAGGTTGTGGTGGTGCACGCCTTTATTCCCAGCAGGCAGAGGCTGGCACGTTTCTGTGAGTTTAAGGTCAGCCTGGTCTACAGAGCGAGTTCCAGGACAGGCTACAAAGATACACAGAGAAACCCTGACTCCTAAAAAAAAAAAAGAAAGAAAAGAAAAAAAAGAGGATAATGCTATTTTTAACATGAATTTTAAGAAATCCCATTGCACATGAAATTGGATAACAGATGTTAGAACCACTTCCACTTTCGATATCCCACTGTAGCTGCGCAAACGCTACTGTGGATAATAAACGCCGTTTTTACAACTCTGCGTGAATCTACAATTACATTGAGGGTTTACTAAAGAGAAGCCAGGTGTAGTGACACATACCCACGTCCAGTTACTCCAGAGGCTGAAACAGCATCACTCTCAAGCGATGCTTACATGATTAAAGTGATGCTTAGCGGGCTGGAGAGATGGCTCAGAGGTTAAGAGCACTGACTGCTCTTTCAGAGGTCCTGAGTTCAATTCCCAGCAACCACATGGTGACTCACAGTCATCTATAATGAGATCTGGTGCCCTCTTCAGGCATACAAACATACATGAAAGGAATGTTGTATACATAATAAATAAATAAATCTTTAAAAAGAATAAAATAAAATAAAGTGATGCTTAAATGTTCACATACACATTTAAGACCAGGATGGGAACATAGTGAGTGTTAGTATTTAGGCATCCACACTGGCCTGCCCTTGGGTCCTGACAGGATACCCTCAGCTGCAGCCACTAAGAGCACCTCCTGCACACATTCGCTATGTTCCCTTTTAAAAAGTGGGCCTTGCCCACCTCCTCTCTCCCCACTCCCCCTCTCCCCACCACCCTTTCTCTCTCTTACCATTCTTGTCCCCAGGGACCAGTCTCTGCCCCATCTCTGTCCCCTTTTCTGTCCCTTCTCTCTCCTTTTCTAATAAACCTTCCACGTGAGCCCTGTCCTATGGCATCTCTTTCTTTCTCACCCACCTTTTATAAAATTATAACAACGAGGCTGCCATCTCGACGATTTAAGTGAGAGTAAATGAGAACGTAACTGTGAGCAAACAGCATGTGTGATGGTTTTACCAAGGACAGAAGTTGACGGTTGTGTCAGGGAATACACACAAGCTAGGAAGATGTATTCCGTGGCCAGTGTCTGCATTGTGGGCAGACCAATCAGAGCAATACATTTTTTTCAGAGTGTACAAATATCCCACAACAAGCATAATTAAGGCCAAGTTTTCATAATTAATAAAAAAAAGTCTCCATGTCATTATTAGAGAACTAGCTATGTAAAGAAAGACCCGTCGTAAGAGTGTAGCTCAGTGGTGCAATACCTGCCTGCTATGTACAAAGCTTTGAGTTCAATTTCCATTACTGTAAATAAAAATAGAGGGAGTATTCTAGCTTGCTTTATACTGCTGTGATAAAACACTGGCCAAATGCAACTTAGAAAGGAAAGGGCTTATTTCACCTTTGATATCTAGGTAACAGTCCATTACTGAGGGAATCCAGGGCAGGGCTCAAGGCAGGAAGTGAGGCAGAAACCGTAGAGTAATGTTGTTACTGGCTCAATTCTTCTGGCCTGCTTAGATACCTTCCTTATCCAACCCTGGACCACCTGTCTAGTGGTGGCACTGCCCACAGTGTGCTGGGCCTTCAGCATCAATCTGTAATCAAGAAAACGCCCACAGATATGCCCACAGTTCAGTCAGATGCAGACAATCCCTTGGTTGAAGTTCCCTCTTCCCGCATGACTCAAGTTTGTGTGAAGTTGATAAAAAAAAACTAACCAGGACAGGGAGGGAGGAAGACGGTTGATTTTCTGGATTACCGATGCATCTCTCCGACAAAGAATACATACTATTGTGAGGCACAGGGCGGCACCCTTGTAACCCTAGCTTCTTGGAAGACTTGGAAGGAGGACAATCCGAGGCTGTGAACTGCCAGGTTTGGTGGTGGTAGGCGCCCTTACCTGCCAAGACCCTATTTCCAAGACACTGTTTGAAACGGCGGAAGAGCTGACTCAACCAACAAAGGCCCTTTCTGCACAATGTGGGGACCAGAATTAAAATCCTAGCAGCCACACAACGAGTGTGGTCTCCATGCGATTTTGTGACCCCAACACTGAGCAGGGCAGGCAGAGATAGAGGATCACTGAGGCTTGCCCGACTGCCAGACTACTTGGAAACCACAAGTTCCAAGGTCAGGAAAGGACCCTGCCTTGAAGGAATGAGGTGGATAATGACAAAAGAGGACACCTGATGCCCTACCATGGCCTCTGCACACGTGCAAACAGGTGCACATGCACGTACCCACCCACCTACCCCACACACAAATTACACATAGCAGCCAATTAAATGGGCAAGGAAGTACAAAAGTTCAACATCCTTAGTCATCAGGAAAATGCACATCAAAACTACATTGAGAATTCATCGCACCACAGTCAAGAAAGCAAACAACAAATTCTGATGAGGATGGGTGGAGAAGAAGTCTCGATGACGGCTAGTGAGAATATAGTCAACCTACTATGGAAATCAGCATAGAGAGGCCTGAGAAAACAAAAAACTACTGTAAGATCTACCTATGCCACTCCGGGGTGCTATGTCAACACCGCAGTGACAATTGCACAGTCATATTTATTCCTGAATACTCTCCACAATACCCAAGACGTGGAACAGCCTAGATAACCAACAGATGGATCAATACCAAAGTATGATGTACGTACACAATGAAGTTTTATTCTGGCATAAGGAAGAAAAGTATGTTATTTACAGAAAAATGAATAGAACTGGAGATCATTACATTGAACAAAATAAGCCAGACTCAGAAAAACAAATTGTGTTTTCACTCATTTTCAGAATCTAGCCTTAAATGCACACATATATACACGACCCAAAAATAAAAGGACTATTTGGATGGACGAGGAGGACTAATAGGAGGGAGAGGTGCAAGCAAGAAAGAATGATAGGGAAACAGGAGAGGGTGATTATTGATGGCTATGAGGTAAGCACGTGATATTTATGAATGAAAGTGTCCCATGAAACCTATTATTTCGTACCTCACAAAAATGTTAATTAAAAAATCATAAAATAAGTAATAATCTATCTCAACCAATATTACCTTGATGCTGTAATCACAGGACTGAAACAAAGAAAGGTGTGTTGGGGAGAAGGGTTGGTTAAGAAGTAGGTGCTGGAGTTATTTCCATGAGAAATAACGAATCCCCAAGCCAGATGCCACAGTAGGTACCTGGAAATACCAAGTACTTGGGAGGCTGAGACAGAGACACCACTTGAGGCCAAGAGATGAAGACTAGCCTAGGTAACATACTGAAATCATGTTTGGAAGGAGGGAAGAAAGGGAAAGAAGGAGGAAGGAAGGAGGGTGGGTGCAGAGAGGGAGGGAAGGAAGGAAAGGAGAGACTGGGCACTTACAAGGCAGGTACAGATAAGTAAACAAAAGCTACCAAGAAAGGGAAGAAGGAAAAGGTGTTAGAGAGTGTTCTGTTCCTGTAATAAAACACTGATCAAAACCAACTTGGAGGGGAAGGCTTTCTTTTAGTTTACAGGTTACAGTTTTCTACACCGCAGGCCCACCCGCTCAAGGGTGGCACTGCCCACAGTGGACCCAGCCCTTTCACATCATTCATTATTGCCTACAGGCCGATCTGATGGAGACAGCTCCTCCTTTGAGATTCTCTTTTCTCTGGGGTGTACAGATTTGGGTCAAGTTGATGAAAGGTAGCAAGCTCTGAGAATGGTGGTGCAGGCCTTAATCCCAGCACTTGGCAGTTAGAGGAGTGAGTTCAAGGCCAGCCTGGGTTACCTGTCAAGTTGCAGGCAAGCCGGGGGCGGGGGGTGGGGGGTGAGAGAGAGAGAGAGAGAGCGCTACATAGTGAGGCCCAGTCTTAAAAACAAGCAAAAACTAATGAGCACAGAAGGAAGAAAAGGAAGGGGGAAGGGAAGGGGAAATACTGAGCATTGTGAGACACTAAAGAGAGGGATGGAAGGAAGGAGAGAGGAAGGGGGAGAGGGAAAGAGAGATCAGTCACTTACCCAGGCAGGTACAGGGTAAGTGGGACTCTGTGAGCCATGTAGCAAGTGAACGACCCAAATTTATCTCCACAGGATGTCTTAGTGAGGGTTTCTATTGCTGTGATGAAACACTATGACCAAAAGGCAAGTTGGGGAAGAAAGGGCTATATGGCTTACACTTCCATATCACTGTTCATCATGAAGAAAGTCAGGGAAGGAACTCACACAGGGCAGGAACGTGGAGGCAGGAGATGATGCAGAGACCGTGGAGGAGTGCTGCTAACTGGCTTGCTCCTCATGGCTCCTCAACCTGCTTTTTTATAGAACCTAGGACCACCAGTCCAAGGATGGCTGGGCCATCCCACACAAATCACTAATTAAGAAAATTACAGGCTTGCCTAAAGCCCAATTCTATGGAGGCATTTTCTTAGTTGAGGTTCCCTATGACTTTAGCTTGTGTCAAGTTGGCATACAGAGATGTCATGGATACAGAGATGACAGAGCTTCATGACTTTGAACCACATCGATTCTTCTCATGACTTGAAGTCTTTGCAGGGTATGTGGCCAGGGTTTCGTGGCAATCTGGTCATGTGTTAGATTAAAGAGCTATGGAACTCTTCCACGAACCACCATGACACTCTGCACTGTGGCGGCCGAGTGTCTCTCGACACCCCTCTCCTAGATAGACAGTACCTCCTGGTAACCCCTGGAGGTAATTTTGGGGTCACGGTCAACATTTGCTGTCACTGACAATGAGCGGCAGCAGCAGGAGTATAATCAGGTCATGGATGCGCTGGCCCAGGGTTTAAGTCATTGCTGAATTTCTACAGCATTGCTTCACGTTCACAAAACAAACTGATGAGAGACATCACATGGTCAGTTTCTTGTCGGCCTTTCCCTTACAGACATGAAATAGGTTCAAGCCCAGGTTGAGTTTGGAGCCTCCAGCTTGCTCTGGAGCCATGTTAGAGGGATCCCTGTCTGCTGCTGCAGATTTTGGGTGTCTCACTGGGCTGCTGGGAGTGGGGAAGGGGGAGGGCATTCTAATCCTCAGGGCAGGAGCTCTGCACAGTTGTCTGTAGATCTTTGTGTCTCATCATTCCTCCCTAGGGGATCTTCACACCCACCTCAAGCCCCGTGAGCAGGCCAAGCTGAAAGAGGCTGCCTCCAACCCCAGGAAGGGGCTCCAGCAGAGGTGAACCTGTACACCCAGCACTCACTGCAACTATAACAAAGACCCAAGATAAATAACTTACAAAGTGGAAAGGGTTGTGTTGGCTTGCAGGTTTAGAGGTTTCAGCCCATGGCCAGTTGAACTCATCGTTTTGGGGGCTGTGGTGTGGCAGCAAGTCTTGGAGGGAGCGCGTGACAAAACTTACCTTGTAGCCAGAATGCAAAAGAAAAGAGAAGGGAGCTAGACATGGTAACCATGCCTTTAGCCCCAGCACTTGAGAGGGAGAAGCAGGTGAATCTCTGAGTTAGAGGACAGACCGCTCTACATTCGAGTTCCAGGACAGCCCGAGCTAAGTAGAGAGCTCCAGGAAGGAAGGAAGGAAGGAAAGAAGGAAGGGAGGGAGGGAGGGAGGGAAAGTGAATGAAGGAATGAATGAAGGAATGAATGAGAAAGAAAAAGGAGAGGGGCTGCAATCCCACATTTCCTTCAAGGGCACATCTCTGGTGACCTACGAGTTCTCACGAGGGCCTCTTGAAGGCTCCACAGTCTCCAAGATCAAGCCTTTAACACGCGGGCCTGGGAAGACACTCCAGAGCCAAACACCCTAGCCAGCAGTGCGGAGTTCTTCCAGCTGGAGATGGTCAAGGCATAGCTTCCATCCTGCAGATGGCAAGGACTCTTGGTGGATTATTTTTTCATAATAGATGAAAGTTCTAGAAGCATGTTCTGAAAGAGAATTAAAAAATAGACTCAAAAAGCTTGTGACATCAATTCTACCCATCCACTCGGAGATTTGCATCACAAACAGCAGGGATCCAAAGCCTGCTGCACAGTGTAGGTCTGTACAGTTCGCCCATCCCGGAAGTGCAGCATGGAAAGGGTTCCGCCCACTAACCTTAGCAGGAAAGGACTGACTCCCGCCTGCAACAGCCTTGTCTTTCTCCTCTTCCCTCTATTGTCTGTCCAAATGTCAGACCTAAAGCGCGGGTCAGCCTTCTCTCCAACTCCACTGTAACTATTCTTCAATTAGCCTGCTCTTCAAAGGGGAAAGTGTCAGGTCCAAAGAAACTCAGGACGAGCCGGGTGGTGGCCCACGCCTTTAATCTCAGCACTTTGCCATGTCTACAGAGCAAGTTCCAGGACAGCCAGAGCTACACAGAGGAACCCTGTCTAGGAAAACTAATGCACAAAAAAGTAACTCAGGACAAATGGCTGTGGTGCCTGTTAGTGTGCCAAAGCTCATGCCGGCTTCCAGACTTCCTCGGGTTCGTCACAGACACCTGTGGCTCTCTGTACCTCTCTCACCCCACCCCTGCCCTAAACTTCTCCAGGTTGTGGGTTTTCCTCCCCTATCTTCTCTTTCCTTTATAACCCTTCCTTTTCAGCTCTGCACTCTCTTAGACCCCCTCCTTGCTCTCCTTGGCCTGTACTCTCTGTCTTCCTTTCTCCCGATCTTAGCCCCCACCCGCACCTCATGACCACACCCAGTCTGTTGTGTTCCTTATACTGCTTTCTCTCTTTGCTCTGAACTCTCCCAGATGCCTCTGGCTGTACACTTTCTCATGTGTACAGTAAAAACCTTCCCCTCTACCATACCTTAGGGCAGTCATGGCCTCAGTTTCTACATTGGTGCCAAAACCCTCAGTTTATACAGAAAGTAATTCAAATATAGAATGCTGGATTTGGGTTTGGAGCGATGGCTCGGTGGCTAAGGGCACTTGCCGCTCTTGCAGAGAACTAGCATTCAGTTCCCAGCACCCATGTCACCTGGCTCCCAGCCATCTATAACTCCAGCTTCAGGGGTCCAAAGCCCTCTTATGGCCTCTGCAGGATGAGCAAGGATCAGGTTGAACTTGGATTGAAGCAGATATCCTTACAACAAAATTAGCCCTAACTGTTAGGATTTTTATGCTAGCCTGCCCTGTCACCAAAGTACCCTGTCCCTCCCTCCCTTCCTTCCTCTCTTCCTCCCTCCATCCCTCCCTCTCTCCTTCCCAACTGAGCCCACCTGGGCTCCTTTCCCTCTGCCCACTGTCCTTCTGAGGAGGCAGCTTTCTGTCTCTCTCTCCCCATTCCCTTCTTTCTCACTTTCCCTCTCTCTGTGTCCCTCTATTTCTCTCTCCCTCCTACACACCCTACCATCCCATACCCTCCCACTAAATAAACTCTCCTTACCAAGCTCTCTCTGTCCCTTACCCGCTGCTGTCCCCCACACTAACAGAGGGACACACCAGGGTCCCAAGAACTATGTCTCTCCAAATCTAATTGTGCTGCTTGGTACAAGTAACTCATTTCCTTACCCAAAAAATGGAAATGATCATGGCTGACCAACAAGGAAGCCATTCTAGACTACAGCCAGGTGCTCACTAAAGTGGGGGACCCATCTTCACTCGTTCTGTTTTCTTCCTCCTCCTTTTTCCTCCTCTTTAGCAATTGATAAATTATGAAAGATTGCAGGCCAGAAGTTTAATAAACCATAACAAATCTCCCTTCAAATATCCTTATTAATAATGCTGAGCAGACCCAAGCACACATCCAGGGTCAGAATTGGTATACCCCAACACCTACCCCATCTGTTGGAGTGTGTGAAGGGACTAGTCGGGTAAAACCACAGCCACAGGATCCCCATGACTTGGGCAACAGCAGCAGGATATCAGAGAGGAGTGTCGGTGAGGGTCCAGTACTGATGGTGCACCAAAGCCAGAGGCCTTGACCCTGACCAGTAACTCATTACACAATGAACATTTGCAAGAAAAGCTGTTTGGACAAAAGGGTCTACTGCATGACACACAGCAGCTCCCAATGCCAGTGAATGAAGAGGTGATGGAGAGGTGGGAAAGAGGAACGGAGTGTTTTTCTTGATTTTATCTTTTTATTATTGTTTATTTTTATCTTATTTTAATTCTTTTTTAGCTCTCCTTAGGGAGGCACTACAGGAATGAGGGGTAGATATGGAGGGACTAGGAGATGAATGGGATTGGGGAGCATGATGTGAAACTCCCAAAGAATCAATAAAAATGGGAAAAATTAAAAAAAACAAAAACAGAATTTGAAATGTAAAAACATAATAATAATAATGTAGAGACACCCGGATTTGGTGGCACACTCTTTAATCCCAGCACTTGGCAGGCAGAGGCAAGTGGATCTCTGAGAGTTCCAGGCTGGCCTTGTCTGCAGGATGAGTTCTGGGAGAGCCAACGTTTTGTGGAGAGATCTTGTCTCAAGAGAAAACAAATTGAGCCAGGTGGTGACAGTGCACACCTTTAACCCCAGCACTCAAGAGACTGAGACAGCCGTGTCTCTGTGAGTTTGAGACCAGCCTGGTCTACAGAATGAGTTCCGGAACAGGCTCCAAAGCTACACAGAGAAACCCTATCTCAAAAACCAAAAAGAAAAATTTTTTTTAATATTTATTTATTTATTATGCATACAATATTCTGTCTGTGTGTATGTCTGCAGGCCAGAAGAGGGCACCAGACCTCATTACAGATGGTTGTGAGCCACCATGTGGTTGCCGGGAATTGAACTCAGGACCTCTGGAAGAGCAGGCAATGCTCTTAACCGCTGAGCCATCTCTCCAGCCCCGAAAAAAAATTTTTGAGGTAAAAAAATTTCCTTCTTTGCTGGCTAGTTTTATGTCAATTTGACTCAAACTATAGTAATTGGACAGAAGGGATGGGAACCGCAATTGAGAAAATGCCTCCAGAAGACTGGGCTGCAGGCAAGCCTGTAGGGCATTGTCTTAATTAGTGTTAGAGGTGGGAGGCTCAACTCATTGTTGATGGGGAACTTCAGCCAATCACATTCTGTTTAGGGTGTATGTGTCCCGCCAAAAAAAAAAAAAAAACAGATAAAACATCCAGGTGAGCTTGCCTCTTCCTCTTTTGTTCCCTGCGCTCCTGGATTGCTGGAACCCTGGGTTTGTAAGTTCTCTTTCTTCCGTTTATTAAGAGCTAAATCTATCAAACTGGTCTGGTTAATTCTAAATACTGATCGACCACGCCCCTTCACATTGTGGGTCATGGTGCCACCCCCCACACACACACACGTTCCCCTTTTTAGAGGTTTTTTATTATTGTACATCTTATTGTGTTTATTTTTTAAACTATTTTTTTATGTTAGCGTACAAAGAATTAGGCTTCATCGTGGCATCCTGGCACATGTGTGGCATTATACCTTGTTCTCATTTGTTTCCTGCCCCCATTCCTCTCTCCAACTTCAGCCCGTTCCCTCTCTTCTCCCCGTGAGTCCCCTTCTGCTTTCCTCTTACCTATCCTGCGTTACCCTCTTTCCTTCCCACTTCCCTTTGTGAATTCTTCCTTTTCTTTTCTAGTTCCATGACCTACAAACACATATATAAATATGCATATATATTCATGTATATATAAATTCAAATCTGGGTTATGCGTGTGAGATAAAATGTGACATTTGGCTTTCTGACTCTGGCTTCCATCACTCACTGTAATGAGTTCCAGTTGTCATGATTTCACTTTTCTTTACACCTGCACAAAATTCCATTATGTAAAACCAAGGACATTGAGCTTATAATTAGTGATCCTAGAGAAGCTAAATAAGGAGAACCCAAAGAAAAACATATAGGCATCCTCCTGAATATTAACCTTCAGCAAGCGATGAAAGGAGACAGAGACAGAGACCCAAATTGGAGCACAGGACTGAAATCTCAAGGTCCAAATCAGGAGCAGAAGGAGAGAGAGCACGAGCATGGAACTCAGGACCGCGAGGGGTGCACCCACACACTGAAACAATGGGGATGTTCTATTGGGAACTCACCAAGGCCAGCTGGCCTGGGTCTGGAAAAGCCTGGGATAAAACCGGACTCTCTGAACATAGCGGACAATGAGGACTACTGAGAACTCAAGAACAATGGCAATGGGTTTCTGATCCTACTGCACGCACTGGCTTTGTGGGAGCCTAGGCAGGTTGGATGCTCAGCTTACTAGACCTGGATGGAGGTGGAGGTTCCCTGGACTTCCCACAGGACAGGGAACCCTGATTGCTTTTCGGGCTGGGGGGAGACTTAATTGGGGGAGGGGGAGGGAAATGGGAGGCGGTGGCGGGGAAGAGACAGAAATCTTTAATAAATAAATAAATTAAAAAAAAAATAAAAAAATAAAAATAAACTAATCTTAAATTTAAAAAAAAAATTCCATTATGTATATAGACCACACATTATGTTGCCGTAGCAAGTCTAGGAGAGTCATCTTACCTAGGGTGAACATTAGAATGAAGTCATTGTTTTCCACTGTATCCAGGGTACACATCAAGATGAATAGTTGTTTTCTAGAAGTACTTAGACCTTGAAGAAATCGCTGTGGAAAACAGTGATTGTTCTATCTATAGAGTGTATGATTTTTTTGGTTTTTTATTATTATTATTATTTGATAAAGTGTTTCTCAGTGTAGCCCTAGCTATCATGGGGAACTTGTTCTATAGACCGGGTTAGCCTTAAATTCAGAGATCCAGCTGCCTCTACTTCCCAAGTGCTGGGTGTGTCAGCCCCTACCTTCTTTGTTATGATCTTTCAAATGTATCTTAAGGGCTGGAGAGATGGCTCAGAGGTTAAGAGCATTGCCTGCTCTTCCAAAGGTCCTGAGTTCAATTCCCAGCAACCACATGGTGGCTCAAAACCATCTGTAATGGGGTCTGGTGCCCTCTTCTGGCCTTCAGGCATACACACAGACAGAATATTGTATACATAATAAATAAATATTCAAATGTATCTTAAAATTGATTTGAAATTTTTTTTTTATTTTCGAGACAGGGTTTCTGTGAAGTTTTGGTGCCTGTCCTGGAACTAGCTCTTGTAGACCAGGCTGGCCTCAAACTCACAGAGATACGCCTGCCTCTGCCTCCCGAGTGCTGGGATTAAAGGCGTGCACCACCACCGCCTGGCAGAAAATATTTTATTGAGAATGTTTACATCTATGTTCATTGGAGAAGTTGGTTTCTCTTTGTTGTGTCCCAATCCAGTCTAGGGAAACTCAACAGTGAATCCATCTGGTTCTAGACTTTTCTTTGTTGGGAAGCCTCGTGAGAGATTATGGATCCCAGTTTCTGTTTGGTTTCTGTTTCAAGATGTTCCTTAAACATGCGCTTGCGTTGAAGATATGGCAAAGCTGGATCACCCTCACCAGAGCTGGCTGGAGCTGGAGCCATGGCTTTGAACATCTATAGCTGTGAGCTAAGTGGAATTCTTTTCCTTATGAAGTCAGCCTCTCTAAGGTATTTCATCTCAGTAATGACCAGTGACAAATACAATGCCTGATTAGATTTCCATGTCTTGTTTGGGGTGATCTTGATGTTGTTCTTGCAGAGCCTGGTGCATACAAGGCAAATGCTCTACCATTCGCCTGTATCCTCATCCTGTGTCTTGTGTTTATAAAGAGGTTGGTAGTGCTTTTTCCTCAGTTCAAGCTATTTGGCACTATTTTTATATGCAAATTGCAATTAAGTCCATGTGGGGAAGAATAAAAGGTGAAAAATGGCCTATCCATTTCATCTTTTCTCTGGGACTCTGAGCTTTGCCGTCCAGAAGAGGAACTGAAGCATGAAAATCCCTGCTAACTGCGATGTCTCCGACGGAAGGAGGTGCAAGAAAGCTGATGAATGTTGTCTTGCTGACTTCCCCAGTGCAGATGAGAAGGGAGACTTGCCAATAAAATTCCTCTAAAGCAATGATTTTAGCCTGTGCCGCACGTTACAATTACCACAGGAGTCTTAAAAATACTGATGTCTGTCTATGCCCCACCCCCAGGGCTTCTGGGTGTTACAACTGGGTGAGTTCTGAGCATAAAATCTTTCAAGTACCAAGATGACTTTAATATGTGTGCACAACTAAGATCCTTGTTGTGATTTGGCTTAGGATGTCAAGGCTCATACACTGATCCTAAGCATAGTATTGGTTTGAGAGAAGCTTTCTAGTAAAAGTCTAAGGAGAGTCCTCGTCCAGTTCTGCTTTAGTATACTAACATGGTTCCTATAAATACAAAGGAAGTTTGAACTGGCCCAGAAGGATGCATTCATTGGCACAGAGAGTAAAACAAAGAAGAAATATAGGTGTGAGTTCAACCAAGTGAGCTCAATTAAGGGTCCCCTCAAACTTAGAGAGGTTTTCATTTTATGGAAACAAAAACAAACCTGACTCTTCAGAGCAATCATTAAAACAAATGCCATCCTCTGTTACTGAATCACAAAGTAATCAAATAGATATTCACTGTCCTTTATGATGCCCGTGGGCCATTACTCTCACAGTGGCTTTTCAGAGAACAAAATTAAAACCAGTGTAGTGCTAGTTCTGGACTTAGTGAACTATCTGGCCTTTGCTGCCAGAGGCATTAAATCAACAGCGTACGGCCTCCTTGCTTAGATGAGGGCAACTCAAGCTTGGAAATGACACCTACTCTGAGTCATTCTCTACACTTTGATGGACAGAGCTTTCTCTTCAAGTGTGTGCGTGTGTGCCTGTGAGTCTGTATGTGTTGAGTGTGTGTTCATGCTGACGGACAGAGCTTTCTCTTCAAGTGTGTGCGTGTGTTCCTGTGAGTCTGTATGTGTTGTGTGTGTGTTCATGCACAGTGAAGAGGATAAAGATCAATAGAGAATATCTTTTTCTATCACTCTCCACCTTATTTTTTAAGATGGGTTCTCTCATTAAACATAGAGATCTTTGATTTGGCAGGACTAGCAGGCCAAGAAACCTCAAAGAGCCTACTGTCTCCCCAGAGCTGGGATGACAAATGCATTTTTGTGACTCCAGCAAATATGTGGGGATTGGGGATTGGAACTCTGTGAGTGCTTTACTGATTGAACCATCCTCCCAGCACCTCTACCAACACACACACACTACACACACACACACACAAATAAGTACATGCATGAACATACACATACTTTTTGTGTCATTGCTTTATTAGCTAACCTTTTCTAGAACCTATCCAGTGATAAGTCAAGGAAAGACATTAATTGGTAAATACAAGTCTTTTACGATAGCCAGCTGAAACTAGTGGTAAGCTCTGAATGTTATTATGAACACACAGATATTCAGGAGAACACTGATCGCTATGCATCCAGTTCTCCAGCGAAACTTGTCTTTAACAGAGGTAGTATCAGTACTGCAGGTTTTAGTGTTCTTAGACCCATTTCTTAAGTAAGACTTACCCTTTACCTGGGGCGCATGCATTGTTGCTACCATAATGCATTTTTTACCAACTGAACCTCCTCCTCAGCTCTTCTTCACACCCTCTGACGGCTCTGCATTGCCTCCCTGCAAGGCCTTCATGCCCACTTCTCTGGCCATCTCTGTCTCTGGATCCCTCATACTATTTTGTGCTCTGGCCTCCCAGAGCTGCTCCCCGAGAGACACCAGCTATAGGGGTTTGTCTTTACATTTCTAGTGCTCCAGCCTTCCATGGGCCACAGTTTTCTTGGCTCTAAAGAAACATCTTTCAGGATGCATTTCAAAGTAACTTCACTCTGGAGTGTCCGCGACCAGCAGTTTTAGAATCAGCTGCTTCTTCCTCAGCCCATTGGCCCCACTGTCACAGCAGTTTTTACCAACACAGCACTTTCAGCTGACTCGCTCTCACAGCTGTGTTCTGGGGGCTTCAGTGAGGAGATGGTACCCTAACCATACCCATCACTTAACTATTAGTGTAACGTTTCAGGAAATGTATTTACTAATTGAGTGAACTGAGCTTAACTGAATGGAATGAATGAATGAATTTGCTTTTCCATAAATTAACTTCTCTCTCAACTCACCTCTCTTTTAATACCCATCTACATATATCCCATGTCGGATGAAAGGGGAAGAGTGAGGAGGTGGATGAACATGGCTGCCTTTACTTACCATGGATGCTCTGTGCCCAGTGGTTGATGGGAGAGGCGAAGGGCTGTTTTCCCTTTGTGGAAAATCCAAGCAGGAGCTATTCAGAGACCTCGAGCTTCCTGAGTCGCTGTGCAGTTGTCCCTTTTCTGACAGCATCCTGGACAGAAAGCTGGCCTTGCGACTGCCTGGGCCGAGTCTGTCTACCCAGACCCCACTCTCGCGCGCGCTGCCATCGCTGCCTTGGAAGTGACTTTGAAGATCTGCAAGAGGTTTGCCTGAGGCCTCTGGGCCCTGGGATCTCTCCCAGGTTCCTAATGTAGATGGTGGGCAGTGGGGAGAAGCTGTCATTGTACCTACCCAGGACTGAGACCTTGCGTTCTTGGAGCCAAAGAGGGACTGGCACGGTTGCTGTCCTGGGTGCTGAATTCTGGCACTGCCATCGTGGGGACAAGGGCTGTGGACATGGAGCTGTCCACTGTTCGCAACTTTCTCGGCCCAGTCTCTTTTGCTACAGGAGACGTCCACATCATGTTGCCTGGGGTGTTGAATTTGCCATGTGCTTTTAGACCTTGGTATATTGACTCGGATGACCTGCTGTTTATTGTTGGCTGGAAGTAGGGAGAATCTTTCAGGCAAAGAAGAGCAAACCATACACGCCTGGGCCCCTGAGCAGTTGGTTGAATGGAATGGAAGGCCTGCTTCGTGCTCAGTGTTCCCACTGCTGGACTTGCCGTCAAGTGCCCTCATGATTTTCCTGACGCCCAGATGAAATATTTCCAGGATATTGAGTAACAAGGAGAGGGCAGCAATGCTGTACATAAAGACCATGAAAATGGTCTTCTCTGTAGGTCTGGAGACAAAGCAGTCCACTGCATTGGGGCAAGGGGGTCGGGTGCATTTGTAGAGGGGGTGCATTTGAAACCCATAGAGAATGTATTGGCCTAACATGAACCCTACTTCTAGCAAAGATCTGGTTAGGATGTGTAAGACGTAAGTACGCAGCAGGCATCCTCTCAGAGGGACTTTATGAATCCTTCTCTGCTCCTCGAGTCTCCTCAGCTCCCTCTCTACCCTTTGCTGCTCTTCCAAGTCAAGCTCTGGGTCCTCCATCTGGGCCCTAAGGTGTGACTTCTTCTTCTGCCTTTGCTTCTCAAAGTCCCTGAGTCTATAAAGTGCATGGCCCATGTACACCAGAGAAGGGGAGGACACAAAGATGATCTGCAAAACCCAGAATCTGATCAAAGAGATGGGAAAAGCATCATCGTAGCAGATATTGTTGCAACCCGGCTGCTGGGTGTTGCAGGCAAAGAAGGACTGTTCATCATCCCAGACATCCTCAGCAGCGACACCAAGTACCAACATCCGGAAGATGAAGAGGATGGTCAGCCAGATTTTCCCCACGATAGTTGAATGGGAGTGAACTTCCTCTAGAATGCCACCTAGTAAGTTCCAATCCCCCATGGCTAGAAAGTCACATCTGAAATACACAGAAAACAAAGAAGTTGGGCTGGAGAGATGGCTCAGTGGTTAAGAGCATTGCCTGCTCTTCCAAAGGTCCTGAGTTCAATTCCCGGAAACCACATGGTGGCTCACAACCATCTTTAATGAGGTCTGCTGCCCTCTTCTGGCCTGCAGATATACACACAGACAGAATATTGTATACATAATAAATATTAAAGAAAGAAAACAAAGAAGTTAATAAGACTGAAGAATACAACTTGCAAAGGCAAATGCTCATAAATAGCACAGACTCTTTGCTTAAGTCAACACAACTCCCGATATCTCTGCTTCATATTTGAAACTGGAATTTTCCAAGGAATATCAGTTTCTGGACAAAATGCCAACTCTCTACAATCTAACTCGTTTACTAATCTAACTCGTTTACTTCTTATCCTCTTGTCTCCCACATGTTCATTCTAGGATACCTGTGAGTCTCCATATTTGTACAATGCATTCCACAGTCTTGATAATATTCCTACTCATTTGAAAAACCTATTTATCTCACACCTAACATGATCTTAAGTAAGGCTCGACTCCTCTAGAACTTTTCTCTAGCAGCCCAGCTCACACTGACTTTTCCGTTTCCTAAGATTCCACAGTCATTCATTTGGTGTGTTGCGTAGAAGAATTGTGTGATGTTTGTGTTTTCTGTCTCATTTCTTGAAAAAGTGTACTTCCTGCAAGTAGAGACTCTTGTGTTATCTTGATCTATCTACACAGAAGGTATCAATGCAAAAATTTAAAATATGTTCCCATGAGCTTTCCACCAAATTATCAACAGGAAAAGCAAAGCAGGCTCGCGTCATATATGGTTCATGGTGCCACTGAAGATTAACCATACATAAAGAGAAGTCAGTCAAGTGAATCCTTGGAAACTCTTTCAGGTCAGGGTGCTGGTAATGTAGGCAGACACAGAAACGGTGCCAAAAAGACACATCTGGAAAGCCAGGTCTTCATAGAATTCTTGCAAACTTGAAATAGTTAGTATAAACTGTTTCTCCAGAGAGCTTGTCATCTAGGAAAGAATCAAGGCGTAAATGGTATACACAAGTTATGCTGTTTATCCTGGAAAAATAGGGCTTTCCAAGGTTAAGATATTAGTAACCTGAGATTTCTGATATGTGGAAGGCTTACAGATAAGAAAAAAGAAATATAATTAAATTAAAATATATGACACAATTTTTAATTTTAAAATTTATCTATTGAATAATATTTTCTGAAGTCTTACTGCTTCCTAAGCATTGCACAGATGCCGAAACTCAACAACAGGTGTGGTATATCGGGTCCCTCACCATAACTAACCACTAAAGGCTACTACTAACCTACAAGATGGACCAACACTGAAAAGATAAAATGAATGCCAACCAGAAAGATTTCAAGTGAAACATAATTTTTAAAATTTTTATAATCCCCCAACACAAAATTAAATTCCAGATGGACTAAAATATTAAATGTAAGCCAGGCATTGTGGCATGGGCCTTTAATTCTAGCACTTGGGAATCAGAAGCAAGTGGGTCTCTGAGTTTGAGACCTGGTCTACAGAGAGAGTGCCAGAACAGTCAGGGCTACACAGAGAAACCCTGTCTCTAAAAACAAAAAGGAAAAAAGTAAATGTGAAAGAGTAGGCAATAAAAGTCCTAAAATAATAACCAGGCTTATTGGTGTTCCTGTAGTCCCAGTTACTAGAAGCAGAAGGATCATTTGAAACCAAGAGTTTAAGGCTAGCCTGATGAAAAATGACGAAATTCCTTCTGAAAGAAAGAAAGAGAAAAATTAAAAAAGTGGTGGACTGGATATGGAGACACATACCTATAGTCTGGGACTGTGTAAACCACCTTTTTGGGGTGACTTCTGCCGGGTTCCTAGCTGCAGCGGGCTTGAATGTTCCAGGGTAGAAACATGCGGGTTATAATTATTAGGCAAAAGGAACATAGATATAGGAGAAATAATAGACAAAAACATAGGATAGTATTGGGAGGGAGTTCCAGTGAATATTGAAAGTTGCCTGCATTTAATTTCCTTTTGCTTAAATACCCTGACCCCAAAAAGTAGGAGTAAGATAAAAAAAAAAAAACTGCATTCACATGATACAAGGAATGTACAGACCAGCTGAAGGATTGGGGGCTACATTCTTAGTTAAACATTGCCAGAACAAGACAAGTAATGCTGACACCCTAGACCAAAACATTCTGTAGGCAAACCACTCCCTGGGTGGAATCCATAGTTATCTCCCTAAGGGAGTAGGAACCTAGTTAGATCCTTAGACTTTTGTTTGAGATAGAAAAGATCTACTTCTTAATACAATACCTGAAATGCCAGGTCTGGCTATTAGCCACACCTGTTGGCAATAACCTTGAAGGAACACAAGTAAGTTCCAGTTCTCTGACCTTTAGTCAAAGTAGAATGGACTCATACCTATGGGTCCTGTCACAGGACATGGGAGGCTGAGAGGCGGGAGGACTATGAGTTTGAGGGCATCTTGGGCTACATAATGAAACTCTCTCTCTCTCTTTAAAAGTATTAAGATGCAAAAGAATATTTTAGCTAAGAACTTGACTCAGTTGGTAAAGTGCTTGCCTAGCATGTAAGAAATTCTGGGTTCAATCACCAATACCACTATTGTGTGGCAGGAAGTAAAGGCAGGATCAAATGTCCAAGGTCCTTGGCTCCACAATGAGGTCAAGACCAGTCTGGGCTATATGAGACCTTGTCCCAAACAGCAGTAGTAGCAAACAGCAAAATAAAGCATATTTGTAATCTTAAAATAGGACACGGCAAACCGGGCGGCGGGGGTGGCGCACACCTTTAATCCCAGCACTCGGGAGGCAGAGGCAGGCGGATCTCTGTAAGTTCAAGGCCAGCCTGGTCTACAAGAGCTAGTTCCAGGACAGGAACCAAAAGCTACGGAGAAACCCTGTCTCGAAAATCAAAAAAAAAAAAGAAAAGAAAAAAAGAATAGGACATGGCAGAACAAGACCCACATGCCTGCCTGGGGTTACCTACCCTGGGAAAGAAGGAGAGAACACAGGTCTGCCCTGTGCCATCAGGTACAATTATGGTAAGCAAATATATGGTGTGGTTTGGGAGAAAGAGAGAGAGGCAGAATGGTTCATGTCCTGTGGACAAAGGCAGATCTAAAGAGGTGAAGGCAGCCAGGGGGCTGAGGTGAGTGGCCTGCTTGCTATCTGGAGCTATGGTGACGTCAGGGCCTGGGCTGCTGCCAAGAGCCATGTGTTAGTCCATGACCCTGCAGTAACCTCGGTCTGTGTTGATGTTCATGACTCCTGTTATCACCAAGGGCCAGAGGATAGGGCTGCACAGAGTTGGCCCTGAACCTCGCCTGGGCAGCACAGTAGTGCTGACCTTGTCAACAGGGTGCAGATGAGCTGGCCCCACTACTCATCTGTCCATGCAGTGAGCGGGTGTGGGGAGGGAGAGATGCCCCCATCTCCCCTTGCCACCAGATGTAGGTGGGAAGATTGCCCCCAGGGTCAAGAAGGCAAGAGAGCTGGCCTTGCCCCTCACCAGCTGCAGCACACGGAAGAGCAGGTACTGCACCTCTCCTGGGCTTCACAGTAGAGCTGGCCCTGTTGGCAGGGGTGCAGATAAAGCCACCCCAAGGGCGTGAGATTGGAGGAACTGACTCCGCACCCGCTCAGATGCCATGTGGCAGCATGGGAAAGGGGAAGATGCCCCCCCCTCTTCGCTCCTCGCCACTGGTGGCAAGTGAGAGAGTGGGAGAATTGGTCCTGCCCTTACCAGCTGCTACATTAGAGAGTGACCCCTGCAGCTCATCTGTGCAACAGCGCAGAACTGGCTGCAGGATCTCCATGACACAGGGCAACAGCAGAGTGTCCCAGAGGAGGCCTAATGAGGGCCTAGCAGAAACCAGAGGCCTTGACCTCGACCAGAGATTCATTGCAGTGAATGAACACTTAAAAATAAAGATGTAAGGACTGAAGGGAACACTGTGTGATTCCCTGTGCCACACTGCAGCTTCCAAGATGAGGTTTTGTTTTTCGTTTCTTTTCTTTTAAATTTTATTTTCTTTTGTTTTGGGAAGGAGGTGTCAGGGACAGAGGGCACAGGCAAAGGGATGGGGAGATGGATGGGATCAGGATGCATGAATCCACAAAGAATCAATAAAAGGTTAAAAAGAGAAAAAAGAAAAGAAAAAAGAAAGAGACGTCTACTCAGGAAGGATTTATCTTTCCTCAGACTTTCATTATTCTTTTTTTTTTTTTTTTTTTTTTTTTGTTTTTCAAGACAGGGTTTCTCTGTGGTTTTGGAGCCTGTCCTGGAACTAGCTCTGTAGACCAGGCTGGTCTCGAACTCTGCCTCCCGAGTGCTGGGATTAAAGGCGTGCACCACCACCGCCCGGCCTTTCATTATTCTTAAACGGTTTTGCAAATATAAATTTTTAAGTATATAAAGACCAAATTATCTTAAAATTTAAAAAAAAAAATAGGAAATGGATTTTTGAAGAACATTAATCTTAGAAATTATATTTAGTATTTATTTAAATTATATTTAAATAAACTTCACTTACAGTTAGTAATAAATACTTTTATTCAAATGGCAAAGTGAAAAAGTCCAGAAGGCGTGTACATCCAAAGAAAAAACAAACAAACAAACAAAAAACCCACAAACAACACACACACACAAAGCAGAACTAGATACAAAGGTCCAAGATATAGTGTGAGCTTTCAGGGAGGCCCAGGAGTTTGAGGCCAGCATGAGAAACACAGCAATAATCTCAATTTAAAAATAAAACCTCAGCAGCCTGGTCTACAAGAGCTAGTTCCAGGACAGGCTCCAAAAACCACAGAGAAACCCTGTTTCGAAAAACCAAGAAATAAATAAATAAATAAATAAATAAATAAAACAAACCTCAGCCATGGTAGTACTTGCCTACAATGCACGTATCAGAGGGTCTGACGTAGGATGATTATGCATTTGAGGTGAGGAAGACACTTGAAAAACCAACCAGAACTGGAAAGCTCATTATTGAGAGACCCCAGCACTCCCCACGTTAACCAATCCATAGGTCAGTGTAAGACTTTCAATCACCAAATAAAATAAGATGCCATAAATGTACACATGTACACATGTGTGTGCAAGATATGCATGCCCGCGTGAGCATGGGAAGGAAATCCAGTATAGATACAGGCCATCTCAAGTGTGAGGTGAGACGCATAGACGGAGAATTTGAAGGGAGAAGGAAGAGGCAGAAAAAGAAAAGAAAGCAAGAAACAGATTTCTCAGAAAATGCAACTGGGGCTGGAAAGAGAGCTGGTTATAATTCCCAGCACCCACATGGCAGGTTACACCCGTTCATAATTCTAGTTCCAGGAGAACCAACTCCCTCTTCTAGCCTCGGCAGGCACCGAGCATTCAAGTGGTGCCCAAACACACATCCAAGCAAAACCCTCACACACGTAAAATAAACAATTCTCTTTTTTATAAAAGAAAGTATGATTGATTTTATCTACTAAAAACCTTTATTCAAATTTTTTCATACATACGCATGAAGAATGTTTAAATAGAATTGTCTTAGTTAGGATTTCTATTGCTGTGATGAAACACCATGACCAAAAAGCAAGTTGGGGAGGAAAGGGTTTATTAACTTACACTTCCATATCACTGTTCATCACTGAAGGAAGTCAGGACGACAGGAACCTAAACAGGGCAGGAACCTGGAGGCAGGAGCTGATGCAGAGGCCGTGGAAGGATGCTGATAACTAGCTTGCTCTTCCTCATGGCTTACTCAGCCTGCTTTTTGGTTGTTGTTTTGTCTTTTGTATTTTTTTGTTTGTTTGTTTTGCTTTGCTTTGCTTTGGTTTTGGTTTGAGGGTTTTTGAGATGGGGTTTCTCTGTACAGCTTTGGAGTCCATTCTGGAACTAACTCTGTAGATTAGGCTGGCCTCGAACTCACAGAGATCCACCTGCCTCTGCCTCCCAAGTGCTGGGATTAAAGGCATGTGCCACTACTGGCCTGCTGCTCAGCCTGCTTTCTTGTAGAACTCAGGAGCACCAGCCCAGAAATGGCCCCACTCACAGAAGGCTGTGCCCTCCCCATCAACCACTAATTAAGAAAATGCTCCACAGGCTTTGCCTACAGCCTGATCTTCTGGAGGCATTTTCTTAATTGAGGGTCCCTCTTCTCAGATACCTAGCTTGGGTCAAGTTGTCACAAAACTATCCAACATAAGAACTGGGTAGAAAGTAGATGTTTCTCATAATTTGAGGATCTTTGTTTTGACACAGGGTCTCACCATACAATGCAAGCAGGCCTCAAAAGAAAGCCTCTTGCAGATTGGACTCTAGAGGGGTTCCTAGGTGTCCAAGGAGATGTCCTCAGCTTGTTCCTTGGGCAGCAGAGGAGAGGGAGCCTGAACTGGCCTTATCCTATAGCCACACTGATGAATATCTTGCATATCACCATAGAACCTTCATCCAGCGATGGATGGAGATAGAGACAGAGACCCACATTGGAGCAATGGACTGAGCTCCCAAGGTCCAAATGAGGAGCAGAAGGAGGGAGAACATGAGCAACGAAGTCAGGACTGCAAGGGGTGCACCCACCCACTGAGATGCTGGGGGCTGATCTAATGGGAGCTCACCAAGGCCAGCTGGACTGGGACTGAGGGAGCATGTGATCAAACCGGACTCTCGGAACGTGGCTGACAATGAGGGCTGACTGAGAAGCCAAGGACAATGGCACTGGGTTTTGATTCTACTGCATGGACGGGCTTTGTGGGAGCCAAGTCTGTTTGGATGCTCACCTTCCTGGATGGAGGGGGGAGGACCTTGGACTTCCCACAGGGCAGGGAACCCTGACTGCTCTTAGGATTGGAGAGGGAGGGGGAGGGGAGAGGAGGAGAGAGGGGGAGGGAAATGGGAGGAGGTGGAAATTTTTAATGATAATAATTTTTTTAAAAAAGAAAGCCTCTTGCCTGAACTTCCCAAGTATTAGGATTTCAAGAGTGGACCACAGTACCCAGTCTACCTCACAAAATTTGGGAAAAATAAAAAGCACAATTTTATATCTTATTCTATATATTTGTGAGCTATTTGAAATGTAAAAAGAGTAAAATTTGAATTCATATCTCCTTCATTTAAGCAGTCATTTCTTAACCTTGGTCCTTTCTTAAAGAGTTAAGGTGTTTTGCATAATGATTCCTCTAAAACTTTTTAAAAGATTTTGTCTGATTTTTAGTTGTTAGTCTCTATTTTTGCATCCTAAAATATATATGCTTAACTTTGCCACTATTTATTTTAAACATGGAAATTGTTGCTTTTAAAATAGCAAGTAAAGAAAATTTCTCTGCGGTTCCTAGGAAATCACAGTGAACTGACTGACACCGGCATGGGGAAATAAGGTCGCGAGCGCACGAAAGTTGTTCTAGGTTCTGAAAAAGAACTTTCTACTGACAACAGCTAACTGACTGCAGACCCCGAAACCATTCGGGCTTAACAGCTCCTATGTGAGACGCTCCCAATCCTCGCCAGCATTTGGTTTTCTGATCCTTTCTTTCCATCCCGAGAGGGGTTGCTTATACTATACATTTCTTGTCAGCACAGCCTGCGAATTTCTCACTTACCTCACAGTGAGACCAGAAAATTCCAGTTGAGTGTGCGGAGCCTTCAAGTTGCACCATTTGTGAACAGAACAGATGTGGACAGAACAGATGTGGACAGAGCGTTAAGAGAGCAGCTGCTGCGGCTCGCAGATACAAAGGCTCAGGTCAGGTGACTGTGGGGCTCTAATTCAAAGTGAGCACAGCAGTTTTGATCAATGTGGCCTAACCTAATTGCTACCCCACCCCACCCCAGTTAAAACTGTCCTGTGTCACTTTGTAGCTTTATTATTATTATTTAGTTGATACCACGCTGGGACATTTGGAAATGAAAAGTAAAGCAAATAATAGTTTTCCTTTTTCTGTTTGTGAATCATTTGTTTTGAGTTAGGTACATTTCTTTAGTCCATTGATTGCTCTGGAAATCAGCAGTCACAGATCGATAAGTCATGTCCAGCTTTATAAACAGCTGCCTGGGGTGAACCTAGCCTCATCAAATGACAGAAAACAGAGAGAGAGAGAGACAGAGAGAGAGAGAGAGAGAGAGAGAGAGAGAGAGAGAGAGAGAGAGACAGAGAGAGAGACAGAGACAGAGAGAGACAGAGACAGAGAGACAGAGAGACAGAGACAGAGAGACAGAGACAGAGAGAGACAGAGACAGAGAGACAGAGAGACAGAGACAGAGTCAGAGACAGAGACAGAGACAGACATAGAGACAGAGAGAGACACACAGAGAGAAACAAAGTTCTGGCAAACCATGCCATGCTAAAATAAGGAACGTCTACGTAGCAAGATAGGCACTTTTGCACCAGAGGGCGCTGTGCCTTCATGGAATGAATACTGCGTTCCAGCGAGAGTACTTTAGACCACAATATATGACTCAGGAAAATACTTTTCTTTCTCTATAAGGAACTGGAAAGCTAAACAGTATCCTCAGAACCCAGGTCTGATTTTAGAGGAGAACTAGAATTCCGGGGAAATTGCAGAAAACCAGAGACTAAATGCTCGAATTCACAATCCACAGCATTTTTTACTGGTCATATTAGAGAGTATCGTCTCACTGTCAGTAAAGGGATCGACAGTACTACTGGGTCTCAAAGATACCCGGAAGAAAAGGCTACTGGAGGCGCCCATATAACATACCAAAGTGGAGGCCAAGTTCTCAGCTAGCATTTGTTCCAGAATCCAGGCTCCTCAGCACTTCTCACCCCCATGCCCTGCCCCAAACTCTCCAACCCTCCAGCCGCTTCTCTTATAACAGCCAGCCAGTGGCTCCGCGCTCTCTTGGCCTCTTGGCCCTCAGCTCCTCTTTTCGTCCATTTGTCCTCTCTCCTCTTCCCTCCCTCTTCTCTCCCTCTGTAGCTCTCCCCATCTCTCTCCTCTCATGGCTGGGCTTGTTCTACCATCCATGCTCAATTCCGGCTGCTCTGCCCGATGCCTCTGCCTGTGCTCTCCCTCATATCAGCAACGCAGACCTCCTCAAACGTCGTTACATCAAAGAAAAGGCAGGGATGTCAGGTCTCAAACCTGGGACAGAAGGGTAACTGAGGTGCCTATTTAATAGCAAAGCAAACTTGGCCTCCCAGTTCTTCCAGCATGCCTGAGACCCTACCTGTTACAGGTTGTGGCTGGCATTCTCCTCCCCCTCCCCTAAACTTCTCCAGTTCAGGGACTAAGATATCTTTCCCCCAGCTGCCCTTTCTTGTATAATCCAACCGTTTTGGTTACTCTTTTGTCTACCCTTTACTCTCATGGCTCTCCTTCTCTCCCCTTCCACTCACGGGGTCCAGCGCAGGGTCATGTTCACTCTGGGTGCCTCCACGTTTCTGTCTCTGGCTATGCTACTCATTTTATCCAAAGTAAAAATTTCTCCCCTTTCATACCTAGAAGCAGTCATGTCCTTTCTTTTTTGTTTATTTATTTTCATTCCCCCGGTGCCAAAACCCTCAGTATTGACACATATGGGTTCCCTGCCAAGGAACTCGGGCTCTCCAAACCAAGCAGCTGATTTGGCTCTCCCAAGGTGTGTGCAGATCATTTGCTCTGCCGACTCCTGCCTCCCGTCGAATTTGACTCCAAATTCCAGAGTTCACCTTCTCAGCTCCCTCTCCCTTGCATGTGTTCTAACAGTTCCTTTTCCCATGTCATAAGTGTCTCTCTAACTCCTAGAGACGTCATCCTTCCACGCCACCCACCTGGGTGTCCCCCATCGCTCCGCTCTGCCCTGCGAGAGCCATCTGGGTATCTGCTAAAGACACCGACGCCCTCTTCCCTGGTTCTCTGGTCTCAGTCCCACTCTGCCAGCTCTCAGCTTCAGTCCCAAGGCTCGCGGCTTCTACACTATTTAGCATCCTCCAGTGATATCTATGACTTGTTCCCTCTCCTCCCGCTAGGAGCTGCCGAAAACAGTCCTGCAGCTTCCTTAAGCCCTTCTTGGCCTCTGTCCGGTCTGCCACTCAACTCCCTCCAGGAAATCAGGCAGCTTCCCTACACCCTCAGGACCTCTAGATTTTGGAACCCTCCCTGAGGTGGAGTTCCTGCCTGTTCCTCCTTTTTGCTCCTGGCTACCCTATTCTTCGCGTCTCAGCTCCCTCTAGGAGCTCAATGGAATCCTCCCTGGGGTGGCGTTCATTTCACAATCCTTCGCCCTTTTCTCCTTGAACTCAATTCCTTCCTCCTCACACTCAGAGATTTTTTTTAAAGCCTTGTTGTCTTATTGCAGACAACTTGGCCTCAGTACAGATCAATGGCCAAAAATTGGCACACTGGATTTCCAATTCTCACAAATCATAACCACTGCCAGAGCACACATAAATGATGCCAAATCTCTTACGTTTAAACTAGCTCAGTTCCACACTTCCTCTACTTCTGACTCTTAAAAATCTTTTATCTATAATATCTCTGCATTCTGTTCTCAGGAAAAAAAATCTCCTTAAACAATTCTCCAACTCTATCTCCAGATTTGTAAGTTCATTGGGTATGATTTTAAAAATCTGTAAAAATCTGTAACAAAATTTGGCTTTAAACTTATACCAAAAGGTTTATAATTAAAAACCTAGGGCTGGACGGTGGTGGCTTATGCCTTTAATCCCAGCATGGGGGGTGGGGTAGAAACAGAGGCAGGTGAATCTCTGAGTTTGAGGCCACCTTGGTCTACAGAGTAAGTTCCAGGACAGCTGGGGATACATAGAGAAACCACCTCAAAAAGTCAGAGAAAGAGAGAGAGAGATCTACATACAGGTAATCTTAATTTGCTACAACATACTATATATAAGATTCAGCTCTTGTTAAGAATATAATACATATGTAACAGATTCAATTCCTATTTAAAAAATAGAAAAACAAATCTATATTATAGTTATTTTAGATATCAACCACAGGGGTATATACCATGTGACTTTGCCATCTTAGCATGACCACATGGTATAAGACAATTAAGAAAGCAGCTATATAGTTTCTTAGTCCTACTGAGCCCTCTGCTTATTGTTGTATATCCTTTGTTGAATAAGAGGACAACAGTGGGTCTCCAAAATATTTTGGATTGTATGGAATTTTGTATGATGATATAAAAGTTATAAGGTCTGGACCCTGACTGCACCTATACCTGGAGAAGAAACCACCAGAACCGTGGCCTCATCTACACCTGGAAGAGCAACCACCATAGCCTATCTGCACCTGAGAAGCCACAGAGTGGCATCAGAGACCACCAGAGGCATGGCTCCACCTGCACCTGGAAGAAGAGCAACCACCTCACCCACAGCCCCCCCCCCCGCACCACTGGACCCCCCTGAAGCACAGGCCCCACCTGCACCACTGGAGAAAGAGATGGGCAGCTGACAGTGTAAGAACACATTCCACAGTGTAAAGAGCAAAGAGCGATAGGGCACTAACAGAAACTAGTTCTACACCACCCCAGGGGGCCCCTCAGACTCTGCAACCTAGTTGGCTACTAAGTGGCCTGCACTACCTTAGCCCAGATGACCCTGCAGAGCCTGGAGAGCAAGCAAAATGATCTCTCTCTCTCTCTCTCTCTCTCTTTCTCTGTCTGTCTGTCTCTCTCTCTCTCTGTGTGTGTCTCCATCAAAGACTCCAGAAGGATTATAATATTACCTAGCCTAACAAGAAATAAGCAACTTCCAAACTCTAGAAGTGACAAAGACATCTTACTGCCTGAACAGTCACCCAAAGTTCTTCTGTACCATTGGGGCATCCATCTTCAGCCTACAGGCCTGTAGTATCCAGCAGACTTTTCCATGAAGCAGGAAATTTCAAAGACAGCTCTGCCTATATTGGCAGTTTGTCAGTCACTTTCTTCTGTGTCCTGCAGAATGTCTGACAGACTCTTTCATGAAGTAGGAACCCCAAAGGACGGTCCCACCTTTAGGCAAATTCAGCAGTCATTTTTCTGCAGGTCCTGCATGTCTAGTTCAGCAGTTCAGGCAAGAGCAGTTCCTTGCCCAGATGGCTAATAAACTCCATTAGGAGCCTCTTCGATGCCCATCTTCTTCTTGAAGTAGATTGGTGCTGCCAGGAGCAGATGTGTCTCACTGTCATGAAAAGTCCTAATTTTTTTTTATATGAGGCGTTTCCAACGATGTGTGGCTACTGGGGAAGCCCCATTGGGATAGACCTCAAGAAAAGTCCTAAATTTTTGAGCCTAGAATTTTTTTTTAAACTTTTATTTATTTATTTAACTTTATTATGTTCGTTGGTGTGAAGGTGTCAGATCTCATGGAACTGCATTTTCAGACAGTTGTGAGCTGCCATGTGGGTGCTGGGAATCGAACCCGGGTCCTCTGGAAGAGCAGTCAGTGCTCTTAACCGCTGAGCCATCTCTCCAGCCCCAAGTCCTAAATTTTTAAAACATCTAAATGCCATATTATGAAGGTCTCTGAAAGATTTGAGGAATACCTAACTAACTGAAATATATCTTTATATATCTAGAAAACCTAACTAACATGACTATAAGCTTGACTATTATAGATGAGTATCTATTAAATTATATTTCTTAATTATATACTACATTTTGAATGAGCTACACAAACAATATCTTAATCAAGATCAGAAATACACATACATATAACACAATTGACCTTAAATTTATATCAATAAATCAAGATCCATACCAATGCAAATCTCTATAACAGGGCTTAGGCCTGTAGGAGAGTATGGGATATCCCAGTGGTGGATAAGGACAATGGTTTGAGAGAAAGCTTTATGAATTATTGTTTGATGAGTCTGTTAGCCCTCTCAACCTTTCTCGAGAATTGTGTGCAGGTGGGGTATGGAGTTTTCAGATGTTGAGGGCTTCAGACACAAGCTCAATGACCCTGGAAGTGAAAGCGGAGCCGTTGTCCATTTGGATGCTATGTGGTACACTGAACTGAGAGATGAATGTGTTCAAGGAGTACCTGAACCACCACATCCGCTGTTTCCCTGGAAGCAGGGAATGCCTCCATCCATCCTGTAAAGGTGTCAACAAGAGTTAGGAGATAGGGAACCTTTTTATGAGTGGGTATGTGGGTGAAGTCAATCTGCCAAACTTCATCTGGTTGGTGTCCTCGGAGCTGGTGCAAGGGATGGCACATCTGGAGAGTCCCCTGTGGGTTGGCCTTGATACACATCTGGCAGGGAGGAATGGACCTATATGTGTGGTTTGGTGGCTGTCTGAAATGATGAAGAGTGCCTGATCCTGGGGGAAGATAAGGCAATTATTTAAGTAGAACCATCCGTCTTCTGTCTGTGTGTCCCCTGTTAAGAAAAAATAATAAGGGGCAGCTCTGCCGGTGCAAAAAAGTCCAATTAGGTCAAATCAAACAGAATCAAAATGCCCATTGTTTTATTAAGTAAGACGCTCTCGGGTGGCCAAGTGCATGGCAGGGAGACAGGAAAGCGGGGAGCACATATAAACCCAGAACCACGTGTTTCTCCTATGGGAGCCCACTTAAATACCCTGTGGGAGTGGACCTGGAATGCTGGGATTTGGAGTCCAGACCAATACAACTCCCAGGCTAGGGGGGCTGGGATGGATGCCAGGGGCTGTGGCTATGCTCCCAACTTCACATCCCTTTATTCAGGAGTTTGTTTCTCTCCTCTAGTTGGTAACAGGACTGATAGGAGGGAGTCAAAAAACAAAATACTTCCCATAGAGCCAGTGGAGCTGGAGGCCAGTCCCTGGGCTACTGAGTCAGCCCTGGCATTGCCTAAGGTTACTTGGTCCTTGGAGGGCTGATGTCTCTGGAGTGGGTTATGGCTGCCTCTGGGGAAAGCTGGATGGCCTCTAATAGCTTGGCTAAAGGAATCTGTTGACAAGGTGAGTGTCATTGGTAGTGAGGAAGCCCTTTCCTTCCAAAGAGCAGAATGGGTATTGGCTATTAAAAAGGCATATTTAGAGTTGGTATAGTTGTCAGCCCATTGACCTTTACCTATTTGGAGTGGTCTAGTCAAGGTGATTAATTTGTCCTTGTGAAGAGGTCTCCACCAGCAGATGGGTTGCTTCAACCATTACAGTGAAGGTGACTGGCAGTGTCCTGATCTGTCTATAAGAGAGCTCCCATCAGCAAAGAGGGTGAACTGGGGGATTGTGAGGTCTAGGAGATCAGGCCAGGGTGGTGAGCATAAGGCCTCCACAGCCTCTGGGCGAGAGTAAGAGCAGGTATCAGAGGTGGTAGGGACAGGAAGGAGGGTTGCAAGATTTAGGGCAGGGCTGTAGGTCAAAGTAATTTGGGTTTATTTCTAGAAACAGTAAATGAGAGATCTGGAGCCATGAGGGCCCAAAGGGAAAGAGAAGAATGACTCAGAAGGTCCAAGAGGTGATGGGTGGAATATGCAGTGATTGACTGAAACTTGGTGGGGGAGGGAGGCAGATTCCATACCCAGGAATAGTTGGCTAATACAAAATGAATTCCATGTTTTTATATGTGGGCTTTGTTTTGTTGTGAATTGTTTTAGCTTTTTATTTATTTGGCATTACTGATTTATTGTTTCATCTTTTTTGTTTTAGAAAGAGAATGTGAAGTTCAGTGGGTAGGGAGGTGGGACCTGAGATGAGTTGGAGTAGGGTAAGATCGATAATACACTGTATGAAAAATATTTAATAACAACAACAACAACAATAATAATAAACCTCTTCCACCCCATTAAATTAATATCACCTTCCTAAAACTCCCAAAACTATGCTACATTTACCATCCAAGATGGCATCTAAGGGCCAGCACTTAGCGCTGCCTAGAGCGCAGGTGACACAATCTACAGAATAAAGAATTAAGCCTTCTTCACTTGCAGTCAGCCAAAAGCACTTAAGATCGTCCACCCTTATACTAGTCATAAACAAAGGGCAATGAGGCTAAAGCTCAGGATCCTAGAGAAACTAAGTAATAAGGTGAACCCAAAGAAAAACATATATAGACCCACCTGGAAATTGGAATCAGACAAAAATTTGGGAGCATGGGGGTGAGGAGTAGATGGGGGTGGGAGAACGGGGGTTGAGGAGAACTTGAGGGAATGGGATGGTCGAGATGGAGGAAGGACAGATATGAGAGCAAGGAAAGAGATATCTTGATTGAGGGAGTCATTATGGAGTTAGCAAGAAACCTGGCTCTAGAAAAATGCCCAAGAACCCACAGGGGTAACCCAGCTGAGCCCCTAAGCAATAGAGGAGAGGGTGTCTGAACTGATTTTACCCTATAGTCAGACTGATGATTATCTTAAATATCACCACAGAACCTTTGTCCAACAGCAGATGGGAACTGAGGCAATGACCCACATCGGAGCACTGGACTGAGCTCCCAAGATCCAGTTGAAGAGTGGAGGGAGTGAGAGTATGAGCAAGGAATTCAAGATCACAAAGGGGTCATCCACTCAGACAGTTTGCTTGAGCTAATATGGTAGCTCACCAACTTCAATTGGACTGGGAGTGAACAAGCATGGGAACAACCAAGCCCCTCTGAAGGGGGTTGACAACTGCGGCAGACTGAGGGCCACTGATAGTGACACTTGCGTATACCGGCTTCATGGGATCCTATTCTCTTTGGACGTAAACCTTGCTCAACCTAGACGTTGTAGGGAGGGCCTTGGACTTTCCACAGGGCGAGGTGCATGGCACTCCCTTAGGGTTGGAGGGGTGGGAGGTGGGTCTGTGGAGGAAGAGGGAGGGAACTGGGAGGACGGGAGGGAGTGAGAATTTGGATTGGGTTGTTTTTTTTTTTTAAGTAATTAAAAAAAAAAAAGGAAAAAAAAATCGTCCACCCTTACTTTCCCTTTCACTAGCGTCTCCCCCAGCCCCGTCCCACTTCCGCCCTGGTGACGTCATTTCCGTGGAGCAGTTCCGCCCAGTTGTCACTGTGCTCACCGCCCGCCCCTTTCCCTTATGTGCCACAGTAGAGTACCGGAGTTTGGCGCCAACTGGAATTTTTTTTTCCGCCTTCAATGGCGGGAACCGGCTGTGTGCGCCGAGACGTGCTTTGCGTCTTATCTGATTGGTTATCGGCGCTCGGTCCCGCCCTAGCGTCCTCCCTGCGGGCTGGTATTGGTGGAGACGGCGGAGCGCCTGGCGTTCCGAAAGCGGCTGCTGTGCTGGGCTGGCCGGCCGGGTAAGTTCCTGGGGGGCTTGTCTCGGGGCGGCGGGGAGAGGCTGCAGGGTGCCGTCCGGGACGGCCTGGGTTGTGGGCGCAGGAGCGCGCCTAGCCGGCCTCCGCCCCTGCTGCCGGCCTCGGGGACCGCCCTTCCGAGCGTGGAGGAGGGTGCTGGGGCGAGCACCGGGAGCATCGCCGGGTCTACCGGGCGCTCCTCCCCTCCCCCACTCTTGTCTCCTTGCTCCCTACTCCCGAGCTCTCGGTGAGTGTGGAGAAGGGGCTGTTCCGGGTGTCAGATGCTCTCTGACGTGGGCTGTTTGCCAAGCCAGCACCTTGAGAGAAGTTGTTTATGTTGGTCTCTGCAGCGCCCAGAACCATCCCTGACATGCTAGCGAGGATGTGAAGGTAGAATTCGCAGGAACCTCAGCATTTATGCTTCAGGATTAACTTGCCTTTGCCTCTGACTTTTGGACTTCCTGGTCTTCTCTGTTCTCTCCACAGCACCGACACCAAACCTTTTCCTTAAGGCCTTTCCCCCATGAGCCTTAGCTCCTCTTTGGAAGCGAACAGGCCATTAGACAAGACTTCTTGCATCTATACCCAAATTATTTTTTCATAGTATTTCCTGCCGTTTTACAGGAAATGTCCAGAGATTTGTATCTTAAGGAATGTAGTTGATTTTTTTTTTTGTCATTTGACTGGAATTTAATTCCAACTCTCCACTTTGTAGCTGTTGGTCATGGTAGATATCCTAATCAGATGTCAGTTTCCACATCTTTTTAAATGGGATTAGGAATAATATGGACTTGATAGGAACTTCAGGATGATTTAAAGTAAATCAATACTAGACAGCGTTTAGATCAATACTTGGCTCATAGTAAAGGTGCAATATACATTGCTTTTCATATTTATCTTTCTCATCCTCAAAATCTAGAACTAGACTTGCCTCAACTTTAGTTTTTGCCTGTTTCTTTCCCTCTACAAACGTATGCTTTTCTGTATTGAAAAAGTGAACTCCTTCAGACTGCTTTTTAATACGCTGACCTTTCAGAACAAACCAGATGACTACTGTCTCTGCTTTTGCTTATGAATCTGTTGGAGCTGTCTCTCCAGATACGGGGGACTCAGCTTGGAACTTACAGTTTTTTCTCTTTCTTTCTTTCTTTCTTTCTTTCTTTCTTTCTTTCTTTCTTCTTCTTCTTCTTCTTCTTCTTCTTCTTCTGCTTTTTTTTTTGGTGCTAGGGACTGGCATGTTCAGAACCCATGAGCGTGCCAACTGTACATTACTGGACAACATTCCAGCCCGGCAGCTGTTATCCCTCATTAACTTCTCATCTTTTAAAACTTGGCCCCTGCAGCTCTTGAAGATCCCATTCCTCTTAGTGTTAGCTCATTGCCTTTTCAAAAGGGAGCTGAGAGGGAGTATAGAAAGCCCTCTTCCACCTTGCCCTCCTCTTTCCCTCCCAGGAGACTGACTTTTGTAGTATCTATCTATCTATCTATCTATCTATCTATCTATCTATCTATCTATCTATCTATCGGTTTTTCTGAGGGTTTCTCTGTGGGTGCGTAGCTCTGAACGTCCTAGAACTTACCCTGCAGACCAGGCTGGCCTTGAACTCAGAGATCTACCTGCCTCTGCCTCCAAAGTGCTGGGATTAAAGGCACACGCTACTACTCTCCCGCCCAGACTTTTGTAATTTTTTAATATACCTATCACCATGACTGATGAATCCCAGATCATAATCTCTATCATGTTAACTCTTTTTCTTTTAAGAAAAATCCATTAGGTGTTTAAACTCTATTTCCAATTTTGTTAGACATCTTCTGATTGTTGTACAAGTGATTCACTAAATCTTTATTTTTCCATTGCCATTAAAAGCTTGGCTTCTACCATGGCAGAGGTAGAAACTTGAGAATCGTCTCTAACTAATTTGGAATTTCCTTATCTCAACAAATGATTATTGTAGTTAGTTGAATTTCTGGATTCCTATTTAATAGTTATAGAAGGCAAAGTGTACTTTTGGGGATATTTATTTATTAGGATATTGTTTATAATGTCTTAAAATTATTTTTATTATCTTATGTGTATGGGTGTATGTATATCTGTTCACTGCATGCATGTCGGGTGCCCACATAAGCCAGAAGAGGGTGTCAGATCCTCTGAAAATGGAGTTACAGATAGTTGTGATCCACCGTATGTATAGATTTTATCTTTGCTGATTTAATGGCTCTGGCTTGTTTTGTGTTTGTTCAGTTTTTCACAGAGTAGAAAGAAAACCAGGCTGAAGCTCTTGTGAGACAAAGTCTGGCTGTATTGAGATGAAGAGAGTAAACATCTCCATGCGAGCTCAGATTCTTTCTCAGGGTTGCTGTGCAAATTGTGCTGTGTGCTGTTGTGGTACAGACTATTCTTGCAGGGCTGGTTGAACCCAGAACTTTGCTCACAGTGGGCAAGTTATACTCTCCCACTGAACTGTATCCCCAGTGGTGCAGAATTTTAACCTGAGAATATTTAACTAGACATCAGCATCTCTAAGTTTGACAGAAGTTATTAGGCTTTTGTTTCAAGTGAGGAGGTCGAGGAAGAAACTAACCATCTTGGAAATTTGCCGTCTTTATTACCTAGCCATGGCCCCTTTATCTGTTTGTTTACCAGGGAGTCTGTTGTCTTAGGGTTTCTGTTGTTGTGTTCTGAAGAGACACGATGACCATGGCAACTCTTACAATGGAAAACATTTAATTGAGTGGCTTACTGGTCAGAGGTTTAGTCGTTATCATCATGACAGGACATGGCAGCATGCAACCAAACACGGTGCTGGAGAAGGAGCTGAGAGTTTTACATCTTGATCTGCAGGCAACAGGAAGTGTTCTGAAACATTGGTCATGGCTTTAGCATATATGAGACCTCAAAGTCCATCCCCACAGTGACACACTTTCTCCAACAAGGCTATACCTATTCCAACAAGGCCACACCTTCTAATAGTGCCACTCCCTTTGAGTTTATGGGGGTTAATCACATTCACACTACCACATCTTCTAACTCCTGGTCTCTCATTCCCCCTCTCAGAGATCGCCCTAACTGCTGTTAGGGGACAACAACCACTCTTGCTGCTTCATGCTGACAAAGGGTCTAGGGAGGGGGACAGTAGTCAGAGTGCCTCAGCAGGGTCTCTCTAAGGGAGCATGAGAAAACCCGATTAATGGCAATGGTCCAGAACATATGACAGCCATTTGGTGATGCTGTGTATCTTTGGAGCTTGTCATATAAGGGAAGTAGCATCTATAATATATAAACGTGTACTGTAATTCCTACTGAGAGTACGGTTAGAAAAATAGCAGGGGCAGTTTTGCCCTTGTTAGAGGAAGAGAACAGGCAAGAAAATGATCCAAATACTTTTCAGTAGGCTGTGTCGTAGGTATCAATGAGATTGATGATCTCTCCAACACCACTGTCTAAGATAGACACTGTTGGAGGATGCTGTTTGTCTGGTTCAAGTATTCAGGGAGCCTTTCATCGGCCATTGTAAGCTAAGAAGTTGAACATTGCCTTCCTTTTACTGTAACCTCGTGGGGAACACTAAGAGACGAGGTTAATGAGGAAAATTTGATGTCATGGTTGGCCTAAGTTTTATTTAATAAGGTGAGGCATAATTTTGTATCTGGCTGGTCTGTGTACCAGAAAACATTTTCCAAAATCCTATAGAGGCCTAGTGGTAGTTTCTTACCAGCAAGAGATGTTATCAGCTGTTAACTGCCAGTGGAAGTGGACAGTATGGGCCAAACGTGAGTTGAAAGTCACAACCAGTCATCAGCATCTGAAGTTTGACAGCAGTATATCTGGCTACTTCCTTGAATCAGGAGACATGATTGGTTAGGATACAGGATATCATATTATAGCTCTTCCAGAAACAGTATCATCAGGAAGCAAATTATTAGTGGGAAATAGTTGTCCAAATAGCATCTCATGGTTAAGTATGTCGTCTCAGGACTGTCCAAGAGACATACATATTGATCGTATTATTCCTGGTTATACTTTCCTTTTGAGTGTCTAAGATCATGTAGGTGGCCAAAATTAATGATTTTTTGCTGTTAAGGCCAGCTGAAGGTCTGGTCCTCCTCAGTGGTTACTTGAACTTGGGCAGAGCCTCTGATTCCTAGTCTGTCTTGTCAGTTTGTCCATCTGTGTGAGGATAAGCCAGAGGTCTTGCTTTACCACTGTTTCATTGGAAGTGTGGAAGATTTTTTTCCTCTTTGTTGACCCTTCTTTTTCCACACTGGACACTGGTTAGAGCCCACTGAGTGGCATTTCTTTATTTTTTTTTAATATTTATTTATTTATTATGTATACAGTATACAATATTCTGTCTGTGTGTGTGCCTGCAGACTAGAAGAGGGCAGCAGACCTCATTACAGATGGTTGTGAGCCACCATGTGGTTGCCGGGAATTGAACTCATGACCTTTGGAAGAGCAGGCAATGCTCTTAACCACTGAGCCATCTCTCCAGCCCACTGAGTGGCATTTCTATGGCCTTCCTAAACAAGAACAGGTGACTTCCCACAGTTGCAGGACAGTTAGAGGTGCCTCATAGTTCCTGGGACTTCGTTGACCTTGGAGGACAAGGGGAAAATAGTCTTCCCTTTAATTCCTCTGACTACACCAGTGTTGGCCTCCAAATACGGTTCTTGAACATCCAGAGGGTCAGTTGCAACTGTTTATTATTTTTAATTAGTCTGTAATGTTTAGGTGAACTGTGAGCAAAAAGTAAGCACTTTTAAAATAAACTTGATTAGAACATCTAAGTGTATTGTGTACCTAAGTCTCGTAGACTAGAGTCTGTGGATGTTTCCTATAGTTTTTTAGCAAGGTCTAGACCAGTGGTTCTCACAACACTACGACCCTTTAATACAGTTCCTCATGTTGTGACCCCAAACCACAAAATTATTTTTGTTGCTACTTCATAACTAATTTTGCTGCCATTATGAGTTGTAATATAAATATATGTGCTTGTCCTCCAAGGGGTTGAGACTCACAGGTTGACAACCACGGATCTAGATGATCCTGCAGGTAAAAGAAAAGTTGGACATAGGGAATTTTAGAGGACTTTTTCCCTTGTTGACAGAATAACTAACTGAAGAATGGTATTTAAGTGTTCCCCCAGGGGGTACTTTTTATTATTTTCTAGAGGATATTTAGGCCGTGCAGGGATCAGGAAAAAGACTAAGGTTCTCCTCCTAAGCACTTGACTGTCTGGCTCGCTCAAGTTGTTCAATAGACAAACTAGTGGGGAACTTGAAGCAGTCTTGGAAGATTTCATCCCCATCTGTAAAGTGAAAAAAGTTTGGAAAAGACTGATGGAGGTTTGCCTAATCTTCCTCCAGTGTTAACCCTCCAGTCATCCAGAGAGGACGACTCCTAGCCAATCAAAGGGGTGGTCAGCAGGGCCCAAACATCCTGAGACTGGTTCCAGTATGGGATTCATGCTTCCCACGCCTTCAGTTCCAGTTCCCACCAGTTATTACTTCACAGGTACCATTATTGAGGGGCAGACTCTAGCTCCCTCCAAGCCTCCTGCAGGACAGACTGAGGTGAAGAACATGTTAGTTGAATTCCACCTGAGCCTTAACAGAAGGTCTGATATAGGGTCTGGTGAGATGACGCAGGCAGTGGGCTTGCCCCACAAGCTTGATCACCACATTTGGATACTCAGAACCTGCATAAAAGCTGGATGCAGAGCTGGGTGATAGTGGTATGCACCTCGTGGGAGGCAGAAACAGGTGGATCTCTGAGTTTGAGCTTGACCTACAGAGTGAGTTCCAGGATAACTAGAACTACACAGAGAAATCCTGTCTTCAACATCCCCCCACCAAAAAAGAAAAAGAAAAAAAAAAGCTAGATGCAGTGAAACAAGCTTCTATTTTCAGTGCCCACTATGAGAGGTAAAAACAGAAGAACCTCAAGTTTGTGGGTGGCGAGCTTGGCTTAGCAGCAGCAAAGGAACTATCTAAGGTAGAAAGTTGAGTTGTCTTCTGACTACCGCAGGTGCACTGTCGCACACGCCTGTACACATGAAATGCACACCCAGGTGTCACTCACAAAGGAACCATCTAAGGTAGAAAGTTGAGTTGTCTTCTGACTACCGCAGGTGCACTGTCGCACACGCACACGTCTGTACACATGAAATGCACACCCAGGTGTCACTCACAAAATGAAATTTGAAAAAAGAAAAGATTGGCTGACATCAAGAAAACAAATGATAGGCTCCAAAACCACAGAGAAACCCTGTCTCGAAACCCCCCCCCCCAAAAAAAAAGAAAGAAAACAAATGATAACATGCTGGCAAAGGAGGAATAGAAGCAGGAACCCTTTCCCTCACTAGTTACATTACTGGTAGAAATGTAACTAGTGTAGCTACAGTGGAAATCAGTATGGAGAGTCCCCCTTAGACTAAAAACTACCATATGATCCAGCTATACCATTGCCTGGGTATAGACCCTGTTTTAGAGTTTTTATTACTGTGAAGAGACACCATGATTGTGGTAACTCTTACAAAGAAAGCATTTAATTTGGGTGGCTCATTTACAGTTCAGAGGTCCGGTCCATTATTATGGCAGGGAGCATGGCGGTGTGCAGGCAGATATACTGGAGTAGTAGCTGGGAGTCCTACATCTTGCAGGCAACAGGAAGTCGACTTAGATACTGGGTGGTATCCTAAGCGTAGGAAACCCCAAAGCCCACCCCAGCAATGAAACACTTCCTCCAACAAAGCCACAAGTTCTCATAGTACCTAAGAGGTTATGGGGGCCAATTTCTTTCAAACTACTACATACACAAAGGAGTTGAAGTATGTTGTAGTATTGTTCACAGTAGCCAAGATAGGAAACCAGCTTAGATTCCCATCAACAGGTAAATAGATTAAAAAAAAAATAAGTATAATATAATTTGGCTTGATGTCTTAATCTAATACCAGCTACTAAGGAGGCTGAGGTTACAAGTTTAAGCTTTGCTTGTGTTCCAGAATGAGTGGGGGTGGTGTAGGTATCAGCAAAGTGTAGTGCTATGCATATATGAAAATGTGATGAGGGGGCTGGAGAGATGGCTCAGTGGTTAAGAGCATTGCCTGCTCTTCCAAAGGTCCTGAGTTCAATTCCCAGCAACCACATGGTGGCTCACAACCATCTGTAATGAGGTCTGGTGCCCTCTTCTGGCCTGCAGACATACACACTGACAGAATATTGTATACATAATAAATAAATAAATAAATAAATAAATAAATAAATAAATAAATAAGAGTGAAGATTATCTCAATCCATAACTCCTGGGCATGTAGGTACATTCTAAAAGATAAAAATAGAAGAAAAGAGTCTGGGCAGATTCTAAGATGGTATGGTAAGACTCAAGTGGCTTAATTTAGAGTCAGTGCTATAGGAATTAAAAGAATGTGTATCTGAAGTGTGATGATGGAAGTCAAATGGGGTAAGTTCTGGATGTGGGTAGCAATTGCTCCTTAACTCAGGTGGAGTCCCAGTGTTTTATTTATTTAGTGGTGCTAACAGTGGAGCCTAGGGTTTTGTACATGCTTGCAAGTGTTCTGCCATTGAGCCATACCCCAACTTGCATGCTCCTTTATTTTTTAATAAGTTTTATTTATTATTGTTGTGTTTGTATGTATGTTTGTATGAGGGTACACATATGCTTCCCATAATGCACTCATGGAGTTTGCTGGAGTTGGTTCTCTCTTTCCACCGTGGTTTCTGAGGATTGATGATAAGTTGTCAGGCTTTTCTCCATGGAGCTGGAGGGTATGGTGTTTATATTTCTTATTATGTTTGTGTATTTGTTTTTAGTGCTGATGGATCTTATTTTAGTGAAAAAGTTAATGTGTATTTTGAGATTCTTTTTCCCCCTTTGGTGATGGAAGTCAAATTCAGGGTTTTGTACATATTAGTATATTGTGACCTATTTTATGAAATTAGTATAATTTACTTTGTGCATTGCTTATCTATACCTAAAAATTTGAGTTTCAGTTTTTAGTTTCAACTTTTGCCCAGAAAATGTTAGGCACTTTTTCTTTTTAAGTGTATAGAATGAAGTTATTCAGTGTGTTCAAAATTTGAAAGTTACTTTGTAAGTAGAAACTATTGTAACGGTGGGAATCTTTATGCTTAATACCATAGATGGCACCTATGAAAAGGTTATAGGACCATGGCAGCAGATGACGACAATGGAGATGGAACAGGTTTATTCGATGTCTGTCCTGGTAAGAACTCTTGGTTGTCTTTCTGAATTTACTTACTCTTTGTTTCTTTCTAAATTTTGGTACTGAGAGTTTAGAACCAGGACCTTTCAAATGCTAGGTACTCTGTCACAGTAGTAGCCCTAACCTCACTTGATCTCAGTTATAAAATCATTTACTTATTTCTTAGGTAAAGTGGACCTCAGCTTTTTCTCCCTGTATATAAGTGAATTAACATAGCAAAATACTAGGGACATAGAGAGTACTTAGTAAATGTGAACTTTTCTCTTTGTTTTTTGTTGTTTTGTTTTCGTAGTGCTGAAAAGCAAACACAGGGCTATATTCTGTTCCTTAGCTATATCCACTCCCTTTGTGTATAATACAGAGGCAGGGAGATCTCACTATGCATTGAGATTGGACCCGGACTATAGGCATAAATCATTGCACCTGGCTGACTTTGACTTTTCTCTTTCTCTTCTTTCCTTCCTCCCTTTTCCCTCCCTCCCTCTTTCCTTTCTTTTTTTTTTTTAAGATAATTCAGATTTATTTTTAATTTGTAAGTGTTTTGCCTGCATATATGTGTATGCATCATGTGCATGCTTGGTGACCAAGGAGACTAGAGGGTGTTGAACCCCCTGGAACTGGAGTTTCAGATGGTTGTGATCCACCATGTGGGTGTTGTGAACTAGCCTTAGATCTTCTACATAGCACAAGCCCTCTTAACCACTGACCCATCTCTCCAGCCCTTGGTTGATATTCCTTATTGTATGCTTTTAAGTCTCTATATGTAACCAAGGCAACAATTTTGCTGATGTGAATGGTCATAATATCTATTGTCATATCCAAAATAGATAGTTGTTACTTTTGAAGTAAATTTGTTTTTGATTTTTTTGGTTTTTTTTCCTTTTTTTAAATTGATTTTTATTGAGCTTTACATTTTTCTCTGCTCCCCTCCCCCCTTCAACTCTCCCCAAAGGTCTCCATGTTCCCAATTTACTCAAGAGATCTTGTCTTTTTCTACTTTCTACTTCCCATGTAGATTAGATCTATGTAAGTCTCTCGTAGTTTCCTCATTGTTGTCTTAAGTTCTTTGGGATTGTGGTTTGTAGGCTGGCTTTCTTTGCTTTATATTTAAAAACCACCTATGAGTGAGAGTCTTTTTGTGTCTGGGTTACCTCACTCAAAATAATGTTTTCTAGCTCCATCCATTTTCCTGCAAAATTCAAGCTGTCATTATTTTTTTTCTGCTGTGTAGTACTCCATTGTGTAAATGTACCACATTTTCTTATCCGTTCTTCAGTTGAGGGGCATTTAGGTTGTTTCCAGGTTCTGGCTGTGACAAACAATGCTGCTATGAACATAGTTGAGCACATGTCCTTGTGGCACAATTGAACATCCTTTGGATATATACCCAAAAGTGGTATTACTGTGTCTTGAGGAAGGTTGTTTCCTAATTTTCTGAGAAATTTCCATACTGACATCCAAAGCAGGTGTACCAGCTTACATTCCCACCAGCAATGCAGAAGTGTTTCCTGTTCCCCACAACCTCTCCAGCATAAGTTGTCATCAGAGTTTTTGATCTTGGCAATTCTCACAGGTATAAAAAGGAATCTCAGAGTTGTTTTGATTTGCATTTCTCTGATGGCTAAGAATGTTGAACATTTCCTTAAGTGTCTTCCAGCCATTTTAGATTTCTCTGTTGAGAGTTCTCTGTTTAGGTCTGTACTTCATTTTTTTTTAATTGGATTATGTGTTCTTTTGGTGTCCAAATTCTTGAGTTCTTTGTATATTCTGGAGATCAGACCTCTGTTGTGGGGGTAGTGAAGATCTTTTCCCATTCTGTAGGCTGTCATTTTGTCTTGTTGACTGTGTCCTTTGCTTTACAGAAGCTTTTCAGTTTCAGGGGGTCCCATTTATTAATTGTTTCTCTCAGTGTCTCTGCTAGTTAGGTTATATTTAGGAAGTGGTCTCCTGTGCCAATGCTTTCAAGTGTACTTCCCACTTTCTCTTCTATAGGGTTCAGTGTGGCTGACTTTATGTTGAGGTCTTTGATCAATTTGGACTTGAATTTTGTGTATGGTGATAGATATGGGTCTATTTTCATTCTTTTTGCCAGCACCATTTGTTAAATATGCTTTCTTTTTTTCCATTTGATATTTTTTGCTTCCTTGTCAAGAATCAGGTGTTCAAAGGTGTATGGATTGATTTTCGGGTCTTCTATTCAGTTCCATTGATCTTCCTGTCCTTTTGCCAATACCAGGCTACTTTTAGTACTGTAGCTCTGTAGTAGAGTTTGAAGTCAGGGATTGTGATGCCTCCAGAAGTTCTTTTATTTTACAGGATTGTTTTGGCAATCCTGGGTTTTTTGCTTTTCCAAATGAAGTTGAGTACCGTTCTTTCGAGGTCTGTGAAGAATTTTGCTGGACATTGCGTTGAATTTGTAGATTGCTTTTGGTAAGATTGCCATTTTTCCTATGTTAATTCTGCCTACCCAAGAGCATGGGAGATCTTTCCACTTTCTGGTGTTTTCTTCCAATTTCTTTCTTCAAAGATTTAAAGTTCTTGTCATACAAGTCTTCCACTTGTTTGGTTAGAGTTACTCTGAGATATTTTATGCCATTTGTGGCTATTGTGAAGGCTGTTGATTCTCTGACTTTTTCCCCCAGCCCTTTTATCATCTGTGTACAGGAGGGCTACTGATTTTTTTGAGTTATCTTGTATCCTGCTATATTACTGAAAGTGTTTATGAGTTGTAAAAGTTCCTTGGTAGAATTTTTGGGATCGCTTATGTAAACTATCATATCATCAGCAAACAGTGAGAGTTTGATTTCTTTTTTTCTAATTTGTATCCCCTTGATCTCCTTTTGGTGTCTTATTGCTCTAGCTAGGACCTCAAGCACTATATTGAATAAATATGGAGAGAGTGGACAGCCTTGTCTTGTTCCTGATTTCAATACTTAGGGTTAGATAATCTATCAGGGGCCTTGTCTCTAGAAAAGACTTGATTGTCCTGTTCTCAGCAGTCATTGATTTTTGTACAGCTCTTCATCTAGGAGTTGGGCTTTGTGAGATTTACCCATCTATGATGGCATGTCAAAGGGGTTGTCATTTTTCAGATCTTATGCAGGCAGCCTTGTTTTGAGATTTCATGGGTGCTCCTTCTTTGTGATTTATGGGAGACAATTTTAAGCAGCTGTCCTGGTCATCAGGCTCTTAACACATCCTCTTTTCTACAGTGTTCCCTGAGTAGAAAACGTAGGGGTTACATTGCAGGTGTACCACTTGGGGTTGAGTGTCTCTTAGTCAGTTCATTTTTACTTAAAATGAGTTTTTAAAAGTTAATGTTGGTTGACATGGAAGGGTTCCTGTCCAGCCAGCATCATAAGGACTCCAGGTGTAATAGTTGTAGTTGTTACTTGCTTTTGCTAAATTAGTTTCAACTTGTTACGTTGCTATTGTAGTTGTATTATAGGTTGTATACCTTTAATCCTCGTGCTCGGGAGGCAGAGGTAGAGTTCAAGGGCAGTCTGGTCTACAGAGTAAGTTCTAGGACATCCAAGGCTACATAGAGAAACCCTGTCTTGAAAAATCAAGGGAAAAAAAATAAATCAACAGAGAATTCAAAATATAATAAATACCTTCGTCTTTTTTAACCTAAATTTACAAATGTTTGAATTTTAAATAAAGCTGCTTTTGTGTGTATGTGTGTGTGTGTGTCTAAGTGTTCTGACTGCATGTGTCTGTGTACCTTGGGCATACCTTGTGTCCTTGAGGCCGGAAGAGGGGGTCAGGTCCCCTGGAACTGGAATTGTGGATGGTTGTGAGCCAGATATGGATCCTAGGAACTGAACTGTAGTCCTGCACAAGAGCAAGGAGTGCTCTTAACTGTTGAACTATCTCTCCAACCCCGTACAAATGTTTATCACACTGCTTTTGACTACACCTCTTTGCATTATTATTGGTGGTTCAAGGAATTGTAATCTTTTAGGTCTGGTTACATTGGTCCTCTGTCTTGGTCTTTGTTATCAAGAGTATCATGTACAACAATCCAAATATGATATCTGTACATAATTAGTTCAACAATATAATGCTTTAACTTTTTATTTCAACAGTCTTATCTTAAAGAAATGAAAAGCATTTAGGAGGATGACTTACCCTTGCTAGCCTTCCTTTAGTATTGCCATGGTATCATTTTCCCTTTATCTTTTGTTTTTAGTCTCCAGTCATATCTTTTTTTTTTTTGGTTTTTCGAGACAGGGTTTCTCTGTGGCTTTTTGAGCCTGTCCTGGAACTAGCTCTGAAGACCAGGCTGGTCTCGAACTCACAGCGATCCGCCTGCCTCTGCCTCCCGAGTGCTGGGATTAAAGGCGTGCGCCACCATCCCCCAGCTCCAGTCATATCTTGAATGAGATTTTGACATTGTTCTGTAGAACTCTTTAAATATTTTATTAAGATTTATTCACTTTATGTGTTTTGCCTGAATGTATGTATTATATGCACTACACGTGTGCTTGGTGTCTGCAGAAGTCAGAAGAGCATTTCAGAGTCTCTGCAACTGGAAATAGAGATGATTGTGAACCACTGTGTGGATGCTGGGAATCGAACCCAGATCATCTGGAAGAGCAGCCAGTGTTCTCAGCTGCTGGGCTATCTCTCCAGGTCCCTATAGAACTTTGTTGTTGTTATTATTGGTTTTTTTCCATTTTACATATCAACCACAGTTCCCCCTCCCCACTTCATAGAACTTTTTAAAGACTTCCCCCTCCGTCCTTCCCTGTTTTACAGATTTGTTTTTGTTTTTTTTTAAAAAATGGGTAATTTATACTGATCAGTGTAGTGCATAGTCACGCATATCCCCAGTGATGATGATATTATAATTCATTATGTGTAGTTTTCTATTTTAGAATTTTCAGTTGGTTCTGTTTTGTTTCTGTTGTTGGTTTAGGTATTGTTTATTTGTTTGCTTGGTTGATTTTTCAAGAGAGGGTTTCTCTGTGTAGCCCTATCTGTCCTGGAACCCACTTTGTAGACTAGGCTGGTCTTGAACTCACGTGTTGCCTGAGGCACAATTTGGGAAAACACCACACCCCCCCCCTTGACTTTCTGAATTTGCTCTCTCACCTTTAGTTGCTTTTTCCTTAGAGCCTTTCTCTAGTTTTCAAGCCCTTAGAACTAGAAAGGCTGTCTAACCTTCTGACATTTCAGCAAGATGATACCACCTACAAATGTGTCAGGATCCATGCAGCATGCGTGAGAGATGACTGTTGTCACTGCCCGTAGAGCTCTAACACAGATCTGTCTCTCAGCAAATAGCAGTGATAGAAGGGAGATTAGGAGCTTAGAGCTATCTTTTTAAAAAATTTATTTATCATATACATATGTGTGTGTGTCTATATATATGTATTATACATACACACATAAATTTTGTCTGTATGTCTGTGTATCATGTGCACGCTGGTGTCTGCTCTGCGTAGACTGTATGGGAATAGAGTTATAGATGATTGTGAGCCTCCATGAGTGCTCTCTTCTTGCAGGTATTAATCTCATGGTCAGTGCAGTTCTCCAGAATCACACAGCCCTCGCTTTTGGTTTCTGCTTATTTTATGGGGCTTTTTAATGCTTCGGGTAGCATTAATACATAGTTTAGCATTTATAATGTTATATGAGGATTGCTTTGATGAAAAGTAGCTGATTATTGCTGGAATTAAAACCTCATTACACTTTTTTAGTATTTGTTTGTTTATGTGTGTGTGTGCCCATGTGTGCGCACAGGTGTCCATGGAGACCTGAAGGCGGTGTTGAATACTCTGGAGCTGGAGTTATTAGCCGTTGTAGCCCATCTGATGTGGGTGCTAGGAACTGAATTTGAGTCCTTTGGAGAGGTAGCAAGTGCTTTTAACTGCTAAGCTGTCTCTCCAGCTCCGGTACTAGTAGAATTTTCTGCTAAAAGAACTTTTTAAAAATTTTTAATTAGCTGTAAATGTCTGTGTGAAGGTATATGCACATATGTGCTGGTACCCATAGAGGTCAGAAGAGGGTGTCTGGTTCCCTGGAGCTAGAGTTATAGGTGTTTGTGAGCCACCCAACATGGGTGCTGGGAACCGAACTCATAACTTCAGAACCATCTCTCCCAACTCCATACATTTTTTAAGGTGAATTTTTAAAGTCTGATTCTGAAGTTGTCAAGTTATAAATTTCTATATCACAATGTTTCTGTTGATGGGCCTGTATAAACCTTGTCTGTTTTCTTTGTTTTGTTTTGTTTTTTGGGAAGGAGTCTCTCTGTGTAACCCTGGCTGTCCTAGAACTAACTGTATAGACCAGGCTGCCTCAAACTCACAGAGATCAACCTACTTCTGCCTCCTGAGTGCTGGGATTAAAGGTGTGCATCACTACCACCTGGCCCCTTGTTTGTTTCGTTGAAGCAGAAATAATATATTTCTTTCCTTGTCCTAGGTAGGAATGGATTAAAAACCCCTCAGCCCACAAGCCGGTTTTAACTAGTCTTTGCCATTTTTGCAGCCTCTCCTCTTAAGAATAATGATGAAGGCTCATTGGACATTTATGCTGGGTTGGACAGTACTGTTTCTGGTATGTAAATTTCATAAAACAGTCTCATTTTGTTTGGTTGGTTTGATGTGCTAGTTTTATTGTTATTGACTCTTGGTAACTTCACAGCTCTGAAGTAATATGCCCTGTTTCTGAGATGATTACACTGAGGTAATTTCTTTCTGGCCCAAAGCTTGATCAGATCATATTAGCACACAGATTTGTTCCTCTAGGACTCAGGTTTAATTAGGCCTTGTGCAAAAATATTTCATGCCATTGAAATGGCAACTGGTGTTGTTGAATACACATGCCTGCCTATGTTCTCACAGCGAATAATGTTACCATGAGTGTCTTTAGATGTGGTGGAGTCTGGCCACCTGTCCAATTAGAGCTTCTCCACAATCAGATCTTCCAGTGCTTTGTAACAGAGACAATTACCACACTGGATTCATTGAAACAGCCATTTTATATAATGTGGCATTCCGGCCATCATTAGTAAATTAGTGTAGGTTATATGAAATACAGGTTAGGAGAAATGTAACCCTTTGAAGTAGATGCAACATCAAGTATCCTGACACACACACACACACACACACACACACACACACACACACACGGTATGTATGTGTGTGTGTATATATATATATATAAAACAACACACCATTCTTTATGCTCACTAAAGTGTTTGATAAAACTAATTAACAAAGGAATTCTAACAAATATTTTAACATAAGTTTTGTGTTTTCAGACAGTACTGCTAGATCCTGTGTGTCATTCAGAAACTGCTTAGATTTGTATGAAGAGATCCTGACTGAAGAAGGAACCGCAAAGGAAGCGACATACAATGACGTATGAGTTGTCACTGTTCCCAAGTTCTTCCTGTAGCTCCTGAAGAGGAGTCTGTAGCTTACTAGTGAACAGATAATCTGTGTTTAGAGATTAGTTCTAAAATTTTAAAACAATTTTAATGATTTATTTTTATTTTATGTACATTGGTATTTTGCCTGCATGTGTGTCTGTGTGAGGGTGTCAGACCCCCTGGAACTGGAGTTACAGACAGGTGTGAGCCACCATCATGGCTGCTCTGGAAGTGCAGCCAGTGCTCTTAGCTGTTGAGCCGTCTCTCCAGTCCAGGAAGTAGTTCTTAAATTAACAGTATTTAAGGTAGTTTCTGTTTACTTTTACTTGTTTTTCCAAGACATACTTTCTGAATAAAAGTCTGAATTCAGTTACGATTTTATTTGACCAAACTTAAGTGTATGAATGTATAAAATTTTAATAAACTATCAGTGTGATAGAACATTTGATTTTTTCATTATTTATATTAAAGTTGTATATTACATAATGTATCTTGAGATTTATGAGACAAATTTCTTTTAACTGTATATTTGGATATTAAGGTTCAGAAGAACAATATGAAGCTTATCAAAATGTACTATCAATGGGCTGAACTTTAGAAATCAATAATGTAGGCATGCATGGAGGCAGTTGCCTGTAATCTCAGTGCTTGGGAGGCTGAGGCAGGAGGATCAAGAGGAAAGCAGCCTGGCCTACATCTGAATACCCTGTCTGAGAAACAGTTAGAAACAACAACGAAAGTGGATATATCTGTCTAAATAGCTCATGTGTACATTGATGATTTTTTTCCCTCAGAATTTTAAATGTCATTTAAGAAACTACAATAATGCTTAAATTAGTCCTTTTGTGTTTTACAGCTGCAGATAGAATATGGCAAATGTCAGCAGCAAATGAAAGAGCTGATGAGAAGGTTTAAGGAAATACAGACACAGGTATCGTGGTTATTTCTTCCTTATTAACATTTGTGTGTGTGTGTGTGTGTGTGTGTGTGTGTGTGTGTGCACACGAGTAAATGGCTGTGGGTGCACATGTTTGTATGTAGAAGCCAGAGATCATCCTTGGGTATTGTCCCTCAGGCACCATCTGCCTTGTCTTTTGAGACAGGATTTCTCACTGGCCTGCATCTCACCACATAGGCTAGGCTTTCTCAGTCTCGTGGATCCAACTCTCCCCACCTTTCCAGTGCTTAGATTACAGACATGTACAGCTTAAAATAACTCTTTATGTGAATTCTGAGGAGTCAGACTTACATCCTCATGCTTGTATGCCTAGCTCTTTACTATCTGAACTATCTTCCCAGGCAGCCCTTTGTTAATGTTTCATTTATGAACATAAAGCCTGGGATTGATCCCCAGGACGGGCAGACATACAGATAGATGTACATACATCAATGAGTGTAGTCCTTGCTGCTTAGGAGACTGGAGTGGGAGGATCTTTTAACCTTGGGGTTGAGGACCAGCCTGGGTAGAATAGTAAGACTATCTCATTATTAAAGAAAAAAGTTATAACTAAAGTTAAAATATTAAAATGTTGGCAGTTTATATAATGCTTAAAAGCTTAATACCAGGGCTGTAGAAATGGCTTAGAGGTTAAGAGCCCTGGCTGCTCTTCCATAGGATCCTGGTTCAATTCCTAGCAGTCTTATGGGAGCTCTCAATTGTCTGTAACGCCAGTTCCAGGGGATCCAGCACCCTCACACAGACATACACGCAACCAAATAATCAAATAGCTTGATGTTGCACATTAAAAAAAAGATTAATACCCAGGTTTTATGCTACAAGGCAAATACCCTGTCACTGAAGTATACCCCCAGCCCTATTTTCTTAGTAATTAAGATGATACAATATTGGCAGCTTTTAAAGTGGTGGTTTTTTGTTTTTGTTTTTTGTTTTTTTTTTAGAGATTGAACCCAAGGCCTGGGTCTCTAAACTTGTGAGCTAAACATTTAGCATCTGGCATTATTTCTGTGTGGGGTGTGTGTGTGTGTGTGTGAAAATGACATTTATTCTTTGACAATTTCATATATGTATACAGTATAACTTGATCATATCCATCCCTCTCCACTTTAAAAATATTTTTAACAATTTACTATTTTAGTAATTTCTTTATTAATGAAAGAGTTATAGGGAGATTTATTGAAAGTTAAAATGACATTGACGTAAGTGCTCTGTTTAATGGATTGATTTAGTGGTAACTTTAGTGATGGCTTAAAAGAGGGTAGTTCTCTTTTGTTTGAGATGTTCTTCCTGTGCAGCCATGGCTGACCTGGAGCTTCTATGCAGACCAGTCTGGCCCTGAATTTAATCTGCCTATCTCTTGCTCCCAAGTACTTGCACTAAAAGCATGTACACCACACTCAACTAAAAGAGGATAGTTTTGAGGAACAAAGATTAGGATTTTTGGTGGGGGGGTAGAGAAACAGTGGCACATCACAGTTGACAGTTCTTTTTGTGATTATGCTGCAAAAATAGTGAATGTCGCAGTGTTTTGTCTACTTTTTTGTAAACTTCTTTTTCTTGATTTTCCTTTGAAAGAACCAGCTCTAGATTCTGTTTGAAAACTAACATCTTTGCAGTTTTAGCTTAGTGTTAGGATAGTGCCTAACACTTCTTAGTGTTTGTTTGTTTGTTTTGTTTTAAGAAGTGGTCTCACAATGTAGTCCTGGCTGGCCTGGAACTTCCTGTGTGGTCCAGGCTGGCTTCCAACTTGCAGAGATTCTTTCTGCCTCTGCCTCCTAAGTTCTGGGACTAAAGGTGTGCCTAGCAGATCATGTTTTAGTTATAAAAACTAAGTATTTAGTTGTTAAAACTAAAACGTCAATATAGTGGTCCAGGCAGAACTTTTTGTGCTGTGTTACTGCTTTTACAGTCTGATGCTTGTCTGAAGTATTTCCTATCAGGTGGGACTTTTACTGTGTTGGGTATTGTCTTAGAATCTCAGCTGCTGCATCTGAGCAATGGGAAAATAATCATTCTTAGAGAGCTCCTTCTCAGAATTACCTAAGATACAATGTTTAATGCCTAGCATTAGTTAGTAGAGGGCTGAGTATGGTGACATAAATAGTAATCCCCCACACATGCACTGGAGGAGAGGCGGAAGGATCAGGAGAGTTGAAGGCTATCATGAACGCTACAGCCAAGCTACCCCACAACCAGTTGTACTTTTGGCAATTCTGTCTATTTTTGGTATATTAGTAGATCTTATTAATCTTTGTTTTAGAACTTGAACTTAAAAAATGAAAACCAGTCTCTTAAGAAGAATATCTCAGCACTGATCAAAACTGCCAGAGTGGAGATAAACCGTAAGGATGAAGAGATAAATCATCTTCACCAAAGGTATCACTGGGTGTCACCTGTCACCATTCACATAAAGTATGGTTTTCAAAGCATGAAATGTGTATTTGAATAAATAGTTACAGTTCTACTCTGCTAATGATTTGTAGTGATAACTATGGTTACTGATGAAACATTGCCACATAGTTCCAAATACATAGTTTTCTAAATCACTGGGATCTTGCTCTAGTACTGCTTACTAGAGAAAGTCAGTGTGCATGTCCTGAGTTTTTCTGGCCATACCTATTACTGAGTTCAGGGCTGAGGAGTACCTCAGATACAGTGAAGCATGTGCCCAGAACTCCTGGAAGAAAGAAAGAAGGCTGAGCAAGTGAAGGCACTTGGAGCCTAGCCTGCTGACCTGAGATCAACCCTGAACTCCAGATGCTAGGAGAGAACCAGCTCCCACAAGTATACTGTGACCTCCACATGTGTGCTATGGCATGCTTGTGCTCCCTTCCTCCCCAAATAAGTCAACAAATTTTAAATGCAAATTTTAAAATGACAAGAAAGAAAGGGTTATCTACTAGCCTTTAGTAAGTAAGGGTTATTTACTAACTCTGAGTGGGTTTTGTTGTTAATTTTTCTCACTCTCTTCAATTCAGGGTGACATTCTGGTCCTGGGTAGTTCATATCCATGTCTCCCCATCTATCCCATAGACAGAACTGAAAGAATTGTTTAACTTGGTGCTGCCATTTCTTCCCTTTCTGTTGTATTTGTTTTGTTTTTAAGCATAGGGTATTAACACATAACTAAGGCTGGCTTTGAATTTATTGTTCATCCCTCTGTCTCATCCCCCTGAGGCATACATTAAATTCAGGTTAGCAAGTGCCATTACCCACTGAGCTATCTTGTCAGCCCCTTTGTACTTACTGAACCCAATCCTATTTTGTCTTCACTGGTCACCAAAGCAGTTGTCATTTTGATCATCAGTTACTTGCACTAAATCCAGCAAACAGTTTCTGACCGTCCATTTAACTTTTCTTCACGTGTGCTATTTAACTCCATTACCCTCCTGCTTTGAAGCAGTCTCTCCCTATAATTAATTACATTAGTAATGTGATGGTTGTTGATTATCTTCCTGGGTGCATATTTATGTTTTGGCTGTTCCTTTGAGTCTCTCAACGATCAAGCCTTTGTCCCCTTTTCCTCTTTTTTAAATTTATTTTATTGGTGTGCTTGCTGGTGCTCAGGGATGCTAGAAGGGGACATCAGATCCCCTCGGAGCCGCGGTTTCAGACATTTGTGTGCCGCCCAATCTTGGTACTGAGATTTGAACTCTGGTCCTCAAATAGAGCAGTAATGTATTCTTAGCCAGTGAGCTGTCTTTTCACTCTACCTGTTGCGTTTCTTCATGAGGACAATCTCATAGGCTGGAGAGATGGCTCAGTGGTTGGGAGAGCGGGCTGCTCTTCCAGAAGACCTGGGTTCAGCTCCCAGCATCCATTCACATGGCAGCTCATAGCTGTCTGTAGCTCCAGTTCCAGGGGATCTGACACCCTCATACAATGCACATGAAATAAAGTTAAAGTATTTAAAATAAAAAAGTTTAAAGGAAAATACTTTTTTTTTTTAAAAAAAGGAACAATATCATACATGCTAGGCCAATTTAATTTGTATTTTATCCACACGAGTCTAAAAGGGATTTTAAAATTTATTCAAAAAGTTTGTCACAAAGCCTTTTCCGTTGTTTTCTAGCTTAGTAGAAAATGGTGCTATTTATTCAGTTAGTGTACATCAAACTTGTAGGAGATGGTTGGCATTTAACTACTGGTATTAGAGTCCTTGTGAGAAGCTGCTGTCAACACCAGGACTGAGAAGTAGAACACCGCACCACTCTGCCTGTGATGTTTTACTGTCAGCCACTTCTCAAAGCCACCACTTACGTCCTGATCTGGCAGTGTGTTTCTTTCTCTTCTTTTATTCAGATGCTGTAGCCTACCTACTCCCATGCAAACCAGCAGTAATATCAGTGGCTTTGGAATGTTCTTGGGATAAAAGGTTAAATATCTTAACTTGCCCCTCAGGGCCCTCACAGTGTAGGCCCAACTGTTTCTCGGGCCTGCCTGTGTTTACTCTGCATAAGCGCCATGGCTCTGTCAGTTCCTGCAGGCATCCCAAGCTTTGCATTTGTGTGTGTCTTTTTTTTTGCTGTGTGCAATGACTTGTCCCTTCATCCTCTAGTTTTGGCATAATAATCTTGTTTTTGTTGTTGCTGTTTGTTTTTAGTTTTATGTGTATGGGTGTTTTGTCTGTCTTATGTATACCGTGTGTGTGCCTGGCACCTGTAGAGGCCAGAAGAGGGTGTTAGACCCTGGGACTGGAGTTACATATGGTTGTGATCACCATCCTCAATCCAGAGGAACTGAGCCCAGAGCCTCTGGAAGAGTAACCAGTGTTCTTAGCCACTGACCCCCCCCCCTCTCCAGCCCCTAATTAACCATCTTTCTAGCAGGAGATACTTACCTGGTCTCTGTGTCTAAGTCAGATTTCTTTTGTGGGTTTATGTATACTTGCAGTTCTTCAAATTATGAGTGAGATTCCTTGACTAGTATCTTTTGCTTTTCCTATAATGTAAGTTTCATGAAACAGGGTTGTGTTTGCTTTGCCTTGAGCATTTTCCCAGTTGCATTTCCCATGGTATCTGGCATATTGTAGATCTTTATTTGTTAACTGACTAAAGACTGCCATTGTGTGGACCATTTTGTCTTATTTAGGTGTTTAGGAAGTAAGGACAGCTGTTCATGTATTTATTAATCTAAGTCATTCCCAGTGTACCATGTATTAATGTTGGTTCCTGAATTGTTGGAGAAGTTGTATAGGTTTTTTGTTCTTGTTGTTATTTGTTTGTTTATATGTAGCCTTAATTTGGAACTCAGGTTATCCTAGAATTCACAGAGATCTTCCTGGGACTGGGACTAAAGGTGTGTGCTACAGCACCAAGCTTGTAAAGGTGTGTGTGTTTGTGTGTGTGTGTGTATGACCTTATTAAGTTTTATATGGCTATGTATTATTTAATAAATATCCTACCAAATATTTATACTGTGAGCTAACTAGTATTATAATAATAACAGTTAACATTGAGTAGAAATTTAACACTTACTGAAGCAAAATTGAAATTATAACATATGACAAAAACAGAAAAGTAGACATGTGAATCCTGGGAAATGTATGATGTAAAGGTATGTTTAAAGGTGAAACTGAGGAAGGGTACGATGGCTCATTTGATAAAGGTGCTTGCAGCCAAGTCAGCTGTTGTGAGTTCCATCCTTGAAATCCTCATGGTGCGAAGAACCAACTTCCACATGTTGTCCTCTGACCTTTGACGTGCTTATGCACGTGCGCTCTCTCTCTCTCTCTCTCTCTCTCTCTCTCTCTCTCTCTCTCTCTCTCTTCTTTCTCTCTCTCTCTCATGCACTCAAGAACAAACAAACACACAAAGACAAGTAAATATGATTAAAACTTTTTTGGAGCTGGATGGTGGTGGTGCACGTCTTTAATCCCAGCAGAGCAGGCAGCTCTCTGTTGAGTTTGAGGCTAGCCTGGTTTACAGCGTGAGTTCCAGGACGGGCTTCAAGGCTACATAGAGAAACGCTGTTTCAAAAACAAACAAACAACAACAACAAAACTGGTAGTTCTCTATAGTCTGTGCCAGAAGCTGTGACTGGACGCTGTCTTTCAGGAGTTTGTAGTTTGATAAATGTGTGGCACATTACACATACACAACATGTGTTGTATCGGAAAAGTCTCCAGTTCAGTGACTTTCCTTTTGCTCTTTTGAGAAACAGATCTATTAGCAAAATTTAGTTATAAAGTATTTTTCTTTTATGGTTACATGTTGTAGGAGGCTGCTTGTCCGTCCGTCCCCCTCTCCCCCTGGCAGCCAGACCCAAAATAATCACACAGAAACCATATTATTTGCAATACTGTTTGGCTAGTAGCTTAAGTGTATTTCTGGCTAACTTATATCTTTAATAACCCATCTCTATTTTTCTGTGTATTGTCATGAGGCTGTGGCTTACCCGGTAAAGTTCTGGCATCTGTCTCTGGTGGGATTACATGGCTTCTCCCGACTCTGCCTCCTTTCTCCCAGCATTCAGTTTAGTTTTCTGTTCCTACCTAAGTTCTGCCTTGGTATAGGCCAAAGCAGTTTCTTTATTCATTAACCAATAACACATAGACAGAAAGAACTCCCACACCAGTTACTGCTTATTATCACGTTTCCCCAGTTGTCTTAGAGGTATCTTCTAGTAATTGTGACTGTTGTCACCAGTGCCCAAGGCAAGCTCCTCCACTCTCTGAGCTGTCATGCTGGCTCATATATTTTATCATTAAGAAAACACCAATAGGGGCTGGAGAGATGGCTCAGTGGTTAAGAGCATTGCCTGCTCTTCCAAAGGTCCTGAGTTCAATTCCCAGCAACCACATGGTAGCTCACAACCATCTGTAAAGAGGTCTGGTGCCCTCTTCTGGCCTTCAGGCATACACACAGAATTTTGTATACATAATAAATAAATAATTATTTAAAAAAAAAAAAGAAAGCACCAATATAAGCCATAACAGTGGGCCTTTTGTCTCCCTTCTAAGGAATGAACCACAGTTCTGTATGTCATCTGCCACAATGATTTGCCTTATTACGGAGTTTTATATAAAACAGCAAAGTAGGATTGGGAATTGTATTGAGTTTGATTATGTGTGTCTAGTAAGACTTTCTATTTACTCAGTGAGGTTGCTGAAGAGAAAAAAGTAAGCATACTTGTCGTAAACAAAGTGTGCTATGATGATTTGGGAGTTTTGTATCTGCTGAGTCCAAAGAGAACTGGCAGGTGCTAGGATTTGAAGCAAAAGCAAGTGAGAGAGTTCCTTGTATTGTTTTTAATTCAGTGTTTTCTTGCATGCAAGTGCTTTATCACAGATCTACACCCTGAGCCCAAGTGTTTTGCTCATACTGGTCTTGCCAGCATATAAACTTGAAAAATATGTCATATGTGAGTAAAGTCTAGAATACTATTAAATATCAGTTAACTTTGCTTTTTTGCTAATTCCTGTTTCTTAATAGATTGTCTGAGTTCCCACATTTTCGAAATAACCATAAAACTGCAAGAACAAAAGATTCAAGATCCAGATCTCCCCATTTGGATGATTGTTCAAAGACTGATCATAGAGTTAAAACTGATGTTCATAAAGATGCACATCCTAACACTTCACAGCCAAACCTGGAAGAGGACGGAAAATCACATCCTGAAGCACAGAATCCTTTACACTTGCCTACTGGTATTGAGAAACATTGTACTAACAATGTCTGGTCACGTTCTCATTACCAGGGTAGTGAAGGTAACTCAAATGAGGATAATCGAAGAGGAAAGAATGGCATTAGACATAGCCATTGTAGCAGAGGAACTGACCGGCCACAGAAAGAGAAAGACTTGAACAACAGCTGTAGTGATGGTGAACGAAGGGACAAAGAGACTAATTCCAGACTACAAGGAAACCCTGAGAAACGTGGAAGCAGTGAAGCAAAGTCTGAGAGCAAAAGTTCAGAGAGTAAAAGTAGCACTGGTTTGGGATATAAAAGTGAACGCAGTACCTCTTGTTGGGAAAAAGAGCCTTCTAGAGAAAGACCACACTCTCGAGTGGAATCTCAAAATGACAAAAATCTAGAGAGACAAAATGAAAGATTACAAAGTACGCACAGAAAAGAGCTTCAGTCTCAGGACAAAGCAGAGAGAAAAGGTGACGTGAAGTTTAAACCAGCAGGAGAGGACCAGGGGCACCGTGGAAGATTGGAGCGGGCGTTCCCTCCTCATTCCAAGAATGACATGAAATATGGCTTCAGTAAATATCATCCAGAAGAGAGGAGGGGAAGGGAAGATTGTAAAAGAGACAGAGGGATGAGCAGTCATGGCTTTCAAGATAGAAGATACTCATCTTCTCTTTCGAGCAACAGAAATAGCAAGTACCCGCATTCCAAGGAAATCAGTGTTCCACACCAGTGGGAAAATACACCTTTCAAGGCAGAAAGACATAGGACTGAGGACAGAAGGAAAAGAGAACGAGAAAACAAAGAAGAAAGTAGACATGTGAAAAGTGACAAAAAGTCACCTACAGAATATTCACAAAGGACTAATAAAGAAACTAAGAAAAGCACTGCTGATGTAAAGAGGCAGACTGAGCCAAGACCTGGTAAAGGCGAGGGTTCAAAAGGAACAGGTAGTAAAGGATGCACAGTGAAAGTTGAGAATGGACCAAATGATGTAAAAAGCAAAGACTTAAAGTTAAGCTTCATGGAAAAACTGAACTTAACTCTTTCTCCTGCTAAAAAGCATCCTGTTTGTCAAGATAACCAGCATCAAGTAACTGGTGTTCCTAAACCCAGTGTTCCGTGTGACTCACAGTCCTCAGAGAAGACTGCAGCAGTGGTGTGTCTTCCCTCTGTCAGTGCACTTAGTCCAGAGGAAAGCAAGTTGGAGTTAGCAGAGCCAAAGGAGGCTCTTCCAGTGACATCTCGATTCGGGATCAACACTGCAGAAAACAGCACGAAGGAAGAAAAAAGATTGTTGGTTCAATCTGTTGAGAATACTGTGCCTCAGGAAATGCTTGTGTGTGGCAAGGAAGTTTCCTTCCCAGCACCTGCAGAAATAGAACAAACAAAACCCTTGCTTCCATCAGTGGAAGTGGAAGATTCGCGTGGTGACGCAAGGGCTGCAGCTTCTGTGGTAATGGATGCATTACCAGGACATGCTTCTGAAGATTTAGGCCGAGAATTGGACACCATGGGACATAATGTCTTGAATTCTTGTGATGTTTCTGAAGGTGTAAAAGCAGCTGTAGCCAGTAAGAGCCTTCTGCAACCTTTGGCTGAAGAACCTGGCATTTCACTAGTAGACTGTTTGGGAGACAGTAATCCTAAACTTGAATCTTCTCTTGACGATGTACCTGTCGTTGAGAATAAATCTTGTCCTTTGGATCCTTGTTTACCTAAAGAGACTTTTGTACCTTCACCACAGAAGACTGAGTTGATTGACCACAAAATAGAAACTGGAGAATCAAACTCAGTGTATCAAGATGATGATAACTCAGTTTTAAGCATTGACTTTAATCATCTGAGACCTATTCCAGAAGCTATCAGCCCTTTGAATAGTCCAGTGAGACCTGTAGCTAAAGTTCTTAGCATGGAGAGCCCTTGTGTGATTCCACAGTATGATAACAGTCGTAAAGGTAATTGTTTATATTACATAATCGTCTATAAGTTGTCCTTGTGTCACAGTGTAAACAGTATAAAAAAATAGGTCCTTTGGGGATTTACAAAACTATCCATTTATATTGTGTGGTTGCGTGTATGTATAAGGGGTTTGTGTGTACCAAGGAATGTTGTGGAGATCGGAGGGCAATCATGAGTTGGTACTCCAATGTACCTTTACATGGGGTCTATCTAGGGATTGAACTAAGACCACCAAGCTTTTGTGGCGAGCACCTTCATCTTAGTCTCCCCCAATTTTTAGATTTCTGTGTATGTATAAATGCCTGCATGTGTGTATGTGCACCAAGTGTGCACCTGATGCCTGTGGGGGCCAGAAGAGGGAACTGGATCTCCTGGAACTGAAGTTAGAGGCAGCTATGAATTGTCACACGGGTGCTAAGAAATAAATCCTGGTCGTCTTCAAGAACATTAAGTTACCTTAACCACTGAGCCACCTCTCCAGCTCCTGAGCCATCTTTTCTGATAACAACAACAAAAAACAGTGATGTTATTCAAATATTAATTAAAGGGCTGGAGAGATGGCTCAGCAGTTAAAAACAATGGCTGTTCTTGCAGAGGACCTGGGTTCAAGTCCCAGCCCCCACATAGTGGCTCACATGCATCGGTTACTCTAGTCCCAGGGGATCTAACACCTCTTATGCCTTCTGAGGGACACATACAGACAGTCATACTAAAAAATAAGTAAAGTTAAAAATTGAAAAAGAACCAAATTAACTATGAGGGGCTAGAAAGATGACAGCATAAGTAAATTAAAAATAGAAGTGTATACTGAACCTTTAATGTATATTTAACAATTTCATTTTTTAAAAAATATTTTTAAGACTTATTTTAGTATGCATACAATATTCTGTCTGCGTGTATGCCTGCATGCCAGAAGAAGGCACCAGATCTCATTACAGATGGTTGTGAGCCACCATGTGGTTGCTGAGAATCGAACTCAGGACCTTGGAAGAGCAGCCAGTGCTCTTAACCTCTGAGCCATCTCTCCAGCCCAACAACTTCATTTTTTAGGCACAATATTTTGATCCTGTTTCCCCTGCCCCAAGTCCTCAGATCTTCCTCACTTCACCCACCCGACTTTATATTTTTTCTTTCCAAAAAAAAAAACTTCACAAAATTGCAAAAAAAAAAAAAAAATCAAAAATAATAAATAAAACCAGTAAATTAAAAAAATCATAGCCAGGCAGTGGTGGTGCACACCTTCAATCCCAGCACTCAGGAGGCAGAGGCAGGTGGATCTCTGAGTTCAAGGCCAGTCGGCCTACAGAGTGAGTTCTAAGACAGGCCCCAAAGCTACATAGAAATCCTGTGTTGAAAAACAAAACAAAACATTCACAAAGCAAATGAACCAAAAAGTCCCTCCACACAAAAGAAACCAAACCACCTATTCCTTGGCGTGGTCCCTGTCTTGGAGTTTGGTTGATAACAAGTTTTAGTTCATTAAGAATTTCCCTTTGCCGTGGGTATCAATTACAAATAGCCTGATGGATGACTCCATTTTCCAGATAGAATTTAGACAATTTCTTTTTTAAAAAACATGTATTTTATATATATATATATGTATGTATGTATGTATATGACTGCTCTATTCGTATGACAGAAAAGGCCATTTGATCTCATAGATATTTATGAGCTACCATGTGGTTGCTGGGAATTGAACTCAGGTCCTCTGGAACACTCAGGTCTTAAGTGGAAAAGCAGCTGGTGCTCTTAACCACTGAGCCATTTCTCCGGCCCCATAATTTAGACAATTCTTAATTCTTTCCCCCTCTGCTGCTGGGAATTGAGCCCGGGCCTCTTGTGCTAGACATGCCCTCCTGCTGAGCTCTATCCCATCTCTGCAGTGCTTACAGGTTTTCTTGTGTATGAGTGTATGAAGGTAGTGTCCAAGTGTGTACATGTTCATGTTTGTATACACTAGTCTAGACACCAGAGGTTGATGTGGGACGTCTTTCTCAATCACTCTACTTTTACTGTATCTTCTTGAACCCAGAGCTCACAAATTTGGCTAGTCTAGCTAAGTGAATTGCCAGAGATCTCTGTCTCTGCCTCCCAGGCACTGGGATTGCAGGTGTGCTACCATACCTATAAAGTTTTGATGTGGTGCTGGGAGCCAAAATCCAGTCCTCATGTTCAAGTGGCAAGCACCTTATTCACCAAGTTGTTTCTATACCACCTGTTTGTTTTTTTTGTTGTTGTTTTTAGGCAAGTTTTTTCTGTATAGCCAAGGCTGGCCCTGAACTGGTGATCCTCCTGCCTTATCTTCCTGGCTATTAAAATTGTAGGTGTATGCTGCCATGCTCAGTTTTACTGTTTTTATTAAAAAGGGGAGTAATTGGACAAATTGTTTCTTTACTTCACACATACATACATACATACATGATTCTGTTATTTTGTAGTTGTATATTAGGCCCAGAACTTTGAGTAGATTTCAGCTATACTTTTGTTGTTCAGAAGGCATCATCAAATAGCATAGGGGAAGTGATACTGATAAAATGAAATTAAAATTACCCAAATGATAGACTTGTCAGTTAACTGACCTTCTGGGACTTTTATTTTTCCCAGTGCTGGGAATCAAATCCAGGACTTCAGTGCATGCTAGCAAATGCTCTACCAAGTCACCAGCACCTTTTGAGTTCTTTGTAAGACAAGAAATAATGTCTGAGTCAAGGTGGTGATGGTTCACAACTTTAATCCTAGTACTCAGGAAGCAGAGGCAGGTGGATCTCTGAGTTTGAGGCCAGCCTGGTCTACAGAGTGAGTTCCAGGACAGCCAGGATTGTTTCACAAAGAAATACTGTTTTAAAAAACAAAAAGAAAGGCCAGTGGAAATGTTTATTAAGATTTAACATTTTGCCTTTAATGGGGAAAGGTTATTAAAATAATATTTTGTAGTGTTTAAGATGAAAATGTCTAATGACTTAAGACTCGGTGGTCATGTGATTTTAATATATTCTTCTCCACAGATGAGATTCTATCCAATTCAACTCATTCTACCTTCAAGAATCAGTCTGAGCTAAATAAAGAAAATAAAAAACCAGTTCCCAAATTTGACAAATGTTCAGAAGCAGGCTCTTGTAAGAATTTGTCTTTAGATCAATTAGAAGACGGGGAAATTAGAAGTGATGATGAAAAGTCAGTAGCTCAGAAACACCTGGAAACAAGCGCAGGACCTAGAGCTTCTGCTGAGGTGCCGGCGGGGAAGAGCAGCCCAGGAAACAGGAGGAGCACTGCGCATGTGCCTAAGGACCACAAGCGGACTGTTGTAAAACTCCCTCAGGACAGTTTCACATCTAGTAAGAGACCAAATGAATCTAGGTCCTCGGGCACTGAAAGGAAAAGTAAAGCAGTGAGCGTCTCCAGCTTGGAAAAAATTCTTCCACTTATTCTTGCACCCTCTTCTTTGTGGGAGGTTATGCACATGTTACGGATGCTAGGAAAACATGTAAGGAAAAGTTACATGAAATTCAAGATGAAATTTTCATTGAGACAGTTTCATAGAATTATTGAATCAGCAATTTTGAGTTTCACATCACTAATTAAATACCTTGACTTGTCTAATATCTGTAAGTCAGTAAGCACTTTACAGAAGAATCTTTGTGAAGTTATAGAATCTAACCTTAAGCAAGTGAAGAAGAATGGCATAGTTGACCGCTTATTTGAACAGCAGCAACCAGATATGAAAAGGAAATTGTGGAAATTTGTAGATGAACAACTTGATTATTTGTTTGAAAAGCTTAAAAAAATCTTAATAAAGTTTTGTGATTCTGTAAACTTTGGAAGTGACAATAGTGAAGGAAAACTTGGAAAAAAATACAAAGAGAGAACCCAACATTCAAGTTGTCAGAAGGGGATTGTGAACAACACCAAGGAAGCACAGAGAGAAAAAGTGCAAACGTCAGAAAATACCATGAATTTTAAATCCTCACTGGGATGTGAAAAGTTTGAAGAAAAACATGAAGACCAAAGCAGCACCAGTAGTAGCACAGTAAAGCATGGTGTCAAAAGAACTGTTAGCACTTGTCCAGGTAGTACAGTGAACTCTGAATGTAAAGAACAGTTTCTGGAAGGGAACTGCCCAAGCACCCCCAAGCCAGGAAAGAATGAAGGAAATACCGTGGAAGAGGCCCATGTGTTACAGCATGCAGGTGCTAAGCCTGAGCGGAGCTTTGAGATCCTTACTGAGCAGCAGGCATCCAGCCTTACTTTTAACTTAGTGAGTGATGCACAGATGGGTGAAATATTTAAAAGTTTGCTACAAGGTTCTGATCTGTTAGACAGCAGTGTTAATGGCACTGAAAAGACAGAGTGGGAATTAAAGACTCCAGAGAAACAGTTGCTAGAGACTCTCAAGTGTGACTCTGCACCAGCTTGTACAACAGGAGAGCTCGTTTCAGAGGGGGTGTCTCCATGCCCAAAAATGGTCAGCGATGATAATTGGTCTTTATTGTCATCTGAAAAGGGCCCGTCTCTATCTTCAGGACTTTCACTGCCGGTTCATCCTGATGTACTTGATGAAAATTGTATGTTTGAGGTATCTTCTAACCTTCCTTTAAGCAAAGATAATGTGTACAGCTCAGAAAAGAGTAAGCCCTGCATTTCTTCCATACTCTTAGAAGATCTTGCGGTCTCTTTAACAGTACCGTCACCTCTGAAGTCAGATGGCCATTTGAGTTTCTTAAAGCCTGAAGTTTCGTCAACTTCAACCCCTGAAGAAGTTCTCAGTGCACATTTTAGTGAAGATGCTTTGCTTGAGGAAGATGATGCATCTGAACAGGACATTCATCTCGCTCTGGAGTCTGATAACTCAAGCAGTAAGTCAAGCTGTTCATCATGGACAAGCCGGTCTGTTGCTCCAGGCTTTCAGTACCACCCTAATTTGCCTATGCATGCCGTCATAATGGAAAAGTCCAATGATCATTTCATTGTGAAAATACGGCGAGCAGCACCATCTACTTCCCCTAGCCTTAAACATGGCGTGGAACCTGAGGAGTCATTGACATTTTTGCCTAGAACTGAAAAAGACGCTGATGCGGCACCAGAGAAAGAACCCACTCCACTTCAGAATACAGTTCTTAAGTCTGTTGAGGACTTGGAAAATTCTGACGGAAATGTTGATAATAGCAAACCAACTCATGAAGAGCCAAACTCTATTGTACAAACACAGGTTCCAGATATATATGAATTTCTTAAAGATGCCTCAAGTAAGGTAGAGCATTGTGATCAAGGAGTTGATGATTGTTTCAAGTTGCATCAAGTATGGGAACCAAAAGTTTCTGAGAACCTTCAAGGATTGCCTTCAGTGGAAAAAATCCCACGCTCTGTTGATGATCATCTTCCTAATATACACATAGACCTAACAAAAGATCCAGCCACTGAGACTAAAAACTTGGGGGATCTCATGGAAGTAACAGTTTTAAATATTGACCACTTGGAATGTTCTGGAACCAACTTAGATCAAGATTCACAGATAATTGGTGGTTCTTTACAGCCTGATACTATAGATGCTTTTATTGATTTGACACATGATACTTCAAACGAGGGAAAAAATGAAGGTAATGAACCTGTGTCAGCTGGTGAAGACTTGGAATGCCAGGTGATCTGTATAGATGAGGAGAACCACAAAGAAGCAAAGATGGGAAGGGCAAGCAGTCCTGTAGAGTGCTTTGTTGAAGAAACTTGCATTGATTTGACCCCAGAGTCTCCTGGCTCATGTGAAATAAAGAGACTTCCTTTAAAACCAGAGCCACCATTAAACCTGGATTGTGTAGAGTTGCCTGGGACTCTGGGTAATGTTCACAAGAAGAGAAAAAACAGTCCTGGGCTAAATCATTCATCTCAGAAAAAACAAAGACGGGAAATAGACTTAACCAGTAATGAAAAGACCAAGAGACTTCCTCAGGATTGTGATGGAAATGGGGATGCTCACAGAAAGCAAGCCAGCAAGAAGAGGGAGCCTGCGGTAGATGACACCACACCCTTGTCATCAGAGGCCAGCCCAGGGGCGAAGGCTTCAGCAACAGCACTTGCTACTTTTCCAGCAAGCCTTTCTGCAAAGAATGTTATCAAAAAGAAGGGAGAAATTATAGTTTCATGGACAAGGTAATATTTTTCAGAAATGTTTTAAATCATTAGGAATTTTTGAAAAGTTGTCAGTCTGTAATCTGTCATTTCCTGAGAATTCTGTTGCATCCTAAATAAGGAGCATGATGAATTGATTACTTTAGAAGTGGCCAACATGGGACTGGAGGCCTGGCTCAGTGGTTAAGAACACTTTCTCTCACATAGGACTTGACTTTGGTTCCTAGGCCCACATCAGGTGTCTCACAACTCCAGTTCCAGGTGAACCAATGTCTCTGGCATCTGAGAACATCTGAACTTGAATGCAAACACTCAGAGACTCTCTCTCTCTCTCTCTCTCTCTCTCTCTCTCTCTCTCTCTCTCTCTCTCTCACACACACACACACACACACACACACACACACACACACACAATTTAAAAAAGAAAAATGGCCAAAGTTAGTTGACAATGTATTTTGGAGTACAATGTAGCTGTGGTGTAAAACAATCTAAATAAATAATAGCTTTTATCCAGAGGTGTGAATGTTCCCTCTTAATAGAGCTACTTATTGTGGGCTTTATTTCTTTTGGTTGCGATGTGATTTGTTTTGGTTTTGAGACATAAACTCACTCTGTAACCCTAAGTGGTCTGGAACCCATCCAGCTGCCTCTTTTTCTAAGTGCTGTGATTAAAGATATGAGCTACCACATGCTGGCTGGTTCGCTTTTGGATTAGGCCTCACTGTAGCACATACTGGTCTCAAACTCAGGATCCCCCTGCCTCAGCTTCCTGGGTATGAAGATAAGTCTCCACAGTGGGTTTTTTTTTTATAAAAGCTTTTTTTAAAATAGTTTTATATACTTGTGTTTCATGTGCACTAGTGTTTTGCCTGCATGTGTGTCTGTGTAAGCGTGTCAGATCCCCTCAACAGGAGGTACAGTTAATGAACTGTTCTGGGGTTGCTGGGAATTAAACTAACCTGGGTCCTTTGGAGGAGCATCCAGTGCTCTTAACCGCTGAACCACCTCTCCAGTCCTGGTTTCATTACTTTTAGCTTCCCTTTTTCTATTAAAAAATTCTTTCACTTGGAAGGAAATTCTTATAAACACCATTTAGAAAGGAGTGACAGATGTGAAAGTCGTGAAAGAAAGAGTAGGGTGCATAATCGATGTTTCTAAGCTGTTTCGTAAACAGAATGTACTTGGAGGCTTATGTGACCTTTTAAAGAGTCCGGTATGCGTTCTTTGGTGTGGCTTACCACATCGTTAATCCTATCCCTCAGGTAGAGAGTTTGGTCTCCATAGAGAATTCCAGGCTAGCTAGAGCTGTGTAGAGAAGACCCAGTCTCAAGAAAGGAAAAAAATATTAGATTTTTTTCTTTTTGGTAACATCTCAACTAAATAAGTTTTTTGTAGTTTTAATATATAATTTAAATTTTTAAAATTTATTTTCTGTGTAGAGAAATAAGTTGGGTGGAAGCATGACTGAGGCAAATGTTCTCCGTCAGTCACCAGGGCCTAGTTTGTGTCCTGACCAGGTCTAAAGGGTAAGGAGGAGGGGCAAATTGCAATTTTTTTTGGAGCCTTTGCAATAGAAAATTTGGGAAATACGAACTCAAAGAGTAAAATAATGTGTAGTTATGTATCGTTGATAGCATTGCTTGTTTTGGCATATATGTACTTTTATTATAGATCTTACTGAAAATGGTGTTTCTGTTGAACGCTATGAAGACAGTGGGATTTATTGCCTTTCTCTATAAACATATAAAGCTAAATAACAACCTTTCCCCCTCAGAAATGATGACCGAGAAATTTTACTAGAGTGTCAGAAAAGAATGCCATCCCTGAAAACATTCACATATTTAGCTGTGAAGCTGAATAAAAATCCAAATCAGGTAATTATTCAGATTTTACATTTTATTATTATCAAAGATGTTGTTGCCTGACTTACTTCGATTTATTAATTTTTTTTACTTAATTTTGTGCTGGGGATTAAATGCATGCTGGGCAAGAACTCTACTATTGATCTCTATTCCCAGCCCCAAATTTAAATTACTAAAACACAAAGATATTTATTTGGCTATCTTTCTTAAAAATATTGCTTCCTGTAGTACTGTTAGTTTTGTGATTGTATAAGAAATGATTAAAAATGATCTGAATTCCCCCTTCCATCTATATTTTTTTTCAAGGAACTAGATAGTAATGTTTCTTTATTAAATAAGATTTAGTATTGAGAATTAAAGCAAAAGGTGTGACAGAGAGAGACAGACAGACAGAAAAACAGACAGACTGATTGACTGATTGACTCTGACTAGGAGACTTGAGTAGCCTAGACTTGTCTTGAATTTACTGTGGAGCCAAGGATGATCTTGAATTTTAGATCTTTCGTCCTCTACCTCAAGATTCCTGGGATTACAAGCATGCACCACCATGCCTAGTCTATGTATTGCTGGGGATTGAATTCCAGCCTTTTATGTGCTAGGCAGCATTCTCTGTTAAATAAAATATGTCCCCATCTCTGAAGATGTTTTATTTTTCTAAGCATTATTTTATCTCTATTATTTATGATAATTGTGTACTGTTTGTATATGTTTTATGAAAGTATTCATCAAAGCTTTAAAAAATGAGTATATTTCTAATAGTTTTTAATTTTTCAGGTTTCAGAGAGGTTCCAGCAGCTAAAGAAGCTCTTTGAGAAGTCAAAATGCAGGTAGTAGTAGGTTCATCACAGGAAGCTAATGCTGTAAGTGCTGGGTCCTGTCTTTGTGCATGTCACAACCTTAGTCACTGGAGGTCTCAGGGTGGGTGTAGAAAATGATTACAACAGCTAATGTCTCCTTACCTGCAGAGCTCTTGTAGTGATCACCAGTGCAGGCCAGATCAGTATGGCTGGCTCTTCAGCTTAGTGTTTGCAGATAAGTCATTAATTGCTGAAATCCAATAATAAAATGTGTTTTAATTAATGAATTATCAGTAGTGCTGGGGATCAAACTTAGTGCCTTGTGCTTATCTACCACTAAGCTATACCCCAGCCCAAAACATTTTCCTATAGAAGAAGAATAAGAAACATAGCAATTTTTCACAACCATTGAATACATTATAGAATCTGCTCTCTGTCTGTCTGTCTGTCTCTTTCTCTCAGAGGGTCTCACTATGTAAGGCCATTTACCCTTGGTCTAGCTGTGCTAATCAGCCTGGCCTTGAATGCAGAGATCTGCCTGCCTCTGCTTCCTGAGTTGGGGATTGAAGATGTGTGCCACCGTACCTGGACTCACTTTTTTTCTCTTTTCAAATGTATTTGGATATTTTGCCTGCATGTATATATGTGTATTACGTGTGTACCTGCTGCCTGAGGAGGCCAGAAGAGGGTGTTAGATCCTCTGGAATTGGAGTTGTGAGCTACTATGTGAGTTCTAGGAATCCATTCTGCATCTTCTAAAAGAGCAGCCAAATTTTGTTCTTTTAAAGACAGGGTCTCTCTTTGTAACCCTGGCTATGCTATAATTTATTATGTAGACCAAGCTGGCCTGATTCTCACAGTGATTCTCCTGGCTATACCTCTGGAGAACTGGGATTAAAACCTGACTTAGCAAATACTGTTAACAACTGAGCCATCTCTTCAGCCCTCAAGCCTCACATATTTTGTGCTTTTTTCTTTTTAGACTCATTTTATCTTTAATTATGTATATGCTTGTGTGTCTGTGCTTGTGTTTATACATGAGTGCCAGTGTCCTTGGAGGCCAGAAGTGTCATAATCCTCTAGATTTGGAGTTAGAGGTGGTTGTAAACTACCCAATGTTAGTGCTAGGAAATGAACTGGAGTCCTCTACAAGAGCAGTAGATGCTCTTAACTAATGAGCCAGCTCTCCATTTCCTGTATTTTGGATTTTTATGGAAGGAAAAAATATTATAATATTTAATGCATCTTTGTATTTTTCACTTTGCTTCTTACCAAAATTAATTGATTGCAAATATCAAATTTTAATGCTAAATAAGGTGGTACATCCTTGAGATTCTAGCACTTGGGAAGCCGAGGCAGGACGCTCAAGTTTGAGGTCACTCTGAGCTACATAGTAAGTTCAATGCCAGCTTGAGCTACAGTGTAGTGCTGTCTCAAAAGCATCTCAAAAAGAAAATTCGAAATTGGATTAAACTTGAGTTAAATCTAAATGGCTATCATATTGGTGAGTAGGTAGGTAAAGGCACTTACTGCCAAGATTGAGACCAGAGTTTGCTCTGCAGACCCCTCTCGGGAGAAGGAGAAAACCGGCTCCTGTAAGTTGTCTTCTGAGCCTGACACGTGTGCTATTGCATACATGCCCCACCTTCTCCTCCTGCACAAAAATAAATACATGTAAACATCTTAGGAAAGAAGCCATATTTCTATATAGATCTTATGTGAAGGGCTTAAATAGTTTTCAGTTATCTGTCTATTTCTAGCCTATTATTTTTTTTAGTTTGAATCATCAATTTTTAGTCCCTACTATGTCTGATATTCAAATATCCATTTTCTTTGAAAACAATTGATTTTCTAGTGAGATTTTCAAAAGATAATAGTTTATTATGAAATTAAGTTTCTATTTGTATAGTTTAGAATATAAGACACTATAGAACTTTTAAGCAGTAGTATAAAGCATGCAATGACATTGCTGTCTGTAACTCCAGTTCTCAGGGATCTGACACCCTCACACCAATGCACATAAAATATAGTTAAAATAATAAATGATTTTAAAAAACGGGCATACCAGAAACCCCTCAGGCATAGTGGGGTACATTTTTAATCCCAGCACTCGGAGGCAGAGGCAGGTAGATCTCTGTGTGTTCAAGGCATATCTGGTGTACAGAGTGAGTTTCAGAACAGCCAGGGCTACACAGAGAAACCCAGTTTTGAAAATGAAAAACCCAATTATAATGTCAGTATTTTCTTCCATTACAGATGAGTTGCTGGATTTCACGGCGTTTCATTAATATTTCTTCTACACAGAAGCTATGAGTCCTCGTGTTTTAAATGAGGAACTAGGTGGAAGTTGTCTCAACTTTGATGACAAGATGATCATCTACATTTTTTTTACTTACCTAGTCATCGTGCTTGACTTATTCAGATCAACAGTCTGATTCGCTTACCTGTTACTGGTCAAAATATTTATTTTTAATCATTAAAATTTATCAAAATGAAAGAATAAAAGCAACAAGGATGACATACTGAAACCTTAGTTTTGATATTGGATGAAATAACTTTAGATTAAAAAATTTTGTAGCATTTTAAACGTAATGACTTTCACCTTTCTATTCAATTTTGTTTTTATAATTGTCTCATTTTGGAAAATTGTGAAATAATTTAAATAGCATATATGTATATATGTATAATTATTATGTTGTAAAATATTATGAATGTATGTGTCTTTGTATATGTATTCACATAAATGGCTTTGCTAGCCAAGGGTTTTTTTTTATCTGTATGAAACATTTTGTATAAACTCTGCTTTCAGTAACAGTCATGTATAATAAAAACATGTAAAGTCCTGTTTTATTTTTACTAGAATGCTTCTTTTATTGTGTTTAGGTAATTCTGAAGTAGGTAATACTCCAAGGGAGATGGGGAACTATTTGAAGTGTTTTGGGATGAGAGTGTAACTGGCTCATTTTCTGTGCGTGGGTTCATTAGATTCTGTTGCCATCACCTGCTTTCTTGCATCATGTATTGATATTGTGAACCCTGCCTCTCCTGCAGATGTGCTCACAGATAGAATTCAGTCAACACAAAAAGTGTCAGTTTAGAGAAAACTGGTATAAGGATTGATTCATCCTGGATGCCCCCTTCTAGTCTCATGAAAGTGGTGGATTATAATCTACTCCCTAGACTCCAAAGTGGTGCCTTCCACATAGAACTTTCTGCTAAAATGTTCACAAGGGAAGTCCTACCTTAAAAGATTGCTTGATAGATGAGAAACTTGAATAATAAACTGTTTTTGTAGTGTGAGAGCTTGGCCCCTTTCTTCTCTGAATATCCAACATAACTAGAGGCCTGGTTGCAGATCATTCTCCAGTGCATGTCATCCTCTCCCACCAGCCAGGTAAATGAATTCATAAAGTAAAATGATTGCAAAGAGATGATACTGGTTCAAAAGAAAATAACAAACCAGACTAAAGAAGTCCTTTGGAATTTCAATGAAGTTAAATAGTGAAAGGAGAGACTTTGAGGTAAGAATGATAAATAGGATAGTGCTACATTTGAAACACTAAAAAATGGGGACTGGAGAGGCGACTTGAGGGTTAAAAGCATGCACTTACTTGTCTTAGGGTTTCCATTCACTGATCAGACACCATGACCAGAGCAAATTGGGGACTAAGTTCCATGAACAGTTCATCTAAAGCAGTTAGGGCAGGAACTCAAAGTGGAGGCAGGAGCTGATGTAGAGGCCAGGAAGGCTTTTTTATTTATTGGCTTGTTCCTCATGTCTTGTTCAGTCTTCTCTGGGCTTGGACCACAATAGGCTGTGCCCTCCAGTATGAATCACTAACTTAAAAAATGCCCTACAGGCTTCCTGTCAGCCAATCATAATAGAGTTAAGGTCTCAGTGAGATTCCTTCCTTCTGCTCAGATACTCTGGCAGGTTTCAAGTTGACATACAGCTAGTCAGGACATTGCTCTTGTAGAGGACCCCGTTATGGGTTCCAGCACTTACTTGACTGCTCATGAGCTGGGTGCACACCTTTAGTCCCAGAACTAAGGAGACAGAGGCAGGCACATCTTTGGGAGCTCAAGGTTAGACAGAAACTCTCAAAGAAAGAAAGAAAGGAAAACGACATGACTGGTCAAGACTACCTGTCATTTCAACTCTAGGGGACCCAGGCTCTTTTCTAGCCCCTATTGGCTTCTGTGTATGTATGTTCACCTAAACTCAGGCAAGTCTATATGGATACACTTTTAATAGCTTTTGGGAGGCAGAGTCAGGTGGATCTCTAAATTTGAGCCCAGTCTGGTGTACAAATCAAGTTTCAGAACAGCTAAGGATACATACTGAGAACCTTTCTCAAAAAAAAAAATAATAATCAGAGTTCCTCCAGACACGACTCTGGCTAAGAGTACTTCGAGTGATCCCTGTGTGCCGCGCCAGCACAGCAACTGTAGTTCTGAGCAAGGGACGTCAGGATTAACACACAGCACAACTTCAAGTTCTGCAGACAAGCCTTTATTCCACTTTCTCACACAGTATATATAGCCCTCAGCAGGGGAAGCCGAGCCAGCAAGAAGCTCATCATCGTAGGGGTAAACATCTTTAGAAACATGGCTGAAAACAACAGATTGTTTTGTTCTTGTTTTTGCTCTTGTTTCTGGAACAACCAACCACAGGAGTGCAAAACTGATCAAGTGGGGGTGGGAAGGCCTGTCCTCAAGGGACCCAATACCTGTGTGCTGAAATGAACGTAGATCCTCTGAAAGACAAGTGCTCTGTTAACCATTGATCCATTTCCCAGGCCCCCAAATAAATCTTTAAAAAGTAAATATATGTAAAGCATGAGTATGTTGAAAATCCAGGTTGAGAAACTCCCATGAGGAAGCCAAAAGAAAAAAAGCATAATTAACTAATATAGGGGACAGAAATAGACAGGCTGATATTGAAATAATAGACCAAAAAGTTTAAATAGAAATACTTACATGTTACCAAATGAGAGATAGAATACATCTGCACAGATGCTGACATTTGTGATTAAAGACAGTAAGAAAATATCTTAAAAGTTTTTGAAGTGGTAGATTAAAATTGCATACATTTAAATTCTTTGTGTGGGTTTCAGAGATTGAAATTTGGTTGCCAGATTTGGGGAAAAGCACCTTTTACCCTCTGAGCCATCCTGAAGGTTCTCCCTTTCTAAAATAGAGAGCCAGGCACTTGATGGTCCATGCCTTTAATCATTCAGGCAGAGGCAGGCAGATCTCAATGCTGGCCTGGTCTAGAGAGAGTTCCAAGACAGCCAGGGCTACCCAGAAACTCTGTTTCGATAAGTCTGTTTGCGTATGTGTGTCTGCTGTACACCACATGTATGTACGTGCCAGAGAAGCTAGAAGGGGGCATTGGATTCCCTGGAGATAGAGATGGTTGTAAGCTACCCTATATGTTGGTATTGGGCTTCTTTCATGTAAATTCTCTCTTCTAGATGACGTTTTGTTTGACATCATTTGTTTAGTTTATTTACTAATATGACCTTCATATTAGTAGTTAAATTCTGTGTAGTCTACATTATTTTTTCCTGAATCATCATCATTATTATGGTGTGTAGAAGCCCACATAGGCCATGACTACAAAAGGAAGTCACAATTCAACTCTGGAATTGATTCTTCCACATTCACATGGGTCAATCAGGCTTTATCGTCACGAGCTTTTACTCAAGAAGTCATCTCGCTGACCTTTTTTGTTGTTGTTTTTGTTTGTGTTTGTTTTTTTCTGAGACAGGATTTCTCTGTGTACCAGCTTTGGCTGTCCTGGAGCTCACTCTGTAGACCAGGCTGGCCTCGAACTCAGAGATCCGCCTGCCTCTGCTTCCTGAGTTGTAGGTTTAAAGGCCATCAAAGCCCAGCTATTTCCAGTATTTGTAAGAAGAATGCAACTGGGCGGCGGTGGCGCCCTCCCTTCATCCCAGTATTTCGGAGGAGGAGACTGGCAGGTCTCTGTGAGTTCGAGGCCAGTTTGAGCTACAGAGCGAGTTCCAGGACATAGGGAAACCCTGTCTCGAAAGACAAAACAAAACAAAAAAGTGCATCAAGGGTTCTTCTCTCACAATAAGGCACTCTTCTGTGGGCGATAATCTTGGACAGCGAATCTGCTTATCCTTCACTTCTAATCCCGTTGGGAAAAATCGGTTTGTTTTTTTTTTCGGGTCGTGCACTGATAACCCATCAGTTATCCTGAAAGCCTCAAAAGCCATTTCCGCCTCACTTCCTACTAGCAGCGTCCCCGCCGTGACGCATTTCCGCCGAGGTGGGCGTAGCAGCAGTAGCGCCGCCGCAGTGGCCGCCGCAGGTTGATGACGTCGGTGGAGTCCTTCACCACGTGTGCGTCCGCTCGCCGGTTTTAGGGGCTTTCCTTGCTGATCCGTTTTCGGCGGCGACTCCGCGGCCCACAGCGGCCGGGAGACCATGGAGCACCTCTCCGTGGAGCTGCTGGCCGGGCCTCTGAGGCTAATCGCCGACAAGAACGAGAAGAGCTGCGGCGAGCTGACCAGGTTCCTGACCAAGGCGGTGAGCACGGGCGAAGGGAGGCGGGCCCCGGGCCGGGGAGCTCGGGTGTCCCCAGAAAGGGCCTTTGTTATTCGGGGTTAGCTCCCGTTCCCTGCCCGGCCGGCGCTCAGACCGTGGTGGGGAGCGTGCACTTTCCGAAAGGAAGAGAGTTGGTTTTTCTGCGAGGCTGCGTCTGTGTGCTCTAGACACGTGCATTGCCTGCGCCGCCCCTTCCTTTCCCCACCCCTCGTTTGCTTGCGGCATGTTTTTCTTTCTGACTTTGTCCCTTCTGTTTGGCACATTGACGGGCATCGGTAGCATTTTTCCCAGGGCGCAAGTCTCAGTGAAGAACTGAGACAGATAAATCTGGTCTCAGCATCAAGGGAGTTTGCATCGATTTCAGAGTCGGTTCGTAAGCATACAAACAACTGAAGTTCAAAACAGATACCTAACTTTGGGAATTGGATGGTGAAAATAATTTTTTTTTTCCAAATAGGTCTTGGGTTTTCAAGAGCCCTGCCTTCTTGACTACTGTCAGAGTTGAGCATCCTTACTAGCAACTTTTCACTTTGCCTTTTAATTTCCTTTTATTTTTCCCTACCTACTCAGTCTGTAAGCTTGAGACTTGAAAAGTGTGATTTTAATTTTGTGAAACTCATTCGGTTGCAAATGCATTAGGTACGTAAACACTCCGTTGGTTTTTATCTTGTGGTCGCAAGCCTTTCCCAGTAGTCTTCTGAGACCATCGTGTAACAGATCTTTACATTACGATTCATAACAATAGCAAAGTTACAATCATGAAATAGCATTGAAAATAATTTTATGGTTGGGGATCACCACAACATGAGGAATTGTATTAAAGTATTAAAGGGTCGCAGCATTAAGAAGATTGAGAGCCACTGGCTTAGACTAAAGAACCTGAGTATTTCGGAGCAGAATAGAATTCACCTGAGAAAATTCCGAGAGTTTTTTCTGGGGGCTTGAATCTATGTTCTGCTGCCGAGTTATACCCTCAGTTGAAAGGCATTTTACTTTTTTTTTTCTTTTTTTTCTGAGATGAGGTCTCTGTTATGTAGCTCTTGGTGTCCTGGAACTCGATGTGTAAATTGATTGGCCTACAGCTCACAGGGATCCACAGAGGGCTGGGATTCCAGACATGCCCTACCAGCCTGGACCAAAAGGCATTTCTGATAATGAAACACTAAACTTAGTGACATCTGTCGCCTGAATTCCTGACCTGTGGCTTCCATACCAAAATTGCTGCGGGTCGACTCAGCATGAGTTGGCCCATGCCGTCTAGAGAAAATAAATTTTTGGTGGGTTGATTTTAAAAAAGGGGGATAATTGGTTTAGATGAGCTGACCTTGTGCCAGGAGGGTCTAGGATTACGTCTTGAATTTAGAGTGTAGGTTTTGGGTCTAGAGATCTTAACCTGGGAGAGCATTGCTCAGCATACTGCAGACTTTAGAGTTAACTCTTAGCACCTAAGGAGATTCATGTTTAGGTTTTGGGAGTTGGGTTGAGAATGATTTGTATTCTTTTTTGGGGGTCTAAGATTTTAGGGAGACTAACAAATTCACCGCTCAAGGTAAATATGTGTATTTAAATAATATAGTAATACCAAAAAGCTAGAAAGTTTCCTGGACTTAGGGAGTTTGGGAGAAACTTGTTTATGTCGTCTTCCTGACTTGTCTTTTTTTTTTTTTTAAATATTTATTTATTATGTATACAATGTTCTGTCTGTGTGTATGTCTGCAGGCCAGAAGAGGGCACCAGACCTCATTACAGATGGTTGTAAGCCACCATGTGATTGCTGGGAATTGAACTCAGGACCTTTGGAAGAGCAGGCAATGCTCTTAACCGCTGAGCCATCTCTCCAGCCCCCCTGACTTGTCTTTTGAATTCTAGGCAGTCTCGGGAATCTTTCAGGTTTATTTCTTTCTGTTTTGGAGAATAGCTTAGATATTTTTATTGAGGGTTTGTTATATTTAGATTTCAGCTCTTTTTGTTTTAAATTTGAGGCCGAATCTCCCTATATGTTTGGCAGCCTCAGTGCTGAGGAATCTCCCTATATGTTTGGTAGCCTCAGTGCTGAGGAATCTCCCTATATGTTTGGTAGCCTCAGTGCCGAGGAATCTCCCTATATGTTTGGTGGCCTCAGTGCCGAGGCTACCGTGTTCCCATATGTGCCCCTAGTTTGGAAACAAAAACGCTTCTTTAAAGAGTGATAAAGATGTGGAAATACTGATTCACAATGGAATTTGAGAATTGAACGATTTTTTTATTTTTTAAATCCATCTTAACTGATGACTATCCTAATTCTAAGAGCTAGGTGCCAACTGTTAGTGGATTGGTGGGGTCATTCTGGGGATTGAATGCAAGGTCTCACACTGTACCACTGAGTTAACCTCCCGCCCTCATTCTTTTTTTTTTTTTTTTTTTTTTTTTTTTTTGGTTTTTCGAGACAGGGTTTCTCTATGGCTTTGGAGCCTGTCCTGGAACTAGCTCTGTAGACCAGGCTGGTCCCCAACCGCCCTCATTCTTTGCATGTGCTTAGAACCTGTTTTGTTTGGTTTTTGAGACAGCATCTCATCTCATGCTAACCTAGAATTTACTGTATATCACAGACCCAACTGCCACTGCTTGCTTAGTCCTGGGAGTAAAGGTATGTGCCATCCTGCCTGGTTTTGGTATTACTTTTTTAAAAAATTATTTTCTTTAGAGACAAGTTTCAAAAACCTTGAAGTCCAGACTGGCCTCCAACTTGCCAATTCCTGATTCTTCTGCCTCTATTTTCCAAGCTCTGATTAGAGGTGCGTGTCACTAGGGTGGGCTTCTTCTCAGGCCCTGATTACAGGTGTGTCACTAGGTTGGGCTTCTTGTCAGGGTCTGTGTCTATTTTTATTTTCATTCCCACTGTGATTCCTCCTCAACTTTGATCACTGTATTTACATTTAACACCAAGCATCATAGGTACTGGGACATAGCATAGCTGAAGATTTATTTATTACTTATCTATTTGTTGTTTTTTGTTTGTTTTTTTTGGGGGTGGGTGGGCAAGGGTTTCTCTATAACTTCTCAGGCTGTCCCGGAAGCTTCTTTATAGACCAGGTTGGCCTTGAACTCAAAAACAATCCACCTGCTTCTACCTACTTTAATCCCTGAGTGCTGGAATTAAAGATGTGGGCCACCAGTGCCTGGCTTTGCCTAGCTATTTTTTATTAATTTTTAAAAGTGTGTGGGGTGTGTGTCTGTCTGTCCGTCTGTCCGTCCCCATGTCCATACATTTGTGTATCTTCCTGGAAAGTACCTTTGGGGGGGGGACTGTAGCTTGTAGACAGATTTGCTATGGAGGCGCCAACTCACAAAAGACATGGAGGCTTACTTATGAAAGAAAGCTTGGCCTGTAACTTAGGCTTGTCCCACTAGCTTTTATAACTTAAATTAACGCATTTATGTAAATTTACATCTGGCCTTGTTGCTTTTTAATCTCTCTTCCATCTTGCACCTCCTGTTTCCTCTCTGTCCTCTGGCTTTAGGATAATGGTCAAGTCCTGGCTAGAATATTCTGTGAGGCTGGACATTTCAGCTAACAGTCTTGAAGCTGTTCTGGATGCAGAACTCTGAGGAAACTGCAACAGAGACACTCTGAGAGCTGGATCACCTCAGCCACCCATTTTCATTGTGTCTGGTCCCCTTGCTCTGAAAACATAAGCTTTCGAAGCTAACCTACATATCTGCATTAACACTTGTATGGACTGTGCGTTGTACACAAACCAGCCAAAGATTTTTTTTTTTAGTTTTTTAGCAGATAAAATGTATGTTACCTATCTTGTAGTTTTCTGGGGGTTTATTTTTAATGTCTTTAGCCAGGATTTTCCTGGGAGAAGGAGTTCCCCTGATCAAACCTGATGTATATCAAACTTGAATGAATCTACAGCCTTTCATTTTCTGTGAAAACAAAAGCATAATCTCTTCCCCAAAGCAATACATTTTCTGGCTTCCATATTAAAGTTAAGGCATTTCTAAAGTATCTAGACTGGTTAATCCACAGTTCCTACAGTCCCCTGTTTCTAGATTGGTTAATCCACAGTTCCTCCTACAGTCCCCTGTTTCTAGACTGGTTAATCCACAGTTCCTCCTACAGTCCCCTGTATCTAGACTGGTTAATCCACAGTTCCTCCTACAGTCCCCTGTTTCTAGACTGGTTAATCCACAGTTCCTCCTACAGTCCCCTGTTTCTAGACTGGTTAATCCACAGTTCCTCCTACAGTCCCCTGTTTCTAGACTGGTTAATCCACAGTTCCTCCTACAGTCCCCTGTTTCTAGACTGGTTAATCCACAGTTCCTCCTCCAGTCCCAGCTCCTGGGAGGGAGAGGTTTCTGGTAGGGGCAAGATGAGTAGTGCTGCGAGGATCCACAGGCACCGAGTGAGGCTTGTCCTAGGTTTGAGACCTAATGCTGCTCATGGCAAAGGAACTGAATTAGTGTTTTGTTTTGTTTTGTTTTTCAAGACAGGCTTTTTCTTTGTGGACATGGTTGTCCTGGAACTCAGTCTGTAGATCCAGCTAGTCTTGAACTCAGAGGTTTGCCTGCCTTTGCCTCCAGTGCTGGGATTACAGTGTGCCACCGTGCCCAACTGGTTACTAAATTTTGACAAGAGAGCATCTGAACCACTTTAAAAAAATGTCTTTTTTTCTACTAGATTATTTAATCTTATATTTAGTGTGTGTGGACAGTTTGTAGGGTGTTCTGTCCTTTCACTGTGTGGGTTCTGGAGGTTAAACTCAAGTTGGCCACCTTGGTGGCAATCACCTTTACCTGCCGAGCCATCTCACTGCCTAGTACTTGGTAGTTTAATCTGTGTCTTGAGCTTCCCTCAGACTAGTATGCCTCTTCATCATTTAAATAAAGCCCACTTAAGCTCTGTGAAAGAAAAGTGAGAAAGCAGTGAGACTCTCACTTTACAAAGAAACAGAATTTCACAAGAATGTAGTTACCTGGGTGTTCTGGTAGCCTTGGTTTGGAGGGGAAAACCTTGAACATTTAGTGCTTCTCTGTTGTTCCAGCAGCCAGAAACCAGGATTGCAGGTGCTCTGGCTTGCAGGCTGGGGCACAGAAAGAGGTTTGTTATATAATTGTCCTGTATAACTGCTACCCCCTAGCTGCCCCCTTTTTTCTGTTCTTGCACTTATACGTTCATAGGTTTTAACAATAACATTTTATTTTAGGAATATAATTATTGATTGAATGTTGTGTAGCCAAGAATGATCTTGAACTTCTGATTTTCCTGACTTACCTTCCAAATGCTGGGGTTACATTCATGAACCATCTTCCCCTGTTTATATATGTTGATGAGTGAACTCCTCAGGGCTTCATGAATGCCAGATAAGTCCCCAGCCCTAAATTTTGTTGTTTTAAGATTTACTATGTTGTTCATTCTGTCCTAGAAATTTTGGGCTCAATCCATCCACCCTCTTAGCTCAGTGAGCAGCAGTAACTATATATGTGCTGTTACTCCATTCCTTTCTAGTTTTCTTGCCTTCACACCCCCCCCCTTTACTATGTAGCCCAGGGAGGGTTAAACCTGTAGTCCTCATGCCTCAGCTCCCCTCTGTTGGGAATTGCATGCATGTGCCTTTATGCTTGCCTTCATTATTGAAAATCTCATTAGTAGTTTTATTCATGGTTGGGAATTGAGAAAACGTAAGACAGCACCAGTTTAATGGTTCAGTGTAGCTATCAAAGCTGGGGGTGTGGCCTGTATAGAGGGCTTTGATTCACAGCGCTGCAAAACAATAACTTGTAGCCACCAAAAATAATAGGCAAATCCTGGCCTCTAATACTTTCCAGTGTGATGTCATTTGGAAATGGAGCCTTGCTGCCATAATAAAATTATCCTAGTTTCTTCTCTGTTGCTATGGTAAAACACCATGACAAAAAATAATGTGGCAGAGAAAGAACTTACTCTGGTTCACACCGGAAAGTCCAGTGTGTTGTGACTGTTAACTCAAGGCAGCAGGAGCATGGGCTGTTGGTCAGTGTCCACAGTTGGGGCTCGAGAAGATGAGCGCTGCTGCTTAGTTCTCCTCATTTACACAGTGTACGTCTGCCCAAGGAAGGATCCTACCCCACTTAAGTGACTCTTCACACCTCAGTTAACATAACCACGACAGTCCCTCACTGACACTGAGAGGCCAACCTTGTAGAGAATCCCTCACAAATGTGTCTGAAGGATTGTTCTAGATGAGTCTTGAGGTGATAGGTTTGTCTTGACACTAGGTTTGTCTTGTTACTAACCGTCCAGCCCTGCATCACAAAAGTAAAGATTGAGATCAAAGGACAGAGAGGTGACCTTGGTGATTCCAACCTAGGCTGCCATTGGAGTGCTGGAGCTGAAAGTCAGGGAAGGATTGATAGCCACTGCCAGAAGCCCTGAAGCATCAAGGAAGGCTGATGCTCTCGTAAACCTTTCAGAGGAATGTGCCCTCACCAACCTCAGACTCCAGAAATAAATGAGACAGTATCTTTGTTACTTTAAGCCATAAGTTTATAATAGTATTAAGTAGTACTAGAAGACTAGTTTAATTTTTTCTTCATAAAAGTCTTTCTCAGGGGCTAGGGAGATGGTTCAGTGATTAAGAGCATTTGTTTCTGCAAAGACCCACGTGACAGCCAAGAATTGTAACTCCTGGTCCAGAGAATCTGACCCTCCATTGGCTTTGGTGGGTACCAGGCACATACAAGGTGTGCATGTTTATGTTCAGGCAGAGCACTTACACTTCAAATATATATATATATATATATATATATATTAGGGTTTTTTTCTCTTTAAGACCCCCCCAAGATGACCAAGGAGCTTACTATAGGATAGATCTGAAAATAATCAAAATAAAATTATGTATCTGGCCTGCCAGCTGTCCTAGTTTACCCTAAACATTCTTAGAGCACTTACTTGCATTGATGTTTTTTCTGTATGTATGTCTGTGTGAGGGTGTTGGATCCCCTGGCACTGGGATAACAGGCAGTTGTAAGTGCCATATGGAAGCTGGGAATTGAACTCAGGTCTTCTGGAAGGCAGGTGCTCTTAACTGCCGAGCCTTCTTTCTATGGAGCATTGATTAGCTAAATTGGGTAAAGTCATCTAGCGTAAATCCTATTTTATAATACAGTAGGAACTTGTTAATCACACATTGCAACCTTTATATCCTTTTTTATACTGTGTATCTAGAATGAAAAGAAATACATGGTTTGTTTTGTTTCTGGTAGTGGGTGTTGAGCCTACCCTCATAGGCCAAGTATTTACCACTTAACATACTGTAGGCTCTAAATACAACCTTTTAGTGCTGTAAGATAAGACAATTACTTATCTATCATCTTTTGATTAGCCTTATTGCAATACATAACTAGAAAAGGATTAGATAAAACCAGTACCATTATTCTAAACATGTTATGAAATGGAGCTTAGAACCACACTTCCTCACAGCAGAAGCTGGGCTCACTGTGCACATCTACAATTAACATTACTGGATGGTACAGGTCTTGGTGGGGTGGTGGAAAATTTAGGGATGCTATGGCCAGCTTGGGATACATCACAAGACCATATGTCAAACAAGCAAAGCCTAAAGAAATAAACAAAAAGTCCTGGTGTGGAATCCCTTTTTGGAGACAGGACCTCAACTGTGTAGCTCAGGCTGATGTCAAACTAGTACCCCTCTTTAAAGTGGTCTCTTAGGAACACTTGCTTGTAGGAACATTCCTAGAGTTAAAAAGTGCACTTGCTGCCTCTCAGTGTCATGGCTGAATCTGTTAAATTTCTTTCCCTTTGAGTGATCATTTTCGAAACTTTGTTGTGTTCGCTGTCTTATTTTAAGTTTCTATTGCTGTGATTACCAAAAGCAGTTTGAGGATGATGAAGTCCTAACTTTGGATCAGAGTGTTTGTTTATACCTTCTTTGTAAATTTAAATCTGATTACATTGCTGAACAGTAAGTTCTGCTAACTGGTCTACATATAAGCAGTGTATGTACACACACACACACACATACATACACACATACAGTTTTTTTTATGCTTATGGACATTCTGAGGCCACACAGTAGGATTTTGTGGTTTACCTCTTCATTCATCTCAAAGTATGATTGTTCATACTGGTTTTGTTTTGCTAATTTTAGATTGGTTTATTTTCAGAAATTAATTTTATCTTCATTGTTTTGGAAATTGAACCCAGAGCCCATTGCATTCTAGCTACCAACTCTATATAACTAAGCTGTACCTAAGCTACACTCAGGTCTTAATCCGGTGTAATATTTGTTCACACTGTGAAGATGTATCTCTGCCTGGGGCACCTTCTGATTTTTAATGAAGAACTGAATGGCCAATTGATGGAGGAAGGTCATTGGTTAAATAAAAAGAAACTGCTTGGCCCTCATTGGTTAGAAGATAGGTGGGAGGAGTAAACAGAACAGAACTCTGGGAGGAAGAGGAAGTGAGCTCAGACTCCACAGCTCTCCTCTCCGGAGCAGACGCCTCAGAGAGACGCCATGCTCCCAGCTCCCAGGCAGACGCACGCGATGAAGCTCCGACCCAGGATGGACATAGGCTAGAATCTTCCCAGTAAGCGCACCTAGGGGTGCTACACAGATGAATAGAAATGGGCTAAATTAATACGTGAGAATTAGCCTAGAAGAGGCTAGATAGAAATGGGCCAAGCAGTGATTAAAAGAATACAGTGTCCGTGTAATTATTTCGGGGCATAAGCTAGCCAGGCAGCCGGGGTGCTGGGGACGCAGCCCCGCCGCCCTTATTACTACAGCCAATAGCTAGGCAGGAGAGAATAGGTGGAACTTGTGGAGAGAGAGAAGATTCTGGGAAGAAGAAAGGCAGGGAATCGCCAGTGAGACATGGACCAAGTCAGCCATATAGAATGAAGGAGAGTAAAAAAGCCACATGGTAAAACATAAATTTGTTTAAATATTTATTTATTTATTATGTATACAACATTCTGTCTGTGTGTATGTCTGATGGCCAGAAGAGGGCACCAGACCCCATTACAAATGGTTGTGAACCACCATGTGGTTGCTGGGAATTGAACTCAGGACCTTTGGAAGAGCAGGCAATGCTCTTAACCTCTAAGCCATCTCTCTAGCCCCGGTAAAACATAAATTAATAGAAGCAGGTTAGTTTAATTATAAGAGATAGTTGGGGGACAAGCCTAAGCTAAAGACCGAGCTTTCCTAATTAATAACAAGTCTCTGTGTTATTTGGGTTGGTGGCTGGCAAAACAAAGAGCCTACAAAAAAGCTTACCTTTTTATGTTTGTCTTTTATAGGTGTTCTCCATCATGCCTTGACGTAATCATAGAATTACATTTTCATTTATGAGTAGCAAAGGAGACAGGAGCACTGGGGTTTTACATTCCCTAGACAGTGTTGAGACATTTCAACATTTAGTGTTGAGTGAAGTTACGTATCATTTAAAATGAAATCCTAAGTATTGGTTTTCTTGTCTATAATGTAAGCGGATGGAACTCTTAGTAACAAAATCTAATCTTTTATTGTAGCAGAACCATATTTTGTTTTACTATGAACTCAAGAAATTTAGAAATTAGTGTTTTGATCCTAAGCTAGAACTCCGATCCTTTCAGTACTAAAGAATATTCTTGCTTCTCGATTAGGTGTGGACACCTCAAGATCGCCAGTGTATCCTCAATTCCTTGGCACAGTTGCTCCTGGATAAAGACTATACCCTTTTGCTTGGTCGCCAGTTGCGCCCTATCCTTTTGGATTTGCTGGAAAGAAATGCTGAAGCCATTAAAAGTGGAGGCCAAGTCAACCATGATCTGCATGAGCGTCTCAGTGTGTCAATGAGCAAACTCATTGGTAACCATCCTGATGTTCTCCCGTGAGTAGCAGTTTGATTTGTATTTCTCTGTGAGGTGATAACCTCTTCTCTCAAGTCTAGTGGGGTGGCTCTTGCTGTAACCAAAGCACTGGGGAGATAAGAAGCCTTCAAAGGTCACTGTTAGGCATGTTCATGGTTCACTGCATAAAACTGATAGAGACTCAAACCCAAAATCATGTATTGGAAAGTAGATGAAACCTTTAAAATCATGACAAAAAAATTATTTATATAAAATACAAAAATTAATATATAGATATTTATCTTATAAATCTTATACCTTAAGGAAAGCTGCTAAAGAGTCAATATAAAACGAAAGAATTATAAGATTAGTAGCAATAAAATAGTTCTTAATTTTTTTTCTTCTGTTCCATATCAGGTGGTGCTTCAGATATGAGACGAGATTTTGAATTTCACTTAATAAGCATGCTTGGGGTTTAGGGAAGGATAGAGCCACACATGAACTCTAAAGCCAGTTTTTATTTTCAATTAGACTGGAACTACAAAAAGACCATTTACATTATATGAGAATAGCAGAAATAAAGATTTGGGAACATTTATGAAAGTTTATCCTGTTGGCAATGTGATATACCAGTAGGCCAATTTACTCTGGAGACATTTTTTGCTGGATAATTTGTCCTTTTTCTACAGATGTCTCATTCGCCCAATGGTCTTCAGATTCCTTAGCTGGATCTCTTTATTCTTCTGAAAAGACAAAAACAAAACCCTTCACAAACTCTAATTTTGCGGAGGTTCTCTTTTGGCAAGTTATTTTTGATCAAATGAGAAGCATTTGCTAGTTTTATAGGTTAGTTTAGATTAAACAGTCATGCTTTTTAATTAAGAGGTGTCTCTTGTTCAAACCGAATCTTTATCAATTTTGATGGGATGCATAGCTTCTCCTGTGGATACATCTATCTGCCAGATTTTATTCCTTTGAGTACCCTTTGGGTTATTTCCTGCAGGTGGTGGTGTTTGGTTGTATAATGAATATGTAGGACATTTCCTTATAATTTCTTTGGCTTGTTGGCATGTGACGGAAAGTCCTTTTTTAAACCTTTGCGAAGAACATGATGTATTTTATGAAATTCTGAGGCCTTCAGTACATTTCCAATCAATACGTGATTGATTTCTGCATATCTTGTGCTAGAGAACCTGGCAGGTCCATATGGGATCAGATGTGTGTTATGTGTATGGGATAAATCCTATTCCTGTTTCTGTCTTGTAACTGAATAAATAATAAAGTCAATTCTGTATCGTCTGGTATAAATCTCATTTCAATATGCAAAACAACTCTTTCTGCATATTGTGAATTGGTAAAATCCATTAGTACCATGAGAATTGTATATAATTCTGACTTTTGGGCAGAGTCACAAGGGCTTTTTTCAGTTAACTTAAGTTTTCTGTTTTGTATCTGCCTTTCCAGCTTTATTTGAACCAGTATAGAATGTAAGGACTGCATATGCAGTTACTGGAGAAGCAGAAGGAAGTAGCCTTAGAATTGAAATGTGGTAGCTTGAAAGTACCACTTGGAGTGAGCTTTCATGGCAGAATGTGAGGACTATGTTAGAGGTTCGTTAGGATCATGGGTTAATTAGTTGTCTGTTTTTCCATTGGCATCACTTTATGTTCTTTTGTTGCTGTTTGATATTGGCCTAAAACTCAGAGATCCTACTGCCTCTCCCTTCTGAGTACTAGGACTAAAGGTGTGTGACACCACGCCCAGCTAAAAGCGTACATTATGTGTTCTCTTAAAGATCTCTGTATTCTTTGTTTTTCGAGTCAGGGATTCTCTGTGTAGCCCTGGCTGTCCTGGACCTTGCTCTCTAGGAGATCAGAGTGCTGGGATTAAAGGTGCGTGTCACCACTGCCCAGCTTTTCCTCTGTCTGCTTTAAGATGTATCCTAAGCCCCTAGTTTTACTTCCCTCAGATTCAGTTGAACATTTTTGTTTTGTTCTCTCCTGATTCTGTTAAGTGGCTTTCCATTATTCAGTGGCATCAAGAAGAATTACAACATGATTTTTCGTATCTCTAGATAGTATCATAGTAGTGAGAATCCAGTGAGTGTTCAATGAGTACAATCAGTAATTACTACTCAGGAAGTGCTCTACTTTTGTGGGTAAAGCCTTTGGCAATCACGTCTTCTGAACTGGTGTCTTATGCCAGGGCCTGTTCCTCAACTTGAAATGGTTTCAGTCTCCAAGAGTTTATGGCTTTAGCATTATTCTCCCCGTTTCGAGGTATGAAGAGTTGTATTACATTCTGCAGTTCTGTTCATTAGTGCAGGGGGGCAGTTGGCTGCTTCTATAGGGATTGAAGATGCTCATTTCCCCAGTCATGTCCCTGAGGATAGATGGGCACTTGGCTGCTTGTACCAATGAATGAGGATTCCTCCTGTTTTCCCTCCTGAAGGTTTGCCCTGCGCTATTTCAAGGACACCTATCCAGTGTTTCAGCGACTCTTTCTTGAGAGTACCGATGCTAATCCTGTGCGCTATGGACGCAGGCGGATGAAGCTCCGAGACCTAATGGAAGCTGCCCACACGTTTCTGAAGCAGAGGCAGCCTGTTTTCCGGGAGCTCTGGGACTGGAGTGTGTGTGTCCCTCTCCTCAGGAGCCATGATGCTTTGGTGCGCTGGTATGTGGCTTAGCCTGTGCTTTTGATTTGGGTGGGGTGGGGCAGGGCAAAGAAAACCTTTTAGATATGGTCTTCTTAAATTATTTATTTGTATGGGTGTTGTCTGTATGTTTGTTGGATCCCATGAGTTGTGTTATGGATGGTTGTGCGCTGTCATGTGGATGTTGGAAATTGCACTCCAGTCCTCTAGAAGAGCAGTCAGTGCTCTTAACTCCTGATCCATCCTAGCCCCAGATCATTTTGTCACTGTCAAGTTTCAGTTCTTACCCCTTTTCCCTAATTGTTCAGTGCTGCTTCAGAAAAATGATATGCATGGTGTTTCAGCCTTTTTCCTGTTCTGCTAAATATGAACTTTGTGCTCTTTACTCATAAGTGTATGTTGTGATAGTGAAGACTTCAATTTCAGGTGCTTAGTGGACAAGTACTTTTCTTAACTGTGGGTTAGCAGAATCGATCTGCGTCTTTTTTCCTCAGGCATACAGCTAACTGTCTTGCGCTGGTGACTTGCATGAATGAAGAGCACAAGTTAGCCTTCCTAAGGAAGACTTTCAGTAGTGATGAATTGGTACATTTCAGGTTGAGGTGAGCACGGGTCTTTCTGGAGGGCTTCTGTGTCTTTTCTGTGTGGATTTCATGGGACCTTTTTCTTTTAGGTTGTTAGAAGAGGCCCAACTGCAGGACTTGGAGAAGGCCTTGGTTTTGGCCAACCCAAAAGCCTCCCTTTGGCATAAGGGAGAGGAGCCCCGGTACATTCAGGGACACCTTGTTTCAGCTGACCTCTCTTCCAGCGTGACCGCTGTCTGTGGTGTGGTGCTGCCCAAACAACCATCTGGTCCCGGAGAGCAGGTATTGTAACCTCAGTAGATCAGGGTCCGTGAATCATGTGGGGTTCACATTGAGTTTACTGAAGTGCTGTTCCATCTTAGAAGTGTTTATGGAGAAATGAAGATTTTTTTTTCTCCCAGGTATTCCTTTCATCTCTCTTAAATCTGAAATTGGAAATATAATGCCACCTCTGTTATGCCTTGAACTTTAGCAGATGTCAAAGCTGCCATTGTTACACAGTCCTTTGGGCCTGCTATTCGGCAGGCTGAGGCAAGAGGATCTCTTGAGGCCTGCTTAAATAATGCAGCAAGGCTCTGTCTCAAAAATGAAGAAAATAACACACGAAGGCTGGCGCTGAAACAGACTTCAGGACTGAGGATATAGCCTGGTGGGAAAGCACTTGATAGGTTAGGCCAGGATCCCTAGACAAACACCAGAAGGCTGTTCTCACAGTACCTGAAAAAGCTTCATGCATTTGAAACAGTGTATTCTCTCAGTGCCCAGATTTTCCCAGTTTTCTGCATCTGTACAAGTGATACAGCATAACATGTACTTTACATGTAGCAACTAGACTACGAGTTCATGCATTGTTGATTTTTTTAAGGTCTTACAAATTTTTGTGTGTAGGTGTGTGTGCCTGAGTATGTTTTGTCAACTACATGAGTGCCAAAGCCCTTGGAGGTCAGAGTTTGTGTTGGAGACCCTGGAACTGAAGCTAAAGTGCTGGCATTGTTAATCTTAAGTATAAACTTGTAGAATGTTGGAGAGTACTACAACACACACTAAAAGGAAAGCTAGTGCAGTGTCAGCAAATGTCACTAGACAGCAAGCAGTGTCTTTTCCGTCTTCCCTAGCCTTTGATGGGATCTGTAATATCTATAATTTTTAAATCAGCATTTTATTTTGAGCAGTTTGGGGGAGTGGGTTGAAGTCAGACATGAAAGTTCAGGCTCTTGAATCTGTTTAGAAATTATCTTTAGGCTGGAAAGCGCTCCAGTGTTAAGAGCCTTTACTGGGCCAGGTGTGGTGGTGTATGTCTTTAATCCTTGCACTCAGGAAGCTGAGGCAGCCTTTGTATTTGAGGCAAGAGTAAGAACCTGCCTCAAACAAACAAGAGATAACATTGCTCCAGCACCTTTGGCAGTCCCAGCCCACAGCTGCATGTGACTCCAGGTCCAGAGGAAACTATGCCCTCTTCTGAACTCCATAGGTAGCAAGCACACCTGTGGTGCATATTCATACACACAGGGTGCCCATACACATAAGGTGATTTGGAAATTTACAAAAAAAAAAAGCTTTCTTAAACCTTTGCTCTACACAAAAGTAATATTAAAAATATGAAGAAATTATTCTAAATTTGGTTAACACGCTTGTTATTGTAATGTAAAGTCATTAGAAGCATTGTTACAGAAATTTTCTTGTGTCACTTGGGAGAAGGTCTCTTATTAAATAGTCTTTCTCTTTCTCACTTTTCTTCTTAGGCAAGTGACAGGAGTTCTTCACGGGAGCAGGAGCTGACTCTTAAGTCCTTTGTGTTGGTTGAGTCTGTGTGTAAAAATCTTCAGACCCTTGCTGTTGCGGTGGCTTCTCAGAATGCAGTGTTGCTGGAGGGACCAATAGGAAGTGGCAAAACTGCCTTAGTTGAACATTTAGCTGCACGGACAGGTAGAAGAAAACCTCCTCAGCTTCTCAAGGTCCAGCTTGGAGATCAGACAGACAGTAAGGTAATTAAGAAGTTGCAAGTATTTCTGGGTTTGTGTGTTTGCAAATTTCAGCGTTCTAATATTTTTGCTAAGGGAACATAGAAATGGTTGTTGCCCTTACTTTTGGCTTTTGGGATAAGCTTTGTAAACCTCACATGCCTCCTTTCCTTGTTGAAATTTCATAGGACTTGTCAAAGGAAGTAGCCTTGTTATCTCAGATGTATGGTTTCTGTAATTAACCTCTCTTCCACAGATGCTACTGGGCATGTATCGTTGTACAGATGTCCCTGGAGAATTTGTATGGCAGCCTGGCACCCTGACACAGGCAGCCACAAAAGGCCACTGGATCCTTCTGGAGGATATTGACTATGCTCCGTTAGATGTGGTACGTCATCTGCTAAACCCTTTGCTCTACACATCTTGTCTTTGGAGAACATTTTATCCACAGTGCCTGGGGATGGTTTGGTGTTTCACAAGGTATGCTCTTCCATAGTTACCTGCCTAATCTGATTAAAGAGATTTAATTGGGTTTCTTCATCTGTCTCCTTTTTCTTAAAGTTTTCATTGAATGTTTTGTGCTATTTCTTGTAATGGTTGAGTATAGTGAGCAGTCTTATTACCTGGTAGGCAGCTGTTAGTGATACATTGGGAACTTTGAGATCCTGCTTTCCAGATGTGGCAGCTGTAGACTAGGGGGATGAGGACAAATGAAGGTACAAATAATGTATTTGCATCTGTTTGCTGAAGAAATAAGTACTGATTATGGGTTGTAGTTTTGTTGTTGTTGTTGTTTTTGTTTGTTTTCTTTCCTCCCCCAAAAAGGGTTTCTCTGTGTAGCCCTGACTGTCCTGGAACTCCAGTAGACCAGGCTGGCCTTGAATTCGTAGAGCTCCGCCTGCCTCTGCCTCCGGAGAAAGGGATTAAAGGAAAGGCTGAGCCACCACCACCTTTTTTGAGACACTTCTCATTCTACGGCTGTAAAGTTCCCTCTGTAGCCCATGCTGACCTTGGACTGGCATCGCTCTTGCCCCAATGCTCTGATTACAGGAGCATGCCCCAATGGTGGGCTATTTTGACTTTTAGAAAGATCGCTTCTGGGGCTGGAGAGATGGCTCAGTGGTTAGGAGCATTGACTGCTCTTCCAAAGGTCCTGAGTTCAATTCCCGGCAACCACATGGTGGCTCACAACCATCTATAATGAGATCTGGTGCCCTCTTCTGGCCTGTGCACAGACAGAATATTGTGTACATAATAAATAAATATTTAAAAAAAAAAAAGAAAGATCGCTTCTGCAGGGAAGTGGTAGTCTTTGTTTCCTCTGAAATCCTTAACTATGACCACAAAGATGTACTAAGGATTAAGGTGTTTTTGTTTAGATAGATTTTTTTAGATTGATTTTAATATTTTTACAAATGAATCTTCAAGTTAAGTGCATATTGAATTTTGCATCCTGGAGAAGAAAAAAATGGTTATGTGTTGGACATTACTGTTCTACCAAATGTAGCTCATTCTTTAAGACTTAGTGAGTATTTTTATCTTTGGAGCAGGCTCAGTGATTTCTTCTGAATTAAGCTTATCATGCTGTGTGGTCATTTGCATTTCTCCCATCTCTTGTAAGGCCCTTGACTTTTAAGTCCTGTTTGCATCCTACTGTCTTGCTTGGTTCTGGGTTCCACTAAGCACTCAGTGAATATTGAGTAAATAAGGTGTTGTACTGCCGTGCAGATAACTCAGAAAAGTCACATGGCATTTGATTGGAAAGATCTAATTATGAAAACTGGGTGGAGTTTCCTTTAAGGATATACTCATCATGTGGAGACAGACGGTTTTTGTTTGCTCGTAGCTTCTGTCTCAATGCAGTTTTATGATTTAGGTTTCTGTGTTGATTCCTCTGCTGGAAAATGGAGAGCTTTTGATTCCTGGACAAGGTGACTGTCTGAAAGTAGCTCCTACATTTCAGTTATTTGCAACCAGGAGGTATGTACGACTGATTTTGCTGTTCCCATTTTGAAACCTCTTCTTGATGCTGTGTATTGGAGCCTCTATGATTATCCCCCAAAACCCGGACATGAGCAAATACCATACAACTTAGACTGGAATTCAGTTTTCAGCTCTATCGCTTGTAGTCCCAGTTGATTGAACAAGGGACATTAAGAGGCTTTTCCTTATACATTAAAATAATGACATTCTTGGGGCAGTATGGTTAATATGTACGCATGTAGTTTGTCTGGAATAAACATTTAATATATATCTCCCTTATTCTGGAAATTTGTAACGATTTCCAAGTGTAGTTTTTGGTAACAAGCAATGAACTTATTATTAAGCATGCTAATACCCTCAAGTATGTTTTGTTGCAGCCATTTATGCTTTACAGAAGAGTCTTACTGAGATCAGAACACCCCATGGCATTATTTGCAGTGATTTAAAAATACTCTGGTGAAAATTCCTTCATTCTTTTTTTTAAAATACTCATGCATCAAATGGCAGCCTTTAATTTTTCATATGCCCCACTTAACCTATTAGTATCTAGCACTAAAATGGCAGCTTTTATTTATGATTACATAATTGTATAACAGTTACCTCATTTATCTATGATTTCACTTACCATGGTTTTAGTTGCTCAGTCATCAGTAGGATTTGAAAATATTAAGTGGACTATTACAGAAATAAGAATCCTTAGCTTTTGTAATATTTTTCTAATTGATTATTTTAGAGTTTTTGTTGTAGATACTTGCTCAGTTAAGCAGCTTCAGTTTCTCCCAGGTGTGAGGATAATATGTATCACACCATGCCCACCTTTATTCTTGTTTATCATCTCTTGCTTTGCCTAATTAATAAAACTTTACTATTGGTGACAATGTAGGTTTTGTACTGTCTGGTTTCCGTCATCCTTCATAGGTCTTGGGGGTTTGTGCCCCTCAGATGAAGTAAGTTGACTGTAACTAGATTAACGTGAAACCTGAATGTTTTATGCGTTGCTATTTGTATTTTTTCCTCTAAAATGCAGGCTCTTGAGCTGTGGAGGAAGTTGGTATCGGCCACTGAATAGTCATGCTACTATGCTAGACAAGTACTGGACCAAAATTCACCTGGATAATTTGGACAAGAAAGAACTGAATGAGGTATGCAGTTTTGCAGATCAAGAATGCCTTTCATTTTTATTTTTTGTTACGAAAAATTCCAGAAGCTCCTCTTAGATGGAAATAGAGGAAGCAGTACAGAGGAGCATCCCTAATTAGAATATCTGAAATCTAGAGTGGAACCAGTTTGAAGCTCTCCTGCAGTGTTAAGTAGCTGTTGAAGCCAATGACTACACATTGTGCTTTAAATTCTACTTCTGTCTTTTAAAACTTATCTGCTTTTTGTCAATGACTCTTCTTTTATGGTCAGCTTTAACTTTTTTCCTATATAACTTTTTCATTTATTTTTAGCTAAGATTACATAATGAAGCTGATGGAATTATATTCAGGAATAAACAAAGTAGTACTTGCAGAGTTTGTTAATTTGGGTACTTGAGTACCTATGGCTTGGTTTTTTTTGGTATCTGGCTTTTGTTTTCTAAACTGTTTTAAATGACTAGAATGTCATAGTTTAAGGAAAGTCATGGAATTTTCAGAATGGGTGGGGGCAAAGACAGGTGAGGGTATAAATTACTATGCTTGGTAAAGATGAAATATTTTACAGGGAAATCTATTTTTTTGCTTGACTAGTGTCTGCAGTTGTGTGTTTTCCCCATCCCTGCACTAGGGCCGGGGCTCAACTCCTTACTCAGACTAGGGCACTGTTCTGCCATTCTGTATGGTGGGTACTTTCAGCTGTTCAATTTTCTTTCTTTTTCTCCTGGATCAGATTCTTCAGAGCAGATATCCAAGCCTTTTGGCCGAAACTGATCATTTACTTGACATTTACCTTGAGCTTACTGGAGAAAAACATTGCTGTCCAAGTGACAGTTCTGTGGACTGTGAACAGGCTCCACAGGAAGTCTCGAGAGAAAACAGAAGAGTGGTCCTGGAGGGAAGAGAACTATCTTTAAGGTACCTGACTACATACTGCTTTCAGTTGATATTTTAAAAACAGCTTTGCTGGGAACTTCTTCCAGTTAGAAGCAGATGATCCTGACAAGTCAAGTTTACAGATTAAACCTATGAGTTTTATCATGAAATTAGATCCCCTTTGAGCTGGGCCAGGCACATGCATCTAATTCTAGCATTCTAAGAGCCTGAGGCAGGAGGATCTTGGAGGCCAGGCCAGGCTGTATGGCCAGTCTAGGATATAGAGCTCACATAGCTCAGAAACAAAGCATTTAAAGATTACCTTAAATGCTCACCTTAGTCATTCTCTCAATAGAGGTCATTTATTAATAGATCTTTTGGTGGGGGTGGCACTTGAGACAGAGTCTGTAGTGGGACTTATTTTAAAGACCAATCTGGCCTTTGAACTTAGAGAGATCTGCCTGTGTCTGCCTCCCGAGTGGGAGAAGGTTCACCACACTTGGCTGAAGTAAGCCTTTCTGGATTTGCTCCATGTAATGAGTTCTATGCCTCAGCTCTCCATTCTCAGTGGGAATTAGGAGTGACTGGGTCCTCTGAATTTGGTACTTAGTCTCTTTCCCTCCTTGTTACTTTGTCTGACATGGGTACAGGAGAAATGGGTAAGGACTTAACCTCTAGTACTTTCTCTTCCACATTGCTAGATTAGGGAGATTTAGACTTAAGAGGGTTAAATAACTTGTCATCTCTTTAGCCTATATTTTTTTGTTTGCTTGCTTGCTTTTAAGGGATCTCCTGAACTGGTGTGATAGAATTGCTCATGGCTTTGACAGTACATCTTCATCAGCATCGTTACATGTTTTTCAAGAGGTAAGATACTGTTGGTTTCTTCTAGCTATCGTTTACTTCCCTTAGCCATTTAAAACTGAGCTGCCTTCAAGCTAGTCAGGTATATTGAATAACTTACCTTAAAACAGGGTGTTACTATAGAAGAGGAAGTAGGGTTTCACAGTGGACGTGAGGCGAAAGCTTGACAGAATGGGCTGGTGTGGTACATCACAGTGCCTCTAGAGCTGGGATCTTCTTTTTTTCTTTATTCACTTATTTTATGTGCCTTGGTGTTTGGCCTGGATGTACGACTGTGTGAGGTGTGTGTATGTCTGTGTGGGATCCTCTGCAACTGGAATTACAGACAGTTGTGAGGTGCCATGTGGGTGCTGGGAATTGAACTCAGGTCCTTGGAAGAGCAACTAGTGTTCTTAACTGCTGATCTAGCTCTCTAGACAGAGCTGTGGTCTTTATAGTCTGTGTAGTCTCTCCAAATCTGTATCTTTGGTTTAGTGTCTGTACAGTCTTTAGGGGATAATTCTATTATAAACTGATAATGAGTTTAATATTTGCCTCGCAAAAGGTGAATGCATGCCATATGAGACTGTCGCTTCCTTAAATCTTTTTAAATCTAACATTGGCCCAGGAGTCCAGTTAGCTCTTACAGAGAGCCTCTATCATTTGGCAGTTCTTGTAAAGTTACTGGCAATATTAGGTTGATTGTTTGAAAACCTTAGGCTCTTCTCGCTAACCTTGTAAAATGCAGTGTGCGCGTGTGTGTGTGTATGTGTGTGTGTGTGCATGGTGTTACATGCATGTCTGGTGTCTGTGGAAGTCAAAGTAAGGCTTTGGAGTTCTTGAAATTGGAATTACAGTTGATTGTGAGCCACCATGTGGGTGCTGGGTTCCCTGTGACAGCAGCACGTTTGCCCCCTCCCCCCCATAAGAGAGAATGCAAAAACAAATCTCTGATGGATAACCTTCTGTAAAATTCCCTTTGTCTCTTTAGTTTTTGCTCAATTTCCTATTCTGTAACACTCTGGAGAGGGCTAACCTTGTGACTTTCCAAATGCTGACATAAATACGGTCATACAGTATGTTGTCTTTTGAGTCTACCTGCTATTCTCTGCCTATTTTCATTAGTCCTTGTAGCATTTATTCCTTTTTAGACAGAATAATATTCCAGTTGCTTATATATGTGATATTTTATTTTTTCATTAATCTGCTGCCAATGGAACTTTATGCTTTTATCTTTTGGCCATTGTGAAATATGCTTCTCTGGATATATGTACAAGTATTTTATTAGTGAATAAACAGTATTTGTTGAAAATAGAATATTTGTGCTAATTTCTTCCTGTATGATGGCAGTCATTTGAGCTGCTGACTGCACCCACAGTCAAGAATTAGCAAGAACTTAACTTAATGATTTTATATCATTCACTCACTAATGGATTGCTTTGTAATTTTGTGTGTGTATGTCCGTCTGCCTGTCTGTGGGTTCATGAATATAAGTGCAGGTACCTACAAAGGCCAAAAGATCATATCAACTCTTCTAGTACTGAGGTTACAAGTAGTTGTGAGCTGTCCAACAGTAGTGCTGAATTCTGGTCCTCTGCTGGAGCGGTACCAATGTGCCATTTCCCCAGCCCAATGCATTACTCTTAAAATCAGTTGATGTTTCCCTTGGTTGTTTTCATAGGCTCTGGACTGTTTCACTGCCATGCTTTCTGAGCAGACAAAAAAATTGAAAATGGCAGAAATTATTGGAAGCAAACTGAACATTTCCAAGAAAAAGGTATGTGCTGCTTGCATGTTGGAAGAAGGTTGGTTGGGCTGCTTGACTCTGTTCCTTTCTAAAGGTGGCCTTTTTGCTGTTGGTTCCTCTTTATACATTAATGATCCATTTCTACCTGTCAGGGATAGGAACTTCCAATGTAATTCTCTGCTGTCATACATTCTTAAAATGAGTGTACTCCTGACTCCCAGATATTATAGATGCCTTGTTCTCTGGTGTTTTAGTGACTATTTTGTTTTCTTGGTAGGAATGTTCTTAGTAAAATCTTAGTCTATGCTTCATTGTACAAATTTTTCTTTCTTACTATTTTAGTATTATTAATTTATTTTTTACGCAGTGCCTCACTGTGTAGCTCTTTCTGGCTTGGAGCACACAGATCTGTCTGCCTCCAGAGTGCTGGGAATAAAGATGTGTGCCAGCACCCCAACTTACTGTTTTTCCTTAAAAATGAAAAAAAAAATAGTTCCAATGAATGGTAATAACTACGTTCATTAGGTTCAACACTGAGATTGGTGATATCTTGCCTTTTACTTTCTAGATCAAGATAATGTGTTTTGGAATGGCTGAGATTGTTACCCAGTGGTAGTATTTGTGCTCAACATTCATGAGGTCTTGGATTTGGTGTACAGTGGGGAAATATAGGTAATATTTAAAAGGGATAAGCCTTTGGCTAGTGGTATTGGTTTTGTTGAAGCCTGCAGAAATGTCTGAGTTAATCAAGGCATTCTTCTTTGAAACATCATGTCAGTGATTGCAATAGTGTAAAAAAGTGTGTTGAGCGTTTGCAGTAGTAGGGATGGTTTAGACTAAAAATGTGGAGTACCCAAAAGAATTTACCTGGTAAGTGTGTTCATCATAGTAAGCAAGGGACATGAAACCACCATGATTGGGTTATATGATTTAGTGTTTCCTCTACTGACTAGGGCAGGCAGCGGCTCCCTTGAAGCATTTTGCCTCTTTTTTTCTTGGCCCAAACCTTAGCTTTACTTAGTTCTTTTGGTGATCAGGTAAGAGATGAATGACTTCTCCGTAGGAGCCTCTGCTGCGGCTTTTCTTTCTCAGACAGACCTTGGATTCTTACCCCATGCTAGAAATGTAAAACTGACCAAAGCATAGTGAAAGAACAATGTACATTTTGTTAGGAGTGGGTTTTTTGCTCTAAGGTCTTGGTAAATATCAGTGTGTTCACTCTATCTAGGCAGAGTCTTATTTGAGTGATAGTTTGTTTCCTGTTACTATGATCTAGTCCCCCAGACAAAGCAGCTTAAGAAAGGGTTTATTTTGGTTACAGTTCCAGGTGAGAGTCCCTTTAAGACAGGACAGTTGCAGACAGGAGCTTGGGAGAGTGTGTCAGAGTGTGTCTACAGTCAAGAACAGCAAGGAATACTTAACCGTTGGTGCTCAGCTTGCCTTCATTTACGCACTCCAGGGCACCTGCCTAGAGTCAGTTAACATAATGAGAACCGTCCTTAGCAGGCATGGCCAGAGCCTTTGTCTTCTGTCAGGTTGACAACTAACACTGTATTTCGTACCACTTCTTGGATGTGTGGTCAGGGTTTAAATAAGCACTTACACAACTTGAAAAGTAAAAGAAACCTTGATATACGCTAACTTGGGTTTCTTGGAAGTAGACACTGCTTTCAGGGTGAAGGGGCTGATGAGAAACATGCATTAAGGTACTTTGGCTAAGGAAATGTTTAAAAGCAGATAAGTGTTTAACTTAATTGAACTCTTTCTCTCCCACAGGCTGAATTTTTCTGTAAACTTTATAAACCAGAAATTGTCATTAATGAGTTAGACGTTCAAGTAGGTCGAGTGCGACTTTTGCGGAAACAGAGTGAAGCTGTTCACATACAGAAGTAAGTAGAGTTCATGAGCCTGCGGATTGTGTCTGATCTGAGCATGCCTGCTTAGGTGCATGTTGAGGAATACTAATTTCCCAAAATAGGTTCTGGGAACTAGATGTTAATAGCTGTTAGCAGCTTGGGACAAAAAGAGGAGGTCCTTGATCTGATTTATTACAGTTTATTTAGTGAAGTAATGCTCAAGTGGATATCAGGCTGTACTAGTGCAGAAATTTCTTGTTGGCTTGTATCATTCAAATTTCTAAATAATGTGTATTGGAAATGTGTTTTTGACATGGTGCTATTTGAGTTGTGTATCAATCATACGAGCCATTGAAATGAAAGACCCAGTTCTGTCTCAAGACAAGTCATATTCACAGATTCTGTTTAGACTACTTCATTGGGAAGATGGTATTAATGCATTATAATTTTGTATATTATTTAAATACTTGCAAGATACATTTGTTATGTTGTATACATGTATGATGTGTGTATGTGGTTTTGTGTGCTATGGCATGCGATGTAAAGATCACAAGATGACTTTGGGGAGTCAGTTCTTCTCCTTCTACCATTTTGTGCTTTTAAGGAATCAAACGCTGTGTGGTTAGTCTTTCAATGGGCAGTAAATGGTTTTACGCGCTGAGCTTTCTCCAGTCCCTATGTAGGTTAGGAATTGAGGCCAGTGTTGATAGTCATTTGTTCAAGAATATGCTATGCAGGTTATGTCTTATGTTTTGGGTGTTCATAACCTAGCATCTTAACCACAGGTAATAATATATGTGACACTTGCCAGCTGAATGAATGCTTAGTGTTTGTAGAGCAGAGTACATTTTTCGATTGTATGTTTCAAGAGTATGTTAGAATACGATGACAATCACTCTGGCTTATTTTCTCATTTCCCTTTGGATTGGTTTCCTTATATCTAGCACTAAGCAAAGCTTAAAGCCTGCATGTTTGTTTTTCCCCTTTACTTCCATTGTTTCACTGCTGGACTCACACAAGATAGGCAAGCATTGTTCCACTGAGCTTTGTTCCTGGTTGTTAGCTGTGAAGTAGGATATTTTAGATTGCCTGGGCTGCCTTAAAACTTGTTACTTTTCTGCCCAAGTCATCATGCCTGGCCCAGCCAACTTGTGAATCTCCTTTTCTTTTTCCTAGGAAGAAGCCCACTTTTGCTGCCACCCGCCCATCCTCTGTTCTCCTTGAGCAGCTTGCAGTGTGTGTCAGCCAAGGGGAACCTGTATTGTTAGTGGGAGAGACTGGAACTGGTAAAACCTCCGCTGTCCAACACCTGGCTCATGCCACAGGTACTTGAGAGGCTTGGGGGGTAAGAGGTGGGCATAGACCTTAACTTGTAGACTAGGACTGGCCTCAGACTTGGGCTCTTCTTGTCTCAGTTACCCGTATGCTTGGATTATATGCACGTATTACCATGCCTGACTGTATGTTGTTTTCTTTTAAGTAATAAATCTAAGTATTTTAAAGTTTGAAGTGGACTTATTCTACTTATAGTTTCCCTGGAAATAATAACCACTATTAACAAATTGGCATTATCTTAATTATTTTATTGTCTCTATATACACACAAACACAAGCATGCATACATGTATATATTGTTTCAAAATGAAGCTGTATTTTGATGTGTATATGAAATATATACTGTTTTCCTTGTGATATAGCCCGGGTTGGCCTCCTGCTTATGAGCCTCTGCCTTCTTAGATAACAATACAGGTAGATGGCAAGACTTGCTTATGTTTGCGCTTAATTATGTTTATTAGTTAGCCTTTTAAAAATGTGTTTCTCCTTTTAATGGCCAAGTAGTATTTTATACTCTGGATATTGATTTAATCCTAATTCAATTTATCGAAGGATCTTTTGTTTGCTTTTTATTTTTTGTGTTTTTGAGACAAATTATTACTATGTATTTCTAACTGTCCTGAAACTCACTATGGACCAGACTGGCCTCCCTCAACAGAGATTCACTTGCCTCTGTCCCTGGAGTCCTGGGATTAAAGATGTTTGCTACTACCACCCAGCTGAAGGATCTTTTTGTTGGTTTCAGTTTTTAGATATTAAAGACTTATAAGACTTCTGAAGTTAACTGAGAAAGTCAAAGAAAATGCATTTGTGTAAACTTGCCCTGCCTTCTTATGGAATGTGTTGTGATTTTCTCATTAAGCTTTCTTGTCTCTCTCTCTCTCTCTCTCTCTCTCTCTCTCTCTCTCTCTCTCTCTCTCTCTCTCTTCTTTCTTTCATTTGTTTTTGTTGTTTTTTTTTTCCTTTTCTTTGAAACAAGTCCTCATTGTGTAGCTCCAGCTGGTGTAGAATTCACTTTGTAGACCAGGCTGGCCTGGAATGCATAGAGGTCTGCCCGATATTAAAGGCATGCATCATCACGGCCTGGCTCCTTTTAAATGTTTGAAGTAATTCTTTTCTTCTGTTTCTTAAAGGTCACCGTTTGCGAGTTGTGAATATGAATCAACAAAGTGACACTGCAGACTTGCTTGGAGGGTAAGTGTGGTTCACATACTATTCTAATACTACGTCATGTTCACTACTCGAGTTGGAAAATGATTTCTCATGGAAGGCAAGTCTAGCCCGCTTGGAGGTTATGCAAAGGCCTGTACCCCTTCCTGCATCACAGTATAGTTTGTTGTTAAGCCAGGGTCTCACTGTGTAGTCATGGGACTAATCATGTAGACTAAGATGGCTGCTAGCTCATCTGTCTGCCTCTGCCTCTCCAGAGTAAAGGTACAGAAGACATGTGCCGCTATGCTGATATATGTAAGCCAGGATGGGAATAACTTGTGTATGAGCTTGATGATGCGTGTGTGTTTGCCATAGCACACACACGGAAGGAAGGCAGAGGATAAGTTTCACTCATAGTATTAGATTAACTTATTTTTGTGTGCTTGACGGTGCATATCTGCCTGAGCAGGAAGGCAATTTCCATGAGTTCCTTTTCTCTCTCACCCTCTAAATGCTGTAGTTGTCAAGCAGCAAGCACTTTTACCCACTGAGCCATCTCATTGGCCCATCTCCTAAATTTAAATGACACTTGAGGTTCTTGTGTTCAAAGGAATATTTTAATTACTAAATAAACAGTTATTTATTGTTCTTTGTTTTTTGAGACAGGGTCTCTCTGTAGTCTTGACTAGCCTACAACTAACTTTGTAGACCAGAGTGGATTTGAACTCAGAGAGCCACCACCAGCCCCTGCTTAGTGAGATTAAAGGCATGTACCACCAGGCCTGGGTCAAAGATACTGCTCTTGATGGAGAAAGTTATGTGACCCAATGCTTATGTTGATCCAAGGAAGCAGTTATGGAGTCTTTTTTGTTTTTCCTTTTTTCGAGACAGGGTTTCTCTGTTGCTTTGGAGCCTGTCCTGGAACTAGCTCTTGTAGACCAGGCTGGACTCAAACTCATAGAGATCCGCCTGCCTCTGCCTCCCGAGTGCTGGGATTAAAGGAGTGCGCCACCGCCGCCCGGCCAGTTATGGAGTTTTAATCCTTGGTCTACATATTATGTTTTTGCAGGTCTGCTTTTTAACCAGGGGTGTCTATAATACTATCTACTTTATTTAAATATGTCTAAATATGTTTTTGTTAAAATATGTCTTTAGCAATTTATGAGTATTCTAAACACAAATGATACTAATCGTGCATCACTGAATGTGGTCTGAGCCCATGTTCTAAGAATTGGTAGTATTTTGCCAGCCATTGTAAAGAAGGTTGTTTTGTTGTCTTTTTCCTGTTGTTTTGGGTGTTTAACCCTCTAGTGCCTTGCATATACAAGGTAAGTACATCAATATATCAAGTATATAGGAGTCTGACTTTACCTTGATAACAATGAAGAATTTGAACCAACGCTTCTTAAATTACAGTTTTGTTTCGGTACAAATTTGGTGAATAGGAGATAATCTTTTTTTTTTCTCTGTTTTATACAATACCCTTAGTTACCAAAGGAAATCGTTACATTTTTATGTAGGTGGAAACATGCCTTATTTTTTGAAATCATGTCTTTTAATTTATGTGACTATTTTATTTAAGAATAAATGAACAGGCCAAAGATAATTTTGGAAAAAAAAAAAACCCAAAATTTAGTAATAGTCCATGAGATATGGTAAAATCGTAGGCTGGAGAGATGGCTCAGAGGTTAAAAGCACTGGCTGCTCTTTCAGAGGACCTGAGTTCAATTCCCAGCAACCACATGGTGGCTCACAACCATCTGTAAGGATATCTGGTGCCCTCTTCTAGCCTGCAGACAAGGCACTGTATACATACATAATAAATAAATAAATCTTTATAAGAAAAAAGAGAGAGATGGCAATATCCTATTTCTGGGATGTATAATTAGTTTCATTTTTTATATCCATGCCAAATACATTTAAATATAACAAATAACATATTAAAAATGTAAAACTTCTATAGGCCTGAGTGGTTTACAAATCTGTCTTTGTAAAGGCGTCTATTAAAAGTAAAGGTACTTTAGAATGAAGAGCTTTAAAGCTTTTCAGGTTATTTACACTGAGAAGGCTTTCTGATTGTCAGTCTTTGTGTTTATTACCCCAATGCGCTTTGTGTGTGTATGTGTTTTTAATTAATTTATTTATTATATATACACCATATACCCATAAGAGGGCACCAGATCTCATTAAAGATGGCTGTGAGCCACCATGTGATTGCTGGGAATTGAACTCAGGTCCTCTGAAAAAGCAGCCAGTGTTCTTAACCTCTGAGCCATCTCTCCAGCCCCATGTGGTTTGTTTTTAAAACAGTATTTTTTATTCTGTGAGAATTTTATACAATGTGTTTTGAATATAATGACTTTCTAACTCCTCCCATAACCACACTGTTTTACTTCCCATCCCTGCCTTCCCAAATCTGAGGGGTTTTTTTTTCTTTTAATTTTCTTAAATTTCCTTTTCAAGTCCAGTTTGTGTTTCCCAGCTATTAGTGGCTCTTGTTCTTTTGTTTGGTTTGTTGTTTGTAGAAAGTTTTACTATGTAGCCCGGGCTGGTTTTAAACTCGAAATAATCAATGAGGATATACACAGCTCTGCAGAGAGCACTTGTGTATCATTAGGAAAACCCAGAGTTTGAGTTTTGATAATGAGGGTTGATGACATTTATCATTTAGAACAAATCAAAAAACAAAGGCCTAGATAAGGTACAGTGGCACAGACCTGTAATTCCAGCATTTGGAAAGCAGAAGGAGAATCCACTATCAGTGTGTTAGTGAAGGAAGTTTGATGTTCCATTATTTTATTCTCTGCTCAAAGCTGAAAGCAGCATTTGCCCCTGGGCAACCAGGGCCTGCATCTGCCGCCCATAAAAATTTCTTGAAACCAGGTTTGTCACCAAGTTCCATGTGGCTTCATTTAAATATGATTGATAGCAAAAATAAATAACATATCTTTTGCTGTTCAGGTAGAAATTTCAGACTTTTCATAGTGCTTTTAATCTAAAATATTTAATTTTCATTATAAATCTGTCAGACCGTTGGAGTGGTAAGATAGATCACAGGTGAAGACTTAGGTTTTGTGTTGTCATATTTCTGATTTTGGTTAGTTCGCCTTGCGTTTCCGAGTCTCTGCTTCAAGAATTTGTGAATCATATTTACTGTTTTTTGTTTGTTTGTTTGTTTGTTTTTTTAAGTTTTAAGCCAGTAGACCATAAACTTATTTGGCTGCCATTACGAGATACATTTGAGGAACTGTTTGTCCAGACATTTTCCAAAAAACAAAACTTTACCTTTTTGGGACACATTCAGACCTGCTACAGGCAGAAACGATGGCATGATCTCCTCCGACTAATGCAACACGTACAGAAGTCAGCTATTGCCAAGGAAGGAAGGGAGAGCCAGCCAGGTAAGATGTGGAAGGCTGGACACTGGGGCTCACTTAGCAGGTATAAAAGAAGAATTCAGTAAAAAGGAGAAAAGTGGACATTTGTAGGTCTTCAGGCAAAGGTGACTAGTTTTGAAGTGTCCTGCTCCATGCGTGTATTTGTAGACAAGGTTCTGTTAAGATCACTAGATGGTGCTGGTGTACAAGCGCTGCCTAGTAATCAGGATGACGTATTTTCTGAGAAAGAACTGGCTTCTACAGTAAGCAAACTTTTGGTCGCTTAGTGGTCTTCACTTCCCTTCCTCGCCTATGAAATGGTAACAACATTGGCTACTTCAGAGGTTCTCTAAGGGGAAGCACACCACAGAGTGCACATACAAGTGAGCTCTTGGTGACTGGCACATGGTTAGCATTTGGAAGGATTTAGTCCTATACACTTTGTCTAAGATGCTTAACACGCTTGTGTTTCACAAGTTTTATGCTTTTGTGTTTGAAAGTCATTCTATATTTATAAACAGCATGTTTACATGATTTTGCATCACTTAGTCAAAATACATGACAAACAACTTTAAGGGAGAGAAAATTTATTTTGACCTCTGATTTAAGATTAATTCCAGCCTGGTGGTGGCGGCGTACACCTTTAATCACGGTTCTCGGAACTCAGAGGCAGGCAGATCTTTGAGTTCAAGGCCATCCTGGTCTATGAATTGAATTCCAAGACAGCCAGAGCTGTTACACAGGGAAACCCTGTCTCAGAACCCCCATCGGCTCCCCCCCCCCCAAAAAAAAGATTGATGAAGAGGTGTGGCAGCAAACAGGAACATCTGTGTCAGCAGGAGAATAAGCTGAAAGTTGGTTCTCTTTTTCCACCGTGTGAGTTCCTGGGATGGAAGTCAGATTTGTCAGGCTTGATTACAGAGCCTTTATTCATTGAGGCATCTTGCCAACTCTATAGAGAGCACCTGTAACTAAGGGTCAGAGTTTAGTTTTTAAAAGCCTGTCCTAAGAAGCCTGTTTCTTTCCAGCCAGCTTTCACCGTCTAACAGGTTCCATGGACTTCTAAGATAGATGGCTCAGTGGTTAAGAATCTTTGGTTCTGGGGAGAGTGTGACCTCAATTCTCAGCACCCCTGTCTGCTGGCTCACTCTATCTCCAGGGCATTCTGACACTTTTGTTCTCTGTGGGCATCCACACTGAAACACACACACACACACAGAGAGAGAGAGATTTAAAAATAACAAATATGAATCTTAATTTAAAGGAGTGGTTTTAGATAAGGAACATACATTAAAAACATATGTCCTTGGGGGGACATTTCAGACTCAAACCATACTACTTCAAAATTTAAGGTCTTTTCTTTATTCTTTCCTAGGGCTGCTTCTAAAGGAGAAATGGGAAACATTTGGCCTTAGACTCAATCACGCCCAGCAACAAATGAAAATGACAGAAAATGCCCTTTTGTTTGCATTTGTGGAGGTATTTTATTTATTATTTAGGTGTGTGGATGTTAGTTTGATGGAGAATAAAGTCTGTCGAAGGTTATTATTTGTATTGTCTTTGTATTGTGCCTGCTATTTAACACAGAAAATACTTAACAGATAATATAAGGAGAAGCAATGTTCTTCCCAGTATTTAGGGTTTTAATGAGCACAGAGAGTATTTAATTGAGGATAGTGTACTCTGTTACTTCACCTTTGTATGATAGGACCAAGCACAAACTCCAACTTAGTTGTCTGTGTGAATGTCTGCATTTGAAAAGGGGGTGTGATTGGATCAGTGCCTAGGTCTGGTTCCAGACCATGGCTATCTCCTATGTGCTGTGGTCTATTTTGTGCACTGTTTTGATTAAATTAAACATCAGTGATGTAGGGCTGAATATTATTCATTTTGATATTCTATATGCTGTGATAGACTGAATTACAAACAGTATACACTCCTGATTAGGAAATTTTGAGGTCTTGGTGTGATTTTTGTGGGTGCTTTTTTGTTTGTTTTTGACAGGGTCTCACCGTGTAACTTTGGCTGGCCTGGAACTCAGATCTGGGATCAAAGGCACATGCCACCATCCCCACCTTGGGTGCTTTTCAGAACCAATTGGGTGTTTTCCATCATCTGAAATTGTTGTATGTTTACTTGGTCATTCATATAACTCATGTTTATATCATCCTACCTTGTGGGCTTAAAGATAATTGACCATTTTGGACATTTACAGTCCAAAGTACCTTACATTTACAGTCTAACACTGCCAACTGCCTGAATTTGTCATTTAACGTATAGGTTCATTAGTGGAAAAAATATGTCCTTGCCTCCGTTCTTAACCTTACTTGTGTGACTACTTTTGCTAACTGTGTCTTTACTTGAAATATGTTATCTTCCAGGGTACCTTAGCTCAGGCTATAAAGAAAGGAGAATGGATCTTACTAGATGAGATTAACCTCGCTGCTCCCGAAACACTGGAATGTCTGAGTGGTTTACTTGAAGGATCTTCTGGCTCTCTGGTTTTGCTTGATCGAGGAGACACAGGTAGCATTTAATCCCCTTGGGATTTGTCTTGGTCAGTTAAAAGTGAGATATTTTTGAATAGACATATTACATGGGGCTTCCAGTGGAGTTTATTATTAAGTTAATAAGTTCCTGTGGAATCAGATTGAACTATTATTAGGTGCTGTGGGAAATACAGAGAATAAGGTGATTTGTCGAGGCATTTAAGATGTAGATATGCGCTGCAGACACTGTCCAAAGAAATACACACATAGGTCTTAGGTAATGAAATAGAAATAATTGGAAGTAAACAACATACCAGAAAGATTTGAACAGCAGCATGACATTAAACAGTGAGTGTGTATGTGCACATGCGAGCCTGTGCTATCTGCCTGAACACAGTCTTACTTCAGAAAAGGTGCCGCTGGTGAAATAGGTAGCACTAATCTGGCTGGACCTTGGGCCTTTGCGTCTACGCTGGGGTCCTGAGACAGATCACTTGAATGCTAAAAGTTGAATTTTTTTAATTTTCTCCAAACAGAGCCACTGGTTCGGCACCCTGATTTTCGTTTATTTGCGTGCATGAATCCAGCTACTGATGTGGGCAAAAGAAATCTCCCACCAGGAATAAGAAACAGGTAAGGATTTTGTTTCCTTTTCTTTATTGTTAATATTTATTTATCCAAATTTCAAACAGTGTTAAAATTCATTGGTCTCTTGATAGAGGAATCTTGGTTTCCTTATTTGTTACTTCTCTTGTCTATAGCTTTATAGGTATATAAAGAGTCCAGAAACCTGGAGAATCATTGTCTAGTATTGTTTATTATTTATGCTGCTTCTACAGGTTGATCCTAGGTTGTATACCTAGTTCTTTGGTAGTTAGTAGGTTACTAAATAGGTATTGTTGAATACAATTCATTTTTTAGCTATCAAGGGAATTTTATTTATAGAACATAATGCTGTTAAGTGCTTAGTTTGGGCATTTTACATGTAACTTTGAAGAATTTAGTGTTATTAATATTTGCGTTGTCTCATGTTTGGAAATAGTCACTAAAGTCAATTAGGGGCCAGCAAGATGGCTTCAAGAATAAAAGTGCTTGCTGCCAAGGTGAGAGCCTGCATTCAGTTCCCAGAAACTACATGTTAGGAGAAACCTAACTCCTGCAAACTGTCCTCTTACTCTACAGAATCAATGTAACATGCTTGTCCACATATCGTGCACACATCACAAATACATGTAAGTTTTAGAAAGCCTGTTCAGAATTCTGTTTCCATTATTTAGAAATAGTGGAAATATTATAGATAATTTCAAAAATTATATTAAAGTGTGTATTTTTCTTTTCTTTTTTTACATTATTTTAGTTTTTATCATGAGGGTGTATATGTGTGTTTAGATTGTTGGTTTTTTTTTTTTTTTTGAGACAAGATCTCACTCACTGTGTAGCCCTGGCGGTCCTGGAATTTACTGTGTATACCAAACTGGCCTTAAATTTAAAAAGATTCACCTGTTTATCTGTGTCTTTAAATCGAGAAGTAGATTTTTTTTTTTAAATGAAATTGGGCACTCCAGTCTTTCTTGCTTTTGTTTAGGGTCGGATAGTAATGTCTTGGTAGCCCATTCCCTTGATGAATGGTATATACAGGTATGAATGGTCCCTCTGATTAGTTACAGTTTGAGTCTGTTTTTTGGATGTTAGTATACTGACGCCTGCTTGATTCCTGGTCCCATTTGATTGGAGCTCTTTTGTCCATCCTCTTACTCTAAGGGTACTACCCATCTTTAAACTAAGATGGGTTTCTTATAGACAACAGACACATGGACTTTCTCTCTAGAGCCATTCAGTCAGCCTATATGGTTAGAAAGTTGAGGTTTTAAGTTAATATTGAAATGTGTATATAAATTGTGGTCATCATGTTAGTGCTTTTGGTGATGCTGTTTGTATTTTAATACGTATAGCAGCTCCATGTTTCTTTTCAGTCTCTCTGCTGTGCTTCCTTTCTTCAGCCCATATTACTGCTTCCTGTATTTTCTTTTTTCAATTCTTGTCTAGTGTTTCCATCTCCTGATTGAATTTCACTCTCTAGTCCTGTATTGTCTTTGTTATTTCTGTCAGCCTTAATGTTTCTGTTTATGGGCGTCACTCAAGACTTTCTTTCCTTAAGTTCTTTCTCTGTAACTTTGTGGAACTGTTTCTTTCTTCTTTAAACTCCTTGAATTCTTTGACCAAGTTCATGATTGTTCTTCTAAATTCTGCTTCCTGTGTTTTTTCTCTACAAAACTGGTAGGATTTGGAGATAAGCTACTGTCCTAATTGCCCGTATTCTTGGTGTTTGTGACGAGACCTAGGCATGTGGACTTTTTCATTAGTTCTGTATTTGCTGTGGACAGACGGAAGAATAGGCCTAGAGTTAGGAATAGGCTTGGGAAGAATGAAGTCAGGTGGACACAGTGTATCTCCTGGCTCAATTCTGTGCTGTGGGGGTGGGTCTGGCAGAGTGGTTAGGTTTGATATGACACGGGAGGGGGCTGGTGGAAGCCGAGAGGTTGACTCAGAAGGAGAATCCTGGCTACATCCTAGAGCAATGCTTCCCAACCTTCCTAATGCTGGAACCCTTTAATACAGTTCCTCATGCAGTATGACCCCCAACCATAAAATTATTTTTGTACCTACTTCATAACTGTAATTTTGCTAGTTATGAATTACAATGTAAGTATTTGTGTTTTCAGATGGTCTTAGGGTTCCTTTTGAAAGGGTTCATTACTCATAGATTAAGAACCACTGCCCTAGAGAATGATGTGGGACATACTAATTTCTTACCAATGGTTAATAATTTTCTTACAGGTTCACTGAACTTTATGTAGAAGAACTAGAAAGTAAAGAAGATTTACAGATTCTTATTGTAGATTATCTGAAAGGACTGAGTGTGAGCAAGAACACCGTGCAAGGAATTGTAAAGTAGGTCCTCCTTTGTTTGACTTTATAGATTTCTTTTGCGCATAAAAATCCATTTCATACAGCCGGGCGGTGGTGTTGCACGCCTTTAATCCCAGTACTCGGGAGGCAGAGGCAGGCGGATATCTGAGTTCTAGTCCAGCCTGGTCTACAAGAGCTAGTTCTAGGAGAGGCTCCAAAGCTACAGAGAAACCTTGCCCTGCAGATACATACGTTTTCGTGATTTGCTTCTATGTAAAGAAAACTGGTAGAAGCATTTGCTTTGAGACTGAAGCTTAATTATGAATTCCCTCAGGTTTTCATAAGGAAACTACTTAACACTACCTATGAAAATGAACAGGTGCTTTTCTCTTTATTGCTTCTGTGCTTCTGCTCACAGCTTAGTATTTGAACCCTAGCTAGGAAATTGATTGTCTTTTATCTTTGTCTTTTTTCTACTTAGAATTTGCATAGTAGCTAGATGGAAGCCAGGGGCAAGTTTGCTACTATAAACTCGATTATGTTTAGTATTAAGAGACTTCCATATATATAGACTTTAGAACTGTGGTATGGCTTGGCCTTGAGTCTCTTTCTCATGTTTTGGAGGCCATGTGGAAAGTCCATAGTATTTTGTGCAGACAGCCTGAGGTGCAGTGCTGACTCAGGAAGCTAGAAACTGTTATGTCACTCTGAGAATTACTTTCCTGCTGAACGGGATATAATATGGGAAGGGGCCACTCACCTACACATGGCCCTCAACAGCTATACACACAGTGAAACCCTGTCTTGAAAAGCTTAAAGAAAAGAAAAAAAGCCTTTGTAGTTTCAAGAAAGAGCTAGAAATAGCAGGAAAATAATTACTATTTAATAAACTGCCTGAACTTCATCCTCTTTGTAGCTTCTACACTGCTTTGCGGAAAGAGTCTGGAACCAAATTGGTGGATGGAACTGGCCACAGACCTCACTACAGCCTTCGGACCCTCTGCAGGGCTTTACGATTTGCAGCTTCCAACCCGTGTGGCAACATCCAGCGCTCACTCTATGAGGTGTTTCTAATATCTATTTTCCTGAGCAGCTGGGTGGATGGGCTTGTTATGAGTGAAAGAGGGTAGGGATGCCACCTCTGCCAGTGCTTGTCAGTCAGTTTTGTCTGTAATATTTTGGACAGAGGCACCCTGCTCTTTTTTTTTCTACCACCTTGTTCTGTGCAAAGTGGTATTGGCACATGACGTTAATCCCATAGAGGCAGGAGACAGACAGATCTCTTGAGTTCAAGGCCAACCTGGTCTACAGAGCTAGTTCCAGGCCAGCCAGAGCTACACAGAGAAACCCTGTCTCAAACAAACAAAAGTTGTTCTGGGATGTAGTACTCCAGGATGTTAAGTTTTATTCCCCAAATAAGGCTGGTTTGTATTTATCTGTGTTTGTGTTTTCTCTCTAGGGCTTTTGTTTGGGTTTCCTAACACAGCTTGACAGGACATCACACCCAGTAGTTCAGAAGCTCATCTGTCAACACATTATTTCTGGCAATGTCAAAAGTCTGCTGAAACAGGTGTGTTCTTTGGTGTTCAGTTCGTTTCATATAGCTATTTGAGGAAAACTTTCCTGCCTTTTTTTTTCTTCATTCCATGTGTTAGAGTGTTTTGCCTGCATGTATGTCTATAGAACACTTGTGTTCTTGTTTGTGGAGGCCAGAAGAGGGCATTGGATCCCCTAGAACTGGAGTTAATGATGGTTCTGAGCTACCCTATAGGTTTTAAGAATTGAACCTGTGTCCTGGAAGAGAAGCCATTCAGTCAGTGCTTTTAATCCCCGACCTGTCTCTTCAGCCCCTTGTAGCAAAAACTTTAAAAGCTTTTAGATATGTATTGTCACCAGTCCAGAGGCAGTGGCACCTGAAAGAACAGAGCCTAAGAATGAGGTGGACTAAATCTCATGCAATAGCCAAGTTTATTCCGAGCATCAGGCAGTTGGTGTTCTGAGGGTTAAGAGGAGCCACCTTAGTAAAGTGTACAATCCCAAGGATAAGCCACATGTGCGGAACCTATTTTTCCATAGAGGCATATGCTCAAATAACAATAGCCAGTTGTGATGACTAGTCGTGAGGAACCCCACTCCTAGCCGGTACGCCTGGGAGGAGCATGCAGACACATTCCAAGAATTCTGTGTTTTGAAGAAACTGAGGGCACAAGACTCTTGTTTTCTGTGAGTTTTCTCAGAAGCACTTAGAATTCTCCTCACACAACTCCATTCTTGGACCGTATTCCAACAGTGTATATCTTAGATGATAGAATTTCAATTTTATTTGAGGTTTGAATTCTATAGATAGCCCTTTCCAAACAAAGTGTAATTGTATGTATTCATTTTATTTTATGTTTAAAGTTCCAGTATGGGCTTGTTGATTCACTGAGGTAAACTCTGATACATATTTTGTATAAGTGAACCCATTACTCTGTTGCTTTCCTGATTGGGGAAAATTGCTGGGGTCGACCTTAGGATCTGATTCATGGTAGGCAAATACTCTATCCATGAACTATATCTCTATCCCCAGCTTTCCTCAAAACAAAAGCTACGATGAATTTTGTGTGTGGGCGGGCACATAAGAGCCACAGTGTATGTGTAGAGGTCAGAGGATAACTTTTAGCACTTTGCCTGCTCCAGAGCTGAGTCAGGTGGCTCTATTTCTGCTTCTGTGGTGAATACTCCAGGCTAGTTGGCTTGTGAGCTTCTGTCTGCACCCCTCGTCATGCTAGGGGTTCTAACATTCCTGATAATCACCACATCTAGCTTTTTACATAGGTTCTGGAGATTGAATTCGAGCTGTCAGGTGTGTTCTGTCTCTAACCTGCCTTTTTATTTAGCCTACCCATATCTTTAATTTGACTCCGGTTTGTCCTAGTCACAGCTCTGTTGCTGTGAAAAGACTACAACCAAGGCACCTTCTATCAAAGAAACCATTTATTTGGAGTTTTGCTTACGTTTAGAGAGTTAGTGGGAAGCAGACAGGTACAGTGCTGGCAAATAGCCTAGAGATCTATGTCCTGATCCACAGGCAGTGGTCCGAGACCTGTGCCTGGCATGGGCTTTTGGAACTTTAGAGTAATACATCTCCTCCAGCAAGACCACACCTAATCCTTCTCAAACAGTTCCATTAATTGGGGACCACGCAGTCACGCATGAGCCTATGGGGCCATTCTCATTCTCATTTAGAACTACTACAAGGTTTTAAATGGGGTGGGGATACTGGTAAAAGCAACAGCCATTTGAGTTTGATACAAAATTACAAAGTAGCATCAGCTAGAGGAAACAGAAATTTTCACTGTCTAGCTCGTTTTTATTGCTTGCTCGTTAGAATAAGAAAGACAGGAATTTGAAGTTAATTTGGAGTCAACATTTTAAAAATAATACATGTTTAACTAGTAGAGGCTATGAAAACATGAGAAGATAAAACCGCTTAAGTTTACTTTGTGTGATTTACCCTACTAACTCCTTGGAATGGCTGTGTCATGACCCATATTACCTGTTGTCTTAGGGTTTCTATTGCTGATAAACACTATGACCAAAAGCAAATAGTTTATTTCAACCTATGCTTTATACAGAAACCAGAGAGGAGTGCTGCTTACAGGCTTGTTCCTCATGGCTTGGTCAACCCACTTTCTTAAACCATCCAGGAGCCTATGGATGACATGGCTCACAATGGGCTAGGTCCTACCACATCAATCATTAAATAAAGTGTACAGTGGTCTGAATTGAAATACCTTCCTCTCAGATGTCTCTAGCTTATGTCAAGTTAACAAACAAGCAAAAGCCAGCCTACCCATAAAGGTTCAGTTTCTATAGAAGTTTAGTTTTGTGTCCTCCGGATGATCCAGGATTTGGTGGTGTAAAACCTCTTCTCTATTCCCTCTTTACAGTACTGGCCTAGTTTTGAGGGAAATGATAGATATTTTAGATTTTAAGAAAATGGATATTTTGCTAGGGGTGAGGGGGTGGAACCACACATGGGAAAAATTATTTTGATTCTGTATGTTTTTCAACTAAATCTTTCTACTCTTACCTAATTTTAAAACAAATATGCAAAAAATGTTCTCATTCTTGGAAGTAATTTTGTGTTTATATTTAACTTCTGGGTTTTCTGTTAGAAGCACCCAGAGCAGAGATGTGTTCTCAATAAGAACTTTACTCCCCTCTGAAAGAAAGTTGACATAGGACTATAGTCATTTCTCAAAGTCTTTTGTCTTTTTAGCCTATTCCAGAACCCAAAGGTGGCCGCCTTATCCAGGTCGAAGGCTACTGGATTTCAGTTGGAGACAAGGAGCCTACAATAGATGAAACATATGTTCTGACGTCTTCTGTTAAGCTGAACCTGAGAGATATAGTCCGTGTGGTCTCTGCAGGGTATGTGTGGGTGTTCCCTCCTCCTGCTGTGACGTTCCTACAAGAGGCACAGTGTTTACTTAGCTTGCTTTCCTAAACTTTGACAGAGCTTTGCTGGTACTTACCTGGCTAACTGAATTACTGCTTTCTAAAAATCATCGCCCTGTGATGATTTGTACTTGTGTGATTGGTGGGAAAGACTTAAAGGCATTATTTTGGCCATCTTTGTCATTGCTTTTGTTCCTGAAGAGGTGATTAGTGGTTGTGAGTGCTTGTTGTTCTTTCAGAGGACACAGGACATGGTTCCCGGTAACCATGTCCAGTAGCTTGTGATTGCCTGGAACTAGCTCAATAGGATCCGAAGCTCATTTCTGAAGTCCTGCATACATATGCACACTAACACACACAGCTTGCAGACAAATACATCCAAAACTAGAAAGTAAATTTGATTTGTTATTTGATTGATTATCACTTCTTATTGACTAACAATTAATTCCACTTTTCTTGCAAATACTACCAGAGAAGTTGGAATTACCTTAGTATTTTTTGAAGAGCAATTATTCTATTAACCCATATTAAGGCTGAGCATGAGATTTAATCCTACCCCAATCCCTTGCTTTGACAGGCGATTCTCTATCAATTTAATCAGAATTCAAATAACTTTGGTGATTTGCATTGTAGTTGAATATATATATATTCAATATATATATATATTGAAATAGACAAAGTATAGAAATTCAAAGAATAGGGTAATAGATAATGAGAATTTGGTGATTTAATAAAATTAGATGTCAGGGAGAAAAGTTTAAACTTGTTTAAAAAGATTAACAAGAGACGTTTGTCAGCCCTGGCACCTCTGGTGGTTAGGAAGTGTGTGTGTGTGTGTGTGTGTGTGTGTGTGTGTGTGTGTGTGTGTGTGTGTGTTCAGCCAAGTATGATGATACACTCCTTTAATCCCAGCACAGTGGCAGAGACAGACAAATCTCTGTGAGTTCAAGGAAAGCCTGGTGTACATAGTGAGTTTCAGGCCAGCCAGAGCTACATAGTGAGACCTTATTTCAAAGCAACAACAACAAAAACCATAGAACCTTCTCAGTGCATGGGTATCTAAAGGCACTCTTCTTAGCTTCCCTTCTTTTCTCATCTCTTTTTATAATTACTGTGTTGACTAATGTTTTACAGAAGCTATCCAGTACTGATACAGGGTGAAACATCAGTTGGTAAAACAAGTCTCATACGGTGGCTGGCTGCAGCTACTGGTAACCACTGTGTGCGTATCAACAACCATGAGCACACAGATATTCAAGAATACATTGGTTGTTACACATCTGACACCTCGGGGAAGCTTGTCTTTAATGAAGGTAGTGTCATTACTTCATTGCTTGAATGCAAATTTTTATGCTTTTTGACCCATTCCTTATTTTATAATCCCTTCTAATTGAGGCACATGAACTGTAACATAATAGTTAAAGCTAATTCCTAGGGCAGTGTAATTCCTGCGTTGAACCAAATTTTGAAAAAGACAGTGTAGAGATTTAAAAGATAGGGTAAAGAGGGGTTTTGGAATAGATAATGAGAATCTGGTGATTTAATAAAACTAGATGTCAGGGAGAAAATTTAACAGGTTGATCAAGAGATGTTTGTCAGCCCTTGCTCCTCCTGTGGTTAGAAAGAAAACGTGTCAATTGCAAGTCTTAGTTCTTGGATCAGTGGTGTCACAGATTGTTTGATGGTCGTGACTAGCTGCAGAGAGTAATTTGCTTGGAGTTGTAATTGTTGTGTAGGATTTGTGATTGTACACACACATGTTAATCCTTGTCATTTCCTCCTAGGGGTTCTTATTGATGCTATGAGAAAAGGCTATTGGATTGTCTTGGATGAATTAAATTTAGCACCTACTGATGTGTTAGAGGCACTCAACAGGCTGTTGGATGATAACCGTGAACTGCTTATAACAGAAACACAGGAAGTCGTTAGGGCACACCCTCGCTTCATGCTTTTTGCCACTCAAAATCCCCCAGGGCTTTATGGAGGCAGAAAGGTATGTAACTTTTACCTCCAAAATCTGTTCATTCTATGTGAAATGGTAAACTCATTGGGAATGAGACGTTCTGGTCCCTCTTGAAGGTTTTGAATTTTTGTGGTGAATAGCAGGGCTGCTGTCTGTAAATCAAATGAATAGATGCTTTTTAAAAATAAGATTTTAATTAAAATGTGGTTATATCACTTCCCTTTCCTCTTTCCAATCACTTCCACTTTCTCTCCATGTTTCCCCCAATTCCCTCTTAAATTGATAATCTCTTTTTCTTTATTATTGCTACATATATAGATGTTATGAATAGATTGATAGATCAATGCGCAAATACATAAATAAAACTTGATGAATTTTTGTTTATGTATATGTGACTTTAGCACTGATCACTTTGTTCTGGATAGTCATGGGCTCATTGTTGGAGGAGACTTTTCACACACACATTTTATTTTTGTGTATTGCCTAGGTGCTGTCTAGAGCCTTCAGAAATCGATTTGTGGAATTACACTTTGATGAGCTTCCCAGTTCTGAGTTGGAAGTAATCTTGCACAAGCGATGTAGTTTGCCGCCTTCCTATTGCAGTAAATTGGTTAAAGTCATGTTGGACCTTCAGGTATTTCATATCCTCATCAGAACTTATATGTACGTGGACTACATTAGTCAGCATTGGCTTCACAGTTGGATAGTTTTCTCAAGCAGAAGCACATCTGTCCATTTAGTTTTAGAGAGTAAGGCTAATTTTGGGGAAGTCTCGCTTCTAAAATGTGTCTGTTAATATCCATTTTATGTGTGTGTTCCAGGGCCTGGGAGAATTTACCCCAGAACTTATGCACGCTGTGTTGCTCTCTATTACTGAGCTATATCCCCAGCTCCTGGTTTTGGTTCTTTTGTAAATCAGCACTTTTACCATCGTAAATTTTTATGACATTTACTTTATATGGCAATAGTTCCCAAGTTGTGTATGTTACTTGTAATTTTTATCAAACTACTTACTCTTTGAGACTATTTTCATATGTTGCCTAGTGTAGCGTAGAACTTGTGACTTCCTTGGATGTTTTTGCTCTTTTGTTGTTGTTGTTGTTTGTTTTTCTTTATGATAAAGATGTTGGCCAACAAGATGGTTCAGTGGTCAGAAACACTTGTGCAAACCTGACAGCCTGAGTTAGGTCCCCAGAATACACTGCAGCAAGGAGGGAACCAACTTTTGAAAACTGATCTCTAACCCGTGCTTACAGATGATGTAAAATATAGCGATGGTGTTGGTTAAATCCGTGATTGTGACACTGTAGTGGGGGACTTGGTAACCTTTCTTCATGCTTCTCCTTTGTTAACTATAAAACTTTAGTTTATTCCCTCCACCCCGAGACTGTAATATATTTAGGTTATTGCACAGACTAGTGAAACATTTTACCAACACCTACGGTTTATCAACTCTGGAGACAGAGGCAGGTGGATCTCTGAGTTCGTGGCCAGCCTGGTCTATAGAGTAAGTTCCAGAATAGCCAGGGCTACACAGAGAAACTCTGTCAGGGGTCAGGGGTCTTTATTAGAAAATAATTAAATAAAAAACTATTAATACTCCTGGTCACAACTTCATGTCCTCTTGTGGATTTTTGTTTGTGTTTTACATCCCATTGGGTCCCATTAGTGCTGTCTGCATGAACATAGGCAGCTTGACAGTGGCCACACTCCTGAAGAGAAATGATTCCTCCTCCCTCAGTACTGGTCAGTTACCAGTAGTGCGTCAGCTTCATTTAGGTGGGGCCTGTGAGCCCCTCCTCCTTCCATGTTTGAGTTTTGACTTGTTTGATCTTGTTATGCTGGTAACCACAGGTGCTCTGAATTCATGAGTGCAGCCATATCAAATGACAGCCTTTCCCAGTGCTCTTCCCTATCTTCCAGCTCTTGAATTCTTTCTCCCTCGTTCCATACAGTTTTCTAAGCCTTTCTGAAGTTGATATAAACATCCCATTTAGAGATGAACATTTATAGTCATGTATACTCAACAGTTTGAACAGTTATTAAGTCTTTATTTATTTGCATTGACTGCTACTTACTGCTAAAAGACATTTCTCTGATCAACGTTAAAAGAGCACAAATTTCTAGACAAAAGTAGAAGGCAGATAACGAGATGTCTCTTCAAGTAAAACATTGGTAGTAGGTCTGCCCTAGAACCTATGTCTTCACTAGCCATGGGATTTTGATCAGGTTTACATTACCAGGCATGAGTTCCTCCTGTGAAACAGGCCTCATACAGTAAGAATGCAGTTAGTTACCTGCATAAGCATGGCGCTATTGTATCAGCAGGTAAAGTTTGCCTGGCTGATCAGTGTTGTAACATTCATGACCACTGCTAGACTTTTTCTCCCTCAGCAGACTATGTAGTTCCCTTTTATACTCTGACAGCTAGTTAGCAGGGAGGAAGATTCCCGATCAGTTCCAACATAATTTCTGTGTCCTGCAACGAAGTATGTGGTGTCTTCAGGAGTAGGGTTTTGCCACCTAGTTATAGTGGGCAGCCAAGAGCAATGACAATAGCATGTGTTGTTTGGGGGCTTCCTGAACCTCCTTGATCAACAGTTTAAAGGCAGTTAACTCATGTCTTCTGATATATGCTCAAATTCCTCCTATTTTTTTTATAATTGTATTTTGTAATTGTTTTACAACGTAGTTGGTTTCCATAAGGGACTTTGTGTAACCCACTCTCTGCCCTTTCTTTTCCCCATGCCTCCTGCTCTCTTTTCCACTCTAGCCCTTGTATCCTTCTCCCCTTTCATAGCACATGTGTTCTGCTCACTCCTAGCCAAAATTTTCTTTTATCTTTCATACTATTCAGATTATTCTCTTTCTGTATGGGAGATAGAAATTTTTTTTATTTTGCTATTTTAACATTTTTCCAGGTCTTTTTATTTCTGAAAAGTTAAATCTAGTAAAATGAGTTTGTTAAATAATTTATGTAAGATATAATTTATGCTTTCTATCTAGTATAGTAAGAATCAGTTATTTGTTTTTATACTTTAATAGTCCTACCGTAGACGTTCCTCGGTGTTTGCTGGAAAGCAGGGGTTTATTGCCCTTCGAGATCTGTTCCGATGGGCTGAAAGATACAGATTGGCTGAGCAGACTGAGAAGGACTATGATTGGCTACAACATTTAGCCAATGATGGTATGTTTTAAATTATAAAATGATGCCAGATGTGTTATTAAAACAAATGTTTTCTAAATTGTGTGTGGTACATTCATTTTCTGACTTGTTCCAGAAGCAGCCTTTCCCCATCAGCTCCCATTGCTCCTGTGAACAGTTAGAGTTCTGGCAGGCAGGCCTCTGTTCCCTTGTGGTTTTCTTATTTTAACCTGGGTCTTGCTTTTTAGCTTTGACTCTTCTGTAATTCTCTTGCCACTGCCTGTGAGTGCTGGGATTTTAGACATGGATCCCTGTGCCCAGCTTCTGTGGGTTTTCTCAGCCTAGTCTGAGTGGCTGTGTGCGGAAGGTAGGCTCTAACATGGCCCCTTTTAGGAATTGCACAGGAGATCGGGAGCTTGTTACCTTCAGTGTGGCAACCAGAGATAGTCCAAACACTGTTATTTGCCATGAATCAAGGAAAGCATTTTATACTCTTCTGATTTGGAAAGTCATTAATATAGCCCCTTTAAAAAATAAGAACGTAAGTAAAATTGGCCTATGAGAGTTTTTTATTTCCCTCTCTGCTACTAAGATGATGGCTTGCTGGCGATTAGTCCTGTTATTATAGAGTCATGGGACAGAATTCCATCCAGCTCAGGGCAGATGGTCCTTTAGTGGGTTAGTTCTGACCACTTACCTTCAAACACCCTACTCGACAAAATGTTGAAGTAGGAAAGGAGTTTATTCAGTATAGCTATGCTAGGAAGACTGGCTAGGGATGGGTGGAATGTGGAACAGAATCTAATGTCTTTAGTTCTGTCATAGGAGCTAACAAGCTTTTGGAGGACAAGAAGTAGGTGTAGTTAGTCATATTAGTTTATAGCCTGATTATTATTTTCTTAGGGTTGACCACACAGTAAGAAAGTTTCTGCTGCCTGAGAGTAGGTTTGAATCCTATCAAAGAATGTTTATACGTCAGATCTGTTGGTTTTGGACTATAAGGTAGGTTATAGGAGAGGACGACTTGGAGAAAGGGCATGCCAAGGTGGGCATCAAGATTAGCACAATGGCTGGACATGTCTGGAAGCTGTGTTGGTCAAAGGTGGCAATTGACAGTCTGTTGATTATGATGCCCCTGTGACCTGTGTAGTACCAGTGTGCTGTAATTCTAGCACATAGGCTGAAGCAGAAGGGCTAGAAGTTTGAGTTGAGCCTAGTGGCATAATGAGAATCTGTTGGAGGTGATAGATAACACATGTTTATGCTTTTTTTAAAAGTTGTAACACATGATGAAGCAATTTGATCTGTGTATGTATCCATGTAAGTCACTACTAACACTGAGATTTTGATATTCCCAAATCTCAGAAGCTTCCTTCATTTGATTGTTTGTTTGAGGAAGGTACTTATTGTGTAGTCCATAGACCTGGGACTTCCTATAGCCAGGCTGGCCTTAACCTCATCTGCCTCACCTTTCATAAAATCACAGGCGTGTGTTACCAAGCCTAATGACTTCTTTCTCTTATAAGTGGAGGTAATCAATTCTAATTTTCTCATGAGCTTCACCTACATGGGATCCTACAGTGCATATACTTGAGGTTTTGACTTTGTGTACAGAGGGACCAAATCCTTTTTTTTTCCTTAAAATTATATGGCTATAAGGCAAGAAAACATTGATATTTAGGTCATTTAATTGGGCTGTTATGAAGATAACTGCTCTGAACATTCGTGTACATCTTTTGGTATACACGCTTGCTCATTTGTGTTTGAAATACATGATAATCACATTGTTGGGGCATGTCTCTAGCATGTGGTTGGTATACTAGACTCTTTTCTTAAGGTGGTTCTTTAGATCCCTGCTTCAGTAATAGTGGGTGGAAGTTGCTGTTATTTCATGTTCTCAACATTCTTCACTATCACTACCAGATGCTTAGTTTTCCCTTTATTTCAACCTTCAGGTTTCATGCTTCTGGCGGGCAGAGTCCGGAAGCAGGAGGAAGCTGATGTAATTCAAGAAGTCCTTGAAAAACATTTCAAGAAAAAATTGTGTCCTCAGTCTCTTTTCTCCAAAGAAAATGTTCTAAAGTTGTTGGGTGAGTAGACCCAAACACTATAGGAACATGAATAAAGTTGTGCTCATTAGAGCCTACAGTTTTATTCTGCTTTGATAGGTAAATCGTCTGTCCAGTCAAGTCTGTTGGAGTCTAAGTTCAGCCATGTAGTATGGACCGAAGGCATGCGGAGACTAGCAGTGCTGGTGGGCAGAGCGCTGGAATTTGGTGAACCTGTGTTGCTGGTTGGAGACACTGGGTAAATCTCTGAAGCCATAGCTCATTGAGAAGTTCCAGTTTCACTGCCATGGCATTAGGTCACATCTGCAGGGCTGGGTGAAGCACCTAGGGGGTTCTTTTCTCTTTCTTTCTCACTGTTGTCTTTTCTCCTTTCTTTTCCTCCCTTTTCTTTAAAGCAAGATGTGTTATTTCTTTCCCTTCATACTAAATCCTTCGCTTATGGAAACAAATGTTTTCTCCTACTATGCCATTGTGAACTATTTTTATCCACTTATTCTTTTAAATGTATTCAGTAGGTGTGGAGAGAAGTTGCTAGAGTCTTGGAGACTGTAAGGATTGTTTCTTCCTCTCCCTTGATTGCTGTTGGTAGAATTAAAAGAATGAAGTATTTGTAGTTGATGGCCTTCTGTACAAAGGATTTGAGAGGGCACTAATGTTCTACCGCTGGCTTGCAGGGGTCTTGAGTTAAATTATACTTGTAATGTGGTCTCATTGTGCCTCATCTCTTGCTGATACAATCTCTGTGGCTATGTAGTTGGAACAGATGCTGCTTATTGATGTGATGTGTATTTCTAATAGGTGTGGGAAAACTACCATCTGCCAGATGTTTGCAGCCTTGGCAAATCGGAAACTATACTCAGTCAACTGCCACTTAAATATGGAGACATCTGACTTTCTGGGGGGCTTAAGGCCAGTGAGACAGAAGCCAAATGACAAGGTTTATCTAGTAGTAAGTATTGATATATTTATTTAACAAACTATGGTTTGCTAAGTTCATGTAAGTGGATTCATAGTGGAAGATACAGTTCAGATGTGTGTATATGTGTGTACTTCACTTGTCTATAGGGTATCTTCACAAATTTTGTCCCTTTCATAGACCCTTGCTTTTTGAAGAATGTGTGTTTTACCTCAGACATCTAACTATGTGTATTAAATTCCTCCTCCTTTCCAAATCATAGGAAGAAATGGACACAAGACTCTTTGAGTGGCACGATGGACCACTGGTTCTGGCCATGAAGGAGGACAGCTTTTTCCTCTTAGATGAGATCTCATTGGCTGATGACTCTGTCCTGGAAAGACTGAACAGGTAATATAAGCGAGGGGCTTGTTTATTGATGAATTTATTGACCTGGTTTTGATCTCTTGAATTTATTAATTCTCCACGCTTAGTGCATAGACAATGATGGGAGGTGCAGGAGTCCCTCTTCTTTTGGCTTCAGGGATCAGATGCTTGTTTTCATTTGTTTTATTTTGTGGGATGATAGAACTAAAACCAAATGATCTTAAGTTACTATAGTTTTTTAAAAGCAGATTTTATGCTTACACTTTATAACTTAATTTTTTAAGTGAAACTAGTATTAGAATCCTAAATTTGATAACTGTAAAACAGTTCCACAACCTCTTATTAGTCCTGATGCAGTGATATACATTTTGTTGTCTTATTGGGGTATTATATTTGATAAAATGTACCTTGTTTATATTATAACTATGGTTAGGTGTTTAGTGAACTTAGATTTTTAGTTACCACAGTTGAGTTTACACTAACATGTAGTAGGATCTCTCATGAATAGTTAATTCTGCATTTTACCTGTTCGAGGCAACCATTAATTAACAACTTTTTTCTCCACAGTTTTGTCTTTTCTGAGTCTTCCATATAAATGCTTTATTCTCTTACTCTTTGTGATAATATCTGTTTTATGTGAACATGAGTATGTGTGGAAGAGGTCGACATTTGGGTGTCTTCCTCAGTGTTCTCCACTTTATTTTTTAGACAGTCTTTCAACTGAACCTGGAGCTCATCAATTTGACTATATTCTTGCCAGCAAGTCCCATGAATCCAAACTCGGGTCCTCATGTTTGTGTGGCAAGCACTGTATCAGCTGAGCTGTCTCCCTAGCCTGGAAGTCTGAAAGTCACTTGATAACCCAGACGAGCATCAGCCTGACACCAGTCCTCTTGCCTCAGTCCCCTAAGTGCTGGGAATGCCAGCATGAGCCTCCGTATCCACACAGCTCTATATTAATATTTTAAAGTTCCTCCTTATCACAGTATAGAGTATCTGTATGTTTCTTTAATTACTAGCAGCACTGGAAATATAACATTTTGTTCATCATTTCACTAGTTGTTGGTAGTTTTCCTATTTCCACTTTGGAGTATTAGGAATGGTGTAACAGTGAACGCTTACATTTAAGACATCTATTGTCATCATGATGGTGCGTTAGTAGGTCAGTGTAGAAAAAGAAATTGGTCTGTTTTATCAAAAGTATGTTCCTAGGCTAGTGAAATGGAAATGGCTCTGTGTAAAGGTCCCTGTGAGCTGGACAGTGGTGGCGCACACCTTTAATCCCAGCACTTGGGAGGTAGAGGCAGGCGGATCTCTGTGAGTTTGAGGCCAGTCTGGTCTACAAGAGCTAGTTCTAGTAAAGGCTCCAAAGCTACAGAGAAACCCTGTCTCAAAAACAAAACAAAAAAAGGGGTCCCTGTGAACCCCTTTGGTGAAAGGAGGGAACCCATGCCCAGAAGTTGTCTTTATGCCTCCCCTTTGTGCTGTGGCCTACATACACACACCCAAAATAAATAAGAAGTTTCTTCAAGTGTATGGCAGTGCATCCCTGCAGTCCCAGCATTCGGGCAGACCAGCATAGGCCATTACCCAGACAACGTATTACGGGACACCACTAAACCATTACCTGCACAGAGGACTTAGGTTTGTTTTTTAAAAGCATACAATATGTAAGCATTTTCTAATTTTTTCCCCCAATTTTTCTTTTAGTGTCCTTGAAGTGGAAAAGTCTCTGGTATTGGCTGAGAAGGGCAGCCCAGGTGATAAGAACAATGAAGTCGAGCTCTTGACTGCTGGGAAACATTTCCAGATCTTAGCAACCATGAACCCTGGGGGCGACTTTGGGAAAAAGGAGGTAAAATTGCTTCCTAGAGCAGAATTTTGGTTTAGTTTTTTTCCTTCAGTTTACAGACACCCATAAATGTATGTTGTACTACATCTGTATAGTGGTTAACAATTCAGTGATAGATCATAAACTCATAAAAATATATGTATAATTATAATCATTATTGAACAACCTTATAAACATTTCTGTATTTGCCATTTCATTCTATATATCCAAGATGTCATGAATTTCTCTCCTAGCTGACTTGTTACTGTGTGTTGCTCTCATTCTGTCTGACCCTTGACTATTCTGGTTAACGCACGCCTTTAATCCCAGCACTTGGGAGGCAGAGGCAGGCGGATCTCTGTGAGTTCGAGACCAGCCTGGTCTACAAGAGCTAGTTCCAGGACAGGCTCTAAAACCACAGAGAAACCCTGTCTCGAAAAACAAAAAAAAAAAAAAAAAAAAAAAAAAGAAAGAAAGAAAGAAAATACCTTACTTTGACAGACTCTTTCAGTCTCTGTGTTTGTTTGTGTTTGAGACAGAGTCTCTACATAACCAAGCTCTTGAACTCATTGCCTCAGCCTCCCAGGAATGCATGTGCCACCATGCGCAGATAGTACTTTGCTTTCTTAAATGTTAGAGTGGTCTTTTAAGTGATGGTAAAGTGTCAAATAGATATCACAGCAGTGTTAGCTAGCCATGGTGGTGCATGCCTCTATGCATGCGTCTCAGCATTTGGGCGATAGAAGGTCTACAACAATCTTAAAGCCTACCGGGACACATAGTTTCATAGATAGGAACTATTTATACTGTTACAGGTTATGTGAATCACAAACATTGTAAGTAAAGTTTCTTCTCTTCACAAGGTTGTACTTAAAATCAGGGAAACCAACAATCCTGTGGTTTCAGAAAGCTCAGGGAACATTTGGTGAGAAGTGCAGCATTGTGTGCCTGGAAGAAAAATGAATTGATTTTCAGTGAAGCGTTATGGCTCTTATTGTTGGGTGCCTGAAATGTGAACGTGTTGCTTTTTAGTACCGTGAGAGAAAAAGAATGTTGCTGTGCTCTAAAGATCTGCTTTCAGGATAGTTTACATTCACTCGCACACACATGAACTGCATACCACACACAAACGCTTGAAATGAAAACAGCAGTGTTTCCTAGCTGAGTATACTGAGAACACTCTTAGTAAGTACAGGGTGCCCTAGGAAGAACCCCAAGACCCAAATCACTGCTTTCCCTTAGGAAGTATATCGTATCATATTTGGTGAGCTCAGGTCCTTAAACTGTGGCTTGTCACCACATAAAGAATTATGTCAATGAATATGGGGAACATGAGAAATGAGGTAGTAGTAAAGAGTTTCTGACTATGTACAGACCAAAAATTAATCCAAAATCAGTATGTAGTGACACAAAGTATTCCTGGCAACTGTTGCCATCTTGCACCATGCCACTTTGCTGAGTCTTTGCTCTGAACACATGACATACATGCTTTGTCCTGGGAGTGCCACCCACCCAGAATATGGGTGGCAGTGAGCACTGCCTTGTACACCTGGGCTCAGATTTATGGCCATTGCGTACTGTGAGCTATCTTGTCATGCTCTTACTGTGTGTGCAAATTATGGTAATCTTATAGAAACAACTGGTTTAATTTTGGAAAGTATAGAATTATAATATTTTGCATTAAACCTTTCCACTCCACAAAAGAACAACAGCAAAAGGATTGTTTCTGTTAACTTGCCTGCCAGATATGCTTACCTTTATTTAACACAAAGTGGCTATCTTTTACCTAAGGGAAAGCTATCTTTTGCTTTTGTGTCTCTAATAGATACTGGTAAGCTCTTAGTAGAGCAAGTACTAAAGGCATTGGTTATCTAGAAGGCCAGTGTGAATGTGAGAAACAACCTAGGTGAGCTGCTCCTTGGTACAGACATTGTTCTTGATCCCTACATAATACACCAGATAGATGATAGTTACTGAAAAGTTGATGGCAGATGAGTAACACTGCAAACTTCTGTCATGAGCCGTTCTGAGTTTGAAAATGTAGATCGTAGTAGAAGCTGCCTGCAAGAGCAAAACAATTTTTTATTTGTGAAAGGTAAGATGCATGGTGGAGTCACTACTAACATTCTTTTCAAAGGATTAATGTTTTAGCTTCAAAAGTTTTTAATTTTCATTAGCCATTGTGTTCCTTACAGCTGTCTCCTGCCTTAAGAAATCGGTTTACAGAAATATGGTGCCCTCAGAGCACAAAGCGTGAAGACTTAATTCAAATAATAAATCACAATCTTCGTCCAGGATTGTCTCTGGGCAGACTAGGTCATAAAGGTGAGTGTGCATATAGTGCTGGTGATGGGGTCGAAGGGCGTGTTTGGGGAGTGATAACTCTTTTATGGAACATTAGTTGTATGTATAGTCAGTGTGTTATAAAAATGAAAGAGACAAAAATAGGAACACAATAGATCTGTAGGAAATATAGCATTTGCCTCTTCTGAAAGACTTTTTATTTTTTTCTCTATTTTTGTAGTTTGTATATGTATGTATGCATATTTTACATGTTATGTGGACACACATGGATACAGACTGAAGTTAGAAACTGCCTTCCATTGTTCAGCCTTCCTCCTTGAGGCAGTCTTTAGTCAACTCCAGACTACACCAATATGGTTATTCTTGTCAGTTTGCTCTCGGAATCGCCTTTATCTTCTGAGACTGAGCCTATAAGGAAGACACAGTGCCTACCCACGGGCGTCAGGGATCTGAACATGGGTCCTTTGGTATGGGTGGCAAGCACCATATCCCTAGCCCTTTTAATCATTACTTTTGTGACGAGTTTTTATTTAATTATTAATAAATGAATCTTTTACTCTATTCTGCTTTCAAATTTTCATCTTACTATAAAAACCTTCAAGCAAAAAGAAATCAGAATATATTTAAAAACTCACATACAATTAAATTGGAGTTGGCAAGTCTTAAAACATTAAACTTTATCTTGTTGATTTTTTTTTTTTTTTTTTTGTATTTCAAGACAGGTTTCTCTGTGTAACAGTCCTGGCTGTCCTGGAACTCGCTTTGTATATCAGACTGGCTTCAAACTCACTGACATCTACCTGCCTCTGCCTCCTAACACCTCCTAGCTTTGGAACCTGTTCTGGAACTCACTCAGTAGACCAGGCTGACAGAGATTCACCTGCCTCCTGAGTTCTGGGATTAAAAGCATGCTCTACTACCGCCTGGCTATTTTCAATTATTTTATGATAATTTTTTATAAGAGCAGCCATTCATTTTGAATCATGAGACAAACTGGTGTGAAGCCTCACTGCATTTGTCAGCTAGATTAATTCCTAGATTAGAGAACCACACAGATAAATGAAGAACTGAACTAACGCCACTGAGAAGCTGGCATTCCCCGTTACGGTAGAAAGAATGCCGACAGGTCCGCGTTCACAAAGGTTTTCATGTCAGCTAAGAAGCATAGACCTTGCCTCCCCACTGTTCTGGGATGTTTCCTAGAAAATGGTTATTTTTGCTTCATTCTAAGGGGCTGACATAGCCGAGGTGATGATGGATTTCCTTGACTGGCTGACCCACCAGGAGTTTGGACGGAAGTGTGTGGTCAGTATCAGAGATGTTCTGTCTTGGGTTAACTTCATGAACTCCATGGCGGAGGAAGCTGCTGTGAAAAGGCTAGAGACCATCTCTACTGTGATGTCTTTTGTCCACGCCGCATGCCTCGTGTATATAGACGGAATAGGTTCTGGTATGTTTTCTCTTGGGACAGCAGGCTTGTCCAGACAGGAGAGTGGGGAAAGGAAGCAAAACCAGATCATCTATTTTTAGAATCACTTTAATTGGATATTTTCAACACTTAGAATAGCTCCTTTCCTTCCTCATACTCTTTGAAAAGGTTGGCACTTTTCAAAGTTGGACTAGGTCCTGAATTAAGTAGTCAGCCAGTGAGAAAGCTCAGTGTATAAAGGTGCGTGTCACCAAGAGTAAATGACTAGGGCTTGATCCCTCAAACCCACATTGTGGTAGGAAAGAACTGACTCTCACAAGCTGTCCTTTGACCTCTGTTCATATGCTTTGGTACATGTGTGCATTCCCCTGCACAGACACACACCCATACAGTAAGTAAATGAGGACTCGGATGACGAATAGTGCTGTATATTGTCCCCAGATCAGTTTTTGATTGGGTGACATCAATTCCATCACCAGAAAAGCTGCTTTATTGACGGTGCATAAATTGGGGGGAATGTTGGATTTGCATTCTTCCCTTTTCCTCAGGGTTGCTTTACATTGGACCTTCTATTTAGTCTGTAGTTCTGCTGAGGTTCTTTCCATCAGAAAAGGTCTGTGCTCTCACTGATCACAGTGGGCTCGATGGAGCTGCTCCCTCATGTTCTGCTATTCTCTTACAGGGGCAACTTCCTCTGGGTTCGGTACGGCCCTCTTGGCTCGAGAAGAATGTCTGAAATTCCTAATAAAGAAACTTTCCAAGGTAGTTCGACTGACAGAATGTCAGAAAGATGAGTTGAAGATTTATGATAGACTCAAACTCAAAGAATTCACTGGTGTAGATGACCTTTGGGGCATTCACCCATTCTTTATTCCAAGAGGTAAGAGTGGTTTTAAGTTCCCCTCCTGGAGCTTGTAAAAATTTAGTTTTGTGTGTTACTCGGGATTATTTTAACTGTGGCGAAGTTCTACACCCCACTAAAACTAGCAAACTGCATGGCCTTGTCTTACAGTGCATCCTGACTATAATTCTATTCTGTTTTATAAAAATAGGTTTGTGAGTCCTTAAGAGCTGGTGGTTTTCCCCAGTCTTCCTCTCCTGACATCTGCCACATGGCCTGGCAGTTGTGCAGAGACGTAGAAAATGTCTGTTGATGGCTTGAGTAGATGAGTGGTAGTGAAGTGGAGTGTAAGAGACGGTAGATTGCGCTTCTCTCCTGCTTCTCCCTCCTTAAATTGCCTCTGCCAAATAATATTAGTTTTGTGCTAGGACTGAACCCAGCATCTCTGACGTGATTACACACCTCCTACAGCACTCTTAACATTTATTACTGTTGCTTTCATGTCGGGGTCATCTGTCATCTAGTCCTTTCCTCTGCGAGGAATAATTATTGAGCACACGAAATGTGCAGAGGCACAGTGACAGTTACTGAAATACCTCCTCAAAGTGATGCTTGTACTAAGGATGCATAGTATTCGAAATGTAGTTTATGAGAATGTCAGCAGCTAGATCTGTATTTGTGGTGTTGTTGATGTGTATGGTTGTACTAGGCACAGTTGAGAAAAGTATTTTACGGGCTTCAAAATTCTGTAAGGCATTTATAGATCCAAAGCTGGGAGAATCCTGAAAGAGGGGGAAACATTTTGTTCCAGTAGTACTCACCGATAGTAGTAGATAACATTGGGTGGAGAGGTGTATAGGGTTTGATTGCCCTTAGCTTGTGTCTCACTTTACTTTTCTTTACTTAAGGACCTGTCCTGAATGGGCACAGTATTGCTGACTATGCACTCAGTGCAGGCACCACAGCTATGAATGCACAAAGGCTCTTAAGAGCTGCTAAACTGAACAAACCTATTCTCCTGGAGGGTTCACCTGGTGTTGGCAAGACAAGTTTGGTGGCTGCATTAGCAAAGGCCTCAGGAAATACCCTGGTTCGAATCAACTTGTCAGAGCAGACGGTAAGCATAGGCAACCTAAAATGCATGAGATAAAGAGAGGTACGATTGTCTACTTAAATAGATTCCCAAAGAGAAATCATGACTCTCAGTACCACAGCTATGTCACGCGGTGATAAATCTTCCAGAAGCCTCCAAACTAAGTCTTCTGCATTCTTCTCTTATTTAGATGTTTTAATTCCAATTTTGTTTTGACAAAGAACTGCTCATTACTGTATGTAATGTACCATTTAATTTTTTTCCTTTCTCAAAAATCCTAGAGGTAAAGTAACTTTTTGGAAATTATCTTATGAAAATGTGGGACAAAGATGAAAAATTAATCGGGATCTGGGAACAAGACCTTGGCATTGTTACTGCTCTTGCTAATAATGTTTGTGCTAAAGCTCACCAGTTGATCTCCAAGAACTAATGACCTGAGCATCTGTTCAAGGAGAGTGATACTTGGTGCATTTTGATCAGAAGATTCTTGGGGCATGCTTGGGCTCCTGGTAGATGGTGTCTGGTATAGTTGGGACACTACAGGAAAAAGAAAAAAGGAGGGTCAGGGAATATTGTATAAGGTCCACCCAAGCATTTATCATTTCAGATTTAGGGTTTCAGGTTCCAGTAGATTTCTTTTTATAAATTTTGTTTTTTATTTGGTAATGGTGTGACCTTTTGTTCCAGGACATAACTGATCTGTTTGGAGCAGATCTACCTGTTGAGGGTGGCAAAGGTGGAGAGTTTGCCTGGTGTGATGGACCCTTGCTGGCAGCTTTGAAAGCTGGCCATTGGGTTGTGTTGGATGAGGTGAGTATCAGGACCAAGATGGGACCACAAATGGCTAAAAAGCCATCAGAAAGTACAGAACAAGGTATTTTAGTGGAGGGGCTTATGATGAGGACAGATAAGACGAGTAAAGAGTCCTTTAATGTCACTGCTAGTCAGAAATGTCTCATGGCAGAGTGCACGTCCAGAAGGATAATTCATGTTGTCTTTCTTGATTCACTGGCATTCTTTCACCAAGATCATCTTCATATTGAGTTTTCACCAGAGAAAAGCCATGTCTCTCTTTATTCACATCTCTGGCAGACTTGCTGTTCTCACATTTATTTCAGAAGTACTTTGCAAATTTTATCAACCACTTCAGGTTTTGATAATGCTCCAGAGTAGCTGGAGATAGATATACACAATGACATAAAAAACAGTAAATAATCAATGTTAAATATATATTTAAGGGCTGAAGAGCTGACTCCAAGCTCAGGAGCACTGACTGCTCCTCCAAATGACCTGGGTTCAATTCCCAGCACCCACATGGTAGTTCACAACTGTCTGTAACTCCAGTTCCAGGGGAATGGACACCCTCACACAGACACACTTGCAGGCAAAACTCTAATGTTCATAAATTAAAAATAAATACAAAAATTTAAAAGCCCAGCGCTCATACACACATACACACACAATTAAGAGTGCTAAGTGCTGAATCTTTTGGGGGTTCTTCAATGTTAATTCAGAAAGCGGCTGGATGGGATGGCAGTTTCATTGGACGCAGACCTCTCCTCTGGTCCTAGATGACAAGGGGAGTGTTCTATGAGAATCAGTCAGCTGATTTGCTCTCTGCTGGCTTGGGGCAGATACCAAGGAGAGATAGGTACCCATGGTTATAGAGTGGGGCAGGTCAGAATATTTATTTGCAAAAGAGAGAGCTTAGACTTAAGCTAAAGGCCACACTGACTGTATTCAAGCTCACATCCAGGGATTGAAGGACAGACTGGGCTTGGATACCCATTTAGAGCAATTTTCTATTTGGGCATGTACAGACTTCGCCCTGCTTATAAGACAATGAGGTCCTAGTAGGAAGAATTCAGGTGATTGCTTTTTATTGGTTTGCATTCTTCCACTCTCTTTTTCAATGTTATCTAAAGACCATTTGTGTCTCATATCTGTGAGCTCTGATACAGAATCTGAAGGCCTATATTTAGTTCATTTGTTATGTCCTCAATTGCAAAACAAAAAATTGGTTAAAACCTCTGTAGACAGACCCACTTAGTGTTGTTATATCACAACTTTGAAACCCATTTGAAGATGTTGTTCAGGGGCTGGAGAGATGGCTCAGCCGTTAAGAGCACTGGTTGTTCTTCCAGAGGACCTGAGTTCAATTCCCAGCACCCACATGACAGCTCACAACTGTCTGTAACTCCAGTTTCAGGGGATCTGATACCTTCACACCAATCCACATAAAATAAAGTTAAATAAATTAAAAAAAAGAAGATGTTGTTCAGTCAGCATGTTATTACAGAGACCAGTGAAAGTTCATTATAATCCACATAATTAAATGTGTTCCAAGATTAAAAGTTTGTTTCAAGTTTAGTCTTTTTATTTCCTTTTCTTACTTAAAAACTTACAAGGTGTAGGATGGATGGTTTGGTGGTTGGGAGCACTTGTTGCTCTTTCAGAGAAGTGCTCTCCAGTTTCCAGCATTCACATTAGTTGTTCCCAACCACTAATAACTCCAGTTCCAAGGGGTCTTAGAGCTTCTGACTTCAGCGTGCACCAGGAACACATATGGTATACATACATACATACATACATGCTAGTAAAGCGCTAGTGCACATAAAGTAAAATAGATAAATCTAAAAAGCTTAAAGCCACATACAGAGTTTATATTCATGCATATTTCTAAAATTATATAAATTTAAATTTATATATAATTTTTACCCTAACCTAAATCTCTTAAATATATGAGAAATAAAATGAGTTTCCCTGATTTCAATCAAGAAAATCTATTTTACTTTACTACTCATTATTTCCCTCTCTTTTGTTTTAGTTATACTATGAAATAATGAAACAAATATTTGTGCTTTCTCTCCCAAATAGCTTAACTTGGCTTCTCAGTCTGTGCTCGAAGGACTCAATGCTTGTTTTGATCATCGAGGAGAAATCTATGTACCAGAGCTAGGCATGAGTTTTCAAGTTCAACATGAAAAGACCAGGATTTTTGGTTGTCAGAATCCCTTTAGACAAGGAGGCGGGAGGAAGGGCTTGCCTAAGTCTTTCCTTAACAGATTCACTCAGGTAAGATTCCCTGCTGCCTTAGAAACTAGTTGATACTAGCATATCCACTGTGTCTGTAATGGAGGACTTCCTGAATGACCCTCCTTTCCTGCCTTACCCTGTTGTACTGCGACCTGGAGACTGATTGCTTACCATCTACAAGACAGTGAGGTCACCGCCTTTGTAGGGCTTTGTTAATACTCTCTGCCATAGAGACTGGTCATTAGTAATTTCAAGTGATGATCTTTTACAGGTTTGTAATGAAAGTAATGTATTTCAGGATTAAAATTTGTGAACAAAGAACTGACCTGAGCTGGGCATGGTATTACATACCTTTAATCCCAGCTCTCAGGGAGCAGAGGCAGGTGGATCTCTTTGAGTTCAAGGCCATCCTAGTCTACATAGTGAGTTCTAGGACTACACAGTGAGACCCTATCTCCAAAAAAAATTTCGACAGTATCCCTCCATCTATCATTAGCAAAATAAAAAATGTTACATCTTTATATGCATGCTTATTTTAGTTGGTATTGTTCAGAGTTTGATTAATTTAGAATTTGGAAGTACCTCTAGATGTTAGCTCTGATATCCTGTCCATTGATGATTAAGAAATTGCTGAGGATCCCTTAACAATGTTTATTGTGCTGAAGAGTTAAGAGCACTGCTTGCTCTTGGAGAGGACCCTGCTTTGATTCCCAGCATGAAAGAATTTTTATTATGAAAACTATCAAAACAGAAAAGTTGAGTACATTTTATAGCGATCATGTTCATACTAACTGTCTGAGTCTGAAACTATTTAAGAGTACTGGTAGGAAATTGTTGACAACAAATGCATTCTAAAAGTGAACTGCATGAATCTCTTCTCTAATTTACTAGGTAAAATTTAAAAGCCAAGTCTGTTGTCTATATTTTGAAACTCTATAGTTTTTTCACTGTTAGAAATTTCTAAAGTTTAATTATTTCTCTTTAGTATTAAGTAGAACTACCACAGAACATGGTAGTATAGTCATTTTCTAGACAAAAGCATTGATACTGTGTCGTGTTTGGGTTTTTTAGGTCTTTGTGGATCCCCTTACTGTAGTTGACATGGAGTTCATTGCCAGTACTTTGTTCCCAGCCATTGACAAAAATATTGTTAAGAAAATGGTAGCTTTTAATAACCATGTAAGTACCAACTTGTATTAATCTTTTCTCTTTGAAATCAGCATTCCCTTAGAACAAACCTCTACCAGTCTAATGGAAGAAAATGACAGCATCTGCAAGTTTGTATTGGGGTGTGTGCTACCCTTCTGATAGCCACAGCCTCTATGCAGTGTGGGGCACAGCAGTGATGCTTACAGAGTCATTTGGAAGTTTAGGTTAGGAGGATCCATTTGAATCAAACCTATTAATTTAAATCCCATATGTATGTGTAATATAGTGTTACATAGTGCATTGTCTGGTAGGGTATAATTGTCAATAAGAATGTTTTATTTCTAGATTGATCATGAAGTGACTGTTGAGAAGAAATGGGGGCAAAAAGGAGGACCCTGGGAATTCAACCTCCGAGACCTTTTCCGCTGGTGTCAGTTGATGCTGGTTGACCAATCTCCTGGCTGTTATGATCCTAGCCAGCACGTGTTTCTAGTTTATGGTGAAAGAATGAGAACCAGGGAGGACAAAGAGAAAGTGAGTCGCATACTTCGTTTATCTTCTTCGTAAGAACTGATTTCTTCTAAAGATGACATTCTTCTTCTTTTGTGTTTATTAGTATTTTAGTTCTCCTACCCATCTCTCACTGACTCCTTAGGCTTTAAAAAGTAATCAGTATACCCGTAGTTGATAGAAACTTTGTGAAGGCAGTGTTTCAGGGAGTCCGTATTATTGATTAGATGAATAATTTATGATAATGATAATTTATGAAGTGGAAATAATAACTATTCTCCAATGCAGTGCTCTGACTAATACATTTTTCCTCATAATCTTCAGGTTAGCACTGATTTTTTTTCTGTTTGTTTATTCCCCCCTTTTTGTAAGTCCACGGTGGCCTCGGTCCATCTCACTGTCTCCCAAGTCCTGGGATTAAAGGTGTCTGTCACCATTGCCTGACTTCTAGTGGCTTTAGCTTTGCCTCTGATCTTCTGGCAAGATTTATTTATTAAAATACAAGTAATATACTGCTGTAGACTATAGGGATGTGCTACAATACCTAGCCTTATCCCATGATGTTTGCACGAAAAAACTCGAAAAGAAAGGATTTGCTGGTATTGTCCAAGTATGGTGGCTTGTCGCTGTGCTTCTTCTTTGAGAGGATCCATTTTAGCATCTGGTAAGAACTTATAATGATTTATATTCTCGTTTCCTTATCTTCCTTTAGGTCATCACTGTGTTTAAGGATGTGTTTGCTTCCGATTCCAAGCCATACATGGGAACTAGACTGTTTCACATCACTCCATATGATGTTCAGGTAAAGAGACGGGATAGCCCTTTCCCCTTTGACTGTTTTCATAGCTGCTTCTAGCTCACTAAATACCACTGCCATATTTCCTCCAGATCGGCTACTCAGTCCTTTCTCGCAGCAGCTATGTTCCTCATCTGTCCCACCGGCCCCTGTCGCTCCTACACCAGTCCTTCCAGTCTCTGGAACCCATCATGAAATGTGTGCAGATGAGCTGGATGGTCATCCTTGTGGGACCATCCTCTGTGGGCAAGACCAGCCTGGTCCAGCTTCTGGCACACCTTACTGGCCACACCTTAAAGATCATGGCAATGAATAGTGCAATGGATACTACTGAGCTTCTGGGCGGATTTGAGCAGGTACCTGGTATACTTTTATATATTTGTCAGACATAGCACAACAAACTTGTGGCCTGTTATGGGGATTTTTCTGTTAGTGGTGACTACATATAACAGTATCCTTTTGCTTTGGCCAATGGCTTTTCATGTGCTCTGGAAATTGCAGGTTGATATTATCCGACCTTGGAGGCTGCTACTTGAGAAGGTAGAGCGCACTCTCAGGGTACTGCTAAGGGACAGTCTTCTTACCAGTGCTGATGACACAGAAGTAGTATTGCGAGCCTGGAGCCATTTCCTTCTGACATACAAACCCAAATGTCTTGGTGAAGATGGTAAAGGTGTAACCATAGAGATTGTCAATAAACTGGAAGCAGTATTGCTGCTTATGCAGCGACTCAATAGTAAAATCAACTCCTACTCCAAAGCAGGTATGATCTACTTGGCATCTTGTGTCTTTTTATAGAAATGTTTATAAATGTCATGTCATATTTTTAATTCCATGTAATGATTATTACTTAAGACTTGAATGTTCACTTTGAAAGTAAAATGCCGAAAGAAAGGATTTCAAATTGATGATACTGAAAAAGGCGATAGGAAAATAGCTAGTTACCAAGCTCATTTTATGTTCTTCATTTTATGCTTATTCAGCTGAAGGTCAATCCATAACATCCATCACTGGGAAGTATTACTTCCTACTACTTCTCACAAAATAAGCATTTTCATTTTCCCTCTGTCTAAATCTTTCTGGATATTGATTTTAAACTGTGAAGCACTACATTATATTTTATTTTTTCAAGTCTGTTGCTCTTTTTCTGGTAGGTAATAAGTTGGCTATGAATTATTTTAATCTTTCTAAGATAGCTTTACACTTTTCAGGCCTGGGAAGGAATAGCATTTCCTCTTGTGACATTACCGTGAAGCATCTCACTTGCTGAATGTTCTGTGTTTGCTGAGCTTGCTCCTTGGGCTAGTGGGAACTGGAGAGACCCAGTTTTATTCCAACCCAGCCTTTATACAGATCACTTTTATAAAGATGTGCAGGTCATTTACCCACAGGCACAAGGTCCTCCTCCAGGGACTTTGTATCCTTTTTTGAGGAGCCTCTCCTTTAAAGTATGCTGCTGCCCTTTCAAGTTGCTCCACTGGGCCTCAATTCAGGGAGACCCTGGTATCTTTGGTTTCCTTCCCCTTATTTGTAGCTTCCTACATAAGCAATTATAGAGTTTCATCTTGGTTTTACCTTCCTGCTCTCAGGTACACAGTGTTGTGCTCCCTCTTACTCTGTCATGTTACCACCTCCTCCTCCCAGTTTTCAAGTTAAAAATGGGAACTTAAGTCTATTCTCATGGCTCAAACCAAGAATCCAATGTAACATATCTAACAAAAATTACCATTTGAAAAATTCTAGACAAGGACTGTTAGACTGTAAAGTATTTGTGAGCTATATCTATAGATGGATGGATAGATGGATAATCTCATCACTATAAAAAATCTAGTGGCATTAATTATACTTTTGTCAACTTACAGCTCTGTAATGTAGAATTATAATGCAGTGGATGGGAGACCTTCCTTCAGACATTTTTTAAATTGAAACACTAAAATTATTCACCAAAGTCAGCCCTGAGTATGTAGCTATTAACTTGGAAAGTTATTGAAAGTTTTTGTCTGTCCTAAACATAATTTTATTATCTCTGTTTAAACAAGTGTTGGGTAGGAGGCTGTAACTTTATTATGATTACTGTATTTTATTATTATTATTGTAACTTTATTATGATTACTGTAATGTTACAGACTTCACCAAACTTGTCGAGGAGTTCCGAAGTTTCGGGGTGAAGCTTCTGCAGTCAGCCAGTGGCCGGAGTCATGGCAGCTTTGAATGGGTTGACAGCATGTTAGTTCAGGCCCTGAAGTCTGGAGATTGGCTTTTGATGGACAATGTTAACTTCTGCAAGTAAGAACCCAGTCATGTCCGGTTATGCCCAGTCATGAGTGGATCTAGCTGAAACTTGGCGTGTGTTTGCTAACTGTAAACACACACTGGGGCTCCCTGCATTAGGTCGAGAAAGCTATTGAATTTCTCCCCTACCAGTGCATCTTCCGCCATTCTTAGACTGCCATATGGTGAACATACTAGATGACTGAGTGAAGGCTAACAAAATTGGTTTGCTTTTCTAAAGAGCACTAGACCTTTAACATTAGAGATTACTTGTTAGGATCATTTTAAATACTGATTGTCTGAAATAGAGGATCTGATATAGACAAACGTTAGTAAGTATTACCAATGACCATAATTCATATTTTTATCCTAGAATGAGAAAAAGGGCAAGGAGGAAATTGCTATAATAGGAGTTATTTTTAAGTAGTGCTTTCTCTGAGAAGCTTTATTTGGATATTTTCAATCGAAATCCAGTTTCCTTCCAGCGTATTTGATAATTTTAAGGGGGATAGGAGATAGATCTATCTGATACTTTTTCCATGTTTTATTTACTCAATGAATGGTTCTTTTATATAACTATGTGACTTAAGGAGTGGGAATGAGAGAAGGGAGTTGGCCCTTGTATGGAGCCTGCTCCCATAAGATCAGCAGGAGGTATCTGGGGGCGGGGGTGAAGTTTAAGGAACTGTTAGATTGAAAGAGATAAAGACAACAAACACAACAAACACAGGGTAGTTTTGGGGACTGCCAGCTTACTCTGTGCAGCCACAAGTGTATTTCAGAACCTGCTTATATACAAAAGCAGAACAAAGTACAGCATAGGCAGTCAGTCAGTATCTAATCATTCTTGTCCTTGAGTAAGCAGTTTCAAAATCTATCTCCACGTTCCTCAGATTTGTCAGCAGCAGTATTCTCTCTACTAAATAGTGTATTCTTTTCTCATGGGCAAAATGTTTTTTGCTGTGGCTTAATCAGAACCTTCTCCCAGCCCTCAAGGGTACTTGAGAAAGCAGAGCAGGGAGGCTTATTGACTTTTAAGTCAGAATTGACTCCAGGTAGAAACTGCTTACCACACCCTTGGAGGAGATCACAGTGCTATATGGATTGATCTGTGGAAGGAAGATGTGGGTCCAAAAGCAAGTGCAAACTTGTGCAAGAGTAATAGAGTCAAGGCAACATGTCAGCCTAAATATCATTTGAATTCTCATTATGCAGTCCCTCAGTGCTGGATCGTCTGAATGCTTTGCTCGAGCCTGGTGGTGTCCTCACCATTAACGAGAGAGGAATGGTCGATGGAGCCACTTCCACAGTAACACCACATCCCAGTTTCAGGTACTTCTGTCTCTCAACTTTCTAATAAAAAATTTGGTTGCTTCAGTAACAAAGGCAGATATATCTAATAGAAACTCTTTGTAAACTGTGCACCGTATTATGAGAAGGCAATCTTCAGTTAAAACATATATATTAAGGCCCTCTTGTTTCCCACATACTTGTTAGGCTTTGAGGACAGCAGAATACAGAACGGTCCTTCTCTGGAGTTAACAGTAAAATGTAGAAAGTCAGTCATAATCCTTTGCTGATAGCCCAGGGAAAAGAAAATGTGTCCTGTGTTACAGGATCACATGGGTGGGACTTGTGAAACAAGGATGACACCCATGGTTTGCGTGGATTGACTGGACAGATGGGAAGCTGTTTATTAAGAAGGGCATACTACCAGAAGAGCAAGTTAGGTCTGGGACAGCCAGCCAGGAATCCATTCTTTCTGTTTCTGACTAAGGTACGAAACAGAACCAAACATGAGAATCTGGAGCAGCATGGATGAAGAAAAATGGACTGTTAGCAAGAGTCGTGCTGGCTAGGTTTATGTCAGCCAGATACAGAGTGGAGTCATTTCAGAGGAGGCAGCCTTAGCTGAGAAAGCTGCTCCTACTAGATTGTCTGTGGGCAAGTTTGTAGTGCATTTTCTTGACTGATGGTGCAGGAGGGCCCAGCTTACTGGGTGTGGTCCTGGATATTATAAGAAAGCAGGCTGATCAAGCCAATAAGCTGCAGTCCTCTGCGGTCTCTGCCTCAGTTCCTGCCTGCTGCCTCTTTAGATAGTAGACTGGGATGTGGAGCTGTAAGCTGACGTGAACTCATGGTGCTTTATCACAGAAGTAGAAGCCTCACTAAGGTCCGAGTTCACTGTTCTTTTCTGCTCTCTGTGAATGGATGGAACAGCCGGTTAGGATGGCCGGAGTGGGAGAGTTTCCGAAAGCAAGACTCTGAGTTCTCAACACGGGTCTTTAAAAAGCCAGTATATGCTGGTGGAGAAAGGGCTCAGGGGTTACAGCTCTTTCAGAGGTCTGAGTTTGGTTATGAACACCCACGTTCAGCACCTAAATAACTATGAGAACTCTAGCTTTAGGGGATCTGACACCCTCTTTAGGACTCTGCAAGCATCCACACATACATATGTACCCATGTCAAGATAAAAATAAATCTTTACAAACAAAAGTGTAGGCATAAGGAAATTGATGTAGTGGTGTTGATGTGTGTTAAAAAGAGAGGTGTGGGTAATAGTATCATAACACCATGAGATGGTGTTACCTTCTTCAGTGGATTTCCTGTAGGTGAGACACATTTGGTGCTAGAGGCCCAAACCATTAGTTACACTGGGATTTGATTTTCCTCTCCTTCTCAATTTCCTTTTTTATTATTTCTTATTTATTAGGCTTTTTCTTTCCATGGATCCTATTCATGGAGAAATTTCCCGAGCTATGAGGAATCGTGGACTTGAAATCTACATTTCAGGAGAAGGAGATGGAATCAGCCCAGATAACCTGGATTTGAAAGTTCTGCTTCACAGCCTTGGGTTGGTGGGGGACAGTGTGTGTAACATCCTCTTGGCTCTGCACACAGAGGTCCAGAGCATTGTTAGAGGTGAGCTTCTTGACTTCTGAGCCTTTGCAGTTGTAATGCTGTAGCAATTCTCGTTGCTCTGTTGGGCCTGTAGGCCAGGATTTCTCACATTTGCTGTGCACTGAAATTAAAGTGATCAAAAAAGTATGTTTAAAATGTTATCTCCAAATACCTCAAGAAGCGGAGTTCTGCTCCTCTGGGAGAACTGTAGCTGTCAATCTTTTAAACTCAGTAGGGAGCTACAGAGATGGCTCTGTGGTTACAAGCACTTGCTTTTCCAAGAGGCTGGCATTTATTTAGTTCCTAGCACCGTCAGTGAACTCAAGGGAATCCAACGTTCTTCTTGCCTCCTTGGACACCCATATTTGATGCACAGATTGATACGTATACATATAATTAAAGCAATAATGAGTACATGCCCCTCCAACAGGGACCATGTCTTGAGCAATTCTGCTTTATGATTCAAGAGCTTTACCTTCATGTCTCCTGGGTCACCATTGTCCCTTATGAAGGGGAAATAACGTAGAAACTTTGAGTTGAAGCAGCTCTAATTTTGTCATTTTTTTTTTCATGCAGTAAAAGAACGAGTAGCAATAGGTGAAGTAGTTTTTACTATTTACTGAGTAATTGCTTTGTGCTTTCAGCATGCTTGCTTCCCTGTCACAGATGAGGCCCAGTGGCTGAAAATGTCAGAATTACTTATACTGACAGTTGGGATTTCACAGAGGGCCTGTTGCCCTTTGTGTGGTGTGTGTCAGCTTGAGATTAAAGATACAGTGACAGCTGTCAAAGAGTTCTGATACACTGCTGGAGGTCAGAAGAATAAGAGGGAAGACAGATGGGGGAGAGATAGGAATGTTATTACACATCTGTTGAGCTCTCGGAAAACTCCATATACAAAGCAAATACATGGTTAGGAGTCAGTGTACAGAAGAGTAAGGATATATTTATCAGTTTTTAGCAAAGATTTAGAACACCTTTGGTCACATATGGCAATGTTTTATTTTTCTAGGTTCTCCGACATCATCACTTTCTACTCTCAGTCAGGCTGCCGTACTCATTGTTCAGTACCTACAGCGAGGTCTGAGTTTAGACAAAGCCTTTTTTGAAGCATGCTGGGATGTGTATGTCTGCTCTCAGCACTCAGCAGCAAACCGGAAGGTACTGTGAATGGATTATACCACCGTCTAAGTTGTAACACTGAAGTGGAGGGAATTACTTTGTGAATGGCAACTTTTAACAGAGTTGACTGCTCTCTTGTTGTAGAGATCTGTTATCTAGGTTCTTTTCTGGAAAATGGTTTTAATTTAAATATTCCTTTCCCTAAACATTGGTAAAAATTTAACTAATGTTATTCATTAAAGAATGTGTCTAAGAATTGTTTATTGGTGGCTGTGTGAGCCTTGGAATCTCTCACGCATTTGTCTGTTGGGTGATTTTGATAATGTCACTGTGTCAGTGCTCTTGACTTGTGTTTCACATTCTGCAGCTTGTGCAGGCTTTGCTGGAGAGTCATACTTCATCTCTGCAAGCTCGGGAAACCTGGGGACACTCCATTCTTGCCACAGGGCTGTGGCCAGATTCTGTGCCTTCAGCTCTCTTTGCAACAGAAGATTCTTGCCTGTCTGTCGTCCGAAGTGATGGGCAGATCCTGGCATACTGCCTCAACAGGATGAGCATGAAAACTAGCAGCTGGACAAGGTCAGCAGAGCCTTTAGTGTGTTCTCTTGGACAGCCTTTGCAGAGGTCAGCCAGCCCAGCATTTGTGACCCCTTATTATCACATTTCTACTGTTTAATATGGCTATTATTATCAGTCCCATTTATTTTAGAAGTCTGATGAGTAGACTGATGAGCCAGATGTTCTGTTTATGGCTGTTATATGCTCATAGAGAGCAACCAATCAGAATGTGTATCCACACACTAGGGATGGAATCCAGGCAGAGCCTTTGTCGTGCTGAGCGTATTTCTGCCACTCAACTACACCCCATCCCTAACTGTGTGTCTCACTGGTTGGTTTGGTTTTTGTTTGGTTTTTTTGTCTTTGCCTCTTCATCTCTTTGATATAGTTATTTGCAAAACCATTATCTTTGAGTTTTTTGAAATGCCACGTGAAAGACTGTTCTGATTCCAGCTTTTTTCTTTCTGTGAGTTGCAGGAGTCAGCCTCTCACTTTGCAGGACTTAGAGAACATTATGCAGAGCTGTAACCCTGAGAACCTGACATTCAATGCAGTGGAAGTGGATACTTACTGGGTCGATGAACCGGAGGTTTTAGCCGTGGCTGTTAAATTGCTCATAGAAAGAGCAACCAATCAGGATTGGATGCTCAGAGTTAAATGGCTTTGTCATTTAGCCAAGAACATACCACAGGGGCTCGGTGAGTAGCAGAGCTTGAATTGTCCAGTGGAGGGGTCTACATATGCTTCCCTTGTTGGAGCACCTCGGCGATATGTTGGTCTGTGACCGCACTGTTGAAGTTATAGCTGGGAAACAATGAACAGCTGTGTTGTTGTAAAGTAGCTGTTAGATAGGGACATGTCTGCCCCTTGTGTATCAAGAGAAATGCCTCAGTTTGTCTTCCTTTTCGGGTCAAAGGGAAAATATACTGCCTCGTGTTACCCCCCTTTTCTTTTTTTGGTCTTTCTTTGTGTAGCCTTGGCTGTCCTGGAACTAGATACCAGGCTGGCCTCGACCTCAGAGAGATCTGCCTCTCTGCCTCCCAAGTTCTGGGATTAAAGGCCCATGCCACCACACCCAGCTGTATCATGTTACTTTTAGCATAAACAGTTTTTTTTTCCTGTACAAACATTTTCTCTGGGAACACCGTTGGTTTTAAACATTTATTTTTCCTTAAGATGCCCAAATTACTAATCCTGATTTTTGTTTGTTTTTATTTGTTTGAGACAGGGTCTCATGTAGCTCTGGCTGGTGGAGAACTCAAAAAGGTATATCAGTCTCTGCCTCCCAGGTGCTGGGACTAAACGCATGTGCTACCATGCCTGGCCCCAATTCTGTTTTCATATTGGTACTGCTAGATACTTGCTTAATTTGTCATCTGTTCAGAGCAGAGAAAAGACAGTAACAATGACAATCCCTGCCTGCACTGTGGAGTGTAGGACATGGAACTTCTTAGTCATTCACATGCCTTGTAAGCAAAGTGGAAGTTCCAGAATTGCTTTCACTGCCAGCACCAAGGAGACAGAATTGTGCCCCAGGCTTGTTGGCCAAGCAGTATAACCTAATTGGTAAACTATAGACAAAGAAGAGACCCATCTCAGAGGAGGTAGATGGTTCTGAGTGCCCAAGCTTTCTCATGTGCACGGACCTGCACATACCCCCATTAAAAAATGTCAGCCTTAGTAAATGAATGTATATGACCTCTCTGCTTCCCAAGAACTTGTAGATAAGCCGGTAAACACATATCTCTTGTTTAGTGACATTGGTATCAAAATATTTGTAGAGAATTTTGTGATATTTTTGTTTCTATTGTTTTATATGATTGCTAGAGAGAGTAACACAAATGAACAGAAAGAACATAAAGTCTTGGAAGTTCAATAACTTGTAAACTCCAGTGCTTCATTAGCCCTAGCCACAATTCACTCGTTTCTGTATAGCTACTGTTTGACTGTTTTCATCATTGCAGAACGTTCTTTAGGCACTATGGCTCTGAGCCTTAACAATACCTCTCCTTCCAGAGTCCGTGCAGATTCCCCTGGAAGCCAGTGCCACTGCTCTTAGAAATTTTTACTCAAATTCCCTCTCGGCTGGAGTCAGTAATGTCTTGAAAATATTACAGACAAATATAATAGGTATGTACCTGCTTTTAACAGGTCCCACCATCACCATGTGTTTCAGAAGACTTGATATATGCAGATGCAAACTGTCTTCAAAACTGTTTTGTCTATCATCTGAAGGGGTTGAATGGTATGCTAGGAAGAACCTGAGAGTGTAAAGATGAAGTCAGCTATGTTAGAGAATGACTGGTAGAAAAATGAGACAATGTAAAATTTTTATTTCTGTCTCTTCCACTTTGAAGATTTTTGTTTACTATCATATTAACTAAAAGAGTTTTCGCATAAAATATTTCACTTGAGAGAAAACTACACAGGATCATTTGCTTCAGATACAAAGCCTTGATAACACGAGTTAGTCTTCAGTATATTTCTTCTTTTGATAATTAAGTATTCGTTTGAAAGCTGGGATCACATGTCCACACTGACATGCCTGGCCAGTTCTGGTTCTGAGATGGAGTCTTGACGTTACTCAGGCAGGTGCTTTGAGCCTGGGCACAAGCAGTTCTGCCTTAACCTCTTCAGAAGCTGGGCTACATAATCATTACCAGGCATGGTCAGCGAAATGGTTTTAAGCAAAATAATCTTGAATTGTTCTGTTTTGTATTTGAAAGAGGAGAGTGTTAATATTCTAGGGTAGGAGGAGGTTTTGGTCCACAGGGGTGTTTGATTTTGGAAAGAAAGTAGAGAAGCTGCTCGCTCTGTATTTCTGCAGTGCCACAGACTGGAGCTACAGGGTTCTATTCTGTTCTTCCCATGAGCCTGTGTGTGGTCAACAGGAAACAGTGAAATAGTCAGCTTAGACTTTACAAGTCAGGCTTGTTAATTGTACAATTTTTGTCTTTCTTTAAATTAGATGACTTTGTGATCCCTCTGGACCCCCGGTGGAACATGCAGGCTTTGGACATCATTAGAAATTCAGTGGACTTCGATCCACAAGCAGACCAGTCTCAGCAGCTCTTTGCCCTTTTAGAATCAGTTGCAAACAAGTAGGTGAAACCTAAAGCTTGAGACACTCTCATGGCCTTATCTACTATATAACAAATACAGGTTATGTGGGCTTTAATGTTATGAAACAAACAGTAGGTGTTAGATGTGTTCACTCAGCATTAGTGGTGGGCATTATTTGAAAGCTAATCTCTCTCAGGATAGTTGTGTTTCTTCTGCATACAGGTCCCACAACTTTCCATTATCTACTCATGCTCTCAGACACTTGCCTCAGTTGTCATCCTCAGACACAGCAGACAGGAATAACTCCTGCAACTTAAGTAAACATCCATGTAATTTTTTTTTTTTTTTTTTGCCTAGGCAAGTTCTTGGTTTTGTTTTACCCCCAAATTGGCCATATATTTTAAAAAATAAATGTATAATTAAAATACAGTATGTATTGTATGCTGGTATGTAATAATGAACATGTGATTTTGATGAATCTTCTTGTAAAGTGAACCCATGAGTATGATTTATCACAAATGCAATGATAGTCACTACGCAGAGTTCAGGTTAATGTCAGACAATGGAGTAGTCTTAATACCAGTGTTTGCCATCTACCTGCCTCTTTTGCACCCTTCCCCTCTAGTCCAGAATTTGCAGACAAAGAACGGGCTAGATGAAGGGACTGATGATGCTTCAGATTATTTCTGTACTGTAGTTGTAGATCAGTGGTAGAATACTTTTTATCTAGTATGCCTGCTACCCTGAATTTGGTCCCAGTACTATGTGCCCTTGTCCCCCCCACCAAAAAAAAAAAACCACAAGTAAACAACTTTGCTAATTCCAAAGAAGTTCTGTTAACCAGTAAACATTACTTCATTCCAGGACAATTATCTATCTTGACCGGGAAAAGAGGATATTCACTGAAGGAAATTTGGTGTCCATTGGTAGTAAAAAGATAAGAAGCAGTGTTCTGAGGATGTCTCTTGAATTCCATAAAGGTAAAACATTTTCCCTTTTGCATTGTGGTTATGCTGTTGCTGCAGTTAGAAGACATACTCAGCAGCTACTGCTTTTAATTCAGTTTGAAATGAACTATATCCGTCACTCAGCACTGGTTGTCCCAGGTGCTCAGCTACGTGCTGCTTACAGGTCCTCACAGTAAGCCTTTGAAACTAAGTAGGTTCTCAGCTCATGAACTAGGAACATGAGACACATGCAAGTTCAGGATGCGATTTTTAGCAAGTAGAAGAGCTAGCACTTCAAAAGCAGGTTTCTTGGCTCAGAATATCTGTGCAGAAATCAAAACGCTATGAAGATATAAATATTTTAAAAGCTCATTTTTGATAACCTAAATTAGCGTCATTTGAGGGGAAACACCCTCACCAGATGGGCCCAAGGGCAAACCTGTGGTAGCTTTTTTAGATGGAATGTGGACTGAAGGTCCTGATGTTTTATCACAGTGATAAAAACCCTAAGAAACCGCCCAAATACATGGGCACTGGGTTCAGTGTTTTGCATTTTGTTACTTTTTAAAAATTATATATACATACTTACGTGTAGTATTTTGCTTGCATATATGTGCGTGTACCACGTGCTTCCCTGGTGCACTTGAAGGTCAGATAACAGCTGTCATATGGCTGCTGCAACCAAACCTAGTTCCACTGAAAATGCAGTAAGTGCTCTTAACTGCCAAGCCATCTCTCCAACCCCAGTTTTTTTGTGTTTAAATGTAGGTATAAAATGTAATTTTGCTATGTTGCTTGTATTTTCCACTAAGACATTTATTAACATCTGGTATTACATGCCTCCATAATACATACAAAATATGCTTTTGATTTTGAGCTTTCTAATAGACATTTGTACTAAATATAACATTAAAATTTATGTTGTAATTTATTGTTTAAAAAAAAGCCTGAAGATTAATAGAATGTTCTTGTTTTATTTGTGTTGACTCTTAAGATCCAGAGAGCTATCACAGCCTGCCCCATGAAATTGTGGCCAATCTTGCTGCTTTTTTTGAACTTTGTGATGCACTAATCCTGCTCTGGGTACAGTCTCCTCAAGGGATGGTTCCTGACACTCATGTCAGTAAGGTGAGGCGAGGCTTTTTTACCTTCATTGTTTCTAAAGAGTACATTTTGACATGTATATTTTTGTAAAACGGATATATAACAATCAAGACAGGAAGATACTTATTTTCATTCCTAAAATCTTCCTTGTGTCCTTTTGTATTTCTTTCCTCTCTTTATCCATAATCTATCTGTAATCACCATCGAATGGAATTGTACAGTATAAATCTTTGGTCTGGCCACTTTTTTATTACTTTGACAGACATAGTGACCAACTTCTGAAAGAAAGCATTTAATTGCTTGCTTACAATTTCAGAGGATTCGTCCATGACCATCATGGTGGGGAGCATGACCTCAGGCAGCCAGGTATTACTGCAACAGTAAATGAGAGCATATACCTTATCCCTGGGTAGGGGACAGAAAGAGTCTGAGCCTGGCTTGGGCTTTTAAAACTTCAAAGCCCACCCCCAGTGACACAGCCAATCCTTCCTAAGTAGTTCACCTGCTGAGACTAAACATTGCAATATATGAGCCTTTCTCACTTGAACCACCACAAGATGCATTCATGTAGTTTGATGTTTAGCAGGTTGTCTTCTTCTAGAAATGTTCTACAATTTATCCCTTTGCCTATTAGTGTACATTTGGGTTTTACAATTAAATTCTAGTTTTCCTATGCTTTCTTATCTGTCATTGTCACATGTGGATTAAATAACATTTTAATTCCAATTTATTCTTGTAAATTTAATAAAATGTTTTAGTCATAGGGCCTTTTTTTCCATAAAGGTTACCAAAACCCACAGAAAGGTCTTGTTTGTATGGTGTGTCTGTCAGTATTAAGGACCATTTAGTTCTATTAACACCAATGACATACTTTAATAAAAGTAGACATTTTCCAAATAGAAATTAGATCACTACTTCTTTTAAAGAAGAAAGCTGGGTTTCCCGTCTGCTTTCTGCAATTAGTCATATGGTGTCATGTGTATTTAAATCTGTGAAGGAAAACTGCTTCCTACACTGGCTTTTCTATAGTTGAGGAGGTTGAAAAAGAAGTAATACTGTTTATGGCAGGCATGTTCTTTAGGGGCACTTCACATCCCTGACAGATGTGTATAGACTGAACCAGTGTTGAACTTTTCTGCAGTGCAATACTCGTCTAGTTTTAATGTGTGTGTTTGTATTGATAGTTTGAAAAGGTTGATCATTGAATTTTGATGTACTTTTCCCTATGAGTAAAAAGTCACAAATTTCATCAGGAAAAATTTAATCACAGGGAAACTGTCAACCTCTTGGTTTTGCTTGAAAATCCAGTTCACTTCACCCACTGTATGTCCTGTTTCTACACTCATAGATTGAACTAACTTTAGGTCCAAAATAATACATTTATTTTCTATTTAATTTGGCTCTTTAATGAGTTGGGTTGATGTTGACTTTGTAAAACTGTCTCCCCCCTCCCAAAAAGTATTTCTGTACTGAACATGTACAAATGTTTTTTTTTGTTTTGTTTTATCGTCTTTTTTTCTTTTTAGACACATATTTTATATGTGTGTGTGTGTGTACTTCATGTGTGTCTGATGCCTGTGGAGGCCAGAAGGCACCAGATCCCCTAAAACTGTAGCTACCATGTTGGTGCTGGGAAGTGAACCCAGGTTCTCCTCAAGAGCAAGTGCTCTTGGCCAGTGAACCAACCCCCTCCAGCTCTTTGTCATTATTTGTAAAGGCAGTGTAGCAAGTTTTACATAGCATTCCATTGACTCTGTCTTACAGATAATCTAGAGATGATTTAACATATTTGATGATAAGTGCAGGTTATAGGCAAACCTGCTCGTTTATTTGAGAGGCTTAACCATACTTTGGAGTCCAGAAGGGGTCTTTGGAACAAATTCCCTGAATTGAGTGAGGAGCAATTATATTTTAAATGTTTGTTGCTGTCCTTTTCTTTTCTTTGGTGGGTGCACCTGCCCCAAGTTTGGGTCTTTGGAACTATACCCAGAACCTGATGTGTGATAGGCAAGTGCTCTACCATGCATCCCTAGCCTCCAAATAGCTTCTCAAAGGGAAAGGTTTACTTTGTGTGTGTTCAGTATGATTTTTGCCACCAGTTATACCTAATCAGTTTATCAGGCAGTTTTTAAAATTTGACCATTAATTTAAATTTCAATTCGTTAAACAAAGTAAATAAAATGTTATGAAGATAGCTTTAACCTCATGAAATTTATAAAAGTATCCACTGGAGGGAAACCATTTGTAAGATGCATAAATTCTGCTAGCTAATTAAGACAGTTGAATTTTGAAAGTGAGCAAAATAATAGAATAGACGGGCTCTCCAGACATACAGAGACTAGAAGAGCTGGGAGGGTGTATCAGCAGCAGCTATTAGGGTTGTAGATGGAGATGTTAGCGAAGTAAGCACTCCGGAGATACAGCTGCTAGTTAGGGATTAGTGTGCAGAAGGGGAGTTATGGCAGCAGTGACCCCCAGCAGAGCGGTCTCACACTGGCCTTGGACTCACAATCCTGCTTTCCCAAGTGCTGGGATTGCTGGTTTGCACTACCATTTGCAACATGTTGCGTGTCTTTTACTAACCGATTGTCATGGTTTTTCTTTGGTTTTAGATCTTAAGTTCTGTGAAATGGCGGGACCGGTTTTGGACTGTGGCTGATGCGGTGACATTAGATGCCCCAGGTCTGGCTTTGCTTGCCCTCCACTGGCACTGGGTTTTGAAACATTTAATCCATCAGATCCCCCAACTCCTGGTGAATCATGAAGACAAGTAAGACTCCTATTTTGAATGGTAATGTTAATATCTGTAATGTTAACAGATAAGAGGACTTAAACTGAAAACCGTTTCATCTTGCTTTGATGTATTTCCTTAGCATATTAGTAAACACATTACATTAAAATGTAAAAATGTAGAAGACTTTTCATGGTATCCAGCTTTTTCCCCTTTTTCTTTGAAGATATTATAAAGAGGTACAAACTGTCTCCGAGCACATCCACAGTTGTCTGGGCACCCCAGCTGGCAGCTTTGCTGGCATCAAGAAGCTGCAGGCGTTCCTGGGACGGCCATTTCCTTTTAAGGTACATCTGGAAACATGTGGTCAGTGAAACCCTGGGGTTCTCCCGAACCTGGAAGCTCAGGTAGACTTGCTTTTGCTCCAAAGCTAGCTCTTCATTTCATCCGACAGTGCTCCTACTCACTCTTGAGGCTGGGTGGAGCTGCATTCCCTGCCCCTGAGCACACAAGCTGTGCTAGGCTACTACAGAGCGCTTCCTTCCAGCTCTTGAGTCCGCATTCTTGGGTTTATTTCAGGACAAACTGGTAGTGGACTGCTTTTCACAGCTGCAAGTCCTTAACAAAGCCCTTGTCATCAAAGAACAGCTGCCTGTCTTTGGGGAGTGTGGGTGGCAAGAAGACATTAATCGTCTCCAAGTGGTTGCTTCTGAATGGAATTTGAAGAAAAGTCTCCTACGGGCCTGGGGATTGATCCTCAGAGCTAACATTCTGGATGGTGTCAACCTAGGTAATATTTTCTGGTGTCTGGTTTGTTGAAGCTATCTTCTTCCTTGTTGCTCATAAAGTTTCCCCTCCAACTTTAGTCATTGGACTGAACTCCACAAGTATTGTTCAGTTATAGTATTAGATTTGTAGAAATTAATATGAGTTTATGCCAGGCGGTGGTGGTGCACCTTTAATCCCAGTAATCTGTGTGTTCAAGGCCAGCCTGGTCTGCAGAGTGAGTTCTAGGACAGCCAGGGCTGTTACACAGAGAAACCCTGTCTCAAACAAGAAAAAAAGAAGTTAATATGATTTTAATAGGAAAAACTTAAAGTACATGTTGACCAGCTAACTCAGGTTAATATCAGGGACAGCAGTGCTCCCAGGTGTTGGGCATCTAGACTTGGACTTAGAGTACTTTGTTCTAATCCATGTCTTTCTTTCTTATTGGAATTGAAGATGAATTGAAGACTCTTGTGAACACTCAGGGTTTGGAACTAAAATCCAGAGGACTTTCATGTGGCTTCCTGGAGAAAGCACACAAGACTTCTTCCCCATCCCAGCCAAGCTTCAGCTCTTTAGTCCACCTCAGCAGGCTCGTTCAGCTGTGGCCTGCAACTGAGTACCTGGCTATGCTGTGGCAGTACAGAATGACAGCTGATTTTGTAACACAGGCTTGTCTGAGCCGGTAAACACTTTTCCATTATTCTCTAAAGGATTACAGGTTCTCTTGTTCCGTTATCTTGTGTGTGTGTCTTGAGGAGGGATTGCTGAGGCTCAGGGAAGTCATTGCCCTTTTAGAAAACCAGTCTTCCTGAGAATGCTTTGATTGCTTTGGTCTCAGGCCTAAACCCATCAAGTGCTCACCAGTACCATAGTCTTTGTGTTCCACCTTCCCTTATAAAGTAGTTCCTTGATAGTTGGCCCCCATCTTCTCCCTGTTGATTTTTGGAACAGGTCAAGCAGACACCCGCAGATGGATGAGGAGATCAGTCACCACATTGCATTTTGTCTCAAGCACACGCCAATTGCGCCTCAAAAGCTTTGGAATCTTTGGTCTTTACTGCATTATCCAAAGGTAAAAACCAAAATCAAGAGGAAAATAAGCCTCCTCTTCGTCTTGATTAATCAGATTTCTGTGGCATTGACTTTCAGCGCTACACATTGTAAACTTGGATTTTCAACTTCTGCATTTAACAGAGATGTTGGACAACTCTGTTTAGGGGTGTTGGGGATTGTCTTGGCTGTCCTGGAGCTCACTTTATAGACCAGGCTAACCTTGAACTCAGACATTGCCTACCTCTGTCTCCTGAGTGCTGGGGTTATGTGTGCCACCACAACCACTGGCCTACAGCTCTTATCACAGAAATAGCCATTTGGTTTCCAATAAATGATGTAGTAATATTGACTACTTAAAAATTCCTATTTGGCTTTAAAAAAAAAAGTCTTAAGTGTTTTCTTGCCTCCCATGTTGAATGTGAATTCTACTAAAAATGTGGTTAATATAATTTTACTAGAACATCCTTAAATTTTTTTTAAAGATTTATTTGTTTGTTTGTTCATTGTGTATACAACATTTATGCCCACACACCAGAAGAGAGCGCCAGATCTCATTACAGATGGTTGTGAGCCACCATGTGGTTGCTGGGAATTGAACTCATGACCTCTGGAAGAGCAGCCAATGCTCTTAACCACTGAGCCATGTCTCCAGCCCCATCCTTAAATTTTTAAGTCATATTTTATGTATTTCCTTTGCTGATGTTACAACGGTGTGAATTAGTTTACTTTCTGCACAGGTTTATACAGCATCTCATCTTAGTTTATAAAACTGCAAGCAACCTACATAATAACTTCGATAAGATAATTGAGAGGACATTGAAATTAGGATGTTTAGAATTAGTATCTTTTAAAACACCACTGGAAGCCAGGCAGTGGTAGCTCATGCCTTTAATCCGAGCACTCAGGAAACAGAGCAGGTCGACAAAGCAAGTTCTAGAACAGCCAGAGATACACAGAAAAATCCTGTCTCGATAAATCAAAAAAAAAAAAAAAAGCCGCTATTGGGTATTGATGTATGTTAAGTGGCAGACTTGATAACCTGAATGATGGAAACTTTTTCAAATTTTCTTTTACCTCTAGCTGTCTGCTAAAGAGCTTTCTTGTTTGTGGTCAGAGTTATTTAACTCTACATTTGGGTCTTCCTGGAGCAGTATGGTTACCACAGATCCAGAGTATTGGCTGACGTGGAGCCCTCTGCCTGACACACCGCAGCAGGAAGTGCCCAAGTCCCATGTGGACTCCACGTTGAAGGTTTGTGAGGATAAAAGTCATAAATGCCTGTTGATTCTGTGAACTGATAACTTACAGAAGTGACTGGGATCCTTTGTTTTCTGAGGAATATTAAGCTTACTGTCCAAATCATGAATGACTTAATGTAATTCTGAGTTATAATCCTTTAAAAAGTCATTTAGTAAAAAAAAAAAGGTCATTTAGTTTTTCTGTGTGTGGTAGTACTTGATTATCACTTGTATTTTTCTTTGATGATTCTTAAGATTGTGCATCTTTTCATGTGTTGTCAATTACACCCTGTTGACTATGGTGCTGGCAGTCAAACTTAAGGCCTTATGTGTGCTGGGTACCACTGAGTAGCAGCCTCCAGGCCTTAGCTGATTGTTTCACTCTGGACTTTTCAGTCTTACTCATTTTCTTCTTTTTACTTTTTATTGAAAAGCATACTTTCCCATATAGTATATTCTGATCAGTCTCCCCTTCCTCGTCTCCCAGCTCCTCCCTCCCTATTCTTTCAACTCCATGCCTTCTTTCTCTCTAGAAAACAAACAAGCAAATAAAAGAACAAACAAACCAGAACAGAACAAACAGGAGAAAAGAAAAAGCACCAGAAACACACACATACAGACATTTAACAAAGATCTTTTCATGATTATCAATATTAACACTTTCCCAATATGGCTGGAAGTATGTTTCTGAATTTCTATTGGTCTGTAAGATTTGATTGTTTCGTGACACTCAGTTTAATGATGTTAGGTATGCCAGTCTCTTTCATTTTCCTGGCTTTTGCATGTAACACTTAAAAATGACTTCTTTCATCAGTTGTAGGGTAAAAATGATTCACTATTTTCTCCTGTGTCCTTGTTTTATATTTAATCTTGGCAGTATATCTTTTCATTTATTTCTTAATTTGTTTATTATGTGCATGTGTCTTTGCCAGCGTGAGTTGACCATATGAGGTCAGAAGGTGTCTGCCTCCCTGGACCTGGAGCTCCAAGCATTTGGGAGCTATTGTGGATGCTAGGAAATGAGTCTGCTCTTTACTACTTGTCTGTCTCTCCAGCCACCTTATCTGTGTGTCTTGTTTTCTGAGTTAGGAAAGCAGCCTTTTCTCTTTGTCTATAAATGATGCATCCTCTCTACTCTTGCTTGAAGTGCCACCTTTATTTCTATAGATGTTCATGGAATTCTTTTTATGTCTTTGGTATGTTTATTGTAACCGAAGCTAATTGATAATGGCTTTTACAAAACCTCTCACAAAGCCTCTGATGATAAATCTTATGGATTCTCAAGAGCCGTGTAGGATGTACTGTCTTTTTCTATCATGTATTGACCACGTGACCCTTGTTGTGGATGGCTATCTCTGTGTCTCACTTTGACAGACTTTGTGTCATGTCACCTCTTATGTCTCCTGTCTCCTTTGTCTACTTCCATCTCTCAGTTACTTGGTTCTCTTCTTGTTGTTCAGGGCCCTGGCAGCCTCTGCAGAGCTGTTTTTTCCAAGTGTTGCTTCAGTGTGTTAACAAGCAGCAGCAGAGCAAGCCACTGGGACATAAACGGCCTGCCCCTCCTGTCTTCCTCACACGTCACCCTGGGGGAGTGGGTTGAGAGAGCCCAGCAGCTCCAGGACATCAGCTCGTTGCTGTGGACCAACATGTCTGTGCCTTCAGTAGCTGAATTCAGGTATTTCTCCCCTGGAAATAGTCTGTAATGCTGTCGTCTGCTTTCTACCATGTGTAGCGAGGGTTCATTCAGAACTGCCTTCTGGTAAGTGAAGGAAGGTGAGGGGAGTTTTTGTATAGATTAACATGCTTGCAATCCATAACAGGCTACTGTGAGTTTGATTCCGGGATTTTAAGAATATTTGAGCCGTTGGGTGGTGGTGGTGTATGTCTTTAATCTCACGCAGCATTTGGGAGACAGGCATGTGGATCTCGGCGAGTTCCATGACAGCTAGGACTGTTACACAGAGAAACCCTGTCTCAAAAAAAAAGGAAACAACAGGTTATAAATAGAAAATCATGCAAGATTACATGAGAAATTCACCTTTAAATAATAACAGTCTGTGGTTAATAGTTCCTAAAGTGAAAGTGTATAGTCAAGGAGGTTGTTTGAGTCCCTGCCTCCGTAAGTGCTGTGTTGTGTGTCCCCATAGACGCACAGACTCACGGCTCCAGGGGCTGGTTCTGTGCTGGCACCTGCTCGGCCTCACGGAGCTGCTTCCCGTGCACCAGCGGCAGAAGTACATGCAGAACTGTGAACGACTGCTGCTTGGAGACAGCCAGGCCTTCCAGCATGTGGAGCAGACTCTCGGGAACATGGGTGGTCAGGAGGCACTGCCCAAAGAACTTCTCTGCCTCTTGCTCGCCTCCCTGCACTACTTTTCTGATGAAGTGGAGAGTAAGAAGAACCTCCCTGAAGCAGCCCTGCGCGGGAGACTCTGGGTGAGCCTTGGCTTACTCCAGATTCAGACTTGGCTTCCCCAGGCACGTTTCGACCCTGCAGTGAAGAAGGCATACAAGCTCAAGTATGCCCAAGAGGAGGTAAGGGCCAGGTGGAGAGCCTGGGCTGGGCTGCCCTGGCTCACTGAATTTGCGTTTACTTACTCCTTTGTGCCCTATAAGGCTGTTTAGAGCGGGGAGAGTTCTCACAAGTCTTGTAATGACTGCATTTTCTTCTAAGATTTTTGACTTGACTTAGCAGAGGGGAAACAGGCATTGTCAGAGAAATAACGGAATAGTGTCCCTAGACCCTAGAGATTGTAAGTGTAATTCAAATAATATGGCCCTTGCTACCACTTGAACATCCAAACAAACTGAAGAAACTAACATACTAAGATAGATACATGTACTTTATTTTGAAGAGGAGCTGATAGGGGATGAAAGTTAGGCAGCTATAGGTAGACACTTAATTTTTTTTTTTTTTTTAAACATTTTATTTTATTTATATATAGAGTGTTCTGCCTGCATGTACACCTACAGGCCAGAAGAGGGAGACAGATCTCATTGCAGATGGTTGTGAGCCACCATGTGGTTGCTGGGAATTGAACTCAGGACCTCTGGAAGAGCAGTCAGTGCTCTTAACCTCTGAGCCATCTCTCCAGCCCGACACTTAATATTTTTGTGGTATGAGTAATACAGTTCCTTTTGCCTAATAGTTTTGAGTTGAGTGACCCAGGCCTTTGGGTCATTCAGATCCCTATCCATCTTACTGTTCTGCCCACACTCAGAACATTGTCTTCATGTGCATGGTCGCCGCTGTGGCCACAGAAGACCATTTGTTGTTTGCTTTTCCAATAGTTATGCCAGCTGCAGTGTGAGTGGAAGACCCGGAACCTGTTATCCCACTTACAGACTGGAAGGGACCTGGAAGACGAAATGATTATCAAGCACTCTCATCCACACATCAGGTAAGGCAGCAGAGTGTGTGTTGGGGGTGAGAGGTAGAAAAGGTAGTAAGAGATTGACTACTGCATTGCAGTTATGTTAATGTGGTGGTGACATAGCTCAGCTATATGACCAGTTAGATCCAGATTGTTCATTGTGGTCAGGAAGCAGGTATATTCAAAAAGAGGGGAAAGATGCTGAAGGTTGGACTGAAGAGATGATTTAGTGATAAAGGATGTGTACTACTCAGGCAGAGGACCCAACTTGATTCCCATCACTCACATTGAGAGGCTCACAGCGACCTGTAAGTAGCTTCGGGGTATCTTGATGCCTCATGCCTCTGGCCTCAGCAGGCACCTTCTCTTAAGTGAACATACCCACATATAGACACACATACACAATGTACATATACACAATTAAAGATAAATTAAATATTTTTTAATGTTATTGAAGGCCAGATAGTGGTGCCTTTAATACTAGCACTGGGAAGGCAGAGGCAAGCAGATCTCTTGTGTTTGAGTGGTCTGTGGAGTGAGTTCCAGGACAGCCAGAGCAACACAGAGAAAGCCTGCTTAATGCTATCCAGTCTGTGTCCATAAAGCAAAGGCAGATTGTTGGATCAGCCTCTGTCAGTGAGCTGTGGCAAGGCTTTGATGAGATGTATTGAAAGTATTTTTCAAACATGTGTGGTACTCCATGAATGCTTAAAGATGTTACCCAGTCTCATTATCATTGCTAATATAACCCTCACAGTTCTTATTAGCTAATGTCTTCATTGTCTTTCCCAATTTGAGGGCCCAGTCTAGATTCGCTGCTTTTCTAACAGCATTTGTATGTTGTGTTAATTTTCCTTCAGGTTACTTCCCCAAAGGATCAGTCAGCTGGAGAATGTAGTTCACAGCCTGTCAAAAAAACAGGCCTTCAGACCCCACCAACCCAGTTATGAGTCCTTGGTACAAGAGATCCACCACTACGTCACTAGCATCGCCGAGGTCGCTGCCGTTCAGGACCTGCTCGTGCGACTCCTTCAGGCCCTCCACGCAGACAGATCAAGGTCTGCTCAAGTGCTCCAGAACCTCTTAAAGGAGGAGGCCTCTTGGCAGCAGTCCCATCACCAGTTTAGGAAGCGACTTGTAGAAGAGTATGCCTTGTATCCAGACACTGTCGCCCCACTGCAGGCATCTGTCTTGCAGTTGCAGCATGGCATGAGGCTCGTGGCATCTGAAGTCCATGCCTCCCTTCACAGCAGTGTGATCTGTGCAGAAAATCTGGGGGCCCTGGCCATGGCTGTGCTAGCTTTCCCGTCTGTGGGCCCCAGTTTCCCTACCTATCATGCTCATGCAGATGCTTTGTGCTCTGTGAACTCAGTGGAAGCTCTGCAAGGTCTGGGGAAACTGATGGTCAAGCGCTCAGGAGGAAAGGAAAGAGAAGGCAAGAGCCAGCAGCAGCCTTACCCGACCCGGGAGCAGTTACTGATGAATGCTCTCCTTTACCTGCGTTCCCATGTGCTGTACAAAGGCGAACTGGATCAGAGGGCCCTGCTGCTCTTCAGACATCTATGCCAAGTAAGCCTATTGCCAAGAGGACTGCCTGCTATGGTAGAGAATGGTTGGGAAGTAGGTTTTCATCTGATGCTTCCCTTTTCTCCATTGATTACAAAGTGTGTATAGGAGGTGGGGGCGGGGGCTGTGCTGTGTTTTTTTTTTTTGTTTGTTTGTTTGGTTTTTTTTGAGGGCCTTGGGTATTTCTGACCGCCCTGGCACTCATTATGTAGCCCAGACTTATGGCACCTATTCTACCTATTACTTGAAATCTTAGGTCACAGGTGTGTACCAGCATAGCAAGTGTGCCCAGCTCCCTTCAGTCTTTAAAAGATTAACTGGGCCCTCCTTTGTGGTGTGTATTATAAGCATTTTTTTATTTTATTTTTTTTTAAATATTTATTTATTTATTTATTTATTTAGTATACAATAGTCTGTCTGTGTGTATGCCTGCAAGCCAGAAGAGGGCACCAGACCTCATTACAGATGGTTGTGAGCCACCATGTGGTTGCTGGGAATTGAACTCAGGACCTTTGGAAGAGCAGGCAATGCTCTTACCCTCTGAGCCATCTCTCCAGCCCCTATAAGCATTTTTTTAAAAATAATATAATATACCTCAAATTTATAGATTTTACTTTATAACAATAGCTTGTTAAGAAAGTAATATTATAGTATAGTGACCTAATACTCAGCAACTGAAAGAACATGCTGTTCAGGGTTGATTCTGTGCTCTGCGTGCAGTGTGATACTTAGTCTCAGGTCACTAGAGCTGTGGGACACACAGCAAGGCACCAGTGCGTCCATCTGCTTAGTATTCAAACCCAATAGCACTTGGTAATCATTCCTGCTTGCTGCATTATTTACCTGTCATATATTTCCTCGCTAATTTTCTCATCTGTGCATCCATTAAGTTACTTTGTACAGTTAATACTTTATTTACTATTTTGGAGAGAAAAACAGTAAATCTCATAGAAAATAGTCTTGCATCTTTGGGTAACCTAGAGAACAGGATTGATTATAGGACAAAAATTAAGCCTGTGCTGAAGGTGTAGCTCAGTTGTGCTGGCCCAGCACACCATAGGACCTAAGTTTGATTCCTTAGTACCTTCTAAACCAGGGCGCTTACATACAGACCTGTCATTCCAGCACGAAGATCAGGAGTTATCCTGACCTCAACCAGTTCTGGCTCACCTGTGTCAAATCCATTAGCTCTAGCTCTTTATCTTTAAAAATTAAATAAATATGGGCTTAGCTGCTTTTCCAGAAGATCTTGGTTTGGTTCCCAGCACACATGTGCCTCTTAAAACCGCCTGTAACTCTAGTGTCAGGGAATCTGATGCCCTCTCGTGGCCTCCTAAGGGCAGAAGTTATGCACATGGTGTATAGACATGCATATAGGCAAAATATCCTAACACATAAAAATTGAATCTTTAAAAACATAAATATTTAATCCTACTTCTTAGGCTTTTAATTTAATTATCTTTCTTTAATGATACCTACTATTTCCTAAACCCTCAAAAATTGATGGCAACACTTGGGCACACACCCAATTAATTCCAGCATTTACTGAGTAGAGGCAGGAGGATCAGGAGAAAACCAGCTGCACTACATAAAGAGTTTGAGGATAGCCTGGGATACATGAGACTTAAATGAAAAAAAGAAAAGAAGGGGTTGGAGAGCTAGTTGAGAAGAGTTGGATTGCCAGCACTCACGTGGCATCTCCTAATCATCCTTGACTCCAATTCCGGGGACCTTTTCCTCTCAGGCCTCTGGATACCAGGTACACCCAGTGCACAGGCATGCAGGCAAGCAAAATATCCATTCATATTTAATTAGATTGTAATTTTAAAAGACCTACATTTAAAAAAAACTAAACAACAAGAAAAAAACACATGTTGGTTTCCTTCATTTAATACATTTTTGTTGTTGGAGACGATTTCACTGTAGTCTAGCTGGCCTGGAACCTACTACTTAGACTGCTCTAGCCTCTGCCTATCATTTATAGTTTTTGCCAATTTAAGGACCTAAAATCTGAGACAGCAGGGCATTCAGGAAGTGTCTAGCATAGTCTGATGTTGAACCCTAGGCCTTAGGCAGCTTGCTAAACTGCCCACTAAGTGCATTCTTTGTCCACTCCCTCACCCCCTTGAACAAAAAGTATACTAGGGTTAGCTGTACTGTGGCATACTTGTAGATCGCTGAAATTGTAGCGGTGCAGAAGCCAGGAAAGTGATGATGACCCACAGCTTGAACAAAAGCCCATTAGCTCTCTGCCAATGTTGTTTCTTAGCTGTTGTCTTATGTTTGGGGGCCCTTAGTACCTTCATACATGTGGGAAGCCAAGATTGATAAATCTTGCCTGTGGTCCTGTGAATGCTTCCTTTTTCTGCCCGTATGACCTTTCAGGAGATCATCAATGAGTGGGATGAACAGGAGCGCATAGCCCAAGAGAAGGCAGAAGAAGAGAATAGCCTGTACAGATACCGAAGCAGGAGCTGCAGGGCAGCCCTGAGTGAGGAGGAGGAGGAAGAACTTGAGCTCAGAAAACTCTTCCCACTGCATGAAAAGGTAGCGGATTATGCTCTGTGGCTGTATTCATTATTTCATTTATTTCATTGAATGGCCCTGTTCTCTTGACCGTTCATACTCCTTCTCTCCATTTTCTGTAGGTTGTAATCAAACTCATTGTTCTATTGCTGTTTAGGACTTTGCAGATATTTTGATAGAACAAACTCTAGAGGAGAAAAAAGGAGCTTCAGAAAGGCAAGAAGAGGAGGAAGCCACAGACCCAGCTCTCCTGTCCCAGAGTTCAATGCAGGCAGTGATGCTGATACATCAACAGTTGTGCCTCAGCTTTGCACGGTCCCTTTGGTACCAACAGACTGTGCCACCACATGAAACAAAACACTATCTCAGCCTGTTTCTATCCTGCTATCAGACTGGAGCATCTCTGGTGACACACTTCTACCCTCTGATGGGTATGGAAATTCTCCTAAATGCTCTTGGGAAATCAAAATGAGTAGATGATTTTGCTATTTCTGGAACAATTTAAGATAACGAAATTACCATTTTCATTTAGTTTCCTGTTCCTAGTTCCCATAGCTTAAAATTTTTAAATCTTGATTTAAAAGTCTACAGTAGTACAGATTTTCATTAGTAGCCTATGAGAAAAGATGTGGATTTGATTTGTGTGTTGTTTTTTCTTGAAGTGTTTCCACTTTTTCTCTGGTTGTTTATTTTATATGATGCTAAGAGTACAACCTCAGTACCTCACATTGAGATACATTCTTTGTCTCTAACTTCATATATGTTTTAAAACAATCTGGGAACTCAGCAATTCTTTGCAACTCACGGAATCTGGTTTGACATCAGTTGGTTGCATGATGTTTCTGACATGAAACTTGCAATTACTCCATTGGAAAGAGCCTTTAGTCCCAGTTAGTTCATTGTTTCTGACATCTTTATAACTTCTTGTTAAACAATCTTATTGAGTTCACTGACTTCCCATGATCTTGTTACCTTGACAGGAGTTGAGCTGAATGAACAGCTCCTGGGCAGTCAGCTTTTGGCCTGCTCTCTCTCCTATAACACTCTGTATGGGGAGGCATCCTCAGACCTGATGATGAAGCCGGACGGGCCCTATGATTTCTACCAGCACCCCAATGTGGCAGAAGCCCGGCAGTGCCAACCTGTGCTCCAAGGCTTTTCAGAAGCTGTCAGTCGGTTGCTGGAGGACTGGCCAGAACACCCTGTACTGCAACAGGTAGTGCAACCAGCTAGGAGGAGGAGTGAATTGCCCAAGGACCTAAGTTTGCCCATAGGATGTGGCCTCAAACTGTCTCCAGTGATGATGTCTTGCATATTTGTACATAGACAAAAGGCTTACCTCTAACTCAGTAAGATCTTCCTCAAAAAATAGGGTAAACATGTCAGTTTCAGCAAATTTTACAGTAGCTCTTAATATAGGGAATAATAAAGTCAGAATCAGTCTTATTTCCAGAATAATACAATTTATAAGAGATTTCCTTGCCATGCAGTGGTGGCGCACACCTTTAATCCCAGCACTCGATAGTCAGAGGCAGGCGGATCTCTGTGAGTTTGAGACCAGCCAGGGCTCCACAGAGTCTCGGGTAAGATGGGAGGAGGATTTCCTTCAGTTAGGTTCCCTTCCACAGTTGTTTTTATAGGTATTTGTGAAACACAGAGTAAATCTATGTCAGGACTCTTCACAGTCAGTCATTGGCGATTCTACTCAGATACCCAAATCTTTTTCTTTTTTTTTTTAAGCTTCTCGTTGTAATGGACAGAATTCGTGGTTTCCCACTCTCCAGTCCCATCTCAAAGCTACTGAATGGCTTAGAGATCCTTCTGGCAAAGGCACAAGTAAGATGATTTCTTTTCCTTGTTTTAGTTTTTGGTATTTTGACAAGATTTCTCTTTTGACACCGATGTTAAAACAAAAGGGTACAATTTGGTTTGGAGAAAGATGAAGATTTTTGGTCTTTAAGTTGAGGTGAGATTGGTGCCAGTTTGGAGGGTGGGGCCTGGTGGCCAGGGCTCTAAGGAACTCACTGTGCGGGGACAGTGACAGCCTGTGATCATTCTCCATCCCCACACAGCCTCTACATTGTCTGCTGTCTTCCCACTTGACAGAAAGTAGTCAGGTGAATTTGTTCAAGGATCAAAGCTAGCAGCAGGAATTCTGACACAGCCACAAACTCTGCTTTTGTCTGTCTCTGACTTTGACTCTATTGTGTTGTAGCACAAGACTGCTTGTAATACGGTAGCGATTGGTGTCACAATGGGATTTGTGGTTGGTGAAAGTTATGGGCCCAGTACTCTTCTCTTAAGGAAAGTCCAGGGTGTTATTGAGGGGGAAGAAGTAACTAAGGGTTGAATAATGGCAACAAAGGGTCCTTGTTTCTTTAGGATTGGGAGGAGAATGCAAGTCGAGCATTGTCTCTCCGGAAACATCTTGATTTAGTCACTCAGATGATCATTCGGTGGCGTAAACTGGAGCTGAAGTAAGTGACCTCCCCCCCACCCCCCCGAGTTCATGTGTACCACGTGGCAGTTAGAGGTGTGCTCTAATCATGGAGTTTAAAGCCAAGCTTTAAGCAGACCATACATTCTACGATAGCAAACTGAACAGCTTCTCCATGACCGTCTGTAAAAATGGTGAATTTTTGCTATTGTGGTAGTGCACATCTTTAATTCTTGCACTTTGGAGGCAGAGACAGAATTGCTGTGAGATTGAAGTCAGCCAGGGCTACATAGTGAGGATGCTTCCCCCACCTCCTCAAAAAAGTGAGCATTTACATGTAAATTTGTGATTTCAACTGGATTTACCTAAATGTCTCTGTCTCCCACCCTGGTCAGTTGCTGGTCAATGAGTTTGGATAATGCCATGAGACGCCATACTGAGAAATCCACCAAGCACTGGTTTTCCATCTATCAGATGCTGGAAAAGCACATGCAGGAACGCACAGAGGAGCAGGAAGGTAAGGCCGGTGACCTTTGTGGGCTCTAGAGAACCAGTCATAAAGTTACGCTGTTCTGTATGTTTAGGAACTAACTCAGTGTAAGTTAGTAGTTAGCGTGCTTGAGTTAAAGCTGCTTCATACTAATGTTTTATAATTCGCAGCGAGTACATTTAATACATAACTTTCATACAGGTTTTATGTGGAAGTCAGTCACTGTAACCATAATCTTTGTTCAGTTTGGTGTGGTATTGCCTCCTTTGATGCGTAGTAAGTACACTGCCTGCATTTTAGGGGCGGGAGGGATGGTTAAAGGCACATATATGTTTTGTTCTTTGACTCTAAAGATGACAAGCAGATGACCCTGATGTTGCTGGTCAGCACATTACAAGCATTTATTGAAGGCTCTTCACTGGGAGAGTTCCATGTCCGACTCCAGATGTTACTGGTGTTCCATTGTCATGTCTTACTGATGCCACAAATTGAAGGAAAAGGTGAGGATTTTTTTTCCTCATTACCATGTACTGTTCATTTATTTTGAGACTTGGCCTAACTATGAAGCCGTGGCTTGCCTAGAGCTTGCTGTCCTGTGTAAAAATTGCTGATATCAGGGATTAAGTCATCACTACTTTAAATTGACTATAAATTGTATATTAATTAGAGTTGAGGCATAGTGTCTTGATTTTATGAGTTTTAGATAAAGAATTTAAAGGATTGGTTTAAAGAGGTTGTCAGTAGATCTGCAGTAAATCTGTTAGAAGTTGAAATGAAAATACGGCAGCAACCTGCAGTTTTGAGGAGTGCTAAGCTCAGATATGTTAAAACAAACTTGACTCTGGAATGTGCTATAATTTTATGGCATGGGTAATGGAGAAGGCTCAGGGTGGCACCAGAAGCAATATAGTGAATGTACTATGTTTGTTTCCTTTTTCATTTCTTCCAGATTCACTTTGCAGTGTTCTGTGGAATTTGTACCATTTTTACAAGCAATTTCTTGACCCAGTCCAAGCTAAAATTGTGGAACTTCGCTCCCCCATAGAAAAAGAACTTAAAGTAAGATTAGTAAATGTCATAATTACCCTTGAGAGAACAAAATCAGCCCATCCTTTTCTTTAGTTCTGTTCTTTGATCGTTATAAGAGTGAGGCAGGGACAAGGGGAAGAGGCCACAGACGCTTATTAGAGAGCTACCACAGGGAAGTCTGTGTGCCAGGTTACATGGGACATGTGCCATGAAGTGCCTTAGGGCAAGGAGAGTCAGCAAAGAGTAGGACTGAAGAGCCAACGCTGAGATGAGGACCTTGGCTAACTTGGTGATCTGTAAGCCGGAGTGCCTACCAGATGAGTTATTGGTGGTAGTATCACCATTGGTCATCATTTTGTTTTATTTTTGTTTGTTTTTCAAGAAAGGGTTCCTCTGTGTAACACTCCTATCTGTTCTGGAACTAGCTCTGTAGAGCAGCCTGGCCTCGAACACAACAGAGATCCCCCTGCCTGTGCCTTCCTGAGTGCTGGGATTAAAGGCGTGTGCCAACACCGCCCGATGATCATCATTTTTTCATTGATTTGAGGCAATTACATGGTTCCCCTTTTAGTTTTCTATGTATTCCCGAACACTTTTTTGGTTTGGGATGCTATAGCCTCCAACCTTTGACAAGTAGGTAACATAGGGAGAAATGGAGATGCAAGCTTTATAAAAGCCTTTTCCTGATCTTCCTTTGTCTTTCAGGAATTTGTGAAGATATCAAAGTGGAATGATGTCAGCTTCTGGTCTATTAAACAATCTGTGGAAAAGACACATAGGTAAGTTATCTTTTAAAACTGGGAGTGACCTTTCAAGCCACGATTCTGTAGGGTAGGCTGCAAAGAATACAATGTTTGCTCTTGCTGGCCTGTACTATGCTTATGCTTCCACGAACAAAATTGAAATGCAGGAAAAATGTATGCCTTGGGCAGAGCAGGTTATGTGCCCAAAGGGCTGGTCTTCTACCACCTACCAGCTGGTTATCTTGAGCAAAGCAACACCATTGTGGCTGGCTTCCATGTCCTCTTGTAGAAGAGGTGGGGTAACAGTATTTGGCATATATTTTCTCCTAAAAAATCCAAAATAATTATGAATACCTAAGGAGATCAGAATAACTATAAAAGATAAAAGGTATTGTATATGTGTATACGTATGCATTATAATTCTTTGCTTTCAAATTCCCTTACAATGGTGTGTTTTTAACCCTTTATCTGTTATTGTTTGAGATCAGAACCCTCTTTAAATACATGAAGAAATTTGAAGCTGTCCTGAATGAACCCTGTCAGTCTTGTCTGGTAGAGAGCAACAAGGAAGAACATCCTGACTGTTTGCCAAAGCCAACAAAGGAAACTGAGACATCGCCCATTCAGAGTCTGAACAGGGCACTGAGGGAGACCCTGTTAGCACAGCCAACAGCACACCAGGTACTAACTAGTCCGTGGATGCTGCATGTTTAATCCCAAGGCAGTTAAACAGGATCTTTCTGGTTAGGAGATGACCTGGGAACCAGACAAAGAATGCCTTTGGGATGTTCTTCTTTGGATCTGTATAGCATTTGGTTGTTTGCCTGGCCATGCTACAGAATTAGGCAGAAACCACGATCCAGTCAGTTGACTCAGCGGATAAAGTGATTGATCTCGGAATCCACATAAAGGTTAGAAAGAGAGAATCAACTCTGACAAAAATTCTGTGACCTGATTGCATCTAGACACATGGGTACATCTACAGATAATAAAACGAGCTAGTGGAGCGGAGTAGGTAGATGAGGAAGCTGCCCAGGGCCTGCTGAGTTCACGCTGTAAATGCTTGCTTGTGCTTCCTTGCCAGCACCATGTTTGAGATGCTGTGCAAAATTTCTGGAAATGTAAGTGACAGAGCTCTGAAGTGGATGCTGTCAGGTGGCTGCTCCTGCCACCTATCTTTGGGTGTGAGGAGCATTGCTCCAGAGAGTACTTTTACTGAGCTTCCCATCCTGGGATTCACAGAGTCACCAGTGAGGTCTCTGAGCTATTTTAGAATCATTGGATAAGTATAGTAACAAGTGCTCATATCTCCATATGCTGGCAAATTTCTATAGACTATTTATCAACTCTCTGCTGCCACACTCGGATCAAAATTTTTGATTGCTGATGGTGACAACATATGGATTTCAGGATCGGGGGATGCTAGTGATGAAAATGTGCCACAGTGGATGAAGTTTTCCCTTTAATTGATATTTGACCTCAACACCTGTGAACTGTCCTTGGGACCAGGAAGATAGGGATACACAGCCCATTTGCCTTGATTTGTACCTGAACACATTGGTTTGGTACCATGATGACCACAGTCTTACTGTTCATTGTATCTTGTTAGGTTAAAACCTTATGACATGCTAGGTCATCCACATACAAAAAAATAATTCAGGTTTCTAAACATCCACATATATGTGCTATATCTATTCCTGAGATGATGAATTTGTGTTTGCTGGACAAGGAGGAATGCAGAAGTTGGCGGATCTCTGTGAGTTTGAGGCCATCCTGATCTACAAAGCAAGTTTCAGAACAGCCAGGGCTACACAGAGAAATCCTGTCTTGAAATTAAAAAAAGAGGGGAGGATGTGACTGTTGCTCTGTTTCTTGGTAGGGAACTAACCTGTACTGTCTCAAAGACTTCCCTTACAGAGCGGTATCAGCTCGCTGGTCCTTTGTCTGTGGAGGGAGAGCTTCTGTGTCGCTTGCCGAAACTCTCAAAGCGAATGAAGAAAATATGCCTGGTGTTTATGAAGAAGAGCCCCCTACCTTACCTAGTGGAAAGCCTTGACCAGTTTACTGGTGAGTGCTCACAGCCAGGGCAAAAGTGAGACTTACTCTATCCCCCCCCCACACACACACTGCCCATGATGGCTGGGAATGTGGGACCTGTGTCTCTTTTGACATCTTGTATACTATTTAAACAAGTGTGTTAAAAATCAAAGTCCAAAGGCTGAGACCTGATAATAATGTAGAGGATCTTAATTTCATCCTTCTTTCTTTGCGTGCAAAGTCTTTTTTCTCTGAGACAGGGTGTCTCTTTGTAACAGCCTTGGCTGTCCTAGAACTTATACCATAGACCATGCGCTCGAGAGGCAGAGGCAGATGAATGAGTCTGTGTGGGTTTGAGGCCCAGCCTGGTCTACAAAGTGAGGTTCAGGGCTATTATACAGAGGAGAAAACCCTGTCTCAAAAGAACTAAATAAAGAAATGAATTAGAACTACAGATAAGTGCTTCTGAAGTTGTATAGATTAAAAGAGCATTTAGCTTATACTAACCTATAGGGAAGGAATGGAATACAATTATCAGAAATTCTCCTGGATGATTAAAATTCATGGTATAATGAGCTGCACAATTGGTACTCAAAAATAGGTTTGTGGGGGTTTTTTGTTTTGTCTTTTTTTTTTTTTTTTTGGTTTTTCTTTGGTTTGTTGGTTTGGTCTATTTTTAAGAGATACATTATTTTCCCATTTCTGTGCATTTTTACAAGTGTAGTTCAAACGATTGAACATTCGCCAAATGCTAGGAACTGTTAAGAGTGCAGGTGAAAGAGGAATGGTACTTACTGTAGCCCCCATGCCACAGGAGCTCCTAGACATAGAGCAAACATGCACACATTAATAAGGCCTTGGGATTTTATGTTTTCCCTACAGGTGAAGTGGTTTCTTCTGTAAGTGAGTTGCAGAGCTTAAGTGTGGAGCCCTCTGCTGAGAAAGAAAAGCAGCAGTCAGAAGCCAAGCACATTCTCATGCGGAAGCATCGCGCTCTGTCGGATCTCTTTAAACACCTTGCACAAATCGGTAAGGGATGCTCCTGAAACACTGAAAAGAGCAGTTACCAGCTTTCGTGTTTATTTTCAGGTTTTAGGATGTGCATGTGCGCCATGATCTGTGCCGGTACTAATAGAGACCAGAAGAGCGTCTGTTCCCCTGGAGCTGGAATTACAGTTGAAACTGAACACAGGGTCATCAGGAAGAGCAGCAAATACTCTTACCCACTGAGCCTTATCCCCAGCCCCTGTAATCAGCCTGGGGGTAGTGGTGACATGGGTGATTTGGGGAGACATGCCTGAAACATAAAGTACTAGACAGAGTTGTGGAATGTCGTTCTAAGAGTTGCAGGCACACATAGGAGAATGCTACAATGAACTACTGGTCCCCACACCTTTTCAGGTTTTGTGGAGCGGTACCTAGAACTGATATTTTCTGCTTTTGGTAGTGTTTTTACTCCCCTGTCACAGGTAGAGAACGGTGGTTTTCAGCATCTGAGTCACTTGGAATTGTGTTAAAAGGAGGGGACTTACCCTGTTTTAGTCGCTGCATTTCTCTATTGCCGCAGAGTCCAAGTCGGCCTCACACTCATGACCCTTCTCTCCTCCCGGCTCCTTTACCCCACGGGCTGAATAACATGTCACAAACTTTACTTTGACTAGAGGGGCATTTGGGGTGGGGATATAGCCTTTTCTCGCTGAGTTACTTTACTTTAACAAGTGCTGTTGATTTCCTAGGTCTGTCGTATCGAAAAGGCCTTGCCTGGGCCCGTACAAAAAGTCCTCAAGAGTTGCTTCATCTTCACCCATTAGATCTCAAGAGCGCGTTGTCTATAGTCAGCAGCACTCAGGAGGCCGATTCTAGGTTGGTTTGTTTTTAAATTGTTCGTTGAGGAAGTCACTAAACTTCCTTCGCGTGGTTGCCCCCTGCTGTTGGTCTGCGGTGCTAAGTGTGTGCTTTGCCGCTGGCCTGCAGCCTCACCCCGCGTCCTTGGCTTCCCTGAGGTCTGCTCGCTTGACTTGAATTTACAGCTGGGGATCTCTTAGTAGCCATGGGTTCTGCTTGTCTGTGAGTTCTAAAATACTCAGTTAGAGAACTGAACACCTTGAGACAGAGCTGTCTTTGTTGTTACCTACCTAGAGGTCTCTAAGCGATCTGCATGTGTTTTAATGTTCAGTGTCTTTGTGGGGCTTTAAATTTGAGTTGAACAGCACTGTAAAGGGGAAAGTTGTATAGCAGCTTCCTAGAGTTAGAGCTTTTCAAGATAATTTCCAAATGTGCTTGCAGTCTCATTTTGGTCCCCATGTGACTGAGAGTGAGCTGTCCCTCTCCTTTCGACAAGACACGTTTTCCAGTTTATTTTATTCTCTAGCACCTGTGTGGCCCCATGTTAAGGTGTTCCTGCCTTGCTAGCATTTTGTGTATGTCTATCCCTAGTTCTTTGTTCATGTCAGTTGCATAAGACATGCCTTCCTTCCATCATCAAGTTAGTTTATGAAGCTTTCCCTGGAGAAAACAGACATTGCTGCTGCTTGTTTGCCAGTAATTCTTCCAGTGCTAAGTGCCCTGCTCCTAGACACATTGATTTCATTGTTGACTCTGGCTTATACCCAATAGATCCCAAGTCTTGAGTCCTTGGGATCCTCAGTCGGCAGTTGTAGTTTAATACAATAAGTTGCTTGATTTCTTTTCTAGGCTCCTCACAGAAATTTCATCTTTGTGGGATGGGTGCCAGAAGTATTTTTATCGCTCTCTTGCACGGCACACCAGGCTTACTGCAGCCCTAGCAGCTCCTGTCAAGGTAGACTCACACGGGCTGGGAAAGCGTCTGCTCTGTTCGTTCGTGTCACCATCTTCATCAGACAGTAACAAGCTGGTTAAATTTAAATTAGTGTAATTTAGTGTGGCCCTAGAACAGCTTAGTTACAGTAAGTAACACCACATTTGCCAAGAGCACCACTTAACTCTCGTGAGTTGAGAACAGACCGCGTCTGCCCAGTTTTTGGTGTTATACTTCATTCCTCCTCATGGATGTCAGTGATCAGAAGCTAGTCTGAAAGCCACTGCTGGAAGACAGGATGCGCTGCTGCTCACACACACTATGTGTGTGTAAGGTCACCTGGGTTTCACAGAATAGCTTTTAGGGACTGGAAAGATGGCTCAGTGGTTAAGAGCACTGGCTGCTCTTAGGAAGGACCCAGGTTCAGTTCTCAGCACTCACATGATGCCTCATTACTGTCTGACTCCAGTTGCAGGACATCAGATGTACCTTCAGACATGTACATGTGCACATACATACATGCAGGCAAAACAAGTAAAGTCATAGTTTTTTTTTTAAGGAAGAAATAATTTCTGGTGGACCCTCTGGTGCATGTGTGAGGAGGACGGGTTATCAGTAATGCCTTCAGCGTGCTTTTTCTCTTCCTTCTGCCAGGAGATGGGCATGGGTAATGTTGAGAGGTGTAAAGGGTTCTCAGCGCACTTGATGAAGCTGCTCATCCGACAGCGTCGCTCCCTGACCACACTGACTGAGCAGTGGATCATCCTCAGGTATGTTCAGGTGCTGAGAGGACTAGCCTCCGCTCTCTGGAGTGGATTGGAGCCCAGAGAGGTCGGTAGAGTTTCTTTGAGCACTACTGCTTCATTTGATGCTGGGCACTATGCATGGACTGTGAAAAGCGGTCTGCTGGAGCGAGTTCAGGGCCCGGCAAAAACAGTAGGAAGAGTTCTGTGAGCTGGGTCTGGAATGAGGACCTTCACTGTGGATACGCTGATGGTCAGGTTGTGTTTTTGGTTGCAGGGCTTCCCAGTCTTTGGGATGGGATCAGGTCTGCCTCTCTCAGGCTTCTAGATTTCTTCAGTAGAAGCAGATGATTAAAAGATGAGGACATTAGGACCACCATCAGCATCTGTTGAGTGCATTCTTGGCTTAGAGACAATATTTCTAAACTGTACTCAGTTTAGCTCTATTATTTTGCTCAGTTCATTGGGGCTTGCTTATTTAGCAACATTAGCAAGGCAGAAAGAGTTGAAGTCACTGCAGCGCTGTGGCTGGTAGGTGGCTGGCAGGTAAGGTTCAACTGATAATGGAATGGGTTTTGATGCCTTTCCTGAAAGACTGTAGCACGTGTTTAATTTGGGGAGACATTTCAATAGATTTTTACCTGTTTTCACATACTTAGATGACCCCTCCAGCCCATCTGTGTGTAAGTGTAATCCTGTTTCCTCCTGGTGAACTGCTCCTCTTCCACTGAGCTACATCCCTAGCCCTTCTTAGTTACATGAGAAAGCACACTTTCTCAGGAGCACACAGACAAGACAGATTCACTCTTTACAAACAGCCTGGTGGCATGGCCGAAGATGCCATTATTCTTTCCCCACATTTTCCTGCACAGGAACCTGCTCAGCTGTGTACAGGAGATTCACAGCAGGCTGGCTGGGCCCACCGTTTATCCTGTGGCCTTCCCACCCCAGGACAGTGTGCAACAGTGGACAGAACGACTGCAGCACCTGGCTATGCAGAGCCAAATTCTGGTGGAGCAGCTCTTCTGGCTCTTCCAGTGCTGTCCCGGTGCAGACCCGACTGACAGCCACAGTGATGCTCCAGTGCAGGAGCAGCCTTCTGCCCTTCGCCTGGAGAGAATGGATGCCAAGGGACCAGTATCAGGAGCAAACTTACTTCCCTCTGATCTGAGCTACCCATCCCCAGTACCTACAAGTCAGCTACCATCTGCTTGCCAGATGCGGCGACCAGATCAACTTTGGCAACAGTCAACTGCAAGATTGGCAGAGCTACTGAAAACCATTAAAACTATGAAAACTGGTGTGGACAAAATCAGACAGCAGTCTTGTGAGACCCTCTTTCATACTTGGTAAGTGTGTCTCTCTTGCGTGTAGAGACTTCAGTCTTGGCTAAAATCATGAAGAAACTTGTGCATGATCTTGTTACTCAGCAAACCTACATGGTCCTTTGTGACACCTGACTGTAACCTTTGAGAGACAGCGTGTTTGTGTGTTAGAGGGAGGGAGAGTAGGTGTTGTAACCCTTCCTTTCAACACTGCTATTTCTGTTGCAGGGAAGATTTTGAAGTTTGTTCGTCTGGGCTGAGTTGTCTGTCCCAAGTGTCAGCACATTTGCAAGGCCTGGAGTCCTTGTTCATCCCTCCAGGGATAGAGGTTGAGCAGACGGACTCACGGATGGCACTAGTGGAAAGCCTGGAGTATCTAAGAGGAGAAGTTAGTAAGGCCATAGATGACTTCTCTGCCTGGAAAGCACGCCTGTTCGTGTCACACAGGCAAGGAGGTGAGAACTTAGAGCTCTGGTGCCGGGAAATTAACCCAGATTTTCCCTGATGACATCTTCTGTCCTGATGGAGGTTTGTGCCTGAGAGGAGCACAGGCTCACTCATCTGTTACTGCTTCCCTTAGCTTGAGTTAGCCTGAAATGCCTAAGGCCGATAGGTTAGAGAAACTCAGAGTTTCTACTCACCACCAGAACTATTGTGTTGTGCTTTGTTTTTGTTTGTTTGTTTGTTTGTTTATTTATTTATTTTGTATTCTTTTTGTGTTATTGAAATAAAATGATGGCTTCATAGGTTTAACAGACAAGGAATCTGCCCTTTTCACACTTGGCTCCACAGAGCTTCACGCAGTGACGACCAATAGTAGAGCACTTTACTTGCAGTCATTTCTCAATGAATGTGGCTCGAGATTCAGCTTTGCTCTGTACCGTGTTCCTTACTAGAAAACCAGATGTTGGGGGAAAGCTTTGTTGAAGACTTCGCAGAGCAAGTAGAAGCTGCCATCCGGGCCGTCCTCTGCATCATCCAGAGCTTAGCAGAAAGAGGTGGGCAGAAAACAGAAGACAGCACCGCTGAAAAGAGACCACAGGAAGAGGATGGTATGTCTGAAGGTGTGCAAATAACGTTAGAGTTGATCTGACTTTTAGTTAATGGTTTGTTTCTTTAACAGATGCTAGACATGGACTTCATGAGTAGAGACTTGAAAAGGTTTGTTTTGCTGTTTGTGTTGCTAGAAATGAAAGAAGAGGCAGCCTTTGAGAGACTGCAACCAGGACATCTAACGAAACTCTTAGAAGACGACTTCTGGGCCAGTGTGAGCACTTTACACGTCCAGAAAATAATTTCTTCTGTCTCTGAGCTGTTGGAGAGGTTGAAGTCCTACAATGAGGACGGCAGCACAACCAAGCACAAGGTAACCAGCTGCTTTTGGCAGACTACGTGCCCCTCAGAGTAGGTGAGGAGAGTGGCCTTCACCTCATTCCGTGGGCAGAGTTCTTAGCAGACCCCAGCGCCTAGCCCTCTGCTCTGACAGATGCAGAGCTGCTGGCCATCCAGAATGCCCGTTGTGTCTGTCACATCCCATCACATGCTCCTGGGTATAAACTATATCAGTAAGGAGCAACTTGTTTTTATAGGTCATTGTTATTCTGTGTCATTACATCTAGGGCCAACTCTGGTGTGTTAGTAAAATTTATTGATAAATCCTTTTTTAAAAAAATAAAATGCTGGGCTGAAGAGGTGAGGCATGTTAAGTGGTTAAGAATGTGCACAGCTCTATCAGAAGACCTGGGTTTGCTTCCCAGCACACACGTTAGGAGACAGTAATGATAATGCTGTGTGCTGTGTTTTGTAATCCCAGCACTTGGGAAGCTGAAGCAAGAGAATCACCAGGGCTACTTGGTGAGTTCCAAGACAGCCTAGGCTACAGGGTCAGATCCTATCTCAAAAATAATAGTAGTAACAATAGTAATAATGATGATGGTGTTGATGTTGTTAACTAGCTAAGGGGTTGGCTGAGAACATACAGTGAATGTTTGTAAATGTGTATAAGGAAAAAGTCTTTGAGCTAGGAGATGCGACTTACAATGGATGACTTTCAGCACATTCCCAAGTCATGTGGCACGGCCACTGTCTAATTAGAACGTCTCATCTCTCCAGGAGGGAATGTCTCTTCAGCAATGTAATTGGGCATTTGTCCTTCTCAGGTCTTCAGCCAGTCCTGCTGCTTACTAGTGCGCCTGGTACCCATGCTCTGCAGCTTCTCAGACCTTATTCTCTTCTTCCTGACCCTATCTCTGGCAACTCACCGGAGCACTGCCAAACTGCTCTCTGTGCTTGCCCAGATCTTCACAGAACTCGCCCAGAAGGTAAGGACTGTCAGTGTGGAATGTCACGGAACACACACACACACACTCACTCTCTCTCTCTCTCTCTCTCTCTCTCTCTCTCTCTCTCTCTCTCTCTCTCTCATTCACATCTCTGTGGGGCTTGCTGGGCATTTAAGGTGAGCTGGTTTATCTCCTTGGGATTTAGGGCTGTGTCTGAAAACTGATTGCTAAGCAGGTTTCCACTAAGGTCTTAAAACTTGGAAACCCCCTTGACCAAAGGGGCTGTCTAAAAGCCACTGCCTTCTTTTCTGTCGCCCTTTTCTCTCTGTTGATATGAAGTCTTCAGATATCTCTTGAGCTCGATTTTCAAAGTAGATCCTTACGGATGTTAGAAGTTAGATTATGACAGATTCAATGCAATGCCCATCAAAATCCCAGCAAAAGTCTTCAAAGACCTGGAAAGAACGGTACTCAACTTCATTTGGAAAAGCAAAAAAACCCAGGATAGCCAAAACCTGTACAATCTGGAGGCATCACAATCCCTGACTTCAAACTCTACTGCAGAGTTACAGTACTGAAAACAGCCTGGTATTGGCATAAGAACAGACAAGAGGACCAATGGAACACAATAGAAGATCCAGATATCAATCCACACATCTTCGAATACCTGATCTTTGATAAAGAAGCAAAAAATATCAAATGGAAAAAAGAAAACATATTTAACAAATGGTGCTGGCATAACCGGATATCAACATGTGGAAGAATGAAAATAGACCCATATCTATCACCATGCACAAAACTCAAATCCAAATGGATCAAAGACCTCAACATAAAGCCAGCCACACTAAACCTTATAGAAGAGAAAGTTGGAAGTACACTTGAAAGCATTGGCACAGGGAACCACTTTCTAAATATAACCCCAGCAGCACAGACACTGAGAGAAACAATTAATAAATGGGACCTCCTGAAACTGAAAAGCTTCTGTAAAGCAAAGAACACGGTAAACAAGACAAAATGACAGCCTCCAGAATGGGAAAAGATCTTCACTAACCCCACATCAGACAGAGGTCTGATCTCCAAAATATATAAAGAACTCAAATTGGACACCAAAAGATCACATAATCCAATAAAAAAAAAATGGAGTGCAGACCTAAACAGAGAACTCTCAACAGAGGAATCTAAAATGGCTGGAAGACACTTTAGGAAATGTTCAACATCCTTAGTCATCAGAGAAATGCAAATCAAAACAACTCTGAGATTCCTTCCATCTTATACCTGTAAGAATGGCCAAGATCAAAAACACTGATGACAACTTATGCTGGAGAGGTTGTGGGGAAAGGGGAACACTCATCCATTGCTGGTGGGAATGCAAGCTGGTACAACCCCTTTGGATGTCAGTGTGGCAGTTTCTCCGAAAATTAGGAAACAACCTTCCTCAAGACCCAATAATAACACTTTTGGTTATATATCCCAAGGATGGTCAATCATGCCACAAGGACATGTGCTCAACTATGTTCATAGCAGCTTTGTTTGTCATAGCCAGAACATGGAAACAACCTAAATGCCCCTCGACTGAAGAATGGATAAGGAAAATGTACATTTACACAATGGAGTACTGCACAGCAGAAAAAAATAACGACAGCTTAAATTTTGCAGGAAAATGGATGGAGCTAGAAAACATTTTGAGTGAGGTAACTCAGACATAGAAAGACAATTATCACGTGTACTCACTCATAGGTGGTTTTTTTTTAAACATAAAGCAAAGAAAGCCAGCCTACAAACCACAATTCCAGAGAAATTAGACAACAATGAGGACACTAAGAGAGACTTACAAAGATCTAATCTACATGGGAAGTAGAAAGTAAACAAAGACAAGAGATCTCCTGAGTAAATTGGGAGCATGGGGACCTTGGGGGGAGGGGAGCAGAGAAAAATGTAGAGCTCAATAAATATCAATGATAAAAAGGGGGGGCTCTTGGTGCTAGAGAAAAGAAAGTTGTTCTTCTATTAAAGACACAAGCACTATTGTGAAAAGCAGCAAAATTGTAGAGATTGTAGACCTGCCTTTAATTCAGAGACAGTGAAATGCAGAAGACGTGGCGCAGTATAGAAAAATACAGCTCTTGGACTCAAGTCGGATACTTTCCCAAGTAGATCTGACTGCACTTTAGTGTTCGTGTGAGCACCACCTTCAAATGACCTTTAAAATTTTTGTTTTCTTTGTTAGTATCCTGAGATTTCTTCAACTAAGTACAGTATAAATGAGGTAGGAAATTATAAACAGAATAGGGGTCTGGACTTGTAAACACTTAAATATTATTAGTCTCTAAAATGCTTGAGTTAAAAAATGAGAAGCTGTCCCGAGGCCTCATATCCCAAAGAATAAGTATTTGTCTTCTGTCTTTCTCGTTACTTGAAGAAAACTCTACAAAAGATAGTATGTGCATGGTAGAAGATGCCTTGATGTCCATCTCTGTCTGTCTGGGCTCCATGGCAGCACGGTGGCCTGGTGGCCGTCCAGACTAGAGCTACTGTAGTGGTATGCTCTGCCAAAGGCATCTGAATCTCCTTCCTGTGTGGACTCACTCAGCTGCGTGTATCTAAACACACCTCTCTTAAAATAATGTAGCTCAGAGGCAGGTAAGATGGTTCAGGAGGTGATGAAACTTGCCACCAAGCCTGACAACCTAACTTCAATTCCTGAAACCCATGTGGTAGAAGGAGAGAACCAATTCCTGCAAGTTTGACCTCCGCCACATGCATTGTAGAAGTATACAGCTAACTTTCCACATACGCATAGACACACAGAAGTAAATGAGTGTTAGAAAATATAAAGCCGGCAGTGGTGGCACGTGCCTTTAATCTCAGCACTCAGGAGGCCGAGGAAGGCGGATCTCTATGAGTTCAAAGCCAGCCAGAGACACACATAGAAACCAGTGTATGTGTAAAATGATAATGTAACTCAGCAAGAAAATAGTTGAGCATTTCTAGACAGCTTTCTGAAAACAATATACATCTTGAAATTAAGTGTGCTTAAGTGTACAAATCACACAGCTTCTCTGCATGGTACTGAACATTAATGTAGAGACACGGGGTGAAATTAAATCAATTAAAACATTTGAGACCACAGAAAACTGCTTCATTATAGCAAACTCAGTATTGTTCATTTTGGATCTCTGATCATTGGCAGCTTTTTGTTTTGTTTTGTTTTGTTTTGTTTTTTAGTGCATTTTTATCTTTGGGGTGACTAATAGCATGTTTTGTTACGTACAGCTTCTGATTGACAGCCATTAGTTTTAGTACTTTCTTGACAAGCTTCTTTGCACATGAATCAGTTTTGTTGCTTACTCATAACTGAGCCTGTCTCTTCTCCTCTAGATGTGTTCTGCCCTCTCCTATCTGCTCCGGGTCAGTGGTTTGCTCCTAAGTCACCACCCTAACTATCCTAATATATTTTGTTCATGTTTTTGTCTTGGCGACTTCACATTACTGTGTGCTAGAGACCTCTCCAAAGCTAAAATCTTAACGATGTCAGGCTGTGAAACGGCATGATCCCTGCAGAAGGAAAGACAGTTAAAGATCTCTCCTGCATTTCCAGCAGGATTGTAACAGCATTTGCTCAATCTTTTCCCCTTCAGGGCTTTTGCTTACCCAAAGAATTAATGGAAGATTCAGCAGGAGAGGGAGCAACGCAATTCCATGACTACGAGGGAGGTGGGATCGGAGATGGTGAGGGCATGAAGGATGTGAGTGACAAGATAGAAAATGAGGAACAGGTAGGTTCATACTGCTTGCTTAAGATGACTCCTCTACAGTGTCTAGTAAACTCATTACTAAGCCAACAGCCCCAGACTGCTGTGTGTAGTCCTAGTGATACTGGAACGTGGGTGGATCTTGAAATATAAACCTGAAAGTCACAGAACCTTGGCAGCTCAGCCACTGGTTATAATTATTACTTTTGGAAGGAACAACCTTGAAAATTGTTTTTAAATGTGGAGTTGCAGATGATTTCTACAGAGTATTTTGGGGGTTAAAGGCAATTGGTTTTATTTAATTTTTAAATTACTTTTTATTTATTTTGTAGAGGGGTGGGGTAAGGCATACACGTGAAAAGCTCAGGGAATGAGTTATGAAGTTCATCTCTACCATGTAGTTCTCAGAGAGCAAACCCACCAGTCCTAGTAGTAGGAATTTTAAGACTAAAAATATATGGTTATTACAAGTGATTATTAAATCAGTGTTGGCCAATAATATATTTTTGTCTTTTACATTGAAAACCAGGTGTGGCAATATATGCCCTTAACCCTAGCATGTGTGAGGAGGGCTAAGAGGTTCATCCTCTTAGTAAGTTTCAGGCCAAGCTGGACTATGAGATCCTATCTTAAAAATAATAATCATAAGACAAGGAAACTTTGTGGGGGTTTTGTGTTTTTAAATTGGGATCAGGAATGCTTTTGAATGTCACTATGCGTGGACATTGTTGTGCTCTGTAGTGTATCTGTCTCATGTACGTGTACCCTACGATTAGCCATTTCAAGTCGTCATCTGTAACCTAAAAGAATATGACGTTATTTCTCTTTGCCACTATTCTAATCTAAATCAAATCATAAATTTATATAAAAGATAAAATTACAACTATTTTGAGGCAGGGTCTTGCTTTGTAGCCTTGACTGGCCTGGAACTCAGATCACCAACCTCTGCCTCCCAGGTGATGGGATTAAGGGCATATGCTATCACTGCCTGGCACCTTTTTTTTTCTTTGTTAAATCAGTCCAAATTATTTTTCTTGTTATTTCAGTTTTTCTGTATTTCTCTAATATAATACAGTCATAAGGCAGACACTTCTCTGAATGGAAATAATTTAAGATTTAAATGATGAGAAACTAATAGAAAAGTACAATTCATTGCAAATATTAAGTTTTAACCTAATATTTTTTAAGTTCAACATAAATTTTTTTTAAGATATTTTTCTTTGTGTATTTGGAGGTTTTGCCTTGTGTATGTATGTGCCCCCAAGGGCCAAAAGATGCCCTTGGGTCAAGTTACAGGGCAGTTGTGAACTACCATATTGGAGCTAGGAATCAAACCCAGGTCCTCTGGAAAAGCATCCAGTTCTTTTTACCTGCTGAGTTATCTTTCTATCTCCAAGTGCACTGTTATTTTAAAGATCAAAGTGACAGAAACAAAGAAAATGGATGTGGATAATAAGACTGGTTGTGGGGGAGTGCTTAGTCTGGATGTTAGGCCAGGCTAATCCTCCCAGTTTCTGGGCATGCTACCACACCTAGCTGGATTGTTTTGTTTTTTTTTTTTCCTTTTCTTTCTGTGACAAAGTCTCTCTGTGTAGCCTTGAATGGACTGGAGCTCTTGCTAGACAGACTGGGCTAGCCTCAATCTCAGTAGAGATCCACCCGTACGTAACTCTGCCCTGGAGAGAGCTGTGATTGAAGACTTCCCAGGAGTGAACATCACTCTGGGAAGAGTTCATACTCTTTAAAATGTCTCTGGAATACTGGTTTTGAGGTTTTATTTGGTTTGTTGTTTTGCTTTGTTTATTTGTGGTAGTAATAGTGTTTTTATAATTCTCATGAAAAAAAGCCCAAATAAAATTCTGTATCCTCTGATTAGAAAAACAATAAAATAAAGCTTTACTCTAGAAATATAAAGCAAGCCTTCATAAGTCACTGCATGTGGCTCTCTTCATCCAGTCCCTGTACTGTGTTCTCTGTCCTGCTTCAGAGTGTTTCACACTCTTCACTTGGGCATTTGTAGTCTAGAACTGACGCACACAGGAAGCACAGCATTGACCAGTGCTCCTACGCTTTTTCCTGAAGGTAGAAGATACATTTCAAAAGGGGCAAGAGAAGGACAAGGAGGACCCTAACTCCAAGCCTGATACTAAGGGCGAGGATAATGCCATAGAGATGTCAGAAGACTTTGATGGGAAGACACATGATGGCGAGCTTGAAGAAGGTCTGAGATCCGTCGTTTCATTCTGCTTCTTGTAGAATCTCGATAAGGAGGCTGCTGTATTCTGCAATGAGCTGAAGGCTCCTGTGTGTGCCTGCTGTGACCATCTCCTGTAAGGCAGAGATTTACAGCTTTGAAGGTTCTCTTTTGAGTGAGCCATGACTTTGATTTTGTTGGATGAAGTGGCTCAGTGGTCTGCAGAGAAATCCAAAAACAACAAGATGAACTGCAACAGCTTGGCTCTGAATTTATTTAAGGAGTTTTTTTGTTGTTGGATAAGTTTTTAGTGACTTTTTCCTTAAGTATCATAAAAATATTAGGGAGCTAAGGGAAGTGGCTCAGGGAGTAAAAGCACTTGCCTTGGAAGCCCTAGGACCCTGGGTTCAGACCCAGAACCCAGCATGGATATCTGTAATCCCAACACTCGTAGTGGCAGATGGGAAGCATTCACAAGGAAAGAACCCTACAAGCTGGTAGCAAACTAACCTTACTCAGCAGAAAAATAGACCCTGTCTCAGAAAGTAGGAAACAAAAGCTGACGGCTGTGGTCTTCCTGACCGCCACACACTCAAGCTCATGAGTGCTCACACACACACAGTAATAAAGTCAAAGTATAGTAGATGTTTGTTACTAAACTGTAAGAACAAAATAAACACTGTTAAGCCTACCACATGAGCCACTTAATACTAGTGTATTTTTCCTGTTTGCGGCATATAGGCACATACATAGACCATACTCGGTTCTGCAGTTGGCTTTTGTTTGAAACATCTTATTAGTATTCCTCATAGCATTATAAGCATGACAATATAATTTTATAACATACCATCATCTGCCATGCTTGTGCCATAATCTAGTACTTAGATCTGATTATTGTCAAAAGCAGAGACTTCTAACTTGAAATACAGTGTCTTATTCTAAGCAAAGGTTTTACAGAAATGAATGTGAACTTACAGTAGAAGAAATGTGTAAATGATTGCTATTGAAACATAAGAATATACCTATCAGCAAAAGAAGCCAGCTGAATAAAGATGAGGGCAAGGAATTTGTCATCTGATGCATAGTTAAATATTTGAACAAACATAGTAAAGTAGTCAAAGAAACGATCAGGGAATGCAATGTCTATTCATAAATACAAATTGTAGCTAAACCTAAGTGTGGCTTCTAGATCCCGTAAAGTGTCCTCCCCAGCATCAAAACCAGGCATCCCAGCAGCTTCTACTCTTTATTCACACATGAAAGTCCTTTTCCAAATGATTTACAAAACTTGTTAGAAATACTTGTTGTCTTCCCATAGTGTTCTATAGAAACAGGCGGTAAATCCTAATGACACTTTGGCCAGGAAGTATCTTTGCCTTTTACACACAGACTTGGATTGGTTGAGGGACCTGCCTAACTAAGCTTAGCATGTTCCCTTTCAGAAGAGGATGATGAGAAATCTGATAGTGAGGATGGAGACCTGGATAAGCAGATGGGCAATCTCAATGGAGAGGAAGCTGACAAACTAGATGAGAGACTTTGGGGAGATGATGAGGACGAAGATGAAGATGATGACAGTAAAGCTGAAGAAACAGGACCAGGAATGGATGAGGTAATTAAGAGTCCCCCTCCCAGAGTTCAGGCTGCAAATGAGGAGCTGGTCCTTCCATATCCTGCTGTCTTTTGTTTTTCTTCTCTTTCTTCCATCTCTTTCCTTCTCTTGTTCACACTGAGAGCTAATAGCAGCCTGTCCTAGTCCTCCCATGTGTTCTTATGGAGGAAGGAAGCCAGTTCTCCCAGTGCAGCTGCACCCCAGCTCCTAGCTGAGAATGGCAGGGTGGGTGGATAAGAGTATGGTGTGTCAATCAGACCCACTCCACCCTATTCTTGCTGCTGTGAGGGCTGTCTGCCCATCGTGAATAGTGCCCAGTCATCTCTGGGTTGGGCCTAACAGCAGAAATCATCTGTATCTTAGGGCCAGTCCATCTAGAAGCAGTTTCTTGGATGTATGACAGTTTTTTTTCTTCATTTAGGAAGATTCTGAGCTTGTTGCTAAAGATGACAACTTGGATGCTGGGAATTTGAACAAACATAAAAAACATCAAAATGAGAAAGAAGAATCAGAACCTGAAGACATTGAAGAAGGCCAAGAGAAAATTAATGAGCAGATTGATGAGGTAGTGAACATTTAGAAGTGTTTCAGTCTCCTGACTCAAGACTGCAGTTCTTTGCATGTCTTACAACATTTTTTTTCCTTCCTATTTATTGCTTCCTTTTGCATGCTTCATGGAAGAGTATGTATCAGAGCGAAGCATGGTAGCATGCACTCTTGTAATCTTAGCATTCATGAGGCTGAGGCAGGAGGACTGTGAGTTCCCATCCATCTTGGGCTGCATAGTTGGGGAGGAAGATTGTAGCATTTTGTAAATGTATCTTGTTTGTTTGTTCGTTTTTTTCAAGACAGGGTGTCTCAGTGTAGCCTTGGGTGTCTTAGAACTTGCTCTGCAGACTAGGCTGGCCTCGAACTCACAGAAATCCACCTGCCTCTGCCTCCCAAGTCCTGGGGTTAAAGGTGTATACCAGCACCACCCGGCCTTGTGAATGTATCTTAACTATTGGTTTTTGCTAATGTAAGTTTTGGGTTTTAACATAACAGAGTCTATATAGAAGATGAAATTTGAGGTTCTAACATGAAAGACTGAAAAATACTATTAAATGACTAAAGTATGCTAGTAATATTAAGAAATCGTGGTCTTTGGTTTTGTAAAGAATTTTTGCTCTCCCTGTTCTCTTTCTGCTGTCTCAAAGAGGGAATATGATGAGAATGAGGTGGACCCCTACCATGGCAAGCAGGACAAGTTGCCAGAACCTGAGGCCCTAGACCTTCCGGATGACTTGAAACTTGACAATGAGGACAAAAGTGGTGGGGAGGACACAGACAGTGAGGAAGCAGAAGGTACGTCTTCCAGGGCGCCCGTAGCTAGAAGTCCGCTGCACTGGGCAGCACTGATTCCTTTTTGGCCAGTGGCGTGACAGGGTCAGAAATACTGTTTTGCTATCTCCATTTCAATTTGAGTAAACCTATCACGCACAGACCAGCACACCTCTTTCTCTTCGGTTGTCCCTTCCCCTCCTTACTGTTTGAATTGCTACTCCTCTTTCTTCGGAGCCACCACTGTGCCATCTCGTGGGTCAGCGTGCACACTGTGCAGGTTTAGTCTACCAGGGCTTTTGTGCAGCTCTTCTAGAGGAATGAGGGTTTCAGTTACTGGCTTCGATGTCTCCATCTTAAAATACGAATTTGTGATATTGGAGAATGAGAGTGAATAAGAATAAGCCCAGGAAAGTCTCACATACTGTGGCAGTAACCTGGAGCCTCTGCTAACCCAATTCAGGCGTAGGGATCCCGCTAAGGGTAACAGGTGGGAACTCATTCGTGCTGATCAGCCTCACAGAAGGACGCTAGGTAGCTTCCCTGATTTAACTGAGTTACGTACCTAGGAAAGCTAAGTTTATGTATAATTTTTAGATATGTTGAGACAAAAAATGTTACAAAGACTGATTGAAAGACCATTTATATAAAAATCTTAATTTGGAATTTGACTTTATTTTGGTTTTTCAGGACAGGGTTTCTCTGTAACAGTCCTGGGTGTACTGGAACTTGTGTTGTACACCAGACTGGTCTCAAACTCACTGAGGTTCGCCTGCCTCTGTCTCCTAAATGCTGGAATTAAAGGCATGCGCCGCCGCCACCCAGCTTGGAATCAGGCTTTAATCCCAAATGCCAACAACCAAGCACACATAAAATTACGATTAAAACTACTAAGGGTATAGTATGTTATCCTTCTTAAAATACCCATTTTATTTAGGTTCTTTTAGACCTGTCTATATGAACCAAAGGACAGTTATGTTAGACAGTTACTGGCTAATAGCTTTCTGAAGGATCTAAAATATAGGGAAACACTTATAAGTAAAATTTGGGACCTCGGGGAAATGCTTGCTCTGCTAGCATGAGAAGCTAAGTTAAGCTCAGCACCCATGTGTATTTGCCTGCTTACATCCCTGTACCACGTGGGTGCCTGGTGCCAGAAGAGGGTATTGGGCATCTGGAACTGCAGTTAAAAAGTTGGTGAACTACCTGTAGATGCTGGAAACTTACCTTCGTTCTCTGGGAGCCATTTCTCCAGTCCCTCCTCAAATAATACTTTAAGCTTTGTTGTCCATAGTTCTCTCTTGCAGATACTTAGCTCTGTTGTTACAGAGTAGCAGCTGTTGTAGGCAATGAACAATTAAGTGGGATAAACACATTCCTAGGCCTTGAACAATAGAGCAAACACATAAATAGCATGTATTTGGCTGTGTTCCCAGAAAACGTCACAGACAGAAATGTAGGAAACTATTTGATCTGTGGGCTATAGCTTGCCAATGCTTGGCCTAAAAAATAAGACTAAAACATTTTTTATATGTGTATGTTATGTATACTAGTATTTTTGTCCACATGTGTGTCTGCACACTGGAAGATGGCATTGCATCCCATGAGGCTACAGTTATAGACAGTTGTGAGTCATCATGTGGGTGCTGGGAACTGAACCCAACACATCTAGAAATGTGGGCAGTGTTCTCTCTTATCTAACTACCTCCCACCTTTAGAAATCATGAGTTTTAAAAATTGTTGTTTCTGTCAGAAGAGAATCCTTTGGAGATCAAAGAAAAAGCAGAAGATATGGAAGAAACAAACCACGAAACTGAAGAGCCTGAGGCTGATGGGAATGAAGGTGACAGTCCACAAGAACCTGAGGAAGGCCCTGGGGAAGGTGAGGAGAATATGGATACAGGAGCTGCTGAGCACGACAGAGATACAGCCAGCCATGCAGAAGAGCACTCTGAGGAGGAGGAGGAGAAGAAGGAGGAGAAAGAGAAGGCAGAGGAGGAGGACAGCACTGCCACTGATGGAGGTGAAGAAAGCAGTGCCAACCCTGCTGACCAAGGTCTCCAGCCCCAGGTACTGTGGGATATGGAACCTTTCTTGTATTAAAAGTAGTAGAAGAGACATGTCATTTCCAGCAGAATCTTGTAAGCTATTTCTTCATTACTACAGAGTCTGCTCCATAGAGCATCTCCCCCGCTTTTTAGCAAGGAGTAGGGCATCTGCTTCCTGGTAGGCCATCCCCAGAGCTTATGTGTTTTTCCTCTGCAGAAGGAGGAAGAGGAAGGGGAAAAGTCTGGTGGTGAAGAGGAAGTCCCAGAGGCCACAGAGAGAAAGGAGCACGCCTCCTGCGGACAGACTAGTGTGGACAGTGTGCAGAGTGTAGAGGCTGTGGAGCTAGCGGGGGCTGCACCAGAGAAGGAGCAGGGCAAAGAGGTGAGACCCCGTCCCCAGTGTCTGTCTGTCTGTCTGAAACCATGTTCTCTTTGGCAGGTTGGTGTATATGGTTTCTATTGTCTTTTGTTATTGTTGATGTCTAAAGAATCGTCTCCCATTCTGGCCTTTTTGTGTATTCTTCTCAGGACACACAACAAGAATGTGTGCTGCAGACTGTGTTTGAGTGATGTGCTTACTTTAAAATAGTCACTAGACTTACAGTTCTGTGGATGCTTTAGTTTTGTGTTACTTTTCCAAAAACTCCCCAAGAAGAAAAAGGTCAAATTTGGACTTCACGCAGAAACCTGTGCATCTAATGGTATTTTGAGTTTCCCCTGTTGTTCAGTAGGCTTCTAAATGTTCTGGTTTTATAAGGAAACTATTCCGTCTTGGCCTAGTGGTAATGTGTTCTAAGGGTAGCACCTCAGATGGCTGGTGCTGGTGCTGTGGGAAGAAGGAATATCACTGAATTGCTCCTTCGCTGCTCCAGGCCCAGCCCTCCCCAGCAGCAACGGTATTCATCATCCCACCACTATTCATTGAGCACTCATTAGGTGCTGAACATGTTCATTAGTCAGAGCTCCAAGAAATAGATGCTATTGTTCTGTTTTCTCCATCTTATATTTGAGGAAAATAAGCCTTGGTAAAATTCAGTGACGGCCCCTGGGTATGTGACTGGTTGATGATTGAGCCTGGTCTGTCTGGCCTTCAGAATAAGACCTTATGCTCCCATAGACAAGGAACAATCAGCAAAGCCAGGGCCCTGGATTTATTTCAGTTTTGTGTTGCTGTCCACAAGCAGGGCTTCTGTTAGGGGTGGAATTCTGCATCAGGAAGGCACACAGGGGAGTTACCCCCTGAGACTAGTGGGCACTGAGAAAAGCTGAATCCATTGCAACACGGCAGCCATTGCTTTAATAGCTTCTCCCCTCCTCCTTTTCTGATTTGGGTTTCTTAGGAACATGGGACTGGAGCTGCAGATGCAAACCAGGCAGAAGGACATGAATCCAACTTGATTGCACGTTTGGCCTCCCAGCGACAGACCAGCAAAAATACACAGGTTTCTATCGTTCTTTGGTTAAATTTAGATGAAGGCAGGTAGGAAAAGTGAAGAAGTTTAAAAGCAAATGATGGGGCTAGAGAAATATCTTAGCAATTGAGCACTTACTTGAGGACCCAGGTTCTGTCCCAGCACCTATGGAACATGGCAGTTGACAGCTGTCTGTAACTCCAGTTTTGACCTCCATGAGCTCTGCATACACATGAACACACATACTGACTGTTGAAAAACCAACAGCAAACGACCACATTTCTAGCCTTGGCTCGTTTACCAGACCTCATAATTAGCCTTAGAAGACTCCGACCAGGTTTTTCCAGTGGCTGCTGCTCCTGCTCTAGAGCTCAAGAGCTGTGTGCAGCACCAACAAACCAGGCTTACTTTTGACATTGCCCATGGTTTTTCAGACTTAACAGTTTTTTAAAATATATTCATGCCCATGAGATGACTATACTCAAAAAGCAAACCAACAGTCTCCTAAAAGCCTGTATGCTGTTCTGTCCCTAAACCACCGAGAGGACCTTTCACATAGAGAGTCAGTGCTACCAGTTTCACTTATACACATGATACATATGGATGTTTCTTTGCTTTCTTAACTTTGTTAGTTATATCATAGATCCAGTCATGGTGGTATGTACCTTATATCCAGCATTTGGAAGGCAGAAGCAAGGGAATCAGGAGTTTAAAGGTTATCTTAGCTGCATAGCAAATCCAAGGCCAGTCTGAGCTTCAGAGTGGGTGGAGGGGAACCAAAACACAAAACTTTAGTGAGGAATTCCACTGTTGTGTGGCTATCCCTGATTAACCTCCTCCCTAGGGATGAGTTTTGGTTGTTTTGAGGTTTTGTCATTGCAGACAAGGTTCTGATGATCTCATTAATCCTGCAGAGTTTTAAGAGGAAACCTGGGCAGGCTGACAATGAACGCTCCATGGGTGACCACAATGAGCATGTGCATAAGAGGCTGAGGACTGTGGATCCAGACAGGAACCCTGAGCAGGGCCTGGCCCAGCCCCAGCCCCAGGCTCGGGTGGAAGACTCAGACACGTTTGAACATATTAAGCAAGGCAGCGATGCATACGACGCACAGACTTACGGTATGGTGGTGGGAATACTCTGCTTTTACTCACAAAGCGATCTCTGACATTACACAGTATGACTGTACATGCCAGGCAAAGTAGAAGAGGGGAAAAGGCTTTTTAAACTGTTTTCTCTCAGTACATACAGTATTTGTGTAAGGCAGGAATACAACTTGTTCTGGTACTAAAATAACCGTATCCTGGGTTAGCCCTCTATCCTCACAGACAGCTAGCCACATGCTATAATCCTGGTGCTGACTTTCATTTCTTTGCATTGAACATTCTTGAATGTCCTTGAATGGTGACCAGCTATAATAGAAACTGGAAGGAGAAAGTCAGTGGCCAGTCACCCCAGTTCCTGTCTTTCAGTCCTCTCTTGTGAAGTGAACAGAAATGATTATAATGCTTCTTGTCTCTGACTGTATTTGGAACAACAAAAGAGAAAGTTGATCACTGTATTTATGGTTGGTCCAGATCCTTCCGCAGGCTGGAGCCTGGGCTTGTTTCTTCATTACCGTAGGCAGTGTCTCATAGCCTCTCATAAGGCAAGACTCCACTGTGGGGCTCTACATAGATCCAGTGTATAAACACCAGATGACTTGAAGTGATGGGCAGTGAGTAGTGAATGGGACCTGAGCTCTGGTTGTTAACTCGGTTGGTAAGAGTGCTTCCCTAGTGTGCCCAAAACCCTGGATTTGATTCCCAGCTCTACATAAAGCTAAGTGGGCTGACTACTTCCCCATCACTCCAAAGCATTACAAGTTCAAGGACATCCTTGGCAGACTTGTGGCCAGCCTGCGCATTGTGAAATCCTTTGTTGTGGGAGAGAAAGACAGAGACTGAATCAAGCCTAGTCTAGTCATAGCCTTGGGAAGAATATACTCAGCTTTTGCTCTATGTCAGAGACATTGGAATTCTTGGTTATATAATTTCTCAAATCTCTGGGAGCCATGAGGTCTTCAAATTGAACTTGTCCAAGATTAAAATGCTGAGACTCTTTCTGTGCCCTGTTTTATATTAGTTTGTCTACTTACAAGTTTCTCCAACCATGGTTCCAGTAGCTGCTCCAAAGTCACATGCCCACACTCCACACCGGTTTCTGTTTACATCAGTAAAAACCCAGATAAATGCCTGTTTCTCTTGTTATGTGTATGTATGCATACTATCTCTGTATCTTCTCTAGGAGGTAGACAATGGGCAGTTACATCAGTAGGACAGTGGGAGCTGTTCAGGCCCAAAAAAGTGTCTGAGTCCCATGGTTGGTCAGTGGCAGAACCAGTGTTAGTAGAACTTGAAAGCCAGAAGTGACAGACTGTAATCCATTCAGCATCGTTTTACTCTGCGAATAAAGTAAGTTTTCTCCCTCCGTGCATTGTTGGCAGATGTGGCCAGTACTGAACAGCAGCAGACGACAAAGGACGCTAGACAGGACCAGGAGGATGAGGAAGCAGAAGATATCTTCATGGATACAGAAGAGGAGCTGCTCAGAGCAGAGGACACAGAGCAGCTGAAGCCAGAGGCAGTGAAGTCAGACCCTGCTGCGGCCTCTAGTGAGCCCTGAGGAGGGAGGAAACTGGAAAGCCCAAGGCTGTCTAGTTCTTGCACTGTAGTGAAATCTGTTCTTTGTCCTTTCCTATTCTAATCTCTGATTTTGGTGAAAATAATTCACCTATCATAATCTATTTGAGATACAAAAGAAGGTCTTGCAGAATATCCATCATCAGGTAAAACAGAATTTCTGAGAAATTCATGTGTTTTTGTTTTTTTTGTTTTTTGTTTTTTGTTTTGTGTGTGTGTGTGGTTTTTCGAGACAGGGTTTCTCTGTGTCTTTGGAGCCTGTCCTGGAACTAGCTCTTGTAGACCAGGCTGGTCTCGAACTCACAGAGATCCGCGTGCCTCTGCCTCCCGAGTGCTGGGATTAAAGGCGTGCGCCACCACCGCCCGGCTTCATGTGTTTTTTTTTTAAACATATATGGAAAAACAGAAGAAGTCTGTCTACTGAAGTTGCATAAAATGTTCTTGATCATTAATTATAGAGATTGTTTTTTAATTACATTAAGGCACAAGCATAGAGGAAGGAAAAATATTAAAGAAATAAAATGAGGAAATGTATATGAAAAGATTTCATGGCTAACCAAATTCTGTTACAAGGCAGTTTGCTATTTTGGTCTTTGAAATAGGATTCCATGATATAGCCAGACTGGCCTAGCACGCACAATCTTCCTGGGTGTTCCAGTGCTGACAGTACAGGCCTGCACCACCACATACACAGGTCATGTGCTGGATGTGCATACTCTTTAAACATAAATAGCTTCCACCAGGATAATAAATAAAAATTCTAAAGGTTGTAGCAGATTTAAGAGTTTTTCTTCTGCCTCATTCCTGTTGGCAGTGACAACGGAGACTACAGGACGTAAGGAATCAACATGGAGCAGAGACAGGTGGAAATTGTTGAGTGAGGGCAGGCAGTCGTGAAAGATCAGTCTTACCTAAATAACGTGATAAATGAAACTATATCTTTCTATGAATACAGGCTCTCATGAGATGGATATGGACACTCAGACAGTTAAAACAAAAGAAGACCAAGACCCAAGAACAAGCACCTCTCACCAGGAGACAGAGAAACCAGAAAGAAGCCGGGACTCAACCATTCATACACTTCGTCAGTTCCTTGTGGATCCAGTTTTCCAAGTACTGAACTCACAACTCTGTTAATTTTTAGTTTAAGTTACTTAGAACTTCTATGGAATAGCCCTTTGTTTGGAATATCAATTCTTATCAAAATTGTTAAGAGGACTTTTGGTGTGACAGCAATCTTTTAGTAAATACATACATCCTTTGTTAAACTATGAAGTCATTCCAGACTCATCCAGTGTGTAGCGCTGGTTTTTAGCATTGGCTATTAGGGTGACAGTGTTAAGGACAGCTAACAACCCATGGCATTATGTAACAGTAACTTTACTTTCTGTATAGGAAGAAACGTTTGGGGAAGGTGCAGAGGTGGTCAGTGGGGTCTCTGTACTTGAGTACAGGTGGAAGCCAGAGGACAGCCTCGGGTGTCCTTCACTGCTGTCCACTTTTTTCCTTTTTGAAATTGGTGTCTCTGACTGGCCTGGAATTTTTCAAATAGGCTAAGGAGGCTAAGCAGCCAGCTCCAGGGATCCATCTATCTCTACCTCCTAGTGTTGATATTATGTATCAGCGTGCCTGGCTTCTTTTTGCATGGGTTCTGAGGCTAGAATCCAGGTCATGCCTGCAAGACATGTGTTTAACTAACTTAGCCATCTCTCCATCCACATGAGGAGCCTTGTAGCTGATCCTTCCCCGTAGTAATTTGACTTCATGGAGATAGAGGTTATCAGAAAGTAGGTGACTCTGGAAGAAAAACCCCTGATGTCATCTGGTCTCCACATGTACATGCGCGTCTGTGTACACATAAGAAAAGAAGTCTCAGTTTATTTTGTTTGACTAGGCTGTATTTTAATTGATGAAAGTTTTACTCATCCATGTGGTCTTGCAAACAGGAAGTGAAATCATTTGATTGCCCCCTTAAATTTGTCTAAGTTGTGAGTTCAGACATACCTGCAACAAGGTCACACTGTAGAAAGACAGCCAATGATAAGATGTTGATTACAGCCTGGGCCACCACTTACCAGTAGCTTTTCCTTCTTAGCCCCTTTTAAAAGATGTCAGTGAGCTGAGACAGGAGATGGAGCGACAGCTGGAGACCTGGCAGGCTCATGACTATGGGAATGCAGAAGAGGTAAGTCAGAGCTTTCTTTCCACAAAATCATTTGCCTGAGTTTGTAGGATACAACTCAGTAGGTTCTTGGCTCCAGTTACATTGTAAAAGGGAGAGACCAGTAGAAAGTATAGTCAGAATCTAATTTAAGCCTGGGCATCCACTGTTTGTACCTGCTTTGCCACTAGAGCTATAGTCTCATTAAAGCAGACATATGTATTTGGTTCCTTTAATTTGCGTTCCTGGCTTTATAAAGGAAGCTAGGGAAAAGGTCATGCTTGTGGTCTTGCAGATCTTCTAGATCTTTGCTGCTGTGGAGTGTCTTTTCTTTAATGGTTTAACCTCTAAATATAGAGGTGCGTGTGCAAACCTCTATTCTGTGTGTATATCATCTTTCTAAATATAGAGGTGCGTGTGCAAACCTCTTTTCTGTGTGTATCATCTTTCTAAATATAGAGGTGCATGTGCAAACCTCTTTTCTGTGTGTATATCATCTTTCGTCCGACCCGTGTATATCGTGTTCTGCCTGTGTGTCCATGGATCGGTGCTGCTGGGGGGATTGCTATTTGTTGTCGCTTTCCCTCTGAAAACTGGTGAGAGCTCAGAGTGGCTACATCAGCCTCACCCAGAGGTCCTCATTCACACATGCCGCTGTGCAGGGCATGCATATCCTGTTCTTTAGGTAACAGGAGGAAAGTGTTGATTTGTTTGTGAGTTCCCATTAACTGGCCTATTGCACCCTTTTTCTTGGAACTGTAGGTTATCAGTTTGGGGGCAAGGGAACATTTTTATTGATTTAGTTGAATTGCTGCTTGCTGAGAAAGGCTTTAAAGTGCTTTTGCCAAAAAAGTTCATGCAAGTTCTTTTCTGCTTCAACAGTCTAATAATAATTCTGTTTTGCTGTCCTAGGAGAAGGCTGCAGCTGAGATGTGGCAGAGTTACCTAGTCTTAACTGCATCTCTTTCACAACAACTGTGCGAGCAGCTTCGTCTGCTGTTAGAGCCCACACAGGCAGCCAAGCTGAGGTAAGTCTTTCCTCTTGAGGCCCTTAGAGGTCAGTGTCAACCATTTATAACACTGCCACTTCTGCTATCTGGGCACCAGTGTGGTGTTCGATACTGCTACTGTCCCCTGTTAGCTGCACATAGTAACCGTGTGTGTGTGCTCTTCTGTGGGAAAGAAGTATATGCATGAAGGCAGTTACATTACTGCTGTGTGGAAACAGCCTTAGATGTGGTGCTGTTCCCTGTGTTCCCTGTGCTGGTGTGGTGTGACTCAGCCATGACTAAGGCCGCAAAGATGTGGTCAAAGTCATGGTCTAGAACAGGAAAGAGAAGCATATAGGACTTTGTTTTTAAATACAGAAAATTGTATTTTCTAATTTTATAAAATGTGGCTTAGCTTTTCTGGAAAAACTTAGTTACTGCAGTCAGATCTTGGACCAGGGCTCTAGCTGGCGGTCGGAAGACTAGCCTGCAGTCTTCAGTGAATGGTAGCACCTTTGCCCGAGGACTAGTTACCTGACACTCTAGTTTTAAGTTATTACTAACATGATTTTTGTCTTAAATCTGAGGCATGGGACTGTGTTCATCTTTCCTGTAACAGGGGGGACTATCGCACGGGCAAGCGGCTGAACATGCGGAAGATCATTCCGTACATTGCCAGTCAGTTTCGGAAAGACAGGATCTGGCTTCGGAGGACCAAGCCCAGCAAACGGCAGTATCAGATTTGTTTGGCTATTGATGATTCTTCCAGCATGGTAGACAACCACACCAAGCAGGTGAGGAGAGCGAAATCCAAGCCATGCTGTCCAGGCTGTCGAGTGTATCCGGACAGTGGGCAGAGAGGATGCGGTGACTGGGCTTAGGATGGTGTGTGCTTTTAAGGCCTGAAAGGCAATTCCATGATTGCACAAATACTTTGATCCCTTACTGTTTTTATGCTGAACAGTGTTTATTTTCTATAAAATGCAAAAATTAAGCTGTTTTATTAAACTGTTTTGATTGCATATCACATGGTTTCTGAAACTATTGTCTATTTGGTTTCTAGGGGATTTTTTTTTTGTTTTGAGGGTTTTTTACAGTGATGTTATTATCTAGCATAAGCCAACAACTGACCTAAAATATGGGTGCTCTCCTAGAAAATCTTAGTAAGTACCCTCTTGTCGGGGTCCAGCCCCAACATAAACTATCGGGAATAATTGAGACACAGTTTACACAGCAGTCTCAGAAGGGAGTCCCAGGGTTTATTTGAATCCTGAAGATCACCCGTGTTTATCTCACAAGGGAAACTGAGGGGGAAGTTCATTAGCATTTTGCTTTCAGGGTAGCAGGCCTAAAGTCATGTCCGCAGCTCTGTCACTTGCTTGGAATTAACCCCTCTTTTCCAGTCTGTCCCCATAATTACAAAGAAGGAGCAGGAGAACATCAGCATATCCTGACCTCAGGAGACAGCCAGTCTGAAAGTGCTTTTAGCACCTCGGCTGCTCTTGTGGCTTGAGAGCCTGTCAGTACAGTGCAGAAATATGTGGCCTGTAGGATATTACCCCACACCCTCTTGAGTCTGGTTCCCATCCCACCTCACCATAACTTGGGGCAGCTTATCAGTTTTATACTTTCTGGAAAAAATTGAGGATTATAACAGTCCCTACCTCAGTGATAAAGATTAAATGTGTATTTAAAAGTACTCAGTGTAATGCATTTTTAACTAATTTGTTCTAAAACTGTGCTGTCGTTCATGTGGGTGGTGATAAGATTTCTCATTTTTGCTTTTTAGTTTTCTCACAGTTCTGTGTGGGCTTTATATCTAAGCTATGTGTTGGTTGACTTGGGAATATAGAAGATAAAAGAATTCTTTAAGATAATTCTGACCCAGAAATTGAAAAGTAAAGAAATGAAGGAGGGTTTGTTTTTAAAACTAAGTCTGTGTTCCCTTCATTCATTCCCTTGTCCTTTATCTGTAGACTACTTACAGGCTTGTTTAAAGACAGACACTTGATAGAGGAATGCAAGCCTTAACCGTTTCATTTACAAAGGCTAATTAGCTATATTGACCAGTTTATCATCTGTCATGTCTTTTTAAAGTTCTGTCTGTCAGCATATAAAACTTTGTAACTGAGTGTTTTGAATTTGAAATCTCTTTGCATTTGCTGCAGATGAAGACAATGAGCTATTAAATGTTAAAATGGGCAGTATCCAAAGAAGGAAGAGGGTTAGCCATCCTTAGCTATTCCACCCCCCAAGGTCTAAGAGGAGGCACTGGTGGGCACTGATGTGGAAGTGTGGCCTTTGTGTGCTCTCACACCAGACAGAGCTGCATGGGGGTGCAGGAGGGAGTGCGGTGAAGACCACAGAAGTGCTCAGTGGGTGCCTAAGAAGACTATCCTTTTTAACTTACTCACACCTGAAATTTAGAACCCGCAAATTGGCAACCTTAAAGCATTTCCTCCAAGCAATTATGAGTGCCCCTCCCCATTTTTGAGACAGGGTTTCTTTGTATAACAGCTCTGGCTGTCCTAGAACTAGTTTTGTAGACCAGATTAGCCTCAAACCCAGATATTCACCTGCCTGTGCACCCCCCCCCCCCGAATAATGGTGATTAAAGGTGTGCACCACCTCCACCTGTTAGCTTTTGTAGCCATTTTTAAATAAATAAAAATTTTCTTCTTATGCTTTATTTCATGGTGAGCTAGCTAAATTTTTACTTTCTTTATATAGGCAGGAATATTATTTTCAAAATACAAACCATTTTGTTTCAAGGGTTTTAGTTTATCTGGCTGACTTGATAATTAGTTTCTTTGGGCCTATCTTTAAACTGCATAGGGTCTTGGAGCAGTGAAGCACAAAAGAAAAACACTAAGCACAATTTTTTTCCCCTCCTATTCAGGTGGAAAGGAAGAAATGTAAATAGGAAATTTTGAGGGTCTTCAGATGACTTCGAAAAATCAAGATGCCCCCTCCCTTTTCAGTTCCGTTTTCAAAACCCATTCTTCCCCAGCATTCTGAGATGTAGTGTCACACTCCAGGGGTCCTGGCAGGGCTCATTTTCTCTGCCAGTTAAAGAATTAAAAGGCAGGAAAAATCTCAGGGGCAACAGATGGCAGCAGAGAAATCTCAGGCATCACATACAAAACCAGCAGTTGAGGGACGGTGTTCCCTGGGCAGACACACAGAAAAAGACCCTCTACAGAGCAGGACAGGACTCAGCCGAAAGACCCTGGTGATAACATTTCCATCTCAGTTCTATAGTTAGACTGTATACATGAGAATGAATTTAAGCTGTTTTAAGTTTAGTTACATATGAAAGATTGTATGAACCTGGCAGTGGTAATGCACACCTTTAATCCCAGCAGAGGCAAGTTCAAGGCCTCTGGCTTGAAGTTACAGAGCAAGTTCCAGGACAGGCTCCAAAGCTATACAAAGCAACTGTGTCTGGGGGGCGGGGAAGATTTTATGTAGTCTCTGCTGTGGAAAGAAAGAAAAGTTGCATTTATGAAACATTTCTCAGTAGTATAGCAAGCAAACCATTCCTATCAGTGTGATGCATTGGAGTTGAAGCATCTACGATACAGAGGAGAGTCTGAGGGGCACTCCAGCCTGGGGGCGTTGTATGACATTTCGGGAGTGTTGTTCACTGTTCACCATCCAAAAAAAATAATGTTTTGTGACATCTTAAAGCAAACTGGTTTAGAGGAGATTTGATGCCTTCAACTCTCTCTTCTTCATAGCTTGCGTTTGAGTCTCTGGCTGTGATTGGTAATGCGCTAACCCTCCTGGAAGTGGGTCAGATTGCTGTGTGCAGGTAATGTTGCCTTTTAAAGCCTTTTTAAATTGTATGTGTATGGGTGGTTGCCTTTTTGTATGGCTGTACATCAAATATGCATGCAATAGCCTTCGAAGCCAGGAGAGGCGCTGGATTCCTTGAACTGGATTTACAGGCATTTGTGATTTACAGGCAGGGCCAAACCTGGGTCTCCTGAAATAGGTGCTCTTTAACCTCTTGGCTTAACCACTGAGCCGTCTTTGAGAAAGGGTTTCTTGTCTTGGCTGTCCTTGAACTCGCTTTGTAGACTAGGCTGGCCTCGAACTCTGCCTCTGCTTCCCGAGTGCTGGGATTAAAGATGTGTGCCGCCACCGCCTGGCTCTAACATTGCCTTTTAATCCCAGTGGGGAAATTCTGTTTCTAGCCTTTATTGATTTGATCACATGACTGGGGAAAAATCATTTTGTATCTGGTTTTCTTTTCCAGTTTTGGAGAGTCAGTAAAGCTGTTGCACCCATTCCACGAGCAGTTCGGTGATTCTTCTGGGTCTCAGATTCTGCGGCTCTGCAAATTCCAACAGAGGAAGACTAAGATTGCACAGGTATTCTCGTGAAGTCAGTATTTGTTTGCGTGAATTCTAAAGCTGGGGCATGGAGAGATGGCTCAGCAGTTAGAAGGACTGGTTAGAGGTACTTGGTTCAATTCCCAGCAACTACATGTTGGCTCACAACCATCTATAGTGGGATCTGATAGTGGTGGAAATGCAGATAGAGTACTCATGCTTTTTTTTTTTATCTAAAGCTGATGTTAAGAGACACCAATTTTTAGAAACCTCCATCTGCCTTCTGGAATTAGAACAGGTAGTATGGCAACCTCGATCTGTATGTTGCCAGAACTGTTGCCTTGGCATCCTTTAGCCAGGGTACGGCTCCTTTTCCTCGGTCCTTAAAGATCATTGACGTTAGCACGATTGAGTAGTTTGAAAAACAGAGTTCTTGCCCAGTGTTGCCCAGGCTCTCTCCGTTAAGATAAAATGATGGGGAGCAAAGCTAGGGACTCCTAAGAAGATGACAGCCTCTGTTCTTAGTCCTTGCTCTCAGTCTGCCTTCTATTTTGTTCAGCAGGTTTATTTTCTTGCTCTTCTTGAAAGAAGGAAACTGTTGGCTTTCACATTTTCGTCATCTTTCTCCCTTTGGAGTGTTTAGGGCACTAGTGAGTGGCAGTCTTTCTGTATGAAGTGCTGCACAGTACGAAGACAGACTATGTCAGGCGCCATGGGGATCTCTGGCTAGGAAGGGGGTAGCAGTAATCTGTGCTGCTTCTGTTTAGTTTCTAGAGTCTGCAGCCAAAATGTTTGCAGCTGCCCAGAAGCTATCCCAGAATGTCAGTCCAGGTGAGCCACCGTCTTCCCTCTGCTAACAAATGACTGCTCTAATCCTCTGCCCTTCACTATCTTTTTGGTTTTTAATTGGTGGGTGTGTGCATATGTGTTCCCTGTGTGTGTGTGTGTGTGTGTGTGTGTGTGTGTGTAGATGCACGTGTGTGTACAAACCCGAGGTTGACACTGGGAGTCTTCCTTGATCATGCTGTTTGTCTGCTTGTTTGTTTATTTATTTGAGAAAGGGTCTTTCACTGAACCCAGAGTTCCCAGTGAGACCCCATCAGACCCCAGGCTTCCTCCTGTCTCCCTCGCTCCAGCATTGGGATTACAGGCATTCATTGTCACACCTGACTTTGATGTGGGTGCTGGGAACCCTAAGTCAGGTCCATGCTTGCATAACATCATTTTATCATTTTACCAACTGAACCATCTCCTGAGTCCCTACAACCCCCAACCCCTCCCCCCATCACCATATATATATTCATTCTCTATAGGAAAAAGCAAATGTACTCAATGAGAATTATTTGAATCCCAGGGATTCAAAGGCTAGTGGATCTTTGTGAGTTCGAGGCCAGCCTGATCTACAGAGTAAGTTCTAGTACAGCCAGGAGGACTACACAGAGAAACCCTATCTTTAAAAAAAAAAAAATCAATTGCTTCCCAGTTGAAGTTGATCTAAATTTGACCCTCCCTGGAGCAGTAATAGAAGAGTCTGCAGTGTCTGATCAGCTGAGTGTCTAACTTGTCTGAATCTAGGCCTCTCGTGTGTGTGCAGAATGTGGCAGTTCCAGGTATCTGTTTGCTTAGTGGGCCCGCAGATGGTTTTCAGTTGTTTAATGGGCTTCCCTTTTCCCTTCCTCCTCTAATTGCGGCTTCTACAGAGATTGCACAACTACTCCTCATAGTTTCTGATGGACGAGGCCTTTTCCTCGAAGGCAAAGATAGAGTCCTGGCGGCAGTCCAGGCTGCCCAGAATGCCAACATCTTCGTCATTTTTGTTGTGTTGGATAATCCCAATGCACGGGTGAGTGCTCCCCAAAAGCCGTGATTCTGCAGAGAAAGGGGCCCTTGAACTTGCTCTAACGTATGGCTGCGGCTCTGTCATCTGAGGGGCTGGTGCTTTGCACACTTTCCTTCATTCAGCCTCACACAGTGCAGAGCATCCTGCACAATACTGAAAAGGATAGGTCGTGAGTAGGAGAGCAGAGGTTCACAGACTCCAGAGCCTCTGGGGTATAGTTTCCCTCTGTGTGAAAGTGTGATACTTGTAGAGACCAGCCTTTCCCATAGCGTCCCAGCAGCTGGCCGGCAAGGAGAGTGGGATGTCTCTGGAGAGCATGGAGACACCGCTGCAAGGAAAGCGGTTTCTTCCTTCCTCTTTCTTGAACTGCTCCTTGTCCCAGAAGGAGCTGCCTTCTGAATAAAAGTTTGTCAACTAGCGAGGTCACCAATAAACTTGTCAAAGATCTGATTAATTTTTCCCATTTCTTCCCAAATGTCTTTTGTTAACAGGATTCTATCTTGGACATTAAAGTACCAATATTTAAAGGACCTGGAGAGATGCCCGAAATCCGATCTTACATGGAAGAGTTCCCATTTCCATTTTACATCATTCTTCGAGATGTGAATGCCCTTCCTGAGACCCTCAGTGATGCCCTGAGGCAGTGGTTTGAGCTGGTGACAGCATCTGACCACTCATAGAGCAGAAACAGTTTGTAGTGAGCTCGTGATCACAGCATCTTCCCCCAGCACTCCCTTTGGACAACTGTTTGTGAACTCCGTGCTCTGATACTACTTCACCTTGGATCTGATTTTTTTTTTTAAATGTATCCAGCGGTTATTTAAAAAAACAAAACAAAACAACATTGCACTATACGTTTGTATTTACAACGTAGCAGAGCTTAGCAGAGCTCTCGACCTCCTGCTGTGCTGGGGGGGGGGGAAGGCTCTCAAGTGGTGCCAGAGCTCATGACTAGGAACCAGCTAGAGGTCACACTACCCCAGTCCAGCCACCTGTTTTCCTCTGGCAGTGACCTCTACCCCCTTCTTGAGGAAATGCTTCCAGTGGCATGGGACTGCATTCTCTGCAGGTCCTTTGGGGGAAGTCCCTGCCTTAAGCTTACAGGTAGAACCACTTGATTGGCCCTTCTTATCCTGCATATAAAGCAGGAAACATAGCAGGGATGTTCTCAGCAAAGATGATCATAGAACTGTACAAAGATCGCAGCAGCTGTTTGTGCCCTCCACAGCGGCTGCGCGGGAGACTATGCAATAATGGGAAGGCGACTGCCATAGCCCCTTGCTGTAATTTATTTCTTTAGCCACCCTTCCCCACTGTCCCCAGTGTTAAGAGGAAGAACTATCCCTATACTGCTTTCAAGCTACCCTGAGCCAGTCAGTCTCTGTGGAGAGGAGTAAAAGAACGCCGTATCCACAAGAGCCAAACAGCTCTGTCTTCCCCTCACTCACACAGAGCACAGTCGTGTTGGGTTTTGTTTGTTGGGGGGTGGGGGCGGTTTTCCTTGGCCAGAGAGCAGTGTTTGAATACTTGAAATCATGTTCTGTGTTGTATTTAACTGTTTCTAGGTGTTGTGCTGTGCGTCCGTCTCCATGTCTTTGTACAGCTCACACTGCAGTGTGCTCACCCTTATGTGCTGGTCATCACAGGCAGATGCTCACTGCTTAGCCAAGTGTCCTGAAGCATGTACTTAAAGTTAGGTTATTTTTTACTCAAACGCTATGCAGCTTATATTCTAAAAACTATTAAATAATTGTTGAGTTAATCTTTGGTCTTTTTTTTTTAACTTTTATTGGTTCTTTGAGGATTTCACATTATGCATTCCAAATCCCAATCTCACCATCTCCCTGCCCCTCCCCGTTCTTCCCGCCGTCTTTGCAACCCCCCTCCAAAATAATAATAATAATAATTTAAAAAAAAACAGGAGGAGACTTGCCACGGAAACTGTGATGTGACACAGTGAGTCACAGTTCGCCTGGAGCCATGCATGAGTCATCTGGTTTAGGCACCAGATCAATGGTTTCTGCTCTACCATCCATAGGCAGCTCACTAGGGCTCCTCCTGGATATCCTGTTGTCCTGTGCTGTGGAGATCCTTCTGTTTTGGATCTGTAGGTTCATCCCCTTCACATGTTTATAGATGAGGTGGATGTCAACCAACTCCCAGCTCTGGTTCTTGGCCTGGGTGTCACTGGCTTGGTTAGCCTGTCAGCTCTCCTCTGTTGTCAGCATCAGAGTGAACTCCAGCGCTGCCTTGGCCAGCCCACCCAGTGCAGCCTGCAGTGAGAAGTGGGTCAGGTCTGGCTTGCCCACACTCACACCAACCAGGCACAGTGCAGTGTCCTCTCTTCAACTGCTGTAAGAGGCATAGGAGGTGGGTGGGGTCACCTGCCCCATCGCCAACAGGATCCCCTCAGTTTCCCACGTGCTGCAGCCAGTGAGGGAAAGGGCTAATTCTCCAACTCTCGTTGTCACGGGACCAGTTCTTTTGCCTCCTATAGGTAGCAATGTATTGAAATTTCCCTCACCCATGCTAACACATGGCAGATGGGGGGGTATCTGCTCTCCTGACAACAGGGTCAGCTCTAGTGTGCTGCCCAGGGAAAGTGCATGTCCATGGTGAAGGGTAAGGGGAGATTTCCTGCTACAGCAAGGGGCAGGGCCGGATACTCTGATCATTCTTAACGGAGTATGAGAAATAGGACAGCAGTTTAAAGAATTGATCCTCTCTGCCAATCAGACCACAGACTTCTAGTCATACGGTAGTGGTTAGGCCTCGCCGTTCCGTGGTCCATAAGCTGCTGCATGCAGGCTTTGCAGCAGAGGGAAAAGGTAAGTTGGCGGAAACACATGTGGTATAAAGATTCAGTTTTATGACGTAACTCTTCACTGCGGTTGCATTAACCACAGTTCTGATCAACATGTGTAGCTAAGGACAAATCATGCCTATGTGGAATGGTTTCTTTGCCCATAGGGTGGCTCCCTGGGTTTGGGACAGAATCCTGATGAACAGGTGCCATTTCCACTTGGGTTGGCATGGCAAAGGGAATGATGAGCTTTTAGTCTCCCTCCTATCCCCAGCTACCTGGTCTGGCCGGGAAGGGAAGTTCTGATATTTCAGGGGTCAAGTGGCACAATCTGCACCTTGTCATCATCTAATCCGGGTAACTTTCCCGTCCCCACAGCCTGGAAGGGGGGTGCTGTACCACGGCACCTTGAATCTCGGCCCTTGAGAGGCAGAGGCGGGTAGGTCTGAGTTCCAGGATTACTTAGTATCAAAAGCCAGTAAAACTATTGAAGTACAGCAGGCTGATCGTTGGTGTTCTTGAGTAGTTAGTCATGGATCACTGTGGCAAGACGTCATTGTGTAATTTCAATCTGTGATATGTACGTGTATGAGGTTAGTCAGTTTAATTGAAGAGACCACCAAGTGTTATCCCTTGCTGACAGGTCTGACTTATTCAGATATCTGCTGGAGCTACGCTTGGGTAACAGGCTTTAAATATACTACTATATTCAAATCTAGTGTATTTGAAATATTCCATAGTCAATATACTATACTATAGTCAAATACACTGTATTCAACTGGTATATTCACACATATTGTTCTTTTTATGTCGTTTTATTTCCAAGACAGGGTTTCTCTGTATAACAGTCCCGGAATTCCCTGAGCTTGCCCCAGAATCAGGTCACAAAACTCCATCAACTGTAAACATCCCTGAGTGCCTCCCCTCCAAGAAGTCCTATATAACCTCTGTGTTCTGTTTAGTTTGTTGTTTCTCATCATAGAGGCAGCCGCCGTTCTGGTTATTTCCCTCCCCGTAAATCTCTTAAGTGAGGCTTGCGCGGTGTGGCCCTTGCACGAACACCATTCGAGGGAGCCAGGGTGGAGCTGTGGCACTTTAATGGGGAAACTTTCCCCCTAGCAGAGCAGAGCCCTCTGGAAACCTTCCCCACCCCCAGCAGAGCTGCAAAGCGTACAGTGACTTTGTCGAATCCCCTCAAAGCGAAATGAAATTTACTCGTACTACTAGTCCAAGATTAAAACAAGCCTGATAGAGGCAGGGAGGGGAGAAGAGAAAAATGTAGAGCTCAATAAAAATCAATAATTAAAAAAGGCCTGGACAGATTCAGACCCTAAAAGACTCTGTGGTCAAAAAGATTACCACCATGGCCAAGGAAAGTTATGAATTATTATTATTATTATTACTATTATTATTTTGGTTTTTCGAGACAGGGTTTCTCTGTAGCTTTAGAGCCTGTCCTGGACTTCACTCTGTAGATGAGGCTGGCCTCGAACTCACAGAGATCCACCTGTCTCTGCCTCCTGAGTGCCGGGATTAAAGGTGTGGGCCACCACCGCCTGGTATGTTATAAATTATTTAATAAATGACCTTGAATTTTTAGTCTAGGGGCGGGAGAAGAACTTAGATCCATATCATGCCATTAATAAAAATAACTTGTAGACGAAGTAAATATATTTAAAGAAAGCTGGTCAGTGCGATACAGTTTTACAACAGCTGGGAGAAGATGAAACTGGAAAGTCTCGAAAGAAACAAGCATGCTAATGTAGAGTTAAAGCGGTTATAATTGTATAAAGAAAATTTCCAAGGGCCGCCGAAACGGCTCGGACAGTAAAGGTGCTTGCCACCAACGCTGATGCCTCAAGTGTGAGCCTCAAGCTCCCACAATAGAGAAAATCTGACAAAGCACATGGGGTTGAGCATCACTCATGATGCCTGTGAAGCCAACACTGAGAATTAGAGTCCTGCATCTGGAGCTATTCTGTGCAGTTACATACGGGACACTGCGAGGTGTGTGGTGTGGGGGAACAAAACAAAAAGCCAGAGGCTCCATGAGTAGGAAAAGTGCATGGAGCCACAACGATCGCTGTGGCTACAGGCTGAGGATAAAGCTCAGAGAAAAAGAAAAGCTTTCAGGATGCCAAGTAGAAACTGCTAGTTTAAACGCCGGTCTTTTCCGTTATACACATCAAGGGTGCTCAAAGAGCTCACAATTTCTCCCCTCAGGTAAAACGCTTAAGCTCCTAGGTGACAAGTTCCTTGAGGCCTTGACTCCAGCAGAAACACAAGCCTCAAAGCGTCCGTCTCCTAGAAACCGGGCTCACCCGCCTCCTACTTCCGCTTCCGTGTTCCCGTCAGCCCCAGGCTCCACTTCCGAGCTTGCGCAGCGGGCGGGTGCCATGGCGTCCTCCCGCTTGCCTCCCGGGGCGCTGACTCTGAAGCAGGTAACCCGGGTTCCCCCAGCTCCCAGGCTCCCGGCGCCCGCCTGGAGCGGTGTCTCCTGTGGCCTTTTGAGGCACTGTCCCTGAGACCTGGCTCCCACAGCCGCCGCCGCCTCGACGTGCAGCTTCCCGAGGGCGGATTGGTGTGCATTGCCCAAGCAAACCGCCGGGATGAGCTTTGGTTTTTTTTATCTTGTTCCGTTTAAAGGAACTTTTCTGGTCCCAAGTTGTTTGCTGAGATGGAGCGGGCGGGTATTTAGTTGTAATTTGCTTTTCTCCTTCCCCGGGCAGTTCATGAGAAGGCAGCAAGTCCTCCTCCTCTACAGAAAGATCTTCCGAGCGATTAGGCAAGTTCCCAGCGAGGCTGACCGAAAGTACCTTCAGGACTGGGCCAGGGAAGAATTCAAAAGGAACAAAAGCGCCACAGAAGAGGTGAGAGCAAGGCCATACCGAGGCCGCGGCTCCTTTGCCCTGTTGTGTTGTTGAACTTGTCAAGGTTAGCGGACATCTTGGGATATGCCAATAAGGTGGTCCGTTTTGCTCACCGCCGATTGTTGTACAGCAGCAGCAGCTGGCTTGCGCTTCCCACTATTGGTTTCTTGCTGGGGGTTCTTTTGTGTTGGGATTGAATGTAGAGCCTTGGGCATGGTAAACCCTCAGCTACAACCTGTAACCAGCCACTGTTGCTGCTTGAATGTAGCAGATAGGAGAATAGAACTGTGCCATGGTTAACCTGGTAAAAACCATGACCAGGTTTCCCCTTTCTTCTCCAGGATACCATCCGAATGATGATTACTCAAGGCAATATGCAACTAAAGGAATTAGAAAGGACACTCGCTTTAGCAAAGTCTTAACCGGAAGGTTTTCAGATCCCCATGCATTTTGCACGGGCTCAAAGCCACTGTCACAAAGGACCGACGGTAACATAGGACAAGATGATTATGTCAATCAAGCATGCAAGTCAAAGCACTGACATTTCCACTGCACTGGCTGCAATTCAGAAGTGAACTAGCGTGAAGATGGGCACTTGGAACTGTACACTCGGGTGAAGGCAAAACAGCAGCAGCCACTCTTGGAAACAGACTGTTAGTTCTTGAAAAGGTAGCCAGGTAGCTAGAGGGCTTAGTGAGATGGCGCCACGGATAAGGCTCTTGCTGCCAGGAACATGAGTTTGACCCCTGGACCTGTGTGGTGGAAGGAGAGAACCACTTCAGAAAGTTGTCTATCACATGGTCTTTGCGGCACAGAAACAAAACAAAACAGAGAGAGAAAAAATGTGATTAAAAATAAATAAATAGGGGGCTGGAGAGATGGCTCAGTGGTTAAGAGCATTGCCTGCTCTTCCAAAGGTCCTGAGTTCAATTCCTGGCAACCACATGGTGGCTCAAAACCATCTGTAATGAGGTCTGGTGCCCTCTTCTGGCCTGCAGGCATGCACACAGGCAGAATATTGTATGCATAATAAATAAATATTTTAAATAAATAAATAAATAAAAGGTGACACAGAGTTACCTCGTATATTAGCAAGTCTAGGCTTTAATCAAGAGAACTGAAGCCACGCCTATAAAAACTGTATACAGAATTCAACCTTTTTTTTTCTTTTGGTTTTTGACACAGGTTTTCTCTTTGTAGACCAGGCTGGCCTCAAACCCAGAGATCCTCCTGCCTCTGCCTCTTGAGTGCTCAGATTAAAGGTGTGCGCCACCACATTATGAGTTCCAGCATTCTCCATGATACTGGATTCAGAATATCCGTGAACAGATGCTTGGATATTTAAAATGTAGTGCAGTGTACGGTAAAATGTTATTTTGCAATAAAACGAGTGAAGAACTGCTCCATGCTCCCTGTGGGTGACCTTGGTAACATTGTTAAGTTAGCGGAGCCAGGTGTAACAGAGCCTCTGCTTAGACTAGGACAGAGCGTTCCCAGTGGATGGGTAGGGCTGCTTGGAGGCACGTGGGTGGCTTTACAACTCTGAATATTCTAAGACTACTAACTTTGAGTGAGAATGTGGTTAGGTCCACAGACACCCTTGGGATAATAAAATGGGTATGCGGTGTAATTCTCAAGAGTCGATTTGTCCATCTGCTGCAGGAAACGTTCTAATGAATATGTTTACGATAAACACAATATGTCAGGGTTTTTCTGTGTAGCTTTGGCTGTCGTGGAACTAGCTCTGTAGACCAGGCTGGCCTCGAACTCACAGAGATCCATCTGCCTCTGCCTCCTAAGTGCTGGGAGTAAAGGCGTGCGCCACGACTGTTGGGCAGTGTGTCTAAATGTTACATCAGTTAGAACCAGATCTGCAGGTCTCATGCTTGAAGATAAGGGTTACAGTTCAGGGAAGATACGTGTTTTTGTTAGAAACAGGAGAGCTTTGTGTGTTTTCAGTGAACAGTTTAATGCTCTGTGCAGCATGTGAGGGTTTTCCTGTATCATCTTTAGACTAAGGGTATGGTGTGACCTCCCTACCTCAGCTGCAAAAACAAAACCAAAACAGAAATTGGACTGTCAGGGTACTGTACTGACTCTAGGAGATGCTCCACCACAGCGTCTCAACCTGAATGACCCTCGCACAGGGGCCACATACCAGAAGCTTCCATTAGCAAAATTACAGTCATGAAGTAGCAATTAAACAATTTTATGGTTGGGGTCCCCACAACATGTGGAACTGTATCAAGGGTGGTAGCATTAGGAAGGTTGAGAACCACTGCTCTAGAACTTGGAAAGCCTGCTTTGCCCTTCAGGGTTGTGAAATTACTTTGTTCAGGTGTGCTACGGTTTCATGACCAGAGCACTAAGACCTCAGAACACCTGGAGCTTGGTTGGAAATGAAAAAGCTGAGAACATTGAAACAGCAGAAAGAAGGGAAGACTGGGCAGTTCTTCAACTCCTGCGCCTAACATCCTCGTGGACACTGAGCCATCAAGGCAGATTCTTGGTATACTGCACTTCAAAAATGGGAGAAAGAAAACATCACAAAGTTGTCATGGGGCCCTTGAGATAAAATTCATACACATTGAGTGAACTATGTGGAAGTGGAAGCGTGTTGAGGACTCTGACACTGTCCTGTAAGCAGAAGTCGGTGTCCTGTCAACAACAGGGATTCCAGACTGGGAACCTGACTACTCTCTTGTGCTGGGTGCCTGGAAAGATGGTGCAAAATGTGCTTAACCTATGTGACCTGAACACAGCGCCACCTCCTGGAGCCCTAGGGTCCCATGCACAGTTCTGCTTGTGAGTGAGCTAACCCCATGCTTTTCTAAGCCAGTATACAGCCTGTGCAGACATAGCTAGCAACTATTTGTGAGCAATTTAGGTTTTTGCTTTTGAAACCAGGTCTTCTGTTTTAATCCTCCATCCTCCACCTACCATCTGCCAGGATTGCAGATGTGAGCCACATTGCTCTCTGTAAACAGTCTTGAAGACCTCGTGTGGTTGGTTGACATTCAAATTCAAATACAGACTCTGAGGAGGTCTAATATCTTGGAACTAAACAGCAGTCATGAGATGTGGATGCTGATGATGGTCCAAAGTGGCGTACAGGGAACTCTTTAAAAGCGTATTCAGCTGCCAATCATCCTAAGGCAAGCTGGGGTTCGATTTTGTTTCTCTGAACTTACTATGTAGCTCTGGCTGCCTTAGAGTCAGAGATCCACCTGCCTCTGCCGAGTGCCGAGTATGTGCTACCACACCCTGCCTAATTATTTCTAGAGCAGATAAAACACTTTGGATGGAATTGTTTTCAGAGGGAAAGGTTAGTGCAGTACCCGGGTTTCCCTTCATCTCCAAGGGACAGGTCTACTTTGCTCACTTGGGTGCTTTGAATAGCCCCTTTCTGGCGAATAGGCCAAGGCTTGTTTGGCTTTTTCTTGTGTGATTATTTTATGTGCATTGATGTTTTGCCTGCATGTGTGTCTGTGTGAGCGTGTGGATCCCTTAGAGCTATAGTTACAGAGAGTTGTGAGCTGCCATGTGGGTGCTAGGAATTGAACCTGGGTCACGAGGAGGGTCTTTCAGCAGTGTTTTCCTTGGGCACAGGGCCACATTTCCTTGAGATGTTGGCCAGATAGAGCTGCTGGTGACATTTTACTTATCTTGAATCCAGTTTATCTGGACTCAGGATTGTACAGCCTATCGACCTTTCTGAGCGTCTCCTGTAAGGTTATCTGTTTGAATGTCAGACTCATACTTGTTCCTAGAACTTAAGATGTTTTAACAGTTGACTATGCACGTGAACCAACATCAGTCCTGTTGTAAAGGCACACCTCTAATCCAGTACCCTGAGTTCTAGGCCAGCCAGATCTGCATAGTTGAAACCCTGTCTCAAAAGAGAGAGATTAACCAACGGGAGAAAGATTTCACACAAAAGCTTTGTGTAACATGTAAGCAGCTGAAGCCACACAGTTTGCCCTGCATCACCTGTCTCTCTAAAAGGGGCCGTCGGGTTGCACCTTTCAAACTCAGCACAGCAAGCACTGCCGTGGATGTGCCCGAACATCGGTCCGTGGAAACCGAGGAAAGGGGACGTGAGCATCAGTTACAGCAGCAGTGCCCGCAGAACTAAGGAAAAGGCCATTCTGAACAGAAGCAGCCTATATCTGCCTTGGAAAAGGATTATATAGAATCAGGCCCAGATTTAAAAAACAAAAGTCATCCTAATAAATCAGAGATCACAGGATTTAGGATTTTGAGAAATTATATTCATTTTAGATTTTTAGGGAGTTGGAGAGGTGGCTCAACAGTTAAGAGCATACTAACCTTGAAGAGGACCCAAGTTCAGGTCCCCATACCCACATGGGGTGGCTTTGACTGCCTGTTACTCCAGCTCCAGGGGACCCAGAGCCAAGCAAGTACCTGCACTCATGTTCACGTGCCCACCCCCAACACACAAGATTAAGCCTTTTTGATTACCGTTTGCATTTACTGAAAATCAATTTGTTCTTGTATTTTTTAAAAGTGCTATCCTGTCTTGTACCTTGTGGTGTTAATATGCTTGCATTAACAACATTAAAGGATGCAAGACACCTGAAGTTGACGTTAGATGCATTTGCTCTAAGTAAGTAAAATACTGGGTGCAGGCTCTCTTTCAGCAACTCTTGAATGCCGCCAGCAGAACAAATGGCTATAAATAAGGAGTAGAGAACCAAAAGAACTGAAAACAATGTTTAATGCTTGCAGGAAACACAAGTTCAAGGTGAGAAAAACATTAGACAACATGCCTTTCACCAAAAATAAAATTTTAAAAAAGACATGTGAAAAGCCTGTTTTGGACTCCCCAAGTCAAAAACAATGTGAGGGCTAACACATCTATCACAGATATTTAGTGTACAGTATACTGGATGTGCTAACTCGTTTTTTAAAAAGGACATGAATAATGTACAACTTTACTGTTTTATGACTTTTTCCACAGCTGTTGACACTTTAGGCCTCTGAAGCATGAGCTGCATGAGAATACATGGTATAAACAGTGATTTGTCAAGGTACGGCTGGGGTGCTTGCTTCTTGTAGCACATGGCACAGGAGACAATGCACACCAGATCTGCAGTACTGCACAACACTAAGGAACAACGGCGACAAACCTAACGCTGGTGCTACAGACAAAACGTGATTGGCTATGGGGCTCACTCCTTTAATCCCAGACTTCAGGAGGCCGCCACAGGAAGATCATGAGTTCAAAGCCAGTCTAGGGGTACACAGTCAACCAACAACAAACACCCACCACTTAGGAAGTCAGCCCTGTGGGTAAGGGGCTGACTGCCCTTATTCAGTAGCCTGGTCTCTATTCTTAATGACTTGACAAAATATCCAGTTTACAGTGATAAGCTGCCTGCTTCTGACGGGTAGGAGGTATATCATCAAAATACAGCCACCAAGATACTCTGGTAGAGACCTGGTGTCCAATTACAGTTGTTGTCTGCAGTTCTCAACAGGGATGTCTTGAGGTAAGAAGTATTCTAATAGTGAAAATAACTCCTGCTTGGAGCATAACTCTCTGAGCTCAGGGTTTCATCGCTTTAGTATTAGGCAGTTCCTAATAATTTGGTGTATAATAAATCTTGTTGGGAAAGGGTTGCACCTCCCAAGACACAGAGGATAGAGACAGGTCCGTCACATGAACTAGGACTCACTGGACTCTGTACTCAAAATCCCTGTCACGTTTACAGGAATGTCTGTATTCATGGATTGTCACTAGTAGGAAAAACAAAAACTTGGCTTGACAAGGGGCTAACTACACAATTCCTGAAATATCATCACTTCTCTTTGGCTCATTGAACAGCATTTTAGTCACGATTCATGGTCAGTAGTTTTTAGGTTTTAGGCTTAGAGAAACAACTGAATTTTCTGTGCATATGTAGAGCATGTGGAGACGGATATAATCCATGATCCAAAAGATTACCAGAGAAATCCAAGGTCTTGACCGAGGTATCTTCACCTCCTCCGTCTCTGGTACATTTCATTCAGTAATCAAGAAAAGCCTGAAGTCGAGTTAGTCAATTTTTTACCTTGATGTTCTTCAGTGAGAGAAGTCAATTAGAAATTAAACTTCCGTGAAATTGCTTTGTTTACAAAATACAGAACAAAAGTCTTGTATTCAGAAAGGAAGTCTAAGTAACTGGCTGGAGTTGTTTCGTGAATGTTTTCCTAACAGTCGCAATTATTTTGACTAAAAACACAGTATCTGACCAATGGTTTAAACTTTTCTCATCTGACAAACATTTTCAGTCAGCAATTACTCCTTATTTACACTACCTTTAAAATTATTTTAAGACATACTGGACACTGAGATCATTAAAATGTATTTCCCCTCAAAATCTGAAAGATTTTTACCCAGTTAAGAGATGAGCATTTTGAGAGTTACAGGGGAGAAAGAAGCTTCCTGCATCTGAGTCCCGGCTCTGCTGGGACTGGCTAGGCACAGCAGGTGTGTTGACGTGGATGCCAATAACTACTTGTAGAGTTCCCAGAGAGTAATCTTTGCCCCTAACACATTCCATGTCACTGAATCACAGACTTAGGCACACACCTTCTCTTCTTGGGGTGGTTTGCTTTTATAAACCTGGCCTAAGGTTTAGAATTAGGAGTGAGACCTGCAACTCCTCAAGCTTCCCAGGCTTGGGTGTAACTTGAGAGCACAGAAGCAGGTGTCCACAGCAGATTGGTGACTCCAAGGGGCAGTTCCACCTTGTTCACAATCCCTCGCTCCCGGGACACAGTTACTTCCCTGTTACCAAGCCAGAAGTCCCGTTGCTTCCCCTCAGGGTCTGGGTTTTACTTCTGCACCTTTGTCCGCAGCTTGGCAAGCTCCTCTTCCAGGCTTCTGATGTGCTCCTTCAGGGTGGCCTCGTCTTGTTGAGCTTTCTGACTGGCTTGGTTTCGTGCTTCTTCAATTTTCCGTTCATACCATTTTTCCATCTGGGTAGAAACGGCCTCAAAAAAGTACTGGGTTAGCTCCAGGGCTTGCGAGGCATCTCGGACATCACCGCCCGCTGCTGAGGACTGCTGCCCACAGGGGCTGCTGGCCGTGGGCTGCTGGCCTCGATGCTTGGTCTGCCCACTTCTGCCAGACTTCTTGGTTTGAGTGCCTCTGTTGACACAGGACCCAGTCTGCTGATCACACTTGGGAGCCCCATTCAAGGGGCAGGGGGCTGCCGGGGTCTTGACCTTCCTCAACCGGGAGCCTGTGCCGTCAGAGGGAAGCAGTTCCTGCTGCTGTCTCTGGGCAGCAGTGGCGCTGTGTGCCTTCTCCTTGGGCCTCACAACCTGAGAGGAGCTGTTGGAAGCTGCCAATGGCCCTGCAGTTACCACTGGTTGATCTACAAAGGAGAAACAAGTGTCAGACCATGTCCTTATTTAGCCACAGATCTGGGGTCTCACTCACTTGAGAGTCCTGGGGTGCGCAGAGCCTCAGCCTTTCTAGGCACCTCCTACCCCTTCTCTGAGCTTCTTTCATCTTTTTCCTCCCTTTCCCCCCCTTCCCTCCCACTTTTTCTCCAGGATTCTCATCTTAGTTCAGCAGGGCTCTTGGATTCTGTGTTAGCCACAGGAAGAGCATATAGGGTAAATTTCTGGCCTTGCCTTTATCCTGTTTTGTCTGCCCTAGAAAGCTCTGGGTCTTGTTTCTAATGCCTAAAAATGACAGAATTTACAGTGTCTCCACACAGAAAGAGTGCTGATCTACGACGGGGAATATGCCCATGCTCTTCATTTCTGGGACATAAAACTATATACCAATTTGTTTTTTGGACCTTTTCTTTGCTTGTTTGAGACTAGGTCTCACTATATCGTCCTGAACTCATAGAGATCCACATGCCACTGCTTCCTAAATGCTGAGGTTAGCCTACACCCCACCAGCTAACCCTAAATGCTGGAGTTAAAGATATGCACTATCCCACACCCCACCAGCAACTCTTTTTGAGGGGGAATGATTTTCGGGGTACAGCAGAGTTGAGAGGAAGGTATGCAGCACTCCTGATCCACTTGACCTATGTTCCATTCACTACAGCAGTTCCATAGCATGAAGAGTTGGCTCACAGCTGTCTCGATATGTTGGTACGAAGATAAAGCTATGTAGACAGATGGGGCTATAAGAAGCACTTGACCTATCAAAGCCCCCCAGTAGGACCTAATTACTCAGCTTTAATGTCTTTAGAATTACCGTATAAATAAATAAAATATGGCTTACACACACAATGAAGTTTGATTCAGCCATAAAGAAAAAATGATATCATCTATAGGAAAACGGATACAGCCTGAGATTAATATAAGTGAAATAACTCACGTGAAAAAGGATGGTACATATTTTTCCTACATATTCAGAATCTAGAATTTTTTTTATTTTTTTGAAACAAAGTGTGTGTGTAGTTTTGACTGTCTTGGAACTTAAAATGTGGATCTCTTGAACTCACAGAGATCCACTTGCCTATGCCTCCTGAGTGCTAGGATTAAAGGCATGCGCCACCATTTCCAACTAGAATCTAGATTTTTTAAAAAGCAATAACATAGAAGAGGGGCTGTTTGGGAAAAGGAAATGAATTATCAGATGTGGAGGTACCAGGGATGATGCAAGTGTGTGGAAATATGGAACCATCATTTTGTACAACGAACATGTGCTAGCTTTAAAAATAATCACTGTACTCACTGCAGGGTAAGAGTTCATTGAGAGCGTGTCTTATCACCTAGGGCAAGCTTGGGACATCGCTACTGCTTCAAACAGCTTTGCAGGTTTAGGTAAAGGCAAAAGGCTACTTGAGTGGGAACAAGGAGGGGGAAGCCACGCCCAAAAGGAAGCTGGTCCTTCATCTCCCCTCATCTTCAGGATTTACTGGCCCCCATTGTGCTGGTTGGTTTTTCTCAGTTTTACATAAGCTAGGTCATGTGGGAAGAGGGACTTAAACTGGGAAACCACCTCCATCAGATTGCCTACAGGCAAGGCTGTGGGCACAGTTTCTTCACTAATGGTTGATGTGTGAGCCCAGCCCACTGTGGGAGCTGTTACCCTGGGTGAGTGGTCCTGGGGTATAGGAGAAAGCAAGCCGAGTAAGCTATGAAGAGCGAGTCTGAGCAGTATCTCCTTCACGCTCTGTCTCAGTTCCTGTCTCCAGGTTCCTGCCTCAAGTTCCTACCCTGGAGTGTGACCTGGGATGTTTAAGCCAAATAAACACTTTCTTCAGCAGGCTGCTTTTGGTCATGGTCTTTAGACACACCAGGCCACCTGTCAGTATCCCTCGTTTTATTCCTTGCTCTCACGGGTCTGGATACGCCATGCTTCCTAACACCCGACCTCACTGTGCTTGCTGCAGATCTGCTCTGGACAATGCTCAGATCAGGGAGTGTGGGTCACCTGCAGAGGAGTCACAAGGAGATGGTGTGGATTTAGCTCTACAGGTTCGAGACTCTCCAGACAGCCTCAGCTCCAGATTCTGGATCTTCAACATGCACCAGGCTTTTAATTCGTCCACCAAGGACATCTGAAATCACAAATAATACGTACAAGATTGAATTTGATATGGCTTATGAATTAAATCATCAAGAATGAACTTTTAGGGGGCTGAAGAGATGGCTCAGTGGCTAAGGGCAGACTGCTCTCCTAGAGGACCCAAGTTTTATTCCCAGCACCCACACGTCAGTTCACAGCCACTTTACAGTCTAACTCCAGTCCTGGAGACCCAAGGGTATCAGGCACCCACAAGGTGCATAGACACACATGTAGACGAAACACCCACACATACAAATAAATAAAATAATCTTTAAAAAATTATTTTAAAAGGTGTATTTCAAGGGCTGGTAAGATGGCTTAGTGTTGAAAACGCTGGCAGCCAAGTCTGAAGACCTCAGTTCAATCCCCAGAACCCACGAGACAGGAGGAAAGAACTGGCTTCCTCAAGTTGTCCTGAGCGCCACACATGTGCCTTGGGGTGCACACCTTCTCTCTTCCTTGCCCCCACTCCTTGATAAAAAAAAAATGTGTGTGTGTGTGTGTGTGTGTGTGTGTGTGTGTGTGTGTGTGAATGTTCGCCCCATGTATGCATGCAGGGGAGGGAAGAAGGGTGTGAGGAGATCTGCAGCTGGAATCACACAGTTGTGAGCAACCCAGCAACGGGGCCTCTGGAGAGCAGAACACACTTGCTAAGCCAGCTCTCTGGTCCCCAAGAAGGAACTTTCACATTACAACACTTGAGGTTACACACATTGAAAGGTTAGGGATTGTTCATCCTCCCACGGCCATGCCTACCACCAAACCAAGGTCACTAGAACTCAGATGCCTAAATGCCCTGCAAATCTTCCAAGCCAGGTGTTTTTGGTTGCTTTCAGAAACTCCCAGGTACTCAGCCCTGCTGCTGACCCGGAAAGGCAGTAGACTCCCGAAGAGGAAGCTGATGAATGGCCCAATCACAGAACAGCTTCTTCTCCAGCATACTGTCTCCATGTCCTGCCAGCAGACTCAGCAACAGGCTCAAACAGGACTGCGTGCCCTTTGCTACTGACTTTACTGGAGCTACCAAACAACAGGCTACGGAATGCACTCCCAGCCTCTGGGTTCGCACTGTTGGACTTGGACCAGTTGGGCAGACAGGGCTGGCTGATTCTTACCTGCCGCTTCTCCCCCTCCTGCTTCTCAGCAGCTGTGTGCTGCTGCAGGCGATTCAGGCATTCTGTTCTCTCTGCCGACAGCCGCTCCACCATCAGTTTGTCCAAAACACACATCTAGGGTTCAAGGAGACAGAGGATACTGAAATGACTAAAAATGGACTCCGGCTTCCACTCAGGAGAGTCCACGAAAGAGGGAACCAGCTTCAGCTCCTCCCGTCCTTGGTTCACAGTATGAAACCCTAGCTTCTCAGAATTCCTGAACATATTTCTTACAAGGTCACTGTTGTCCCTTTTTCTCATTCTAAGCCCTAAGCGCTTAATAGACCATGAGTTCACAAAAATATACAACATCAGCAAATGTAGGCAGGGATTCCGATAGGCCCTAAAATGTAAGAGCCATAGCTATCAGGAACAACTAAAAACCGCGGTGAACGTGTTTCCCAGGGCTTCATTAAAGGCAGTCAGGGCAGGCTATGAGGACAAGTGACCACCATCGTTTAGTCAAAGACCTTTCTGGGGCCTTGTAACATTTCCTGTAGGGCCCTAACTCCTAGGCTAGACCAAGCTCACTGATCTCACAGGGCCCCAGAGAAAAAGCTAGTGTTGGAAGAGGCCAGCCACAAGGGCTCGCCGGTGAGCCATGTCTTGTTGGTGATGCACGCGGACTTTCTCAGTGGGGCTGTGAAAGTTCCCGAAGAGGTGGGTGAGCAGCTGTGTCTCTTGGGTTCCGCTGTTTTTCTGGGAACTGCTTACTCTCCCTATTTCCCAGGATGCCCTCTCCTCCCCTTCTGCTACAGAGACGTCCACACCAAGAAGCCAGGTGTAAAAGTGACAGCATTGGCTCAGGCACCTGACTTACGCTGCTAGGCTCACGTCCTGTCCTTGCCACTTAGAGGACTGAGCCTTCTCGCCAACCTGCCATCCTCCCCACACTAACCTGAGGGTGGGGGCAAGGATCTAGCTTTCATCTGGCCCAGTCCTTTGGGGTTACAGACTGATTAATACATCATGACATGAAGAGTTTTCAAATATTCTTTTCCCAGAATGCAAGAGGCACGTAGATCAGAAAAATGTTCTGCCTCAGTGGGCATCATGGTGCACCTGTTATCCCAGCATGCTGGAGGCAGAGGCAGGGGTCTCCCTGAGTTCCAGGCCATCCTGGTTGATATAGCAAGTCCTAGGCCAGCCAGGGTTACACAGTGAGATATTGTCTGAAAGAGGAAGAGACAGAGCGAGGATGTGTGTTAATTCAGCATCCCCAGCGAGAGAAAGAGAGATCAGCTTCACTATGAACAAGGAAATAAAACTTACAGTAAAATGTCCACATAATGTAAACTTGAAAAAGATAAAATATTAAATGATGGCAAAAATCTGAGACAGAACCCCAGATACTGGAGGGATGTAAATGGGCACGCCCTTCCTCCGAGGTAAGCTGCCAGCATTCATCCCGAACATTAACACATCCTAACACTAAACCCAAGGCTGAGGATGGGCCAGCAAGATGAGTCAGAGGTAAAGACATCGCCACCAAGACTGAACCGAAATTCGATCCCTGGGACTCACACGGAGCAGAGAATAAGCTCCCACAAGTGGTCCTCTGACCACCACACACACACACACACACACACACACACACACACACACACAATTATATGTAAAACACTTTAAAGTCTGAGAAGTAGCCAAAAATGACATATATAAAGGTTTACATTAACATTATTCCTATGAGTAGGAGAAAACTCTAATAATAAGTGGTTAAGTAAATTACGTTGTTTAATAGGCGAATATTATGCAGATAAAAACACAGGACAGTACTCGTGACATATAAAATTAAAAGGGTACATAAACATCACTCTCCCACACAGGCACGGCACTGCACTGTGACGCACACTGCAGGATGGAAAAGAAGGCTTCCAGGACGGGTCCGTGTGGCTCTAAAGATCACGGCAGTCCTGAGCGCTGAAAAACCCCACGAAGATGAGGAAGCCAGCGCTAGGAAATGGTGCTAGGAATCACAGTTCTTTACTGGCGTGGGCTTTCTCCAAAGCCTATTATTCCATATGCTTCCTTAAAATGTATCTCAATGAAAAATCTTACTCATTGAGCATTTCCTAGTCCTGAGAAAAGTATACTTTCACGGTGGAAGAAAACAAGTACCCAACTTAGCATCAGTGACCCTGAAGTACCCTGACGTTAAGAGCCTCCTTGCAGAGCTCAGTCTGGAGTTCACATCACTGACCATGACTTATGCCTGCACAAGTTTTTATTGGCACCTAAGTAACTGTATTGAACTGTTGTTCACGGACTTAGAAGCAGCTACTTGGAGGTCTTGCTAGTCACAGGCTTGTGTGTCCCACTCAGAATTCCAGTCATGGTGATTAAATTCAACTCAGCAAATCAGGAACAGGCCCAAGAGTTCACCTCGCCAGCTTCTGCTACCCCTGCCTAGGGACTACACTCTCAGAACTGTGAACCATTCATGGCCTCAGACCTTTCTGTGGGCAGAAATGCAGGGATGAAGACACAACCTAAACACCCATGAAAAAACTAGGGAGCCAATCCAGAAGACAGCAGGCGCTCTGAGACAACCGGTACGGATGCTCCAAAGACAAAAAGCTGGAAGGAACTGGGAGCCGCTCAGAGAGACCACAGCATCCAACAGTCAGGTACACAAAAGATGGATCCAAGCAGCAGGGTGTGACGGCATGCACCAATCACCCCAGCTATGCAATGCAGTAACTTTGGGGATGGCCTGGGCTACTTAAGACTTATCTCAAAAGATTAAATAAATGAATAACCCGTTAAAAACAACTAAATAAAATACTCATGAACAGCCGTGAAAGCTGGCCCAGATACCAAGCAGTTATTGTTGGTTCTCTTAGACGTGATAGATCCGGGTTTATCCCTAGTGGGCACACTGAACTAGCGAGAGGACGCTCGGTCTCCTCCGGGGTGAGAGGAGGGACTGGCGAAGCAGTGGAAGGGACCCACGGCGGCAGACCAAGAGCGGAAGCCGGATGGGAGGCCCATGCTTCCAGCACTCAGAGAGGGGTCAGAGTTCAAGACCCACCTGGGCCACATGGTGTGATTTTATCTTAAAACCAAAACAGAAAATTGGTTGACTCTCACTACGAGTATAAAAGCAGTGCTATTCCATCATCATCTTCTCTTGACTTTTCTTTGTGTTCATCAGCTTTCCTGACAGAAAGCTGAGCACAGGAGCTGGTGGTGTACCTCACTTGGTAAGTGCTCGCTTAACACACCCGAAGGCCTGGGTTCAGTCCCCAGCACATGAGACCAGAGGTGGAAGGCAGACCTGCAACCCCAGCATTCGGGCAATGGGGGGTGGAAGGCCACAATCCGAGGCCTCCTCAGCTACAAAGGGCATCTGAGGTGAGCCTGAAACCATGAACCCAGTCTCAGCAGAACACTGATGAAGAAAATAAACTTACATATTAATAGTTTTTTAAAAAAACGCTGTAATGGAAATGTATTGCCTGCCTGCCTGCCTTCCTTCCTTCCTTCCCTTTTTCTCTTTCACTGTTTTTTTGTTTGTTTTGCTTTGTTTTTGTTTTCTTTCTGAGACAGGGTTTCTCTGTGTAACAGCCCTGGCTGTCCTGGAACTAGCTCTTGTAGACCAGGCTGGCCTCAAATTCACAGAGATCTGCCTGCCTGTGACTCCCAAAGGCTGGGATTAAAGGCGTGCGCCGCCACCACCATCCAGCTTCTCCCCTCCCCCCATCTCTTTCTAGAAACTAAATCTCACTATTGCCCAGACTGTCCTTGAATCTGTGATCCTCCTGACTCAGTCTCCCACATGCTGGCACTACAGGTATGTGTCACCATGCCTGGCAGGAACATGTAACTTCCGGCACATGCCCATGGTTGGCACACGCTCGGCCAGGGCTCTAGCACTGAGCCACACCACAAGCCCTGAGGTCTTTGAGTCGCCTCTGCCTTCACACCTGTCATCAGGAGGCGGAGCCACTGGCTTACTTGGTGCTGGGTCTTGCTCTCCATCTGTCCCAGCTTTGCATTCACTTTATCCTGCACCGATCCCAGCTCGGCTTTGAGCTCCTCCACAGTCGCCTCCAGCTGGTTCTCCAGCTTGTTGATGAGAGGTTCACAGCGACAACCCTTTATCGGAGCCTGGGGGGGGAGGACGAAGAGGGAATCAGGGGCTAGAAAGACAGCTCAGTGGGCGAGAGCATTCACTGCGCAAGCCCGAGGACCTGAGTTCAGATCCTCCCACCCACAGAAAAATCCAGGCATGCACATCTGTAATCGCAGAAACAGGAGGATCACTGGGGCTTGCTGGCCTCCAGGTTCAGTGGAAGACGGTGTCTCAAAGGAATAAGATGTAAAGATGTGGGGGCTGGAGAGATGGCTCAGAGGGTAAGAGTACTGGCTGCTCTTCCAGAGGTCCTAAGTTCAATTCCCAGCAACCACATGGTGGCTCGCAGCCAACTATAATGAGACCTGGTGCCTTCCACACCAGCAGTACATTGTATGCTTAATAAATAATTAAATCCTTAAAAAAAGACATAAAGTGATAGAGCATGGTACCCAGCACTCTCCTCTGGCCTCTGTAAGTGCACACAAATACACACACACACACACACACACAGAGAGAGAGAGAGAGAGAGAGAGAGAGAGAGAACCACTGTGCCAAGCAGGGTACCAGCAGGAGGCAGAGGACCGAGAGCAGACTTACCCCCATTATTCCTAGCTTTGGAATGTTGTAACGTCCTGTCTCAGTCCAAAGGGACTGAGATTCAGAGGGTGAGATACTGTAACTAACTTAAAGAGGCTTGATCCTCTGGGGTTCAGGACAGAATGCCTACTCTGGGGCCTCAAGACAGAAGTCCCCTCAGGATGGTACAGATGCTATGGACAGGGACTTTTTCTGGGGCCTACATGACATGGTAAAGCTGCAGTCTTCGGATGGGGGGGCCCTTGTGACTCAAGTCTGACTAAGTCAAGCCCTGGGTGGCCATTGACCTCCAGGCACGGGCTTCTCCAGCCCTTGGCGTTTGCAGGCTGCTAGCCCGTCAGAACTGGTGATACCTGCATGACTTTTCCATCTGCGCCCCGGTACAGTGTGTAGAGCTGGTATGCTCTGAATCCATGGGGCGGAGGTGGGGACCAGCATCGATGTCTGCTCTTCTTTTTGGGGTGGTGATGACTGTGCAGGTTCCTTTGGTGTCCAGGCTGTTGGTCTGCTGCTGGGGTGGGGTCAGATAGTGCTGACACCTGTGGGAAGAAAGAAGACACCCCTCTCAGAAATAAAATATAAAGAACCCCACCTTGCTTCTGAGCTCAGAGCAGCACAGCCACCCAGAAACATGTGAGCACCCTCTCCGGCGTCTCCAGCCAGTAAATTTCATCTTTGTTCTCATTCCCAAACAGCCAGCCAGAGGCACGGTGTCCCAGCTTGGGAGGTAACCCCAGACCCTCCTCCAAGCCAACCCCTAATGCCACACACAACCCCCCCCCCCCCCCCCCCGCACCCTTGCTTGCTCCTGACCTCTGGCCTTGACTTTCTCCTCCTTTCCTCCTTTCTGGGCTCCTGGGAAGCAGATGGGCAATCTCTTTTAGCTTCCTCTTTTTGGGGGACAGCTTGCTCACTGCTGGGGGTATCTCCTGCTGAGACACTTCCCTACAAAAGAAAAGCCCCCAGATTGTTCCACTTGAGCCTTTGGCCTTTAACCCAGCAGGGTAAACTTGTGCTTACAAGATCCCACCCAATCACAGACCCATAGGGACATCAGCCAGTGACAGGCATTTCTGCCTGGTGGGCAGGCTCAGCAACAGCTTCTGGCTGGCTAGGCTTTTATTGGGATGAAATGAAGTATGCTCTTGGGTGCTTACTGTGGTGCTTAGATCAAAGGTGTGTGGCACCATGCCCAGCTTAGTAATAACAGCTTATGTGTCCAAAAAGGTCTCTGTAACATAGTCCCTGCCAGGAACTCTCAAAGACCCAGGTACCTCACACATGTCTTTAATCTCAGCAGAGGCAGGTGGATCAGATCTCTAGGAGTTCAAGGTCAGTTTAGCTAGCAAGCTCCATCCAGATCAGCCAGGACTACACAGTGAGACCTCTTTCCCCCCAAAAGGAACTTACAAAGGATATTTAATATACTGCACACTGCACAACGGCACCCACTGAAGGGTAAATCTCCAAGTCCAGCAAGCTTGTATTCTATCTATTATACAACCCTGGCTTGCCCCGTGTCACCTTTTTCTGACACACAGAAGCCAGGAGAGTTGCCTTACTCCATTCTCTCTTTAGAATCCGAAGAAGCAGCCTAGTGGGACTCAGAATCACCTCAGGTGGGGAGCGTTGAGCCATCGGCAAGGTCTCAGAGCACTCTCCTTCCGATCCCAAGCGGGAACACAAACATCCAGTCCCATAAAAGCCATTGAAATGCTTTAAAGCCAAAGTTTGCACTGGCAGCACAGCCCCAGGAAGCCGCGTTTTAAAATGATGCAGCTTTTTTTCTGCTGCTGTTGCTGAATCAGGAAATCTCTCTACAGCACGCCACCAACAAACAGCAAAAATCTGCGTTAAACTCTGTTTTTTCTCTGTTTAAAATTAAGCTCTCTCAGGTTTTACATGGACTTTGTTACGCGTTGGGTGCCACTCTGTAGTAGGAGCTGCGGGCCTGGCCGCTTCTTGCTGCCCAGCTCCTGCACGGCTATCTTTACCCGAAATAACTACACAGAAACTGATTCTTTTAAACACTGCTCGGCCCATTCGTTCTAGCCTCTTATTGGCTAATTCTCACATCTTGATTAACCCATTTCTAATAATCTGTGTAGCACCACGAGCTGGTGGCTTACCAGGGAGATTCTTAACCTGTGTCTGCCTCGGAGAGGAGAATCATGGTGACTGCCTGACTCGGCTTCTTTCTCCCAGAATTCTGTTCTGTCTACTCCACCCACCTAAGGGCTGGCCTATCAAAGGCCAAGCAGTTTCTTTATTAATTAACCAATGAAAGCAACAGATAGATGACACTCCCACATCACATTCTCTCTTTAGAAACTGAAGAAGCAGCCTAGTGGGTCTCAGAATCACCTAGAAAACTTGTTCAAACAGACCTGGCTGCCCTGACCCAGAGCTCCTGTGCCAACAGGTCCAAGCTGAGCCCTGGGAATCTGCATTACTAATCAGGCCCCAGGGCACAGCAGGGGCAGCACAGCTGCAGAACTGAAGCTCTGTACAATTCAGGGTACAGTACTGCTGTGACCACCATGCAATAAAGGCCACGGGCACACAGGGCACACAGGGAAGATAAGGATGAAAGACCCCCAAGGTGGGCTGCCTTTCAGTCTGGGGAGACCCTCCCAAGGAACAGCGAGGCCACTCATACGGCTGCAACAGCAAGAGGTTTATTGAGTCAACACAGGTACCTGCGGGCAACAAGTCTTTCGGAGGACTTGCGCACCTTCAGGTTGGAACAGTGGGTTTTTTATAGGGTAGGGAAGCAGAAGCGTGGGAACAGAAGCGAGATGCATAGTTACAGGGTTCTGATTGGGCAATTCAAATAAGGCTCGGGTTCAAACTGAGTACAATTTCGTGGTTTCCAAGAAATCAGATATACATGCTATTTTGGCCTATTTAGGGTGTCATTCTTCCTTTGGACCCCAAGTCCCCTGCTGACAGTCCGGATGGTTGACCAGAGATATCTTGCCTTGCTCAGCGTCCCTGCCCCTAAGCTGACCACAGCCCTTATCTCTAAGTTAAACTCCCCTGTCCTAGCTTTTAATTATATTGCTCAAAAATTCAAGCCTTGTAAAATAGCGTTATTGCTGCTGTTAACTTAATGCTGCTAGGTAGGGGTCTTTCATCCCCCCATTTCTTTTTGTGAATTTGAATAAAATCATTTATTCAACTAGCGGGCATTCTTAACATGTTCTGGATCATATTGTTTAAGCTGATGATATTGCTGAGTGAGGACCAAGGTTTGGATAGCTGAAAGTCTGTCTTTTATAAATTGTACCAGGCGGTTTATAAACCATCCTTTAAACTATCCTTGTTGAGAAGATAGTAGAACACCTCTAGGGTGTGCAGAATAGCTCTTGGCAAAATTGTCTGAATGAGGCTTGAAATTAACTATATGGTAGACATTGTGAACCATTGTAGACCCGAGAATAGCACCCAACATTGTGGCGATAATAGTCTATTGACTACAAAGAGCTTAACTCAGCCCTAAGAAACACATGCCTTTTCATAAGAGACAAGTTCAATATTATGAAGACAAATATCTTTTACTGTAGACACCGGGAGTGTTGATCCTCAACTCCAGAGAATGTGCCGGAGAGGTCAGTTTTGGTCCAGCTGGCACCACATGGCATTTACGGGTTTCCATTGCATCCTGTAGCATCAGCTTTATCCAAATGTACAGGGTTGTGTCCATTGTGAGAACTTTAACAAACAATGAGAGAAAATGCAATACAGGATGACAAATGTTTAAAACAAAACAAAAAGCCCTAAAGCCAGAGGACAGCCAATGAGGACATAAATACCCAGGCTTTAAAAAACAAAACCTGTCCAGAGGTAAGGAGGCTTTAGGTGTGTTTGCTTATCTCTGCAGTTATCTGCACAAAACGGTCTGATCTGGAAAAGTCTTAAACAGTACAAAATAATTCCTGTCAATCTGTCACAGACACACAGAGGAGGAAGAGAACAGAATTGCCTTTTGCTTCTGCTGTGTGATATTGTGCTTTAAAAGACATTAAAAAATGAGCAGAGCCCTGTGGGTTTCTGACTTTAGGAAAGAAGAGCCTTAAAGGTGATGTAAGCCCATCTTATAGCAGATGTGCCTGCCCTGTGCAAGCCTTGAGCTCAGGATTCCATCATCAAGGTCAGCCATTCTCAGCAAATACATGAGCGGCAGCTAACTAGCCAGGCAGCAGAACTAGTGGCAACGATGCCGGGGTGTTTTGAACCCAGAACAGGACAGGAGGGAGGGAGGTCTGTCCAGTCATTTTTGCTGGTCTCCAGGGCCAATTATGTCAATTTGTTTTTTTAGAATTTTATTTATCTTATCTATCTGACCTGAGCTTTGGGGTTGGTAAGCTTAATTTCCAATTGATCCCCAATATCTTGGCCATACCCTAACTTACCTGGGCAACAAAGGCAGGTCTATTATGGGACATGATTATCTTGGGCATCCCCAACCTTAGAATGATTTTTTTTTTTATGATCTTCTTAGCCATCATATTGGGTGTCTCAATCTTGGTCAATGTATGATGGCTATTTTCTTTGGCAAATGTGTGGCCTCCTGGAGGCTCAAAATTTCTGCAAATGTATATTGCTTTGTGTATACAGGTGAGGGTAAAAGCATACCTGCTGTTAGTATAGACGTTCCCTCTGCCATCTGTAGAGCTTGTATCAAAGCCATAAGTTCAGCGTTCTGGTCGGGCCGCCATCTCTGAAGGGAGGCTACTGGCCTAGATCATTTGCTTCCTGTCCACCAATGCTGCCCCCGCCTTCCGCTTACCTTCAGTCTTGTGTGCCTGCTCAGCTTGGACCGCCAGCCTTGTGCCCCAGGCAAGCTTCGCCCTCATTTTCGGCTCTGCCTGGCACAGCTTAGCCTGCCATTTTGCCATTCGCCTGTCCTTTATGCAGATGCTGGCAGGATCCATAGTCCATCGACGTCAGCCCAGCACAGGAGCAGTAGTCTGGCACAGGAGGGCATCTGTGGTAGCATTGTGACTGCTGTATCGCTGTCTGACATGGGTGAGGGGAGCAAGACTGTAAAGTGAGCAGTTAGGGCTCATGCAGGCTTTAGAGCAAGCACAGCATCAAGGCAGTTGCTAGGAGGTGAGGATTTCTTCAGCGGTGACGGCAGGGAGAGGTGGTCATCCCGGTGAGGAGGGCGTGGTAGAGGCAGAGGTAGACAAGCAGCCTGTATCTCCTGCAGAACTGAAAACAGCAGCGAAAGCAAAAGTCCCTCGTTTGGTCAACAAAAGGCGTTGGTCATACATTCAGAAGTGACCAGGGAGGAACGAGTCATTTATTTGTCTTTTTCCCAAATTTATAGTTCGTAAGGTGTCCAGTTCGTATTCTTTACTCAGTTCCAGTGTCCCTCTTCATTTGTCTTTGATCTTCTGTTGCCCAGGCTCGCTCCTTATCTGTCTGAGTCCTGTCTCTCTCTCTCTTTTTTTTTTTTTTGCTTTCCGCCTTTTTCTCTCTCTCGCTTTTTTCTCTGTCCCTTGTTTAACATTTTTTTTCTAAATCTTTACTAAGTATAATCTTTTAACCCATCTATTTGCTGTATCTTTTTTTATATCTGATGTTGCCTGTCCTATGTAGGCCATGACTACTGCTGTCTGCTGACCTTCAGAGGTTGGGTAAAAATGCTTGTAAACTTCTATTAATCATTTAAGGAACACAGATTTTAACTGGCCCCTGGAGAACCTCTCTTATCTTGGCCGAATTAGTGGGGTGCCTTGCAGCCCCCCCCTGAGATTTGCCATGAGCCCAACATTTTGACTGTCAGTTTCTCCCTTTAAGAATTAATTAGACATTATCATGTAGAAGAATGAAAATAGATCCATATTTATCTCTATGCACACAACTGAAATCCAAACAAATTAAAGACCTTAACATAAGGGCAATAATATAAATAGAATTTTGAACATAGCCTCAGTAGCGTAGACATTAAAGGAAACAATCAGTAATTGAAATCTCCAGAACTGAGAAGCTTTTTATATAACAAAGGATATAATTAACAGAACATAATATCAGCCTGTAGAATAGGAAAGGTGTCTTTATCAATTATGTTAAAACCATATAAGGAATTTAGAAGCTTAATCCTCATAAAAATAAATATTTCAGTACAATTACGTCACAGACCAAAACTGTAAATTCTCAAAAAATGAACTTGAAATGACTGAAAGATATTTAAAATTTGCTTAAATATAACATCCTTAATCATCAGGGAAATGCAAATTAAACAATTCTGAGATTTTATCTTATTCCTGTAAAACTGACCAGGATTAAAAATATCATTTGACAATTTATGCTTACAGCTACTTTGAACATTAGCATGGTGGATTTTCAGAATTAGATAACATATTACCTTAAAAACTTAGCGACCTCCTTTTTATTATTATAGACAGAATCTGAAAACAACCTAAAATGTACCTTTTTATATTAATAATGAATGAGAATCTTTGCCATGTTTTTTTTTTTAAATATCCATAAACATTATAAAGAGTCAAAAGGGCCATTTTATCTCTATTTCATCATTCAGTAACACCCCCTTGCAATTGTGGTGGGGTGAGAGGCTTTAGCAGATCTTTGCCATGTGGCCATGTGGGCGGGGTCCCCTCCTTATCACAAGCATTGTGAGCAGACAAGTGTTAAATTTAGATCTAAACATGGGCTGGCTTAGAAGCTCAGCTGGGCTGTTCATATGGCCCTGGCCATGTGCCAGGCCTGAATTTATTTTCATCTGGACACATTGCATAGTAAGAAATATAAAAACCAACAATCTGTAGTTTTTTATAAGCATATTATTTTAAAGTGACTTAATTTAATTTTTCCAATTTTTAAACCAGAGGCTTTTACCTGGATGCAGCACATGATGACTGGTATAGAGTATCCCCAGAAGACAGATGTTATCAGGGCTGGTAGGCCCTTTTAATGTCAGCTTACTCCATTACCTGCCACTCCTAAATCCACATTTATCATTTACCAACAGCCACAGGGATATTTACTTGCAATCTCTTGCCCCACTGCCAAAACGGAAAGGTCCAGGTTCTTTAGGGGACCTTTTGCTTTTTAATAGGGTATCCAATCCCAGAGAAATAGCCTACTGCAGGTTCCCAGGCTTATTGGGTCCTGTGGGGAGGAATTAGCACCAGCTTGGACCCAACTGGCTGGCATGTGTCTCCACAGGAGGCCTTAGTTTTGTGACCCTGGCGTTAGCACCAGTTATTTCCCCTGGGCAAGGGCCATAGATCTTTGGCACAAGGTTTTACATGGCATTTGCAGATGGGGGCTGCCATTCAGTCTCTAGCATCTTATTTTCCAAGGAAAACAAGCCTTCTCCACAGGGAACCCCATTGGGGATCCTCCCAGGACCTGGCTTCAGCCTCAGCTCTGTCCACAGTGAGCTCCTAGTTGTATAGCACAAGCTTCCCACACCCCACCTCAGTACTCACAGCAATCTAGCAGCTTTTCTCTGAATGGGATTCCAGAGGCCCCAGGAGGCATTCCCTCCAGGGAACTCATCAGGTCAGGTTTGGTGGGCCACCTGGAAGCCTCAACTTAGTTCAAGCGTCTCTGCATTGGCGCCCTTGGTAACAGCTAAGGCGGCTGCTGCTGGGCCGGGGAGGGGACTCACCTGCAGATGTGGGGGCCACAGCTGCCCCCTTCCCTGACTCGGGCCAGGGTTGCTGCCATGCCCCGCCCTGCATCCTGCTGAGAAGTTTGCTCAGAGCTGGAGCTGGTTGCCCCGCCTAGGCCTGGCTCCAGGCTGTGCTGCAGGAGATAACAGCCCTGCTCCCTCCCCCCTCGGAACAGCAAGCAGGGCAGTTCAGCAGCACAGCCTAGGGAAGTGAAGGAGGGGCAGGCTGTCAGCGTTCCTTTTGGATTTTCATAGAGTTAGGGTCAAAGAGATGGTTACTTACTGCCCCATGGTACCAGATTTAGACTCGAGTACAAACAGATATACAAAACAAAGAACATATTAAGCACAAAAATACACAGACAATACAGATGCGCTGGCGCGTTTTCGGCGTGATGCCGAAAGCAAAATTTCAGATGGAGACAGCGAGAGTCCGGATCTCTCGTCTCCCAGAAGAATCACATACCCTTCAGACAGTGGGGGTGCCCCGAACAGTCCTATTTTGGTAGGATTCACAGAATACGGACGGGCCACAAATTTGGCCCCAGACACTCTGGGACGTCTCCCAGAGTTGCAGCCGGGAGTACAAGCTCGTCAGCTTCTCCGCGAATCTGCCAGATACTGATTCTAGCTAGCTAACTAGTACAGATACAGATACAGATACGGTCGCATGCGCATACACAGAAACACAGAAGCACAGATATTCACAGAGAACGATCGCTGGCCAGCTTACCTCCCGATGTGGTGGGTCGGTGATCCCTGGGCAGGGGTCTCCACTTCCCGGCCAATGCACCAAAATGAAAGACCCCCAAGGTGGGCTGCCTTTCAGTCTGGGGAGACCCTCCCAAGGAACAGCGAGGCCACTCATACGGCTGCAACAGCAAGAGGTTTATTGAGTCAACACAGGTACCTGCGGGCAACAAGTCTTTCGGAGGACTTGCGCACCTTCAGGTTGGAACAGTGGGTTTTTTATAGGGTAGGGAAGCAGAAGCGTGGGAACAGAAGCGAGATGCATAGTTACAGGGTTCTGATTGGGCAATTCAAATAAGGCTCGGGTTCAAACTGAGTACAATTTCGTGGTTTCCAAGAAATCAGATATACATGCTATTTTGGCCTATTTAGGGTGTCATTCTTCCTTTGGACCCCAAGTCCCCTGCTGACAGTCCGGATGGTTGACCAGAGATATCTTGCCTTGCTCAGCGTCCCTGCCCCTAAGCTGACCACAGCCCTTATCTCTAAGTTAAACTCCCCTGTCCTAGCTTTTAATTATATTGCTCAAAAATTCAAGCCTTGTAAAATAGCGTTATTGCTGCTGTTAACTTAATGCTGCTAGGTAGGGGTCTTTCAAGGATGCTCTCTCTCTCTCTCTCTCTCTCTCTCTCTCACACACACACACACACACACACACACACACACACACACACACACACAGGATCTGGAACTACAGGGACAGGGGGAAGGGGCAGCAGCCTGAACCCAGGGGAAAGGACAGGCCAAGGAGGGCATCAGCGGTACCTGAGGTCTGTGGAAGGGTCCCTCATACCTTGCTCTGTGCCACCTCATCTCTGGGCACAGACTGGGCCCTCCTCTCTTCCTTGAGCCTCTCTCTCCTTTTCCTCAGGCTTCGCCCGCGACTAAAGCGCAAGATCTAAAAGAGAAAACACCACCGTTGTAGTGGCAAAGGGGGCACAGTACCAACACGTGTCCAAGTGCCCTGGGCATGGCACATGGACCTAGCAGAACCCACAGCATGGTGGGAAACACTAGTGGTGACGGAAAACTCTGGACCCAGAAATGGGAAGTATATTGTGTCTGATCACAAGAGGCTTCTATGATGATAACAAAAGCATTTATGTGCTGGGCTGGTGTGGCCAGATAGGTGTGCTTGGCCTAACAGAGAATGTCACTTACATACAACTAGGAAAGCAATGGCAGGTCATGTGACAGCCCTGCTCCAGGCACTGTCATTTTCCACCCTCTGGTTTCCTTGATCAAGGTGTATGAAAAAACTCCGTCAGTTTAATTCTGGCATCACTGAGGTATATCTGGAGGCTCCAGGGAGTACTGGTACCTGCCCCTAAAACAAGGCAATAAAGCAGAAGGAGCCAACAAAGGCACAGGACAATAGATGTTGGGGTCCCAGCATCAACCAGACAAGGAGTTTTAGCACATGATTTTGGCTACTAGGGGCTCCTTCTCATCACACGGGGAGCTGCTGGGATCAGCTGGGAACAGGAGATGGCTGGACTTGCTGTCACTGCCTGTCCTTAGCCACTAAGATGTTTAGCTGGCAGAGTGTGTTTAGCCAGCAAGCCCAGATCTGAGGCACCAAGATCCTTCAGCCTCTGGCACACAGTATTTAAGAACATAAAAGTTGCCAGGTGGTGGTGGGCACACTCCTTTAATTCCAGCACCTAGGGGGCAGAGGCAGGGGGATCTCTGTGAGTTTGAGGCCAGCCTGGTCTTCAGAGTGAGTTCCAGGACAGGCTCCAAAGCTACACAGAGAAACCCTGTTTTGAAAAACAAATAAATAAATGGATACTAAAAGTCTCAGAGCCATTGCCCCAGAGAGTTCAGACTCGTCGGCGAGTCTCACAGAGTGGTGATTGCTCCCTGGTGTGGAATCTTACATCAAGGCCCAGCTGACCCCAAGCCTGAAATTCTTCACATTTGCAAACAGGGACATCACAGACAAGAGACACAAGGTCACCTGACCCGAGCAGCAGCAGCAGCAGCAAGCAAACTTCCCAACACTGACCATGCCAATAGCTGCAGAGGACTGTACGGCCTGCATGCAGCCTGTCTCAGAGTAGCGGGGACCAAACAGAACATCGGCAGTGTTCTCCAGATCACAGGACTCTGTGAACACTGGTCCAGAGGCCTTGGGAAACGGCCTCTTCTTAGTGCTGCTGCGGCCACCAAAAGCCATACTTAACTAAGGGCTCAACAAACAGATTTTTCTTGACAGATGAAGCAGGTTGTGTGTGAAACTACAATATGCAAAGAATGTATTTTATTACAGATGAGCATCACATGCATGCAGTTCCCACAGAAGCCAGAAGAGGGCACTGGACCCTTGGAACTGGAGTTGCAGATGGTTGTAACACGGGAGCTGGGAATTGAGCCTGGGTCCTCGACAAGAGCAGCCAGTGCTCTCACTCCCAAACCATCTCTCAGACAGGAATGCAACGGAGACCAGTTCAGGGGACTAGCGAAGGTGAAGATCCTCCAGCTCTGGCAGACAATCAACAGGTGGACTGAACACACGGCACTCTATGTGCCTGGTGAATTCTCCAACCCACAAGCCCTACTGGCCTGTGTGAATGACTGGGGATAAACAGGGCTGTGTGGGGATCAAACTGCTGAATGCTGAAACAGCAGACGGAACTGCTGCTTCTGGACACTTCTATGACACTCTCTACTTCCTGACTGTGACAAACCAGCATTTTTCTGTTTCACAAAGCTGGAGTGAGGTGAGGTACCACATCCCTGCATGAAACGGGGTCCTGGGACCCTGACTAGGGACAAGGGAATGAAGAACACACGTGGATGTAGGCAGAGGCCGCTTGTTCGTCCCCAGCTGCCCAGGCCATGAAATAATCACTCAGAAATTATTCTATTTGCAATACTGTTTGGCCAATAGCTTAAGCAAATTTTTAGCTAGCCCTTACATCCTAAACTGACCCGTCTCTACTAGTCTGTGCATCACCACGAGGTCGTGGCCTACTGGCAAAGTTTCGGTGCATCTGTCTCTGGCTTCTGACTCTGCCTACTCTCTCTATATATATCCTTTTTTTTTTTTTCGAGACAGGGTTTCTCTGTGTCTTTGGAGCCTGTCCTAGGACTAGCTCTGTAGACCAGGCTGGTCTCAAACTCACAGAGATCCACCTGCCTCTGCCTCCCAAGTGCTGGGATTAAAGGCGTGCGCCACCATCGCCCGGCTATATATCCTTTCCAGCCTGGCTATACATATATATACATATACATACATATATATATATATATATATATATATATATATATTCAAAAGCAGCTTCTTTATTCATTAACCAATAAAAGCAACACACAGACAGAAGGCCCTCCCACACCACGTGGACACACAGACACAGCAAAGCTCAGATCAGTTTGGCTGTGCTCCCTCTGATGTGGTGGCTGCTGCACCTTAGAAGTCCAGCATGTTTATTACATACAGATGAACAGGGGTATGGGATCATTATATACAAGGGGGCTGGGTTTATGGTATACAACTGAACAGGAAGGTTTAGCTAATCTGAGTGTGAGCAGTCTCTATGGGAGCAGTCTTCGGATTGTAAGCATCTATGGGGGAAAAGTTATGGTGCAGAGGTTTTGCACACTCTTTCAACATTCACTTATAGACCAGAAGGCTTTGGAGCCCTCCATTCTCAGCCTTGAGGGCTCTTTGGTTTTCCCATCCCCCAACATCACCTGGGGAAGACTCTGGCTCCCATGGGTCTGAGGCATTGGGGTCCTTGGCATGGCCACTCTCATGTCAGCAGCACACATTCACTCAGGACTTCACAGGCTCCCTACAGTGGGCAGTAAGCTTCTAGCAGCTTCTCACACCCGATGCCCACATCAGATACCACTGAGCAGCACCCGCTCCCTGTGCACAAGGCTGGTCCCTCTTACAAGAGAAGAATTGTCAGCAATGTAGAAACTGCTGCCAGCCATATGAGCACGTCTTTAAAACTAAGTGAAACGAGGGTCATGTGACACGCTGGGCCTAGGTACTTAGTGGCATGGTACTCTGAAGGTCATGTGACACACTGGGCCATTGTACTAGCAACATGGTTCTCAGAGGGCCATGTGACACACTGGGCTTGGATACTGGCAGCATGGTTCTCAGAAGATTCTTTCCAAGTCTCTGTGCCTTGATACGATGGACAAATCAGTGCTCCCAAGCCTTGCTCTGGAAGAGCCTGCTTTCCCAACACTAAGGAATTGATTGCTTCCACTAGAATGAGCAATGGCAAACACCACAGAACATCGTCCTGTCTTAGCTCTGGCATGAAGCAGAATGGACAGGGTAGGGCCCCAGAAGTTCGTGATAGCAAGCTCACACCTCAGCGAGAGAATGGCACGCTGGATAAAGAGCTGGACTTGGTGCCACACAGACGTCTATACTCTGCACCGCCTCCCTTCTTAGCCAGCAACTCTTATTTATTTTCACCTGGCTTCAACAGAGCACAGCCAGAGGAATCCTGGCAACTGTGTAGCCCCACAGGGTCAGTAAGATGCTTTAAGTCCTACCTGGGGAGCCTTGGTGAGCAACAGAGCAACTTCAGGATTATTGTGGTGGCGGGCAGTCTCCAGCGGGGTCTGGCCTGCCTGAGGAAAGACACAGGGAAGGCAGGTGACAAAGGGACCCCAGGAGTGGGCAGTTCCACTCTCTATCACACTCAGGCAGAAGGCCACTCCTCCTGAGCCTCAGCGGAGCTCATGGGCAAGGCTCATTAAAACCTCTTAGCCTCAGATGGTGGGACAAAGAGGGACGTAAACACGAGGAAGACCGAGGTGGGCATTTCTGTCGAGCAACACAAAGCATCAGGAAATCCACCTCTAGGCACGAAGTCTCCCATAGGAGCAGTCTCAGCACCGAGCTACAGACATGATGTAGTCTGTAAGATTAAAAGTCAGGAAAGGATGTCAGTGGGATTCCAAAGGGAAGGAGAGTGTGTGTGTCCTGGTCACCAGGGACAAGGTAACTCTTTCACCAGGCAGGCTCAGAGATATAATGGAGGAAGGGGGTGGGGTGGGGGCGGGGTGAACTAGACACAGAGATAAAGAAAGTCAGCTTCAGTGCCCCAGACCTTTTGGAAGAAGAAGGGTACCGGCTATGGGACTTAAAGAAACGATCAAGCATACTGAGAAAAGGAAGGAAGGAAGATCGGACAGAAGGGATGAAGAGGGGAGGGGGGAGGGAGGGAAGGCAGAGCCCTCGAGAGAAAGAAGCAGAATCCCGAGATGGGTTTACAGCTGGCCAGGAGGCCATCTTGAGGCCGGCATGCCGGCTTGTTGAGAACCCTTCAGAACTCTCTTCTCGCCAGGCTGTGCTCACACCAGCCCAGGGTCTAAGAGTTAACTCCTGGGGCTGCTCAGAGCTGGCCCAATCCAGATGAGGACCCAAGAGGGTGAAGCTCACTGAATCCTGGTGGGGGGGGGGCAGGCGCAGGGCTGTGAGTCTGTGAAACTCACAGCTGCTGTTCAACTTACATTGTTCACAATGGTCGTGTCCGCGCCAGCTTCCAGCAGGATTTTAACCACCTTCTTGTGATTTAGGGCAGCAGCCACATGGAGGGCTGTGTCTCCAGCCTGCAAGCAACCAGAAGAGAGTTTGCTAAATACGCCTATTGGTCTCAGGCTAGCTGTGCATCTCTGCCTAGGACACTCTCCAAAGCCAAGCAGAATTTGTCCTGCAAACGTGAAGCTCACAGCGAAAGCCTTGAGGGGACAAAGCTGAACAGTTAACACGTTCATTCATAACATGCAGTCCAGAAGCTACAGACCAGGGTCACGTATGTAGGGGTGAAGAGGACCAGTTGGGTTGCTGAGAACGGAGGACTTCCAAGCCCCTAGGAGGCAGGCTGAGGTGCTGAGACCATCTCACCCAGAGCTCTGGACCCCGTGTATTAGCCAAGGGAGTTAGTGCCTGGCTTCTGAGTTGGGCCTGAGGAGAAGCTGAGAGAAGACTTGTGCCTGGCCTTCAGCCTGGACCAGGGAGCCGAGACAGTTCATCTGCAGGCTTAGGTGGGGACACAAAGGCCTGGTTTGGTTAAGGCTGACTGCTTTCTCCACTTTCCCTTCCAGCCTATAAGTTTTCATATTCTCTCTATACGAAGTGTTCCTGGATGATCGGTCCTGAAACGAAGCCAGCTCCCAAAGGCGGGCTGTCATTTCCATAGGGAGTGACAGACAAACACAGACGTGAGACTCATCCCTCCCTGCCACAGCAGCGTGAAATTCAGCCATCTTTGGGTAGATTTCACCCCCATCACTAGTCCTGTTGGGGAAGAGACTCCCCGCCTGAAGAAGTATCGATGCTCGAATCATACTCCTAGACTTGATTTCACTTGGGTACAGCATGGGTCTGGTGTGGGGATTTGTGAGGGTTGGCTTGAGATGGGAGGTTTGTTCCCTGCTGTCACACGCTGCTAACACTGGTGGGTGGGGACGGAAAGGTGGGTAGCCTCTGACCTGAAAGCTATTGGGGAGAGGCTTTTGATGAGTTAATGATTCTCAACCTGGCACACCTTCAGGAGGGAGATTTACAAAAGTATTCCACTTAAACCACAGAGATTTTGGCTCTTTGGGTGGCATCTTCATGTCCCTGACGGCTCTCATAGGCAGGTTGAAGTCACTGTTGTAGGGCATGTTTAATCTGCCCCACAATCCAATTTTAATCCCAGGTTTATGTACCCAGTCCCTCACTAAGGCAAACGAAGCAAGAGACCCAGCAGTTCACCCAGAAGTAACAGTGCAGGAAATGAAACAGCAGAATTCACGAGACACCTATATCCCTTGCTCCTTTCCTATAGCACGCTCCGTTTTTATAGGAGTTCTCGATGAAATCACAGTATAAGCAAAAGCGTGGCAAGCTCTCCCAAGATCATTCACAGGTCACTGTGAAGAGGGTACGTGCACTGACCTGGTTCTTCTCATGAACAGAGCAGAAAGCACTGAGAAGGAGTTTAACGATGGACAAGTGATTGTACCGCGCGGCCACGTGCAAACAGGTGTCTCCTGCCTGTGGGTGGAAACCAAAGTCTCAGCACAGAAACCTAACAAGAAAGGTCAGCACTTAAGAGCTGTCAGACAACTGCCCACGCTGTACGAAGCGTTAGTCTGAACGACAAGCCGCCCCTTTAACATAGCTGCTCCAACCCCAAGAACCTTTGCGTGGCTTTGCTTTTGTGTATATAAAACTAGACACCTGCTCCCCATGAGCACTTTGGAGAAGCTAATGTGGGTGACAGGCTCCACGGACCCTGGCCTCCCCTACAACACAGTGTCTGGAATAAATCAAGTTAAGACAACGATGTTGCTTTGGAATGAGACCCAGCAGGAAGGATGCTAACATCCTCTCTGGAGCAATGCAGCCTAGGGAGCTGCGGAATCAGAAGACTCTCAGAATCCTTCTTAGTGGGCAAAGCCAGACTCCACTGCCTGTGACAACACAGAGACAGACCGTCACGACGCTTGACGGGCTCCTGCTGGGGTTTCCTGTCTGTCTAGATCGCAGCCACTTAGCATAGGGAATTCTAGAACTATATTACATAAGTCTGCCCCAAGCAGGGAGATATTAGTATTTCTGAGAAAAGCTTATGCCACAGACTGTCCTCAGAAAACACAGGAAGTAGGATGCTCTCAAGCCCTTTGAGTGACACATCCTTCTACAGCCACTGCCCTGCCTGCTCGTGGGAAGAACACTGCAGTGGTCAACAGCTGCCCCAGAAGAGGGCCCCAGGACAGCCCTGCCCGGTACCGTCTCAGACAGTAGCTCTACAGTGCTCTACGTGGGTAGACGTTCTTAAAACACATAAATCAGTGGTCCTCAACCTTCTCAGTGCTTTGACCCTTTAATACAGTTCCTCATGTTATGGTGACCCTAGCCAGCCATTAAATTATTTCGTTGCTATTTCATAACTGTAATTTTGCTACTGTTATGAAGTGTAGTATAAATATATTTGGAGGGAGAGGTTTGCTAAGGGGGTCATGACCCACAGGTTGAAAATCACTGATGGACCAGCTATCAGAGTCTGACAGACATGTGGCGAGAAAGTAAACTCAAGGCACAAATGGAGAAAGCAATTTCCCCTTAAATGACCCCAGAGAAAATCAGCAAAAAATTAATTTGGAGATTAGGCCCCAAACACTCTGGCGCCTTAGTTTCTAGATATCAACACCGACTCTGCTTTGGGGATTCCTTTCCAAGGCAAAACAACACAGAAGCTGGTGCATTCACTCACGTTATTTTTGAGGTCAGCCCGGGAGCCGCCCAGCAGGAGGACGCGTGTGCTCTGGGAGCGGCTGTTCTGGCAGGCCAGGTGCAGAGCAGTGTTCCCTGCCTGGGAGAGAGGAGAAAGAAGGGGTCAAGTTAGCAGCATACCGGGCTCCCTGCCTTCGAGAGAGAAGGAGAGAAGGGGGAACGCATTAGCAGCACAGACCTGCCGTGCACACAGAGATTCTTCCTTCAGGAGAAGCCAGCCATTGTCACAGTTCTGCATCGTGACAGACCTCAGCTGGTGTTTCAGATGTAAGAACCATGAAGGTAGAGTCCAAACAGGCTGTAGAGTCAGCTCTGTCCCTAAACTTTGGCTCTGAGTCCTGTCTCTGCCCCTCACGGGTTAGAGTCATTCAGAAAAGCACGTCACATGCTTATGTTGACTTCTTGACCAGAAATGGAGCTGGAGTCCCCTTCCTCAGGCCCTGGGCAGCATGGGCAGAGGCCGGGCTCGGACACTTCCAGGAAGTGGGGTGGGATGGTGGCTAACTTTGTCTTGTAGGCCTGTATTGAGATGTCTGTTCTTCAGTGTTTTTTAAAGATAAACACTTGAGCCGAGCGGTGATGGCGCACGCCTTTAATCCCAGCACTCGGGAGGCAGAGACAGGCGGATCTCTGTGAGTTCGAGGCCAGCCTGGTCTACAAGAGCTAGTTCCAGCAGGACAGGAACCAAAAGCTACGGAGAAACCCTGTCTCGAAAAATCCAAAAAAAAAAAAAAAATAAAAGAAAGAAAGAATTTTGGTCTAAGAGGCGATACTGCAGCTTCCTATACCACCTCAGAAAAATGTCCACAATAATTTTGCAAATGGCATAGTGTGAACAGAACTCTTTGATTCTAGGGGAATAGGTCCTAACAGCTGCAGAAAACCCCAAGAAAAGCGTTTTCTCATTACTTAATGGGAAAAGCAGGTGAGGTAGTCTGAGCACACGTTGACCAAATGCTGGCTCGAGGCTTTGTCCTGGTGACCTGAAGAGGTGCGGTGGCCCCAGCCCAGAGCCTCGTGCCTTCCTCCCCTCCCCTCCCCTCCCCTCCCCTCCCTTCCCCTCCCCTCCCCTCCCCTCCCCTCCCCTCCCCTCCAGGTGTTACATTCTTTTTGAAAAAGAACACTGCAACATTGGAAGTAGATAATGAACAAACAAATAAAACCTTATCATCACTTACTCTTCATAACCGTGGCTTAATTAGCCATGCCTTAATTAGCCGTGCCAGGCATTATCCCTTGGGATGCGGAGGATGGCGAGCCAGCAGCCTGGTGAGGTCGGCTGCCTCAACCCTCCCTGTTACCCTTGCCGCACGCCGGAAGCTCCTGGGTGCAGGACTGTGGCCCGGTTCTGTTCTGGACTCGAATTTCCTCAGCCTGAGGGTGGAGCCCGACCTAGCAGTCAACGTCTCACATTCTGAGAATCTCTCTGATAATCAAGCCTGGCTTAGAGGTGACCTTTATTTTTTATTTAGTTGTTTATTGAGGTTTTAATTTCCAGGCTGAGAACCATGGACTTAGCTCTCCACAGCAAGGCATCTACCTGTGGCTAAAGACTTGATCTCTGAGCTGCTGACTTTACGGTGGTGGTCAATACGTGCTGAAAAAATGAGTGAAATAAAAGAAACCCAATGGCCCTAGAAATCCAGCATACTAAAGGGTCCTTTGCGACCGGGAAATATCAGTTCTGTGGGAAATTGCTTGGCTCAAGAAAAGTAAACATTGTCTTGGAGAGATGGCTCAGAAACTAAGAGCACTTGCTGCCTTTCCAGAGGACCCAGGTTCAATTCCCAGCACCCACAGACAGCTCACAACCATCGGTAACTCTAGTCAATTCCAGAGGATTTGATGCCCTCTTCTGGCTTCTGCAGGTACCAGGCATGCATGTGTACATACATGCAGGCAAACACTCATACACATAAAATAAAATGAATCAAGAGAGCAAGCACTGTATAGGTATGGATGGACAACATACATCCACATAGTACAGTCCCACTCAGCAATAGAAAGGACTAACATGTGTTAACAACATGTTGGGATCTCAACCATTTATGGAAACACGGCTTATTTTTGAAAAGGCGACACAGAGTAGAGGTTGTTAGAGGCTTGGAGGGGTCAACTAACGGGCTGCCACTGAAGGGTACAAAAGAAGTTTCTGGAAGTGACAGAACATTCTGTGTTGGTGCTGGCAATTTCACAACCACATACGCTTGTCTGAATGCATGGGACACGATTCATTCCTAAAAAGTAGACTTTATGTCAACCCCACCTCCAAGCCTGCCATTAAAAATGTGGCCTCCAGTAGATGCATGATCAGCACCCAAAATGACGGGTCCTGACTCTCCAACATGATGCTGTTTTTGCTAAATAAGAAGCACTTTCAAGATGACCCCTCAGAAGCTGTCTGCAGAATGGAAACATCTCTCGTTGGGATGACATGAATGACCCTATGGGTATTTCTGCAGCTTTCTCCACTTTATTCTAAGAAAGAACTGTGGCTTTCCATAGTCCTCCGGGAGCCCTACCTGAAAAGGAGACAACATGCTGCAGCAGACAGACCTGGGGTGCTTTAGGGACCATAAGATGTCACAAACAACACATGTGTCTAAATCAAAGACTCTACGAGCTCCCAGCTCAAAGTTAACCTCTTTACAAACCAAGACAACCCACTTCTCAGTTGGTATAAAAAGCCAAGCAACTATGCACTATCTTAAAGAATGGAACAGCCCCACCTGAGAGGACATGAGGGAAGTGTTGCTGGTTATGCAGCCTGCAGGATCCCACAGGCGTCAGTCCATGAAGGAAGCATAAGCAATGTGACCACAAAGCTGCCCAAGCAGAGCTGCAGAACAGCCTAGTGAGGTCAGGGAAGGCCCAGGTTAGATGGCTGTAGGCAGAGGCAAGGAAGAGCTGCACCTAAAATGGAGGCACCAGGACGCCTCTTGAGACACGGTGAAGTGTAGGGGGCATGTGCCAGGGAGACACCAGAGCAGAGCAGACTGGCCACCGAGAGGGTTCTGGCCAGCAGAACAGCAGGGTGGAAAGGCAGCAAACTCAAGCTGGTTACTCCACCATGAGGCTTCTGGAACAGTCCAGGGACAATCATGATGAGCAGGGAAAGAGAAAGGAAGGTGCGAGACAGAGAAGAGATCAGAGAGGAGACACACAAGACAATGGGGGAGGTGGAGCAATGAATCCGCCTCTGCCTGTACGAGCGCTAGAGCATCCTGCTTCACCATACGCCAGAAAGGGCTGGAAAGAGGAGTGAGGGCCAAGGGATTTCAAAGCAGCTGTAGCAGGTTCTCTGGGACCCCATATTCCTACCTCCCCTGCTTAGCTCAGTAGAGTTTCTCCAGTTCTCATTTAAGGCACCATAGCAGGCGAGGCCCAGAGAAGTCAGATGTTGATGGAGCCTATTTCTGATTGTCTGGTTAGTATTCGATCTTGTGCCTAACTTGTTATTGAAGACCTTGTGTGATGGTGTCTGTTCAGGATCTTGGTTTCTGGTTCTACTGTGCCATACTCGTGTGTGTCTGTTGTGAGCGCACGTGCATATCTGTCTGATGCTGAGCATGGTTCTCAGGCTGTTCCTCCACAGGCACAGACTCAGTACTCCACTTCTCTATGTGAGGCCATCAGCCAAGCAAGTGCATTGTGGGAAATTCCCCAGGCTCCTTATGTACTGGCCTCAGATCCATCCTGGCCGTCCAAGGAAAGAAAAGGCAACCCCTTCTCAAACACTACTGTGGATATTCTCAGAGTACAGACAGTACTTCTTTTGCTTTTAACATAACACATGTCTTTTCTCCTAGTGGTTGATGAGATAACCAGTTCAGTTTAGAAAGCTTGAGAAAGGGACCAAAGCAAAAACGACACTAAAAATGAGTAAGTCTAAATTCAAGTAGACAGCCACTGTTAATACGTTGGTGCTATCTTTCCAGGCTCGGTTTTACTGACATTAGCACGGAAGCATGTATGTGTGATCATGTACTCCTCTGTCGTGCTCCTTCATGGCTCCTAACGTTGTCATTGAAACTGAGACTTAAATTATATTGTGTTTGCTCTGAGTGAATAATATTAGGTTCCTCTCCTGCATCTTCTACCGCTTTACTTATTGCTATCACAGGTATACTTAAGGACAAATATCACACTTTGCTGCTTTACCAACCAAACCTGGGATGGTAGCCACCCTACAAATAGGTAAGAACTTCTTTTCCTATTAGGTGATGCCAGGGATTGACCCGGGGACCTTGTGAACCAGAGCTAAGTGTTCTACCCCTGAGCTGACACGCTATCCTACAGAACCACTTTTGTAGTACAGCTTGCCTCCCCAAAGCAGCTGCTCCAGTTCCATTTCCCCAGCCCACTTACCATACCTGCCTCTACTGACTGCCAGCATTTTGGTTCTCTGCTGACATTTTTCATGCCAACTCTCTGTTGCTATTCTTTGTAACAGGGTCAAATGATGAGGACAGGTTCCCGGCAGTGGCCCGGGGAGGGGGGGTGTGTTTCTCACACCAGCGGGGGTTTCAGCAGCACTGTGGCATGCTTACCCTGCCTGGAGCACAGCCCTCCTGGAGTGAGCCTCCTAGATGAACCTGCCCTGTGGGGTTCTCCATGCCCCAGTGAGCTCTGCCTGGCGCTTCTCACGGGCAGGAGACAACCCGGGACAAAGACTCCCACAATCCTCCTCACCTGTGAAGGAGGAGGTCAGCTGCTGGGCCTCACCTTGTTCCTGGCAAGCACGTTGGCTCCCGCTTTAACAAGCAGCTTGGCTGACTGGCTGAACCCATGCCAGGCGGCTTCATGGAGGGCTGTGTTTCCATCCTGAGTAAACACATTGGAAGATAGCACATTACCCATGGTCTGGCTCTTCTTGCTAAAACAATGTATTACGATGGCTACAGGGTCTTCCTCAATAGGACCCATCAGAACCATGGAGCGCATAAAAAGATCTGAGTGCTAAAAACCAAAATAAAATAAAGTAACTGGGTGGCTGGGGCATATGCCTTTAATCCCAGCACTCCGGAGGCAGAGGCAGGCTGATCTCTGTGAGTTCAAGACCAGTCTGTTTTACAGAGCAAGTTCCAGGACAGTCAAGGTTACACAGAGAAACCCTATCTCCAAAAACTAAAAATTAAAAAAAAAAGGGCATGTAACACCATACCTATCTCTTTATCAAAATTTAATGGTTTCGCTGGGCACATACTTTTAATCCCAGCACTTGGGAAGCAGAGGCAGATGGATCTCTGTGAGTTCAAGGTCAGCCTGGTCAACAGAGTGAGTTCCAGGACAGCCAGCACTACGCAGAGACACCCTGTCTCAGAAAAAACAAACAAACAAACAAAATTCAGTGGTCTCTAGTTAGCATAAAACCCCCAGGATTCTAAATGACCAAAAAATCGAAGAAACAGTGATTGTAAAAAGCTAAGCAAGATTTCTAGATACATGGCTTTTAAATACAAACTAATAAGTTGGCTCCCATTTGCTTCTGATAGAGGGGCTGAAAGACGGGCAGGTAGGAACTCACACGTGGGCCTGCTCGGGCAGGACAACATTCTCCAGTTACGTCCATCTAGAGATGGGCCCCAAAGAGCTAAACCTAATGCACCTGGCACCGACGAGAGGAGAGCCAGGGTTCCAGAGACAAGGCTGGGCAGGGCAGGGGCCACAAGGCCCAGCTGGGACCATTATAGGAGCAGCAGCAGCAGCAAGTGACAGGGAGACCGGGAAGGGCTCTGACCCGGAGCCCCTGGATGTGCGGAGGAACCTGGTGCTGCCTTTACTGTCTGCGCATGCATGGCACTTTAAAGAAAAGCACTCTTCTGGTTAGCTATTCCTTTGTGCCATTTTAGGGTGGAGAGAGTGGGCCGATGGAGCCGTCATTTAGGACTTCATTCTTCCTTGTGTTGTGGCATGGCTTTTTTCTTTTCTCTCTTTTTTCTTCTCTCTCTCTCTCTCTCTCTCTCTCTCTCTCTCTCTCTCTCTCTCTCTCTCACCATTGCACTAGAGTATGAGACAGCTTTAAGCTGGGCAGGTGATTGTGGTCACCATGACAACATTAGGGATCTAAAGTGACCTGTTAAAGCCACACCACTCTTTTTTTAGCAGTTTAATGGGTACATTAGAGAGTCTTCCATTTTGTGTGGAATTAGCTCCTCCCCTTCAAATGCTGTAATTAACATCACTTAAAATAAAACTTGAATAAAATATTGAAACCTCAAAAAAAAAAAAAGAAAAGCTGTGTGGCTGTGTGTGTGTGTGTAAGGGGGAGGACGCGGAGTCTGTACTGCACTTAAATACAAAAATCCCACATTTTAAGATTTGACAATTTAAAAACACTGGCATACGTGCTGGGATTCTTGGAAGAAATAAATTCTTCGGTTCACTCTCTTCAGAGCTAAAACATTTAACTTGCTTGTGCATCTAAGAAACAGAGCTTCTGAGGGGGCCTTTCCCCCACCTTCCGTAGACCTTTATAGGTTCTGACTTCTACACTGACCTGGACTAAGTTGCAGAGGGAAGGGCGTGTAAACAAACACGACTTCTGGAACCCCTCTTTCAGAGAAACCTAGGTTGACCTCTCTCATCGCATGATGGGAGAAGGACAACCTCGTGTACACACCGCAGTGAATCAAGCTGGCTCCCTAGCTCCCCAGGGTCCTGCAGCCCTTACCACCCTCCTCACCTTGTCCTGTCTGTCCAGGGCACATCCCTCCCGGATAAGCGTTGTGATGATCTCAACGTTTCCCACCACAGCGGCCCGGTGCAAGGCTGTCTGGTCCCCCTGCAACACAGAGAGAAGAATAACAGGTTTCTTTATCGGCCACCATATGGCTCCTTCCCTTAAGCCAGACACCAGGCTGTCTCCTGTCCCCTCAAGGAGGAGACTGGTTATTTGCAGAAGAGCTTGGTCACCACAGGCAAGGCAAGCTTTGGGGTCCCATTAGTAGAGAATGCATGCGGGCAGAGCAGTTCGGTTCATAAACCAGAAGGGATCTTCTGTCAATAGCAAGGATGACTGCCGGCCTCAGATCTACCTGCCAAGGAGAGCCAGGCCGTGGACGTCATACACTTGGACCAGCAACTCCTGCAATCCCACGCCCCACTAGGTCCTCAGGCCCGGATTACAAAGGAATCACTCTCCAGCTGTGGCAATTTCGGGACCTCATGCTTTGATGACAGGTGTGTAATTTGTTCACTGATTTGCACTAGCCGAGAGCGATGAGGGGGTGGGGGAGGCCTCAGGGACTGCGGCCTCTTGCCGCATACTTCTGAGAGGCCTCTTGATGATTTATGTCGCATTCTAACCCCTTCTCGGCAACCAGATTCCTGGGATGGACAGGTTTCTCCTTCAGGCACCAAAAGAGAACTTGACTCTTCCCCTAACTGTGGCAGAGAGGCTGCATAAACACTCCAGAGGTGAGAAGGGGGGAGCGTTAACGGGAAGGCTCTGAGCTCTGCCTTCTAGAAGCACAGTTCAGGAATCAAATCAAATCAAGCCTGAGAGCCGGGCATGAAAGGGGAGATGGGTGGACAATGTGGATGTTTTCAGGTGGAAATGATGAGCAGAGGGCCAGGGGATCAGGAGAACGGGTTTATGTACAGCTCTGGTATAGATCCATCAGCTCGCTGAGCCTCAGGACCCTCACAGGAAAAGGTAGGCCTAGGGGGCTGGAGAGATGGCTCAGTGGTTAAGAGCACTGACTGCTCTTCCACAGGACCCAGGTTCAATTCCCAGCACCCACATGGCAGCTTACAACTGTCTGAAGATCCAGTTGCAGGGGATCTGACACCTCACACCAATGCACATAAAATAAAATTAAATAAACTGGATTCTATGATTCCTGGTAAGATTTCCATTAGCAAAATTTCCAGATAGACACAGAGGGTCTAGGGACATACTCCAGAACTCCCCTGGACCCCAGACCAAGAGAGGCAGGGGAGACTGTGGAAGACAGATACAAAGAGCAACTTCAGGAGGGTGCACCACTAACTGGGGTGGTCTGGATGAAACACACCGACCTCACTGAGATTGGCCTCAAAGAGACACACGAAGGACATGCAATCCAAGAGGGAAGTTCTGGAAACAGACTGCAGTGACTGGTGTGCAGGGATTAACTCAGGAACTGGATTGAAAGATGGCTCAGAGGATGTGTTCCATGTTACTGCGGGTGTGTGTGCACACGCTTGTGTGTTTTCACAGTAGAAAACCCACGCCAAAACACACATGTGGCTGCGTACACTGGCACACACCTGTAATGCCAAGACTGAGAGGGCAAAGGCAGGTGGATCATGAGGTTAAAGCCAGTCTAGGCTATTTCCAAAACAAAACAAAATAACCTCTCTTTAAAAATTCACAGAGGAGAGGGCTGGAGAGATGGCTCAAGAACCCAGGTTCAGTTCCCAGCACTCACACGGCTCACAACCACCTGTACCTCCAGTTCCAGAGGATCTGATGTCCTCTTCTGGCCTCCATGGGCACCAGGCATGCATGGAGAGCTTATATTTGCATGTAGGCAAAATACTCATGCACATAACATACTTTTTAGAAAATTTTAAATCACAGAAAGTAATTTTTAGTTTCTTCCTTTTTTTGAATACATTCGAGTTGGTAGTAGAGAGTTGTCATTAATAACCCTACTCAGCCTAGACCCAGCATGTCAGAAAACCACCCAGCATGTCAGATAAGCCCATTGGTGTGACAGTGGCAGGCGTGGTGTGTGGGGTGCAGTGGTTTAAATGAGATCATCCCCATAGGTTCATATGTTTGTAGACTTGGTCCTCAGTTGGTAGAACTGTCTGGGAACAGTCGAGTGACCTTACCAAAGGAGGTGTATCACTGGGGTTAGCTTTGAAGGTTTCGGAACACTTGAACTATTCCTGGTGTGTTCATTCCAGTGAGGATTAAGATGTAAGCTCTCGGCTGTTCCTGCCACCATCCCATAGTGGCCTCCAACCCTCTGAAACCATAAGCCCAATTAAACACTTTCTTTGTGAGTGGCCTTGGTTGTGGTGTGTTACTGAAACAATGGAAAACTAACTAAGGGGGGTGGGGAGGTAAACCACTTGCTTGCTGACTAGATTTTCCACAGGAAGGCATTCCCAGCCCGTAGCATAAACTGTCAGGAACCTGCAGCTAGGGAGGTCATAGACCCTCAGTGGGAAAACTCTATCTGTTGTTTGCATAGACAAGATATGTCTCTCAAATTGCCTTCTAATAACGCTGTTTTTGCCTATAGAATAGTGCTGGTGATGGCCACTGGTGACCGCACAGACTCAGAATTGGTCAAAGTACTTGGCAACATTTTTTATATTTAACACATATAACTTCATCTATCAGACAAAACTACCACCAATCACAAGCTTAAACCATAAAAAGACAGCAGGAAAAGGCTTCCCATTCAGCAAGCTTTTCCCACAGTTGACTTGATGATCTAAGAGACTTGCACGGAGCTAGGGTGAGGACGTCCATCCCCACTCCCATGACTGCAGTGTGATTGGTATGGCTGTCAACAACTCTCTCGTTGGCCTTGTCCTTGACCACTTCACAAGCTAGATCTGGACTGCTTTTCTTCCTGTCCACCCTCCCGGTAAGTGACTGCAGAGATGGGCTGAGCCAGGCGTCTGAGAAGGTCTTTCCAGGTGAACGAGCGCTCAATGCTCAAACAAGTCAGATGGGATCGTGCCCCGAGTCTCGGCTCCAAACAATTCCATTAGCGTTTCTAGGAAACCTTATTTCCCTATCAGATCAGTCATGGGTTTTCCCGAAATGATTATGAGAAAGATTGCTCTCGACAAGAACCATGAGTGCAGTCCTGAGTGAGGCTCCCAATAGGAGAGGCCCTTTGACCATCCCACAAACGACAGGCATTCTGCCGGCCATTCCTTGGATCATTCGGAGCAACCTTTTTAGAAGAGACTTGCATTCTGTATTCTGCACGAAGTACAAGCACCATGCCCTAAGCAGATAGGTCTTGTCAAAGGATCACACGAAGGGCTTGGTTCAGACCAAACATTTCATCTGTTCCACCAGCTGCTCATGAAATCAAGAGCTGATGCAGTTTTGGGGTAGCGTGGAGCTTTGATTAGCATGTCTTTGATCAGCCTTAGAACATATTTGCTTCCTCTGAGACAACTCTTCTTTGCAAGACTCTAACTTGATACAAGCAGCTGCACCTAACTCCTGGATCAGCTCTTGGCAGAAGATTTTCAAGTGGATTGTCAAGATTCAAGGAGATCTGACACTTGTGTTCAGCTGCAGCGAGAAGCCAAGCTACCCCAAGCTTGGCTGACCCGTTCAGTTGTAGCCCTGTCTGCAGGCAAGTCCCCTTCCGGCTTTATTTTTCCCCCTGGGAGCTCGGCTCCTTACTTCTCGTATCTATTACTACTGTGCTGTGGCACTTGGCCCTGCTCTCCATGGCAGGACAAACTGTGGCTAGATCTGTTCCAGAGGACGCGTCTCCAACTCTTATAAGTCATCCATCTTAGGTGACCAAGATGGGCGTGAAAGTTTCTGAGAAAGACAAAACACAGGGACAAAGAGCTGCCTCCAGCCATCCGTGGAACGACTTTCTCTCCAGAACACACAGCACAGTTAAATCCAGACCCTTGGTTGAAGCACGCTCAGTTACTTGAGAATCAATTTTTGGCTCCTACAAAATTAAAACTACTATCATAGTATATATTATTATTATATTACAAATATATTACTAGCTACATGTCCTCTTTAAAACATAATGCAAATGATATGCTTGACCTATTGGCGGACCCACGCAGCAAATTCTGACATAACCCTGCTTGACTATGACCCTGAATCAACCAGAAAATTCTTAAACTGAAAGAAAATACAGAAGAAAACCTAGCTTTCTCAACACATTTTCTCAATATTCACTCTGTATTTACTGACCCCTAACTACGTGCCAGGAGTCAGGCCATGTAATTCTCTTGTTATATTGATAAGCCTCGCCTAGGATAGCTGGCTAATTCAAACTGTCGAGGCGCCTTTCCTTCACAGCAAGCTGCTTCCAGCTTTGGAAGCCCGGTAACCTCAGCACTGGTCTCCAAAAGGAGGCGGTGTCTCTGTGAGGTGGAGGCTGCCTTACTATGCAAGTTTAAGAGTGCAGCTTGAGGGCGTCTGTTGAATGGGTAACTGAGAGGAAGCAAAGGAAGACACTAGACGCAGCAGCAACACTGCAGTTGGCATTCCCATCTGACACGCTGACTTGTCTGCAAACAGCACTCAGTATTCCTGAGCCATCAGTGTTTCTCACTCAAGAGCGTTGGAACTTAAGGTCTAAATCTTTGTCTGAAATACTTGTATTTCCATCTCCCTTGTAGTGAAAAGCATTGGGTGTGCCAGAGCCCAGCTCGTGGAAGAAGTCCCAGTCATGCACGGGTGGGACACACCCACTTTGAGAGGAAGACCCCAGGGTTGCAAGCAAACCTGCGGTAAGCAAGCCCTACACAGGTAGGCACGCGAAACGGGGTGCTGACCTCTTCTCTTTCAGATCTTCTAGGGTCCTTCCTAGCCTTTCTTCTCTGCGTTCTCTTATTTTTGTCTTCCTTCATGCTCTTTACTGTGGCCACAGGGTCCTGGACTATTTCTGGGGTGGGAGTCACATGATTACTCATTGACCAATCAGAGATGGCATTTGAGCTCCACTGAGCGTTGATAGGATTAGCGGGAAGCAAGCCAGATACTGCTCTGGGAGCTGCGGGTTGAAACTCATAATAATCCCACTCCAGGCCACTGGAGGTCATTCTTCCTCTAATTCTCAGATATTCCCATGCCAGAAACAACAGTAGCTGTAGAATATGAAGTTAGAATTGAATCTTCATAATGTCAACATTCTGTTTCTACACATCTCCCAGACAGGGAACTGCTAACGCGACTCTCCCATAGTTAAGTTCCCCTCTTCTTTAATGCTAATAAAGTGATTTCATACGTTTTTATGGATAGCTCAAAGACGATTGTCAATAGGCGTGGGACGCACACAGGTAAGAGCTGAGGATGGCAACAGTTCCGCCTTCTCCAGTATTCTTTCTATCTGTGGTTCTATGAAGAAGCAAGGTATGTGTTGTCTGTGTAGAGCAGGAAATGAGGGAAAAGACCCAATGACTCGATGAGGGAGGTGTTTTACCCAAACGCAGGGCTGGCTTTCCTTCGTGCGCTGTGAGAATTCTTGTCTTCTCTGCTTCCTTCCATATCTGAAACCTCAGCATGGTGTCTGCTGCATGAGACCACAGCAAGCCTCAGACCTGAGTGAGGGTGTTTGGTTGGGATGGGTTGGCAGGCCTGACTTTGTGACCTTGTCACGATAGCAAGAACCTTAATAATGTCGGGCGATGGTGGCGCCCGCCTTTAATCCCAGCACTCGGGAGGCAGAGGTAGGTGGATCTCTGTGAGTTCGAGACCAGCCTGGTCTACAGAGCTAGTTCCAGGACAGGCTCCAAAGCCACAGAGAAACCCTGTCTCGAAAAACCAAAAAAAAAAAAAAAAAAAAAAAAAAGAACCTTAATAATCAAAGAGAAGGCTAGAAGATCCCAACATTCTTGCGCCAGCAGCTCGAGATCCCACCTTCCCTCTGACTATTTATTTTGCCCATCTCCCTTTATTTTCCTCCTGTCCTCTAAGGGGACGATATGGGTCAGGAATGTTATATCGGTTATAGTGCAGAAAAATACAGTGTCATGACCAAGGTGAGAATCAACAGCTTAGAGCTAAGTCTGCATTTTTGAGAATAACACCCCTGGTGATCCCATAGGCTTCAGATAAAACCAGAGATTTATAGGCGATGCTGATAATCCTCTGCTGGCCATGCATAAAACCAGTTTGTGTGCCTGCCTGTCCGCCTGCCTATATAGACAGATCTCTTTTATCCAAGGCTAGCGAGTACAGGGTCTCATGTATGTTCATGTATGTAAGGCTAGCCTATACAGACAGGACTCATGTATCCAAGGCTAGTCTCAAACTTGCTATATAACCAAGTCATCTGTGAATGTGTTTGTCAAATTTTAGGCTACTGTGTGGATTTGCAAGGAATATTCTAGGTAATGATATTGGAAGAAGTTGTGACAAGGCGAGACTCTGTGAGATGCTGCTTACACACAGGACTTTTATGTCTTAGAACTCTGGGACATCATGGGGGGGGCACCGAAGAGCTGGCTCAATGATTAAGAGTAATTGCTGCTCTTTCAAAGGACCTGAATTTGATTCCCAGCACCCATATGGTGTTCACAACCACCTATAACTCCAGTTCTGGATCGATGCCCTATTCTAGTCTGTGCAGGCACCAAGCAAGCAAAATACCCCAAATAAAATAATTTTTAAAAAAAGGAAAAAAAAAGGAGTTAACAGTTTCTGAAAATCATTCCCAAGCACATTTCCATACTGTTTCTTCCTGAAAACTCACTGGAGGGCAATTTACTCCATCCCTCCTTGGAGACGCCACCTTCTCCAAGGACCCAAAAGAACAAGCTCTGTGCTGCGCAGTCCTACTTGGCCAAAGCTCACAGACTCAGACTGGATAGTTGATGCGGAAGGAGCCAGTGGGATTCCTCCCCCAACAACCTGGATGGACATCTCAGTGAGTGATGGGAGTCGGACGCCCTCAGTAAGAGCACAGAACCACCAGCAAACTCTTTCAAGAGGCCTTGATCTTGCATAAGTCCCTTTCCCCCTTTTTAGTTGGGATGGAACTTCAAGCTACATGTACACTAAGAGAAGTTAAGACAAAGGAGGAGGATGGGTGTTAAGCCTCACCTTTTCTTCAGCAGTAAATTTGGCACACATCCAATGGGTCTTTCCCACACTCACTGCAAGAGAGAGTCCTCTGTCCTAAAACAGGACCTAGGCCAATGCCCTCAGACTCTGCACTCAGAGGCTAATGGGGCAAAAAGAACCACAACCCAAGAGCCTCCTGCGAGCTCCTTCATTGCTGAGAATGGGCCCCAAGAACAGGGGCCAGGCGAGAGACAAAAGACACACAAATGAAACTTCTGGCAAGCATCTAGTACCCGCCCTGCTCACACCGCCAGCATCTGCACTGAGGGCCGTGACTGCAGACGAGTTCCTCTGCCAACCCTTCTCTGGAGGGAATGATGCTTCTACTTACATCATCCTGCACGTCGAGGTCACAGCCAGCCTTCAGCAGAATCTGGACCACAGAGAGATGGCCCTTATTGGCAGCAAGGTGCAAGGGGGTCCGGCCATGCTGTTAATGCAAAGGAAACAGTTGGTTTCAGAACTAGATACACCAAGGGACAGGGCACTAAGGCAAGAGGACATACCAGCTTTTCAGAACACCTCTGCCCCTGCCTCTAACCCCAGCTGCCCCTCTACTCTGGAAGGAGATTCTCAATGAATTTATTAGGAATTCAAGTTGCCCCTGTTAACTTTGACCAACTTTTACATCCTACACTTACGTGGCAGAAGGTGGGGCTTCTCGTCCTCCCGGTCCCCCACTCGTGCTGATACCATGAAGCAGTAAAAGGCTGTGACAGACAAGTCTGACAGGACCATGGACAGGAGACAAAGAAATGTCAAACCCATGGGCTCCTGAAGATAAAGTCATAGCCAAGTGGAGGTGGAAAAGGCTCTGCCTCTTTTAAAAAAACAGCTTTGAAAAGTATGAAAACTATGGTATATTAAGATCCACATATCTGCCAATTATTTTTATTTAAAAAATCAGAGACATTATTGCTGCTCCTGGGACCGCCTCCCAGATCTCTCCGTGGTTCCCGAGAGCTAACCCTTCTTTCAAATCTGGCATTTATCTTTTCTTCGCCTGTAGTCACACTGTCACTCCCTGTCTCTGGCCAGGGGCAACATCCAGATTATTGTTTCAAACGATCTCAGGCACGTTAAGTAACAGGGTATCATTTAGCTTTTCTTTTCGGGATTCTGTTTGTTATTGGGGTTTGGTCCAACATTCTGTTCTGGTGATGCTCACTGCTCAGGTTTCCTGCCGGCCACCCAGGTGTTCCCTGTGGGCGGCACCAAGATGGGCTCCTCAGTGCTGTCACCGAGTCACAGCGAGGACCGTTCCCTTCCCTGCAACCGCGTGAAGTTTGGGGGCACCCACGATGAGTGACGCCCAAAAGAAAGTGCACTTTCCTGGGTGTCCGCGAGCTTCTGTCCAGGGAACTGACCTTGTCAAACTTCCAGGCTCTCACAGAGACATCCTGATTTTCCTCAGGATTTTCTACGAAGAAAAGTTCAAGGGACTAAGGCATTTGAGAAAAGAGGGCTCACGGGGGCCTTGCATACGGTTTAGCCTCTCACTAAGACCCGCTGCCTTTATTGATATTCCATCGAGACAAGCATGTTATGACCTCGGTAAAGCAGCAGTCCGCCCCGATAACCAACCATGGAGAAAAACAACAGACAAAATAAGGATCTTAATTCCTAGCCATGAAATCCAATCAAAACAGCAGAATGAGTCTGGAAAGAAAGAGGCCAGAACTTGCTTTAAAATTAGAATTCTTAATTAAGGGAGAAAGTTACTCCCAAGAATTAGGCTATAAAAACCCTTCACATAAAAAGGACAAGGTGAGAGATGAGATAAAGGGCTGACCTTTCTCCGCTCTTCACGGGTTATCTCGCCTTGGTCCTTTGGGTGAGATGTCCACAGTGCCCCAGACGGGGGAAAGTGACCGGGTTTCAATCACAGGGCCCAGGCTCAGGCCCCAACTGTCATCATGTGTCCTTGTGAATGACCTCATATCTCAACACTGACTAAGGGACCCTCATAAAATTCCCTACACGGTTTGTTGTGGGGGTGAGATGGGGGTGTATGTGCTGTGAGGACAGAGACACTGTCATCAAATACAAGTGCTCAAACAAGACAAGAGAGCAGGGCAGGGGACAGGAGTGGGGGCTGCTGGGAAAGAAGTTAGACCCAGGGTCACGGACCAAGGAGCCATGGGGACAGTCCTGCCAGCACCCACCCTAGGAGCCATGGGGACAGTCCTGCCAGCACCCACCCTTTCCTGAAGGGTAAAGCAGATAAAAGTTTGTCCAAGTGAGCACAGGCAGAAGGAAGAAACACCACTGCGGCTCCTCTGGGGAGCCTAATGTTTGCTTGAAAGCTGGGCCCGAGGCTTCCTGTGGAATGGCCTCTGGGCAGCATGCCAACATTGGGATTAACTTGGTATTGGCATAAAAACAGAGAAGTCGACCAATGGAATCGAATAGAAGACCCTGACATTAACCCACAAACCTATGAACGCCTGATTTTCGATAAAGTAGACAGTTGCTGGGATGTTAAGGGTACAAAAGAACGTTGTGTTCAGCACAGATTACAAAGGAATTTCTTTTTGTTGTTGTTTCTTGAGACAGGGTCTAACTATGTAACACTGGCTGGCCTGGAACTCACTATGGAGATTTGTTCTGCCTGTCTCTGCCTCCCAAGTACTGGAATTAAAGGTGTGTGCCACCATAGTCAGCTTCAATTTCTTTTGAATATTTCTCATGCCCTCTATCTCTTAAACTTTTTGTTTGTTTGTTTGTTTGTTTTGAGACAAGGTTTCTCTGTAGCTTTTGGTACGGGTCCTGGAACTAGCTCTTATAGACCAGGCTGGCCTCAAACTCACAGAGATCCGCCTGCCTCCGCCTCCCAAGTGCTGGGATTAAAGGCGTGCGCCACCACCACCTGGCTCTCTTAAACTTTTTATAAATACCCACCAACCACTAGCTGGCAGACTGCTGCTTTGGGACTCTTACAATGTGCCAATGGTTGGTTTGCATTTGTACACAAAGATACAAGCATAAGGGAGGGCTTTAAAATTCTGACACTCAACAAGGCCACATGTAGAGTAGTTACAACCCATTAGTCACAGCCACATTGGTTCAGCAGGTAAAGGTACTCGCCACGCAACCTGGCAACCTGAGTTGACCTCTGGAAAGGTGGGAGAAGAGGACCAACTCCGTAAAGTTACCTTGTTTATGTCACATGCACGCTGTGACACCCATCACCGCCCCTCAATATCACGCATACACACACAGGAAATAAATAAAAGCATTTAAAGACCTATTAGCCTATATACCCAGGAGCTTAGGACCTACATGATTTGGGGAAATTTCAGGGAACTTTATCTGGGTTACCAGACACTTAGATATGTAGAAAAGGCCTTCTGTGGAGTCTGCTGAGGCAACCAAACACCTGCGGCACTGACTAAACCCAGCAAAGGGTGATGCACAACTTCCTATCAGGCAGAAGCTGCTATCTCTAAGCCAGTATCTCTACCAGGCCTGCCCAGAGCTGGAGCGAAACAAGGTTACCTCCATCCCCACTGAGAACCACAAGCTAAGGCCTGTGCTGAGGGCAAGAGGCCAGAAAAGCCCATTAACAGGTCCACAAATTCCCTAGAGCAAGGGAGTAGCAAGGAAGAGCACAGAAGAGACCAGAGACCAAATTCTGGATTTCTCTTCTTCAACAGCAACCTTTGATCACTAGGAGGCTGGAACCCATGTGGGTCCATCTCTAGGTCCTGAGGCTTGTTCTCCTCAGTCACAGCGCAGCTCCTCCAAGGCCCAGGCAGAGGTTCACGCCAACCCCTTCATGCTAATTTTCCAGTATACCTCCCAATCTGAGCAGTCATCTCTCCTCCCTCCAGAAAGCATCTTTGTGAGGGTGTCTACAAACCTTAGCTAGAAGCACATGTCCCCATGAAGTCTGCCTTATTAAAAGCCTCAGAAGAGTAAGTTGGTGCTTATGATTCTATTATTGAGCTTTTCTTATAAGGCAAGCCATATAAGAATTCATAGCACATACTGCAATTCCATAATTGATCCATGTGTTTCCTATTAAACGCATTGTTTTGAATTATAATATTCGGAATATCAGTATTTCATGATATTCACCAAGCTCCATAGCTTCCCCCTACAAGGAAAGTTCCTAGAGCAATTTGTATTCTCCCCCTGAATACCTGGGAACTCCTCAAGCCCAGCCACACCTCAGACTCGTTAAATCAAGTGTCTCCTGAACCACACCTGGGCACTGATATAAGGCTGTTCACATGCTTCTACAGACGTTGATACTGAGTACCACTGACTCAAAGGAACCACTGAGGACAATGAACTCTAGTGGGGACCTGGCCATCAATGCTGACCACAGCCACCATCAGCTGAGCACCATCCTCCCCCTGGACCACCCTGTGTGTGCACAGTGCATGGATCATATCACTCCATTTATCAAAAGGAACCGATGGCTACTTCACAGTCAGGCAATGAAGGCCTGAGAAGGTTAATAAGCTGGCCAGGCTTGCAGAGAGGGAGGCTGTGATCCATTCTCTCCACCCTAAATAGGGGCTGTGAAAGACTTGAAAACAGGTAACAACGTCAAAGAGACAAGACGAGAGTGGCGGTCAGCAGGGGCTCCGGGAAGAGGACACAGGCGTTAGTCTCCAATACAGACAGAGTCTCAGTGTGAGGGATGGAGCAGTTCTGGAGATAGAGAGGAAGAGGGTGGACGTCACAGCCCTGAACTGTGTGCTGGGTACAGTGAGGCGGTAAGCTGCACGTGTATACCTTGTACAAAATCAGCGAGCCCGAGGCCACTTAGAGGTCCCACAGCAAACCACGATGTGACTCCAGATTATGGCTAAGCCCTCTACTGGCTCAAAGTAGGAGACAATGAAGGTGATACACTCTGAAAGCCCTGTAGATACTGGCCAGTATTATACTAATAGGCAAATTTATTCTCACTTTATTAATAACCTACATATTTGAATTTTTTCACATATCCTTTGAGCCAGTTGTCATATCTTAATGGTTTTGTCATTAATACACTACATAAAATCTTGTATTTATTTATTATATATACAGTGTTCTGACTACATGTAGGCTTACACGCCAGAAGAGGGCACCAGATCTTATCATAGATGGTTGTGAGTCACCATGTGGTTGCTGGGAATTGAACTCATGACCTCTGGAAGAGCAGCCAGTGCTCCCAACCTCCAAGCCATCCCTCCAGCTCCAAAATCTTAACACTTTATTATAATTATTGCTCAGAACTACCACCATAAATCAATTCTCCCTAGTGATTTCTGGTGGTAATCCATAGAACGTGGTCATCCTCCAGGAATTCTGGGTATGGACCTGACCAGTGTCCATCGTCCCAGCCGAGACAATAATAAAGCTTGCTTCAAATTTGGCTCAAAAGTTATGGTAGTGGTCTTAATCTCGCCTGGTGGGATTAATACTACTTCATAGTGCCACAACTAGAGACTCAATGTTTATATCACGGGCTTCTGGGGGACACTTGCCTAAAATGCAGCAAAGCCCTTCATCCTCAAAGCTGCTTTGGGTGAAAGACACCATGCCATTCAACTACAGCCACTTGTCTCTGGCAAAGCACAGCCAGACTTCCACCCAGATAACGGGGCATATATCCTATGTCTCTCCAGTTCCTGACCCTAAGCATCCCTAGTCCCTCCTCTCTTGCCCCTTTCACCTAGTGATCTCTACCCTGACTCTTTCTGCCACGCCTGCTTGATTTTACTTAGCCTTTGCAGATGTAAGAGATTTACAATGATATCATACTGGAACAGACCGAGCCCTTAATGCTTAATGCACAAATCACAGAGACAAACCCGTGTGAAGACAGAAGAGGGGTTTGGGAGCTTCCCTTGTAAGTGCAGGACCACCAACTACCAGCAGCAAGAAGCTGGGCTAGTTCTCCCCCAGGTTCAGACAGCGTAGCTTGAACTCACACTCTAGCCTCAGAGATGGTAAGGCGGTCATTCCCTTTGTGTGGGTGCCCAGCAGTAGGTAGTCACCTGAAAATAAACTCAATGATATTTTTGGAGGTTTTTTGTTTGTTTTGGTTTGTTTTGTCTTTTTTATCTCGTGAAACTTTGGGCATGTTTTTTTACCTTATTGATCTATTATGGTTTCAGATGTGGTTTTTATGAGCTTTCTGTGTATTCGTGTACATGTGCTGCTCATGCTTTCTGTGTATTCGTGTACATGTGCTTCTCATGCTTCTGTGTGTACATGTGCTTCTCATGCTTCTGTGTGCACATGTGCTTCTCATGCTTCTGTGTGCACATGTGCTTCTCATGCTTCTGTGTGTACATGTACATGTGCTTCTCATGCTTCTGTGTGTACATGTGCTTCTCAAGCTTCTGTGTGCACATGTGCTTCTCATGCTTCTGTGTGTACATGTGCTGCTCATGCTTTCTGTGTATTCGTGTACATGTGCTTCTCATGCTTCTGTGTGTACATGTGTTTCTCATGCTTCTGTGTGCACATGTGCTTCTCATGCTTCTGTGTGTACATGTGTTTCTCATGCTTCTGTGTGCACATGTGCTTCTCATGCTTCTGTGTGTACATGTACATGTGCTTCTCATGCTTCTGTATGTACATGTGCTTCTCATGCTTCTGTGTGTACGTGTACATAAGCTTCTCATGCTTCTGTGTGCAATGTGCTTCTCAAGCTTCTGTGTGCACATGTGCTTCTCATGCTTCTGTGTGTACATGTGCTTCTATGCTTCTGTGTGTACATGTGCTTCTCAAACTTCTGTGTGTACATGTGCTTCTCATGCTTCTGTGTGTACATGTGCTTCTCATGCTTCTGTGTGTACATGTGCTTCTCATGCTTCTATGTGTACATGTGCTTCTCATGCTTCTGTGTGCAATGTGCTTCTCAAGCTTCTGTGTGCACATGTGCTTCTCATGCTTCTGTGTGTACATGTGCTTCTCATGCTTCTGTGTGTACATGTGCTTCTCAAACTTCTGTGTGTACATGTGCTTCTCATGCTTCTGTGTGTACATGTGCTTCTCATGCTTCTGTGTGTACGTGTACATAAGCTTCTCATGCTTCTGGGTGCACATGTGCTTCTCAAGCTTCTGTGTGCACATGTGCTTCTCATGCTTCTGTGTGTACCTGTGCTTCTCATGCTTCTGTGTGCACATGTGCTTCTCATGCTTCTGTATATTCGTGTACATGTGCTTCTCAAGCTTCTGTGTGTACATGTGCTTCTCATGCTTCTGTGTGTACGTGTACATGTGCTTCTCAAGCTTCTGTGTGTACATGTGCTTCTCATGCTTCTGTGTGTATGTGTACATAAGCTTCTCATGCTTCTGTGTGTACATGTGCTTCTCATGCTTCTGTGTGCACATGTGCTTCTCATGCTTCTGTGTGCACATGTGCTTCTCATGCTTCTGTGTGCACATGTGCTTCTCATGCTTCTGTATATTCGTGTACATGTGCTTCTCAAGCTACTGTGTGTACATGTGCTTCTCATGCTTCTGTGTGTACATGTACATGTGCTTCTCATGCTTCTGTGTGTACATGTGCTTCTCATGCTTCTGTGTGCACATGTGCTTCTCATGCTTCTGTGTGTATGTGTACATGTGCTTCTCATGCTTCTGTGTGCACATGTGCTTCTCATGCTTCTGTGTGTACATGTGCTTCTCATGCTTCTGTGTGTACATGTGCTTCTCATGCTTCTGTGTGTACATGTGCTTCTCATGCTTCTGTGTGTACATGTGCTTCTCATGCTTCTGTGTGTACATGTGCTTCTCATGCTTCTGTGTGCACATGTGCTTCTCATGCTTCTGTGTGTACATGTGCTTCTCATGCTTCTGTGTGTACATGTGCTTCTCATGCTTCTGTGTGCACATGTGCTTCTCATGCTTCTGTGTGTACATGTGCTTCTCATGCTTCTGTGTGCACATGTGCTTCTCATGCTTCTGTGTGTACGTGTACATGTGCTTCTCATGCTTCTGTGTGCACATGTGCTTCTCATGCTTCTGTGTGTATGTGTACATAAGCTTCTCATGCTTCTGTGTGCACATGTGCTTCTCATGCTTCTGTGTGCACATGTGCTTCTCATGCTTCTGTGTGCACATGTGCTTCTCATGCTTCTGTGTGCACATGTGCTTCTCATGCTTCTGTATATTCGTGTACATGTGCTTCTCAAGCTACTGTGTGTACATGTGCTTCTTATGCTTCTGTGTGTACGTGTACATGTGCTTCTCATGCTTCTGTGTGTACATGTGCTTCTCATGCTTCTGTGTGCACATGTGCTTCTCATGCTTCTGTGTGTATGTGTACATGTGCTTCTCATGCTTCTGTGTGCACATGTGCTTCTCATGCTTCTGTGTGTACATGTGCTTCTCATGCTTCTGTGTGCACATGTGCTTCTCATGCTTCTGTGTGTACATGTGCTTCTCATGCTTCTGTGTGTACATGTGCTTCTCATGCTTCTGTGTGCACATGTGCTTCTCATGCTTCTGTGTGTACATGTGCTTCTCATGCTTCTGTGTGCACATGTGCTTCTCATGCTTCTGTGTGTACGTGTACATGTGCTTCTCATGCTTCTGTGTGCACATGTGCTTCTCATGCTTCTGTGTGTATGTGTACATAAGCTTCTCATGCTTCTGTGTGCACATGTGCTTCTCATGCTTCTGTGTGCACATGTGCTTCTCATGCTTCTGTGTGCACATGTGCTTCTCATGCTTCTGTGTGCACATGTGCTTCTCATGCTTCTGTATATTCGTGTACATGTGCTTCTCAAGCTACTGTGTGTACATGTGCTTCTTATGCTTCTGTGTGTACGTGTACATGTGCTTCTCATGCTTCTGTGTGTACATGTGCTTCTCATGCTTCTGTGTGCACATGTGCTTCTCATGCTTCTGTGTGTATGTGTACATGTGCTTCTCATGCTTCTGTGTGCACATGTGCTTCTCATGCTTCTGTGTGTACATGTGCTTCTCATGCTTCTGTGTGCACATGTGCTTCTCATGCTTCTGTGTGTACATGTGCTTCTCATGCTTCTGTGTGCACATGTGCTTCTCATGCTTCTGTGTGTATGTGTACATGTGCTTCTCATGCTTCTGTGTGCACATGTGCTTCTCATGCTTCTGTGTGTACATGTGCTTCTCATGCTTCTGTGTGCACATGTGCTTCTCATGCTTCTGTGTGTACATGTGCTTCAAGCTTCTGTGTGTACATGTGCTTCTCATGCTTCTGTGTGTACATGTGCTTCTCATGCTTCTGTGTGCACATGTGCTTCTCATGCTTCTGTGTGTACATGTGCTTCTCATGCTTCTGTGTGTACATGTGCTTCTCATGCTTCTGTGTGCACATGTGCTTCTCATGCTTCTGTGTGTACATGTGCTTCTCATGCTTCTGTGTGCACATGTGCTTCTCATGCTTCTGTGTGTACGTGTACATGTGCTTCTCATGCTTCTGTGTGCACATGTGCTTCTCATGCTTCTGTGTGCACATGTGCTTCTCATGCTTCTGTGTGTACATGTGCTTCTCATGCTTCTGTGTGTACATGTGCTTCTCAAGCTTCTGTGTGTACATGTGCTTCTCATGCTTCTGTGTGTACGTGTACATGTGCTTCTCAAGCTTCTGTGTGTACATGTGCTTCTCATGCTTCTGTGTGTATGTGTACATAAGCTTCTCATGCTTCTGTGTGCACATGTGCTTCTCATGCTTCTGTGTGCACATGTGCTTCTCATGCTTCTGTGTGCACATGTGCTTCTCATGCTTCTGTGTGCACATGTGCTTCTCATGCTTCTGTATATTCGTGTACATGTGCTTCTCAAGCTACTGTGTGTACATGTGCTTCTCATGCTTCTGTGTGTACGTGTACATGTGCTTCTCATGCTTCTGTGTGTACATGTGCTTCTCATGCTTCTGTGTGCACATTTGCTTCTCATGCTTCTGTGTGTATGTGTACATGTGCTTCTCATGCTTCTGTGTGCACATGTGCTTCTCATGCTTCTGTGTGTACATGTGCTTCTCATGCTTCTGTGTGTACATGTGCTTCTCATGCTTCTGTGTGCACATGTGCTTCTCATGCTTCTGTGTGTACATGTGCTTCTCATGCTTCTGTGTGCACATGTGCTTCTCATGCTTCTGTGTGTACATGTGCTTCTCATGCTTCTGTGTGCACATGTGCTTCTCATGCTTCTGTGTGTACATGTGCTTCTCATGCTTCCTTGTGCACATGTGCTTCTCATGCTTCTGTGTGCACATGTGCTTCTCATGCTTCTGTGTGTACATGTACTTCTCATGCTTCTGTGTGTACATGTGCTTCTCAAGCTTCTGTGTGTACATGTGCTTCTCATGCTTCTGTGTGTACATGTGCTTCTCAAGCTTCTGTGTGTACAGGTGCTTCTCATGCTTCTGTGTGTACATGTGCTTCTCATGCTTCTGTGTGTATGTGTACATGTGCTTCTCATGCTTCTGTGTGTACATGTGCTTCTCAAACTTCTGTGTGTACATGTGCTTCTCATGCTTCTGTGTGTACATGTGCTTCTCATGCTTCTGTGTGTACATGTGCTTCTCATGCTTCTGTGTGTACATGTGCTTCTCATGCTTCTGTGTGTACATGTGCTTCTCAAACTTCTGTGTGCACATGTGCTTCTCATGCTTCTGTGTGTATGTGTACATAAGCTTCTCATGCTTCTGTGTGCACATGTGCTTCTCATGCTTCTGTGTGTATGTGTACATGTGCTTCTCAAACTTCTGTGTGTACATGTGCTTCTCAAACTTCTGTGTGTACATGTGCTTCTCATGCTTCTGTGTGTACATGTGCTTCTCAAGCTTCTGTGTGTACATGTGCTTCTCATGCTTCTGTGTGTACATGTGCTTCTCATGCTTCTGTGTGTATGTGTACATGTGCTTCTCATGCTTCTGTGTGTACCTGTGCTTCTCATGCTTCTGTGTGTACATGTGCTTCTCATGCTTCTGTGTGCACATGTGCTTCTCATGCTTCTGTGTGTACATGTGCTTCTCATGCTTCTGTGTGTACATGTGCTTCTCATGCTTCTGTGTGTACATGTGCTTCTCATGCTTCTGTGTGTACATGTGCTTCTCATGCTTCTGTGTGCACATGTGCTTCTCATGCTTCTGTGTGTACATGTGCTTCTCATGCTTCTGTGTGTACATGTGCTTCCCATGCTTCTGTGTGTACATGTGCTTCTCATGCTTCTGTGTGCACATGTGCTTCTCAAGCTTCTGTGTGCACATGTGCTTCTCATGCTTCTGTGTGCACATGTGCTTCTCATGCTTCTATGTGCACATGTGCTTCTCATGCTTCTGTGTGCACATGTGCTTCTCATGCTTCTGTGTGTACATGTGCTTCTCATGCTTCTGTGTGTACATGTGCTTCTCATGCTTCTGTGTGCACATGTGCTTCTCATGCTTCTGTGTGCACATGTGCTTCTCATGCTTCTGTGTGCACATGTGCTTCTCATGCTTCTATGTGCACATGTGCTTCTCATGCTTCTGTGTGCACATGTGCTTCTCATGCTTCTATGTGCACATGTGCTTCTCATGCTTCTGTGTGTACCTGTGCTTCTCATGCTTCTGTGTGTACATGTGCTTCTCAAGCTTCTGTGTGTACATGTGCTTCTCATGCTTCTGTGTGTACGTGTACTTGTGCTTTTCATGCTTCTGTGTGTACATGTGCTTCTCATGCTTCTGTGTGCACATGTGCTTCTCATGCTTCTGTGTGCACATGTGCTTCTCATGCTTCTGTGTGTACGTGTACATGTGCTTCTCATGCTTCTGTGTGTACGTGTACATGTGCTTCTCATGCTTCTGTGTGCACATGTGCTTCTCATGCTTCTGTGTGCACATGTGCTTCTCATGCTTCTGTCTGTACGTGTACATGTGCTTCTCATGCTTCTGTGTGCACATGTGCTTCTCATGCTTCTGTGTGCACATGTGCTTCGCATGCTTCTGTGTGTACATGTGCTTCTCATGCTTCTGTGTGTACGTGTACATGTGCTTTTCATGCTTCTGTGTGCACATGTGCTTCTCATGCTTCTGTGTGCACATGTACTTCTCAAGCTTCTGTGTGCACATGTGCTTCTCATGCTTCTGTGTGCACATATGCTTCACATGCTTCTGTGTGTACATGTGCTTCTCATGCTTCTGTGTGTACGTGTACATGTGCTCTCATGCTTCTGTGTGCACATGTGCTTCTCATGCTTCTGTGTGCACATGTGCTTCTCATGCTTCTGTGTGTACATGTGCTTCTCATGCTTCTGTGTTTACGTGTACATGTGCTTCTCAAGCTTCTGTGTGTACATGTGCTTCTCATGCTTCTGTGTGTACATGTGCTTCTCATGCTTCTGTGTGTACATGTGCTTGTCATGCTTCTGTGTGCACATGTGCTTCTCATGCTTCTGTGTGTACGTGTACATGTGCTTCAAGCTTCTGTGTGTACATGTGCTTCTCAAGCTTCTGTGTGCACATGTGCTTCTCATGCTTCTGTGTGCACATGTGCTTCTCATGCTTCTGTGTGTACATGTGCTTCTCATGCTTCTGTGTGTACATGTGCTTCTTATGCTTCTGTGTGTACATGTGCTTCTCATGCTTCTGTTTGTACGTGTACATGTGCTTCTCATGCTTCTGTGTTTACGTGTACATGTGCTTCTCAAGCTTCTGTGTGCACATGTGCTTCTCATGCTTCTGTGTGTACATGTGCTTCTCATGCTTCTGTGTGTACATGTGCTTCTCATGCTTCTGTGTGCACATGTGCTTCTCAAGCTTCTGTGTGTACATGTGCTTCTCATGCTTCTGTGTGTACATGTGCTTCTCATGCTTCTGTGTGTATGTGTACATGTGCTTCTCATGCTTCTGTGTGTACATGTGCTTCTCAAACTTCTGTGTGTACATGTGCTTCTCATGCTTCTGTGTGTACATGTGCTTCTCATGCTTCTGTGTGTACATGTGCTTCTCAAACTTCTGTGTGTACATGTGCTTCTCATGCTTCTGTGTGTACATGTGCTTCTCAAACTTCTGTGTGCACATGTGCTTCTCATGCTTCTGTGTGTATGTGTACATAAGCTTCTCATGCTTCTGTGTGCACATGTGCTTCTCATGCTTCTGTGTGTATGTGTACATGTGCTTCTCAAACTTCTGTGTGTACATGTGCTTCTCAAACTTCTGTGTGTACATGTGCTTCTCATGCTTCTGTGTGTACATGTGCTTCTCAAGCTTCTGTGTGTACATGTGCTTCTCATGCTTCTGTGTGTACATGTGCTTCTCATGCTTCTGTGTGTATGTGTACATGTGCTTCTCATGCTTCTGTGTGTACCTGTGCTTCTCATGCTTCTGTGTGTACATGTGCTTCTCATGCTTCTGTGTGCACATGTGCTTCTCATGCTTCTGTGTGTACATGTGCTTCTCATGCTTCTGTGTGTACATGTGCTTCTCATGCTTCTGTGTGCACATGTGCTTCTCATGCTTCTGTGTGTACATGTGCTTCTCATGCTTCTGTGTGTACATGTGCTTCCCATGCTTCTGTGTGTACATGTGCTTCTCATGCTTCTGTGTGCACATGTGCTTCTCAAGCTTCTGTGTGCACATGTGCTTCTCATGCTTCTGTGTGCACATGTGCTTCTCATGCTTCTATGTGCACATGTGCTTCTCATGCTTCTGTGTGCACATGTGCTTCTCATGCTTCTGTGTGTACATGTGCTTCTCATGCTTCTGTGTGTACATGTGCTTCTCATGCTTCTGTGTGCACATGTGCTTCTCATGCTTCTGTGTGCACATGTGCTTCTCATGCTTCTGTGTGCACATGTGCTTCTCATGCTTCTATGTGCACATGTGCTTCTCATGCTTCTGTGTGCACATGTGCTTCTCATGCTTCTATGTGCACATGTGCTTCTCATGCTTCTGTGTGTACCTGTGCTTCTCATGCTTCTGTGTGTACATGTGCTTCTCAAGCTTCTGTGTGTACATGTGCTTCTCATGCTTCTGTGTGTACGTGTACATGTGCTTTTCATGCTTCTGTGTGTACATGTGCTTCTCATGCTTCTGTGTGCACATGTGCTTCTCATGCTTCTGTGTGCACATGTGCTTCTCATGCTTCTGTGTGTACGTGTACATGTGCTTTTCATGCTTCTGTGTGTACGTGTACATGTGCTTCTCATGCTTCTGTGTGCACATGTGCTTCTCATGCTTCTGTGTGCACATGTGCTTCTCATGCTTCTGTCTGTACGTGTACATGTGCTTCTCATGCTTCTGTGTGCACATGTGCTTCTCATGCTTCTGTGTGCACATGTGCTTCGCATGCTTCTGTGTGTACATGTGCTTCTCATGCTTCTGTGTGTACGTGTACATGTGCTTTTCATGCTTCTGTGTGCACATGTGCTTCTCATGCTTCTGTGTGCACATGTACTTCTCAAGCTTCTGTGTGCACATGTGCTTCTCATGCTTCTGTGTGCACATATGCTTCACATGCTTCTGTGTGTACATGTGCTTCTCATGCTTCTGTGTGTACGTGTACATGTGCTCTCATGCTTCTGTGTGCACATGTGCTTCTCATGCTTCTGTGTGCACATGTGCTTCTCATGCTTCTGTGTGTACATGTGCTTCTCATGCTTCTGTGTTTACGTGTACATGTGCTTCTCAAGCTTCTGTGTGTACATGTGCTTCTCATGCTTCTGTGTGTACATGTGCTTCTCATGCTTCTGTGTGTACATGTGCTTGTCATGCTTCTGTGTGCACATGTGCTTCTCATGCTTCTGTGTGTACGTGTACATGTGCTTCCAGCTTCTGTGTGTACATGTGCTTCTCAAGCTTCTGTGTGCACATGTGCTTCTCATGCTTCTGTGTGCACATGTGCTTCTCATGCTTCTGTGTGTACATGTGCTTCTCATGCTTCTGTGTGTACATGTGCTTCTTATGCTTCTGTGTGTACATGTGCTTCTCATGCTTCTGTTTGTACGTGTACATGTGCTTCTCATGCTTCTGTGTTTACGTGTACATGTGCTTCTCAAGCTTCTGTGTGCACATGTGCTTCTCATGCTTCTGTGTGTACATGTGCTTCTCATGCTTCTGTGTGTACATGTGCTTCTCATGCTTCTGTGTGCACATGTGCTTCTCAAGCTTCTGTGTGTACATGTGCTTCTCATGCTTCTGTGTGTACATGTGCTTCTCATGCTTCTGTGTGTATGTGTACATGTGCTTCTCATGCTTCTGTGTGTACATGTGCTTCTCATGCTTCTGTGTGCACATGTGCTTCTCATGCTTCTGTGTGTACATGTGCTTCTCATGCTTCTGTGTGTACGTGTACATGTGCTTCTCATGCTTCTGTGTGTACGTGTACATGTGCTTCTCATGCTTCTGTGTGCACATGTGCTTCTCATGCTTCTGTGTGCATATGTGCTTCTCATTTTTCTGTGTGTACGTGTACATGTGCTTCTCATGCTTCTGTGTGTACATGTGCTTCTCATGCTTCTGTGTGTACATGTGCTTCTCATGCTTCTGTGTGCATATGTGCTTCTCATTTTTCTGTGTGTACGTGTACATGTGCTCTCATGCTTCTGTGTGCACATGTGCTTCTCATGCTTCTGTGTGCACATGTGCTTCTCATGCTTCTGTGTGTACATGTGCTTCTCATGCTTCTGTGTTTACGTGTACATGTGCTTCTCAAGCTTCTGTGTGTACATGTGCTTCTCATGCTTCTGTGTGTACATGTGCTTCAAGCTTCTGTGTGTACATGTGCTTCTCATGCTTCTGTGTGCACATGTGCTTCTCATGCTCTGTGTGTACATGTGCTGCTCATGCTTCTTGTTTTGTTTTTTTTCTCTGATTGTTTGACCTATTCTGGTTTGTTTGCCTGTTTGTTTTCTAAAGAGAAGAAAAACAAGGGTAGGCTGTTGGGAGGATGTGAGAGGAGATGAGGGAGAAGAGAAACTGTTATCAGAATATATAGTATATGAAAAAAAATCGTGTTTTCAATAAAAAAAATAACCAGGGCTCAAGGTCATTCTGAACTTAGTGTAGTGAGCCTCAACCAAACCAAACCAAAGCAGAACCCTTGATCTTCAGGAGGCTGTGCATAGAGTTGTCCCAGAGTGCCAGAGGGTAGGCCTGAGGGGGAGGGGTGATGTTCAGAAGGGTTTGGGGGGCTGCTTAAAGAAAGAAGGCTCTATGGGTGCCTTCATGTGTGTCTTCACTACAAAAGGTCGCCGGCAGGAGACATGAAGTCAGGACCTGGAAAGGACCTGGGAGAGACAGTAGAGGAGGCACAGAGGCCACATGCCAGCCTGGCTTCAGGTCTTGCCCCCAGTTATAGCCATGTGACCTCTGCCAGCTCCTTACTCTCGCCCTCCCTTGGTGTCACACCTCTGCAGGATAGCAGTCCACTGCATCTGTATCTCCTTACTCTCGCCCTCCCTTGGCGTCACACCCCTGCAGGATAGCAGTCCACTGCATCTGTATCTCCTGCTGTCCGTAACACCAGTGTCTAGAATAGGGGGTGGCGGGGCTCAAGGAGAGAGGGCGCGGAGGCCACAGAAAGCGCTGCCTGTAATGCCTGGCGTGTCACAAGCAGTCAGCTTGCCACTTCCCTTCCCCTTTCCTCCCTTTCTTCCCTGTGTCCTCTTCCTGTCCTCAAGCCCTGCTCCCAGGACCAGGAAATACTTCTGTGCATTTCCAAACATATTTGCGCGTGCAAAAACAGGTCTTCATCACTTAGAAATGTAGGTAGGCCATCCTCGCCATAATGACCTATTCCGGGCTATTTCGGAGCTTTGCGGTGTGGAGCTAGGTGTCTGGTGGAACGGCTCTGCATCACTATGTGGCTAGACCGTAACCATTTGAACAGTTGCTTCCTGGGAGGCCAATTGTTTGCCATCCTGCATGGTCTGCTGCTGTGTGTACACTTGGATGTCTCCTCCAGACACAGAAGATCTCTGCTGAGCAAATTCCTAGAAAATTCCTGGAGCAAGAAGTCTATCTGTTAAAATTATAATGATCCCACTAAAGGGACTTACAGCTCACCCACAAAGAGCTCTTGGGAGTAAGGATCAGTGGGTAAAGAGACAGAGCTAGGGTAAGAGATTGTGTACTTGGATTTTTCTTTGAGCCACCTAACAGCCCCCAAATAATGACTCAGAGACGACTTATTAATTTTGAAAGCTCGGCCTTAGCTTATGCTTGTCCCACTGGCTCCTATAACTTAATTTAACCTGTTTTTATTCATCTACATTTTGCCTCAGGGCTTTTTACCTTTCTTTTATTCTGTATGTCCTGTTTTCCTGTTTCCTCTCTGTCTGTCCTCTGGTATTTGCCTCTCTCCCTCTGTCTTTCTAGAGCCTGGATTCCTCCTCCTACTTCCTCTCTGTGCCCGGAAGTCCTGCCTGAACCTCCTGCCTAGCTATTGACTGTTTAGCTTTTTATTAGGCCAACCTGGTGCCTTATGCAAGCAAGGTAAACAAATGTAACACATCTTTACATAGTTAAACTAATGTTCCACAAGATTGTGCAGGCTTCCCGTAGCTGCCCTAACAAGCGCTCACAGGCAGGGGCACCCACAAAAATAGCCAGGAAAGCAGCTTCGAGTTCAAGGCCAAACAGCCACACTGAATTAGTTCCAGGCCAGTCAGAGAGACATTGCGAGACCTTGTCTCAAAACAAAAGAGAGTTCCAGGTGCTCAGGGGGGAACTGGGGAGTCAGCGTTTAACGGGGACATATAGCTTCCACTTGGAGAGGTGGAAAAAGATCTGGAAGTAAATGCTGGCAACAGTTGGGCATGGTGTGACTCTATAGAACCACTGAAGCTCACACCTCCTACAAACAGTTAAGATGCAAACCTGATCTTTTGTAAGTATTGCAAACAATTTATTTGACTCAATTTTAAAAATTAAACTGGTCAGTCAATAGTATGCATATATTCTAAGAGTGTGGAACCACGTGGGTGGGGAAGGAAAAAGGGAGGAGATGTGTTTCTTCAAGAGAAACAAGAGGACTGAAGACATCCTGGGGCTATGGGAAGGGAGAGAGGCCCTTGGTCCTAGACCTCGTTCTCCTGTCCTGCTGGCAGAGTCAGGAAACCTCAGCGCCAAACTGCCCACCAAGGGCACCGTCTCCTAAAGCTATCGCAGACAGGGGTGTCAAGGGCAGTAAATAAAATGCTTGCCTAGGGCCAAAATGATGCACACCCTGGAATTTAGTGCTCTTCTCCCATTCCAAATCTCAAGAGCGCCTTCCAGAAAGCTCACAGTTTGCTTACAAAAGGAAAAATCTTCAGCCTTTAAACCTTGTTGTCAATTATATTCTGAGCCATGTAACTTAGAAAGCCACCGGATCATATACGTGCCAGCTGTAAAGACCCCTGAGCACACGTCTCCCTTGAGACGCTCCCACACACTTGGGGATGTCTGATTCTTTCTGTGGTCATCATTCTGAGCACCCTTATGAGCTGAGGGTCCAGGCTGTAGGTTCTTTTAAAAAGCGTGTCCGCTTACTGGTGCATCCGAGAATCCTGCCTGTGATGAAGCCAGAACCCTGCCTTTGGTTTGTTCCCTTTAGGGAATGGAAACACCTCAGTTCAAGTAGCAGCATGAACTATGACTTTTTTTTTTTAGGCTCTCTAGCAGGCACTGGAGAGATGACCTGGTGGTTAAGAACACTGGCTGCGCTTCCAGAGGACTCAGGTTCAATTCCCAGCACCACATGGCAGCTCACAAACATCTGTAACTCCAGTTCCCAGGGGATCTGATGCCCCCTTCTGGCCTCTGTAGGCACTGCACGAAATGTACACAGACACCGTGTACAGACACCCAACACTGCAATAGTACAGACACGCTTGCAGGCAAAACACCCATATGCACAGGATACTGTACTTCGACAGTTTTAAAATTCCTTGTGCATAAGTTTGACTGTGGTAAAGACATATGAAAACGACTCCTGGTTTATGGGGATTTGACTTACAACTCACACTGATACAAAAGTAACACATGCTCATGAGAAATCATTTTAAATCTTGACTTTTCCCCTTAAGGCTAGAAATATGCAGTCTGGCATCCTCTCGGGATGCTGGGCAAGCAACAGCAAGTCACATGATCAGAAAGATGGCAGAGGATACCCCACGTACGTAGTGTACTGAGTTGATATGTCTAGTAGGTTAGATGCTAGAAATGCATTTAGCGTTGCAGTATTTTTAATTTATGATGGGCTTATTGGGATGTAACTCCGTTATTAGTCAAAGATAAAGTGGATTTAAAAGTAAATGGTGACCAGGAATGGTGGCTATAACTGTAGTCCCCGAGTTTGGAAAACAAGAGGGCTGCCATGAATTCAAGGCCAGCCTAGGCTATAATAATGATTCGACATCTCTACAAACAATAGAATATAGGAAGCATTGGTGAAGAAGTAGAAAACAGGACCCTCAAACATTCTGGTGGGAATGTGAAATTGTAAGCCCTCTTTGAAAACAGGAATGGCATTTTCTTAGAGCCTTAAACAGATTTATCACGTGACTCAGCAAACCTCCCTGATATTCACCAACACAAAAGCAAACTCTGCCCACACAAAAGCATGGCTTTGGCAGCCATTTTCATAATAGCCCTAAACTAGAACCAGCCGGAAACGTCCACTGACTGAAGGACAGTATAATGACCCTCCTCTACCCACCTCTCACTCTGTGTAATAACCATTGTCAGTCACAGTCTGGAACGGCACAGGGAAAATTCAAGAGAGAAAGAATTCTCAAGTCTGAAACTGCATCCTGTTCTGGGCCACACAACGAAAGCTCATGCCGTAGCTCTCCACCCACCAGGGACACGCATCCCTGCTTTGTCCAGTGTCTCCATGCTCTCCACCCAGCCTACCCGCAGTCCCTCGTTCATCAGATGGACTGTGGTGGTGTTGCGGTGCCTGTGTTGAAGGTATTGTTATCTCGCTCAGTGGTGCCAATGCACAACAATGACAACTGTATCTTAGTGTACTGATCCTTTATACACAGGATGTGTGTGTGTGTGGGGGGTCTACTTCATTAATTGTGGCCATTCCCTTACCATGCCTAATTTATATCCTAAACTCTATTATAAACATCTGCACATAGGAAATAACATAGTAGGCCAGGGGCTTGGTAGTATCAGGCATCCATGGGGGCTTCTGTAATATAGATATTACAATATAAAATCTATATCTACATAAGGGATAAGTATAGATATATGGATAAGGGATATCGATATATCTGTAATATAGATAAGGGAACCACTCTGGCTCTTACTGTGTGTTGCTGCTATTCAGCCATAAAAAGGGATGAAATATCATTCACTGCAACATGAATGACTCTTGTTGATACTATGCTCCATGAACGAAATCACGAAGGACACCACAGGCCACACATCTAGTTAGGGCTTCTATTGCTTAGACAAAACACCATGACCAAAAAGCAAGTTGGGGAAGCAAGGGGTTTATTTGGCTGATGCGTCCATATTGCTATTCATTATTGAAGGACATCAGGACAGGAACTCAAACAGGGCACAGTTCGGAGGTAGGAGCTGATGAACAGGCTGTGGAGGAGTGTTTGGAGGAGGTGGGACTGGCTTGCTCACATGGCTTGTTCAGCCTGCTTTCTTATAGAACTCAGGACCACTAGCCCAGGACCACAATGGGCTAGGCCCTCCCCCATCAAGCACTAATTAAGAAAATGCCCTACAGACTTGCCCACAACCCAATCGTATCCCAATTATCCCAATAGAAGTTCCCTCCTTTGATGACTCTAGCTGGTGTCGAGTTGGCATAAAACTAGCCAGGACAGCATGTAGTTCCATTTCTATGTAATAACCAAGAAAAGAAGACTCATAAATGAAAAGGAGACTCATAGTTGCCTGAGCTGGGGGTAGGGACATAGTGAATGGATATATAGTCTTTTACCGGACGACGAAGTTTTCTAAAATCGGTATGTGGCTGTATTGCTCAGGCTGCCATAACAGAAATTTATTCCCCAGAAGGAAGTCCAAGACTAGAGCACGCACACGGCTGGGTCCTGGTGAACTCTCACTGGGTGCTAGAAGGGCAGGAACCCAAATGCACACGAGTTACTGAGACGGACAAATGACCAACATCCGGCCCAGGAGAAAGAGATATTAACAGATGATACCACAGGAAAATCTAAGGCCATGTCTCCATCTGCACAGCTCTCTCTCTCTGGGGTGGACGGCAGGAGAGCTTCGGACTGGGGCACCACAGATATAAGGTGCATTTATGCCTTCAGTTTCCTAATCTCCAAAATGAGGATGAGAACAGAATATTCGCCAGGAGGCTTTACAGTCCTCACAGCAACCAGCAACTGGATTAAGATTGCACCAGCACTTCAACTACGCAGGGCCTGACACATTTTGTGGTTTATTTCTTGCTTATTTTTGATACTATCTATGTAGCCCAGGCTGTCTTCAAACTTACGTTCCTCTCCCTCCCTAATGCTGGCACAACCACACCTGGCCAGGACCTACTTTTCTTTGGATTTTGCTATAAAATCGCCTTCAACCAAATGTTCCCTGATCTGCCATTGTATTGCTGGTTGATGACGTATGAGAAACGTCATGCAAAGCCCACATGAAAACAGTGGCCACAACAGACATGGCACTCATCTGGTCCATTCTGTCAGATAAGGACAATGAGACGAGGGGCAGGGGCTTCCTGAACAAAGATTGGTCCACCTTGCTAGAAGGCCTGCCTAACATGATTACCAACCCTCACCCCACCCCAGCTCACTGTTTAGTCAGTCTCTGTGTAGGAACTTCTCCAAAGAAATATCTTGCCTACTGGCTATAAAGATAGATGGGGAAAAGTCCCATGTGACTTTAAAGACTGTCAAACGCAAATTACAAACGCTCCATTTGAAAGATGACAACGGAAACGTTCCTGTTTCTTCCCAAGCCTCCATCTCTTTACCAAAGCCAGTTCTTTTAAAGACTATGAACCAAACAACAGTTCTGCAGACCAGAGGTGAGCTATTCCCAGAGAATCGCTATGGCATTTTTCCTTGTTACCTTGGTAACCGCTACCTTGGCACCCTTGTTGATGAGCTGAACCACATTCTCCGCTTGGCCTTTGTATGCAGCTATGAGCAGGCGTTCTGAAAGCGCAGCGACCGCATCCTGCTGGCTCATGAATCAGTAGAGAAAGGGGTTCTCAGGAAAGCAGGGGATCAGCTCCACGTGCAGCCTCTGGCTAGGACTGGAGTCCACAGGGAAAGATGCTCAGAATCATGGGGCATGCCTTGGTTACTACTCCATCTTCAGGTCCTGGGGGATGGGTCACAAAACAAAGCGGCCATCAGTGCCACTCAGCACACAAGGACAGACAGACACACCTCTGCTGACAGCAGGGCTTTCTTCTGGGTGCACAGCACAGGGGAGGAAACCTAGAGAGACAGGACATCAAAAGCATGTTTCCACAGCAATTCAGAGTGTGTCAATCTCTCCACTTCCTCCCTCCTCAGGACCATTCTCCACAGCATAGGCAGAGCTGGGAGGTTGCATTTTTACCAGGGAGAAGGAGGCCTGATATAACACAGGGCTGGAGGGAGGGAAGGTGGGGAGAATGATGTAATTAATTGTTTTTAACTTTAAAAAAGAGGCCTGATATGATTCCCTACACACCTCCTGGTCATTTACATAACAACATGTACTGTGAATGACCAGTCTTAGCCTTGTGGACCTGGTTCCTGTGAATCCACCATGGCTAGCAGGCACTCGGAGACCATGGTAGGCAGGGTGTCTCTTTGAGGAAACCTCCCCCCAAGCCCCGACACACACACACACACACACACACACACACACACACACACACACACACACAGTGCACGTGATTTTCTCCATCCTTTCCTTTCTGGAAATGGTGCAGCCTTCTGAGTTCTGGAGCCAGGAGCTCAGATGGAGTTCTGAGAACAGACCCCAGGCCGACTCCAGTTCCAAAATGATGAAACACTCCACCTTGTGAGGAAAATGACGCCCCTAAAGGTGCAGCCAGCTCTAGCACTACCGTTTAGGGTCACCTCCTCTACAAACACCCCACATGCCCTTGCTAAATTGGAGGAAAATCAATGGCCACTAAACCACTGGGGACAAAGCCTTCCGGTGTGCAGTGGGCTGGAGGCAGTAACTACAAACTTAAGCTCTCCTTTCATGAAAGGACCAAGTAGCTGTGGGCATATTCTTAGAACAAGCCAAGTTGGGGTACTGACTTCAGTTCTGCGGCAGGAGGGGGAGGAAGGACGTCTTTGCATTTTAAAATATGTTTATAGTTGTCACAGAGATGGCTCAACAGGTATAGGCACTTGCAGCAAAGTCTGAAGCCCTGGGCTCAGTCCCCTGCACTTGCCTGCTCCCTGCCCCTCCCCGCCCCCACACCGCAGAAAATGCTGCAGCAAAGGTCCACTCTTCAACCCAACACTGGATCATGCTTTGGTGTTCAGGAATCTACAGGCATCTTTCATAAGTGCTTCCAGTAACTTGATGATCACTTCTATCTCAGCTCACATGACCCTGGGAGGCTGGGGTAGAGTCCCATATGCAGAACAGACACCAACCAACTCCATTCCCACAGCAGCAGGGAGTGAAACGGTATTTCATTATAAGAAATCTAGCCAGTTGTAAACACTGTAATTTTAGAATGATAATTCTTATCTACCCCCAATTCTTTATTACCACATTTCATGTTGTTCTCCATCTGTTGCCCCAGATATGGACAAAAGATAATCAGGAAAGAGAGAGAAACCTGGCAAGCCCAGTCCGCATCTTGCTCACCAGGTCACCGGAAGTACAAGTCTGGAGCGGGTGATGCCAGGAAGCACAGCGCCCCAGCTAGTTGGCCCTGAGATCCTGAGATGTGCATTTCCCTTCCTGTGCTGGGCATCGAGCCCAGGGCCTGTCACATGCCAGGCAAGTATGCTATCACAAAGTTACATCCCCTGCCCAATGAAAGAACAGAGTTAAGACTCAGCAGTGAGAGAAACAGCTAGAAATGCCTTTGGAAGGGCCCAAAGTCACATGACTATATTTGGGGCTTTATCTCCTGCCTGCACACACACACACACACACACGCACACACATGCACGCACACACACACGCATTGTCTTTATCAACATGGGGTGTACTGTTTCTTCTTCTGCAGGTGGGCTGTGTTCCATTCACACACATTGCTCCGATTTGCTGCTCCTTCGGGTCAAATACTAGAACATCACCCTTTGCCAAATGCAGGAAAATGCACGGCATTAGCTGCCAGTTCCCCTAAGATCTCCCTCCCACCTGCGAGTCCCTCCCCTTTGCACCCCCTTCCCTTCATCTACCTGTTTGCTCTCTCTGCACTTGGCTCCATCTCCACCTGTCCCTTCCAGCACCTTTCCCACACAGGACATCTGAGTCTGAGACAGCCTACTTCATACACAGCTATCCTCATTGCTGAGTCCCACCCGGTCTACTCCAAAGCCTGCCGGAAAAGGTTAGCCTCTCAGCTGCACGGTCCCTGCCACCAGCCCCACAACCACAGCGGCGCAGCCCCCTTAGCAACAGACACAAGGCCCAACCGGCTTCTGCTAAATGGATTACTACTCCCTCCCAGCCACCCGTCTCATGCAACAGATGACGCCCCCCAGACAATGAAACTAAAGCCAGAAGTTCTTGTGGTTACAGCTGCAGGCTGAGATAGCTCTGCTTAGATAACGACTGGGTAAAGAGCCCTTTGCAAGTCCAGCCACCATCGCTGTTTTGTTTTCAAATCAAAACACCCCATTGGTGAGAAAATATTGACCAGCTAACAATGCCATTTTATTTTTTGCTTTTCTGTGGCAGCTACATAAGAATCCTTTTTACCTCTGCCCCACGAAACCACCCCTACACCTGCAGGACAGTGGTCATTCACAACAGATCTTGGATACGCCCTGCCACCCCCCAGCATGCTGGCACAGGAAACTGCCTGCAGGATCAGCGGCAGAAACACCACCCTGGGTTATCAGCTCCTATCTGCAGCTAACACCATCCCCTCGCGCTTGGACTTCTCAAAGTCATTCTCATTGTCAATGCTGGGATCACCTCACTGTGAGGACCTACGCCAGCAGGTGCTGAGGCTGCTCTGTTTCCTGTTTCTCCTCACGACCTCGCGTGGAGTTAGAGGATGCTCTCCTCCCTGTCTGGGAACCAGCAAACTAGGCCAGATGGAGGCAGGCAGAGGTAGGGAGGGCTGGAGAGCCCCCAGGAGAGGAAGGAAACAGAAGGGTGTGACCAGCCTGCAGGCTGAGTTAGTCTTCACTGCTAACCTGTTGGGTGCCCTGGCTGTCACAGCTTTGGCCTCTCATTAAATCCCAGCCTCCTCTTCTATTCCGTAGTCATCCTTCAAGATAGCCTTGCTGCTGGAAGGGAGTCTGTCTGCCTCACAGCTGTCAATCACAGCCTCTGTCACGGTGTGCATTCTCACAGTGCTCCAGAGGGAAAAGCTTAAAGGCAAACTTGCTGCCGGGTCTTCAGGCAGGAAGGAAGCAGCCACACAGTCGGTCCACAGAGAGCACAACACACGCAGGTGGAGGCGGACTCCAGGGACCCACTGCCTCCTTTCCTCCCAGCCCTATCCCTTCTGCATGCATTGCTCCCTAGTCTGCAGTTCCTTTTGTGTCTCATCACCGGGGTCAGAGGATTCCACAGATGCTCTACCTGTGAGGCGATAGTTGTTTGTTTTCCTGTTTTGCTTCACACGGCAAAGAGTCTACGAGGTTGGATTCTGCTGCTTTATTGCAGATTTACAACCAACTCTCCCAGTGCCAGTCAATATCTGAAAGCCGCTACGTTTAGTCTCCTCCCAATGCACTAACTCCTCTAAACGAGCCCTTCTAAGAAAAGTCCTAGCCAGGCTTTTTGCAGCACACTGCGATCAGGCCATCAGAGCCGTGGTTGGAGAGCACACATAGTTAGAATAACTAGCTTTTCCCACCGGAGGGATTACTCACACGTGGGGCTGTCCTCCGTGTTCTTTCTGAAATGCGGTCAATTCTCTCCTGGTGGGATTCTAAGCTTCCCAGGGCTGCCGCTCCGGGCCGCTGCTTCCGGAGGCTCAGGGATTTACCCACAGCAATTATAAGCCTTCTTCCTTAGCCTCCTCGGCCGCGATGCTAGCTGCATCACCAGACTATTAAGGCATCCATTCGGCTCCAGATGCTGCTCTATTGTCACTGTTCTGATTGCTGTGAGACCGCTCTCTCTTAGGAGCAGAGGACCTGTAGCCCTGCCGACAAGTCAGGGAGCCGTTCCCAGCCAAGGCGAGCGCTTCAGATGGATAAGCCGATGATGAAGCAGCCAAGTTTGCAGCCTGCCGTGAAGAGGGGCCCACAGGCAGGGGCGAGAGGATCACCGACTGTCCTCACGGACACGACTGCTGAAATGCTGGCATCCTGCGCAGCAACCCAGACACAGCTGCTGGAGCAGAGTCCCGTACGGGGACTGCGGCGTCTGCAGAGCAGACAGGGTCTGGCAGGGTGGCCACTGAGATGTCTGTAAACGCAGTCTGCTCAGAAACTCCTCCACAGTGCACTCAAGGGAGCAGGGTGGGGAGGTGGAGGGCCGAGGCCCCTCTGAAGCAGATGATGCGTGATGCCCCCTTTCTAGGCGTCGCAGGTGAGCCTCCCTGCCTACTTCCTCAAGCACCAGCAGCTTCCTGGAGACATAAGAAGCTTCTCATTTTGGCTCCAGCCAGGACAGTAGAGTTTTTGTGTGAAAATAGGATCAGTGGCTCTAGAGGTAGGAGAAGAGCTTGGTCAACAACCCTCCTGACTGCCATTCTGCCCCACACCTTCTCCCTATCCCCCCGAGGACAGCAGCCCCTGTGGCCATGGGGCTGGGATCCTGCTTCAGTCTTTGGGCAAGAAAGATGAGACCATGGACTCTGGCCTGCACACTGCACAAATGTGGAAATATACCAGGGAAACAATTGCCAGGAGACGATAGCACCATCTTCCCCTTTTCTTCTGGACTAGATAGTTTTTCCTCTTAGTGCACCCAAACCCAATCATTCCTTTCCTACTGCAATCACCACTGGGGACCAAGTGAGATTACAGCAAAGATGAACACAGCTGGATCCCGACTTTGAAGAAACCAATACCGGGCCACCCTTAGGTCACAATGAAGACCCAAAAGACCAGATGCCAGAAACAGACCAATGCAACCAGTTTAAAGTCCATTGTCTCAAAGATCTGTGACAGTTCCTCCTCCTCCTAATAGCTATGCCCATAGCAGAGGTTTTCAGTATAAGCACAGGAACAGAGGTACAGGGACAGGTGTACAGGGGCAGGTGTACAGAAACAGGTGTACAGGGGCAGGTGTACAGAAACAGGTGTACAGGTGCAAGTGTATAGGGACAGAGGTACAGAAACAGGTGTACAGGTGCAAGTGTATAGGGACAGAGGTACAAGGGCAGGTGTACAGGGACAGGTGTACAGGAGCAGGTGTACAGGGACAGGTGTACAGGGGCAGATGTACAGGGACAGAGGTACAGGGGCAGGTGTACAGAAACAGGTGTACAGGAGCAGATGTACAGGGACAGAGGTACAGGGACAGGTGTACAGGAGCAGGTGTACAGGGACAGAGGTACAGGGACAGGTGTACAGGAGCAGGTGTACAGGGACAGAGGTACAGGGACAGGTGTACAGGAGCAGGTGTACAGGGACAGGTGTACAGGGGCAGATGTACAGGGACAGAGGTACAGGGGCAGGTGTACAGGGACAGAGGTACAGGGACAGGTGTACAGGAGCAGGTGTACAGGGACAGAGGTACAGGGACAGGTGTACAGGAGCAGGTGTACAGGGACAGGTGTACAGGGACAGGTTACAGGAGCAGGTGTACAGGGGCAGGTGTATAGAAACAGGTGTACAGGGGCAGGTGTACAGGGACAGAGGTACAGGGACAGGTGTACTGCTCACAGAAGGTGATTAGTATAAAGGGGGAAAGAGCAGGGCAGAAACGCCACTCCTAGCAAGCCTCATCTCACCCCACCATTGCAGAGCAAGAGGGACAATTATTTCTTGAGCCATTTCAAGGACAGGCAGAATGTGACAGTTACTGAATCAAGGAGCCACCTTGGCAGAAGACACAAGCTGTCGCTATAAGTTGGGTGACATATGTACATTGTCCAGGAAACCCGTGTCACACGACTCCACTAAAAAAATAAATAAATAAATAAACCAAAAACCAAAAAAAACATTACCTTGGTGGGCCAAAGCTGTACTATTGGGCAAAGCCATAGCTGGCCCGGCATGCTTTTCTCCTGAAGGACGATTGCTTACTGGCTAGACCACCAGCATCTCCCAACTGGGGCTGTGCTTGCCCATTGCATAACAAATGACATGACCTGTGCTCAAAATTCAGCCCATTGCCATCCCCACAGACGCCGTCTACCACGGCGAACAAAATGCCATCGTCCACCTGCCAATCTCTGCAGGTTCTGGTGATGGACTAATCCTTAAGCCTCACTGTAACTGTCACTGAAAATAAGTGTCAATTAATGAGAAAATAATGGGGAGCATTGAGCCGATGGGATGGTGTTGCTATAGAAGAGACTCCAAAAAATCGGAAGAGTTAAATGTACTTTCTTTCCCTTGATCTCCCTGGGACCCGAAGAGTTACCGAGCTGGAGGCAGCCCTTAGTGACGTCAACCCATCCAGTTCATTAGACCAAAAGTCACTGCAAACTGCCACCGTCAAAGCCTCCCAAGAATGTCCCCTTGCATGCAATCACATTGCCTCCCTTAAAATCTTTGTTCAATTTTTGTTTTTTAAATTGACTGTGTGTGGGCTGGAAAGATGGCTCAGAGGTTAAGAGCATTGCCTGCTCTTCCAAAGGTCCTGAGTTCAATTCCCAGCAACCACATGGTGGCTCACAACCATCTGGAATGAGGTCTGGTGTCCTCTTCTGGCCTGCAGGCATACACACAGACAGAATATTGTATACATAATAAATAAATAAATATTTTTTAAAAAATAAATAAATTGACTGTGTGATGTACTAAGTGTTTATGTTTTTGAATGTAACAGCAAAAGGAACAGCAGAAACTGGGAGAGAAATCCCTCTTCTTGGATGAGTAAGGAAAAAGAGGTCAGCCAAGTTTCCACTCGGAAAGTGCTGGAGGAGGTTCTGAGAGAGACGAGGCAACAGCTGGCTAGCGCAGGTAGGGTGGTCTGAAGGACCGAAAAATTAAGAACAAGGAGAAAAGGGGCAGCTGCCATCAGCGGTTATCATTCAAGGGCAATGATCAGAGAGGACTCTGGGAAAATTAGGGGGTGGCATTTTCTCACACCGTGTCAAGGAAGCTGCCCTGCCTCAGGGTGGGACGTTGGCAGAAGACATGGAGAGTGATACTCGCTCTCCTCAGAACACGGGCATCCCTCATCAACAACCGCTGGCTCTCTCTCTCATGGTGGTGTGCACATGGGTTCCTTTCTCTGTCTCGATTTCCTTTGTACGGTTATTCTGTCTTTGGAGCCAACAGAGGCAGGCAGATCTCTGTGAATCTGAGGCCAGCCCATGGTTTACAATAGAGCTCCTTTCCTGTCCTGGAGCTCAGCGGAAACTGTGACAATGCCCAACACTTCCATCTTCCACTCACGTATTACACAGAACAGCACCACTGCCCTAAAAGCCCCATGCTCTCCCCTGCCCATCAAGGTCTGCACAACTTTGCCTTTCCCATAATGCCACACAGCTGGAAGCAGGCAGCACTGTCACCTTTTCAGATTGGTGGCTTTATACTAGCAGGAACTATTTAAAGTCCATTTCCCATGTATTTTCGTGGTTTGATAGCTGATTCCTTTTTTAACAGTTAATAATATTCTATTGTATGGATACACCACAGCTTGCTCCTCTATTTTTCCATTGAAGGACATTTTGGTTGCTTCCAAAGTTTGGCCACCATGCATGAAATGTCTGTAAACAAGCCTGCAGGGCATGCATCTCACTCAGGGGACACCGGGAAGTCCAAAACCCTACCACATGGCAGGGTTGAGTCTTGTGAGAAGCTGTAGTTTGGCCCCTCCCAGTGCAGCAGCTGCTTTTACGCCGATCTAATGCCACGCTCAATGATGTCCTTCTAGCTCCCACCTGGTACAATTCCTTCATCTCACTGGCCACTACTACCATCCTTCCCTCGTCAATCGTCCTCCCTCCTTAGCATCTGCGGCAATCTGTCCTTCCACTACCCCGGGGCTGTCTTTCTTTCACCTCTTGCTGGGACCCTGATGTTGCAGGTCCTAAAGGTTCTTGGTTCTCTTCTCCACTTGTTTCTTCCTCCTCCTCCTCCTCCTCCTCCTCCTCCTCCTCCTCCTCCTCCTCCTTCTCCTCCTCTTCCTCCTCCTCCTCCCTGCTGCCCACATCCTCTCTACTGCCTAGGAACAGATCTCTCCCAGTCTACTTTTTGAGCCTCGTTCCCTTTTTCTGCAGCTCTATCTCTATTTAAACACCCAGCCACCCAACAGGCATTTTACTTGAATGCTCCCTCCCAACATCCTTGCTCCAAAACCTCCTCCGTTCCTTGTGTCCCCACATTGAGAAGGGGCTCTGGCTTTCCTCTGTCAACCTGTTTCCCTTATCTGAACTATTTCCCTCAGGTTCTATTCTCCCCTCACTCCGTTCTGCAATAAATCGCCAAATGCTTTGATTTGAAAGAGGAAAGGATGGAAAAGAGGAAGAAGGTTTGAAGTCAGACTTCAATTCCAGCTTGGCCATTTACTGCAGGCAGATTTGTAAAGGACTGCTTCCTTAGGCGCAGGTGTGCTAGCGGACCACGCCTCTTTGGGTGGAGGAGTAGGCACACTGCACCAGGTCTGGCAGCTGTGCTCAGAGAGATAAGCCGTGACTAGGTGACATCTCAGGTGACTCTTGGGCTCTGTCTTTGCTGATGGCACTTCCTGAATATGGCACTCACTGATAGCATCTTTAACTGGACACTGAGAGTGTTTTCTGAAGCCCCACTGTGAAGACTAAAGGTAGAAAGCACAGGCTTTAGGCTAGAGAGATGGCTCAGCCGTTAAAGGCTAAGCTCACAACCAAAAATATAAGACAGCGCAGGCTTCAGCTTGTATGTGGAAATCTGCTTCCCTAAATGAGTCGATACCCAGGGAGAAAGAGAAGCCAGACCAAACTCATATTCAAGATTCAGACAGTGGGTGTAATTTGGCTTAAACTGTATCTTCAATTTTAAAAAGAAGAAAAAGAAGAAGAACTACTCAAGAAAACACAATCTGGACACGGAGTTGCCGGTACATACTAAACTTGCCTCCCAGGAAGACTAAGCCACCAAGCTAACAGGAGTCATGTTCTCTGTCCACCGACTGGGTCTCAGATGAGTGCCTCTGACAGACGTGCTCCCTCCTATCTGATCTCTCACTGTTAGGAGGTGATGAAAAACGAAGCCTTCTGTTTCCATATGCTCCAAGATGGCAAAGATAGGGACCAGACCGAGAACTGACACACAGCCGTTCACCCTGTCTCTCTACAGGTGGTGGCTGGGCCTTCAGTGCCAGTTTCTCTGGTGTGTGTGAGTGTGTGTGTGTGCACACCTGTGTGTGCTCGTGAGAAAGCCAGAACCAGTGTCAAGTGTCTCCTTTCCTGCTTTCTGCCTTAGTTTAAGAGACAAAGTCTCTCACTGAATCTGGAGTGCACCAGTTTGGCTGGCCAGCAAGGCCCGAGCATCCTGTCTCTACGCCACCCCAGCTGAGGTCTCAGAGGCATCCTGCCACCGTCAGGATCCAAACTGGGGACCCCATGCCTGCACAGAGTGCACTTTGCTAATCCGGAGCCCTGTCTCTAGTGCCCCCACCCCAACGCCAACCAGTTTGTTTGTGTCTATGGACTTCTTTATCCGTGTTTCTCGTCAAAGAATGTTATGGGACAGCATTCACATAAAGACAGAGGCTCGGCTAGTTACAGGATTGAACCTGCACATCCGATCACTCACCTTGCTGGGCTCCCTGTCTCAGTCCCACCCACTCCTTTGCCCACTGGTGTCTCTTTTCACAGAATACACGGGGTCATGTGTCTCCTTAGTCAGTAGCCCCCAGGTGCACACCCCTCTAAAGTCCTGGGATGCACAGACCTCTAATGACCTGGCCCCACCCTCTAGTCCCCGCCACGCATTCTCTTCCCCAGCTTGGCTGCAGCGATATTTAGAGTATCTGAAAGAATGCTTGCGCCATTTTTGCTTCTAATTCCCTGTAGACCATCCCCAAATTCCCCTTCTCTCCCATTTCTGATTCAAGGGTGGCCTCCACTCAGAAGACTCCCTGATCTTCCTCTGCTCTCCAGGTTTCTTTTTTTTTTTTTTTCTTTTCTTTTCTTTTTTTTTTTTTTTTGGTTTTTCAAGACAGGGTTTCTCTGTGGCTCCTTGGAGCCTGTCCTGGAACTAGCTCTGTAGACCAGGCTGGTCTCGAACTCACAGAGATCCGCCTGCCTCTGCCTCCCGAGTGCTGGGATTAAAGGCGTGCGCCACCATCGCCCAGCTGCTCTCCAGGTTTCCATGGCCCAATTCATACTAGGTAGCAATCGCAGCACTGCCATTCATTTTGAATCAACAATTCATATTCTCTCTCTCTGGATCTCATACAGCACACTAACCCTGATTTCACTATACAGCTAAGGGTTGCCCTGCACTTCCGATTCTCCTCCTCTGCCACCCACACAATGGGGATCACAGGTGTGCACCCCGACATCCGGCTAGCAATGTGCATTTTAAACTTTGCCGTAGCTAGCTAGCACTTACCAACTTGGATGGCAGTTGGGTCACGATTGCTAGCCTCTTTCTACTTTTGATTCAAGAGTCTTCTCCCAGCCGGGCGATGGTGGCACTCGCCTTTAATCCCAGCACTCAGGAGGCAGAGGCAGGCGGATCTCTGTGAGTTCGAGGCCAGCCTGGTCTACAAGAGCTAGTTCCAGGACAGGCTCCAAAACCACAGAGAAACCCTGTCTCGAAAAACAAAACAACAAAAAAAGAGTCTTCTCCCTCTGTCTCTCCTCAAAGGAGACTGCCCTGGTCAGAGAAGGTTCTGGGGTGTAAGATGCAGAATGAGAGGGTGCTGAGAAGGCTGGTTTATGAAAGGCTGCTCTTGCAGAGGACCCAGGTTCAGAGCACCCACACAGTGGCTCACAGTCATCTGTAACTCCGGTCCCAGGGGATCCAGTGTCTTCTTCTGACCTCTGAGGGCACTGAATGCACATGATGCACAGATGATATAAACAGGCAAAATACCCAGACATACAAAATTAGATACTAAAAAATTTTAAATGATTAAAAATATTAATGATGAATGCTACAACCTAGTGGTAACACTTGTCTAGTATACTGAGGCCCTGAGTCTGATCCCGAGCACAAGTAATAATAGTAATAATAATTATTATGATTATATTTGTTATAATAATTATTATAATGATATCTGTCATTATACTAGTGGGTTTTAGACTCTGCTCCTTGACTGTCCCCCTACAGACACAGGCAATCCTTTAGCATTCCTCCTGTTCACAGTATCTCTCCTCTCGGTCTCTGACTTTGCATACACAGTCATGTCTCTTCCTCTGTGATGTCATCACAAGTGTGCAGCTTGCACCTAGTGCAGGAGCAGATGTGCTCAGAGCAGATGAGCGCTCTGTTTACCTGGGTGGATCACAGCCTCCCAGAGAGCAAGCGCCCGCTCTTCTTTTTCCATATGCCCGAATAATAAATAACATTGCAGTGACCCCTCAAAAACTATGCCCACTTTTTAATCCATTCATCTGTTGATGGACGTCTAGACTGGTCCACCTCCTTGCCAACATGAATACAGAAGCAACAAACACAGATGTTCATGTGCCTCTGTGGTAGAATATGTAGTCCTTTGGTTGTATGCCCAGAGGTGGTATACCATGAAATTTGCAGAAAAATGGATAGATCTGGAGAGTATAATAATGAGTGAGGACATCCAAGCCCCCCCCCCCGCCCGGTTTTGTGAGACAGTGTTTCTCTGGGTAGCCCTGGCTGTTCTGGAACGTGCTCTGTAGACCAGGCTGGCATAAAACTCAGAGATCTACCTGCCTCTGTCTTCTGAGTGCTGGGATTAAAGGTGAGTACCACCATCACCACTACCCAATGAGGTCACTGAATCTCAAGAAGACGAGAATCACATGCTTTCCCTCACATGCAATGCTAGCCTATGATGTATGTATGTATGTATATAACATGTATATATGCAAACAGGCATGAGTGTCGATAAACATCAAGAAAGGTGACCAAAAAGAGCAATATAGGCGATCAGCGAGGATGAGGGTAGGCAAAAGGGCATGCATGCTGACAGACACAGCTCTTCATGGAGTTACTACAGGAGGCGGTGCAGGAAGAACAGTGTGTGGTGGTGGGGGGGTATGTATGGGAGGTGTTTCTTGTCACATAGAGGTTTAAAGAAGGCATATGCTGGGGACTTCTAGAAAGGGATAGAAGCCTAGAGAGCAAGAGGCAACCATTTCTGGAAAAACACACAGTAAAAGCAGAAGTCAGTGTACGGTTGGGAGGTGCTGAGTGGTAGCCCTGAGACTCCTGGGTTCCCTGGTTTGTGATCCCCTCAGGCCTTGAAGCAAGTGTCTGTCTGCCCCCTGAGGAATGCTGTAGAGGAAATACCGTTCCAGTTAAAATGGATGGTGATGCACACCTTTAATCCCAGCACTTGGGAGGTGGAAGCAGGCAGATCTCTGTGAGTTGGAGGTTAGTCTGGTCTATAGAGGGAGTTCCAGAAGAAGCCAGGACTGTTCCACGAGAAATCCTGTCTTAAAAAACCACACACACAAACAGACACACACACACACATATGGGTGAACAGAAAATCAAGTTAAAGTAGCATTGACATGGTGGGGTGTGATGTCGTGCTAACACCATGCATCTCCTGCAAAGGCAGATGCCGAGACCTAAACTGTCCACACCGCATTAGCAGAGGGCTGATAGACCCAGTTTCTCTGCCAAGGTTGGCTGAGGATGGAAACAGAAGGAGGCAAAGGGGTGCTTTTAAGTAGTGTACCCACAAGCTGTTCTTCAAATCTGGGCGGGTTACATAGCTGACTTCCTGCCCAAGCCTTAATGCCCTTGTATATTAAACAGAGTTGGCATCAGTAGCTACTGACTTTATAGGGGATCCGGCACAACCCGCACAGCTATGAGAAGGCACCCCTTGAACATGACGAGAGTACATCTGAACTAAAGTCTCCCGTTAACTCCCAAGTCTTTCCTAGCATGTGATCCTGCCTGGGTCCCTTATCTACCAACTGCAGGTGACGAGCCCAAAGGGCCGCCCCGGGCATGCGCCGGACACTCAGCATTTCACAGCACATAGCACAGCGGTGCTCGGCTTCAGCGCAGAGCTGACTGGGATCGGGAGTCCTTGTGGAGATGGGGGTGATGACAAGTGTGGCTGGCCATCAGGGAGGCTCTGTGGTTCTTTCTCACTGTCATGGTACCACACACTGACCATCAGGCGTTTTCGGGAAGATACTCTCTGAGGTAAGGTGGAGTTAGGTAGAGAGCAGGTTCCCAGAATTGCCTGCCCCATGCAGAATCGTCCTAGCTCAGGTTACTCATGGGTATCTCCTAGCTAAGGGTGTCTTCTAAATCACATATTGCCCAGGCTTTAAGTTCTGCACATAGATGAATAATAGGCAATAATAAAACATGAAAAATATCAAATTATTACATCAGTTACTATGAATTATATTCAAAATTAAAATTGTGGCACATCAGGTTGGAGGGATGACTCAGCAGGTACGAGCACTGGCTGCTCTTCCAGAGGTCCTGAGTTCAATTCCCAGCACCCACATGGCGGCTCAACACCAACTATAGCTGTCTGTAGTCCCATGGGCTATGACTCCCTCTTCTGGTTTGCAGACATGCATGCAGACAAAACACCCATAAATATAAATACATACGATAACTAAAAAAAAGAAACTTAAGTCTGTAAAAAAAAAATTCTGCGACATCTTTGCAAGGACAGATTCTTAATGTGAACCAATGCAACCAGTTTTACCAGTTTTAACAGGAATGACACTGAACTTAAATTCTTATTATATGACCAAAATGAATCCCGGAGATATCCATTCCCAAGAGTTTTAAACAACTTAAAATAGTCACTTCTGTCCGCATAGTCTAATTATTACACAGTCAAATTACTTCTACAAGGAAAATACATTTAATTAGTTCAGCTTTGAGAGTCTTCAGGAGACAACCCAAGGAAATCACAAATTTCAGGTCAGACATTCTTGGCAGGGTGGCAGACTAACCTTGAACCTTCTTTCTTTGATATTTCTCTCAGTAAGAAAATCTGGGTTCACCTTGGTGGGAGACTGAGCTTCCTCTCTCAGCTTCGCCTACTAGATGCTCTCAGAGTCCGGAAGTCTTTTCTCATAGGTCTCCCAGCACCCTGTGACCAGAAGGCATCAGGTGTCCAGCAGCTGGACAGGGGAGGCACTAAGAGCAATGCCCGCAGTCGGTGACCCATCAAATCAGGCTTGAATAAGACTCGGCTCTATTCCAGGGATGGGGGAGGATGATGGAAGCAGGAAAATTACGACCTTAAATCTTATGCTTTCTGGCCCAGCCAAAGCCTCTGTGTGGCTCTTAGGCACAACTCTGACCTGCCCCTGGATTTTAAAACCCAAGTGATGGCGTTTCAGAGGGAAATTGTTTTTCTCACAGCTGAACCTTCCAATCCATGACAGGATGGTTCAAAAACACGACCTCAGAAACCACTCTATTTATTTTATTTTTTAAAATGTGTGTGTGTGTGTGTGTAGACACCTACAGAAGCCAGAAAAGGATGTCCAATCTCCTGGAGCCAGGGTTACCAGCAATCACAACATGCCAACATGGGTGCCGGGAACTGAACTCGTGTCCTCTGGTAGAGCAGCGAATGCTCTCAACCTCCCAGCCATCTCTCCAACTATGCGTTTTATTTTTATAATCTGAGAACACTCGAGAGTTTTCAAGGCAAAGTCTAGTTAACTCAAAGAGTCGTGATAGAAAAGCTGAAAGGAGTTGGAGATCTGAGGAGTGTTTTGACTTCAGACATGGAGGTGCAGTTTGGAGTTTGCCCAGCTGGTTTTCTGTCTTGTTTCAATACAGTGTTTCCTCAGGATTAGAGCAAGAGATTGCCATGAGTCTCTGAAGAGACTTTAAACTTTGAACATTTAAACAGCGTTGTGACTGTGATAGACTATGGAGACTTTCGAAGTTGGACTGAATGTATTTTGTATTACCATACGGCTACAAGCCTATGGGAGCCAGGGAGTGGACTGTGGTGGTTTGAATAGGAATGGCCGCCATAGGCTCATATATTTGAATGCTAGGTCATAAGGAGTGATGCTACTTGAGAAAGATTAGGAGGTATGGTCTTGTCTGAGTAGATGTGATCTTGTTGAAGGAAGTGTGTCACTGGGGCTGGGCTTTGAGGTTTTGAAAGCTCAAGCCAGGCACAGTGTCACTCTTCCTGCTGACTTCCAATCCAGATGTAAAACACTCAGCTACCTCTTTAGCACCATGTTTAGTTACATGCACCCGGATTCACACAGAGAATACATACATCATATGCACATACACAAAATACAATCAATAACACAGTTACCTCCTCCTGAGTGCACAGTACAGCTTGCATCGAAAGATCTGCAGTGGAGCTTTGCAAGAACTCCACAAGATGACCAGCGATGGCAGTCGCACAGCACACTCAAGCCCTTTGCACAGTTTCCCACTGCGTCACTGAGAAGAGCAGCTGGGACAGCACAAAGGGTCAAAGGCAGCAGCCCAGACTGAGGTCTAACATTCACACAGCTTTTTCTGGTGGACATGGATTGTAGGTGAGTCTCCCTTTAGTCCTCCCCACAACCCAAGGCTAGCCATATCACACCCGCATCTCCAGCTAAAACCTGCTGTCAGCACACCCACCTGCCTAAGCACAGCAGGTGGGAAGAGGGGAGCAGTTACTGTGGGTCCTTTGTGTCCCTAGTCAGGGAGTCAGCTTCCTCTGTTGGGTCACAGGTAGGCAAACTCTCTAGTAGTCTCGCAGGTAAAACCACGCTTGACTTAGATCCCACCTGTGGAAGGAAGCGCTAACCTCGTCACTGTTGTCAGGGCTACTGAAGCAGGAAAAGCATCCTGTGTATTCTAGGCTGGGCACAGGGTGGAGTTCAGGCAAATGACGATCAATTTTACTGACGGCACAGGACAGCCATCAGTAAAAACAAAACACAAAGTCTACTACACTAATCTTTGCGGGGGTGTATGCATACTGAGCTTTTTTTTGGTATTTTTTAAATTCTCCCCCCCACACACATTTTTATTAATGATTTGGGAATTTCACACACCGCACCGTGATCCCACTTGATTCCAATTCCTCCCAGGTCCACCCTCCCCCAAAAAGAAAAAAAAATACACCAAGTCCAATTTGTGTTGTCCATATATTTACTGGAGCATGGTCAGACTCCCAGTGGTCAGCCCCAAAAGATAACTGAGTCCTTTCCCAGCCACGCCGCCAGAAGGCATCAACTGTGAAGACCTACACTCCAGCATCTTTATCTCGATTTTTAAGGACTCTCTTCAAAAGCTTCCCGTCTGCATCATCTGGATTGTTTCTTTTGGGCGGGGGCTGTTGTAGATGCCTTTAATAGCTCTCATTCTCAGTTTATGAATCTGTACCCACTGATACCACAGCAAAAGAAGCTCTCTTGCCCATAGCAGCTGGCAGCAACAAGGATTATAGACTCCCACACGGCCTCTGGCAGCAGCGCAGACCACAGACCTCAGACCTCAACATGACCTCTGGTGGCAGCATTGGACCGTGGACAGCACATCAACATGTCCTACAGGGGCAGCAGAGACCATGGATACCACCTTGGCCACCAGAAGCATCATGGACCGTGGAGGTCTTTCTTAATCCAGAAAATTAATGTTTCTTCATCTCTTGTTGTTGCTCCGAGTCAGGGCGACCGTGTGGTTGGGCAGCAGCCCGCTGCACCCCACCCTGCCAGCCCTACTCAGCAACAACATATTCCTTTGTCCACCACAGCCACGCTCCCATTTGTCACAGCCACTGCGTCTCTCGTTCTGCTTCTCTCTGTGTGCAGCACTTCGTTCAGCCATCCATCTTTGCGTCTCTCTATCACACATTGGTTTATGAAGTTGGCATTGCAAACTGTTGTGTGCCACACAGCATATTATTTTTCCCAGATGGCTTTACATGAAAATAATCTGGTTCAAGGTTTCTGAAGCACCATAAACTCTGCACTATTGCTGAGACTCCTCTTGGATGTCTTGTTGTCGCCCAGATCTTGCAGTTGGGCAGTGTATCTAGGGGGAGGATCCGTATAAACTCCGGACCACTGTGCGCCTCCATGCCTTCAGCACAGCCCCCATGGGCACACTGTGCGCCTCCATGCCTTCAGCACAGCCCCCATGGGCACACTGTGCGCCTCCATGCCTCCAGCACAGCCCCCATGGGCACACTGTGCGCCTCCATGCCTTCAGCACAGCCCCCATGGGCACACTGTGCGCCTCCATGCCTTCAGCACAGCCCCCATGGGCACACTGTGCGCCTCCATGCCTTCAGCACAGCCCCCATGGGCACACTGTGCGCCTCCATGCCTTCAGCACAGCCCCCATGGGCACACTGTATGCCTCCATGCCTTCAGCACAGCCCCCATGGGCACACTGTGCGCCTCCATGCCTTCAGCACAGCCCCCATGGGCACACTGTGCGCCTCCATGCCTTCAGCACAGCCCCCATGGGCACACTGTGCGCCTCCATGCCTTCAGCACAGCCCCATGGGCACACTGTGCGCCTCCATGCCTTCAGCACAGCCCCCATGGGCACACTGTGCGCCTCCATGCCTTCAGCACAGCCCCCATGGGCACAACCATCATGCTTGCGGCCTAGGGCAGTGTCACGGCCCCTTCCACTCTGCTCAGTTCTTATTTATTTTACTCTTTTTTTCTTGAAACAATTTTTAAATGATGCCTTTTGTTTTATGTGTGTTGATGTTTCGCTTGCATATATATCTGTGTGAGGGTGTCAGACCCCCTGGAACTAGAGTTACAGACAGTTGTGAGCTGCCATGTGGGTGCTGAGAATTGAACCAGGGTCCTCTGGAAGAGCAGTCAGTGCTCTTAACCTCTGGGTTATCTCTCCAGCCTTATTTTACTCTTCTTATCTGGGATGTCAAAATACCATGGCCAGAGAGAATACAGTCTATACTGTCAGAATCTTCAGACCTAGTATTTTCCCAGAGTAGTTAGCCTTTGGATATTCTTTAAAGATTTTTAAAATTTATTTTATGTGGATCGTGTGTGTCTGCATAAGTTATGTATGTGTGTCTGCATGAGTTATGTATGTGTGTCTGTCTGCATGAGTTATGAATGTGTGTCTGTTTGCATGAGTTATGTGTGTTTGTATGAGTTATGTGTGTGTGTCTGCATGAGTCATGTATATGTGTCTGCATGAGTCATGTAAAGTGCATGAATTGTTACATATGTGTGTCTGCATGAGTTATGTGTGTGTGTCTGCATGAGTCATGTATATGTGTCTGCATGAGTTATGTATGTGTGTCTGCATGAGTCATGTATATGTGTCTGCATGAGTTATGTATGTGTGTCTGCATGAGTCATGTATATGTGTCTGCATGAGTTTAAGTGCACACTGGTGAGTGTAGGTGACCATGGGGAGAACAGAGGGCACCACATCCCCTGAAGTGGAATCTTCAGAAGTTGCGAGCAGCCAGACGTAGGTACTGAAAAACAAACCTGGATCCTCTGCAGGAGCAGTAAGTGTTCTTAACAGCTAAGTCATCTCCCCAGCCCCAGTCTTGGATATTTTATCTGGTTTTATACTGTAGACATTTGGGGCTTATGACTTACAAACACCTAACGAAAGTCAAAGGTTTACAATCCATTCCCACTTCTTAAATCAGGATGCCTCAGGCCTCAGGAAAAAATTTAGCTCTTAATACTTACACTGCAACGAAGTTAATCATTAGGAAGTTTTAAATATACATTCTGTTTTAATGAACTTTATTAAGGTAGTTTGGGGAACCGTACTCTTGTTTAATTGTTTAAGACTGTGAATGTCTTAGTCTCTTTTCCCTAAAGAAGCTGCATGCCCCACTTAGCAGGCTGGAGTCCAAAGAGTCTCACTAAGGTTACCCAGGATCAACAGGGCCTGTCCTCCCGCCTGCTGAGATGCAGGGTGGCTAGAAGACCAGGTGGCAAAAGGCTTAGCCGTTCTTCCAGCCAGCACATATTCATTTGCCCTGGTCTTCCACTCTGTTGATTCTGGCACCTCCTTTCCTCAGCCTGACTGTGGCGTAACTGTGAAAGCAGAAGCTAAGAAAAGGAACAGACCCAGTACGCTGGCTAGCGTCCCAGACAGGAGGCAACCAACCCTCCCGCCCCAGAAGACAGGTGCATCTCTCAGGCCAAGGAGCAGTCCTTGCCTCCCACAGCCACGCAGTTCTCTCTAGGATGTGCGACAGCAAAGGTTTGTCCTGAATCCTTCATTTAGAATTCCTAAGGCGAATTGAGGATGACGATGCCTCCCGTGGATGCCTAATACTCTATTATGTGTATGCGTGGTAGAAAAAAAAAGTTCCTTTCTACAGGGAGATTTTATTTTATTTTTAATTCTGTGCATGTGCACATGATTACATGTGTGTCTGTGTGGGGCACATGAGTGGAGATGCAGAAGGAGGCAAAAGGTGCTAAGACTCTGGTGCTGGAATTGCAGGCAGCTGGGAGCTGCCCCATGTGGGCACTAGGAACTGAACTCAGGTCTTCTGTAAGAACAGCATGTATTATTAATTGCTGAGCCATCTCTTCGGCCCCTCGACAGTGTGATTTTAACACTCAGATGTAGAAATGTGAGAAGCAGATTTTCTAGATGCCGCTCAGATTTTCCTACGATGAGGCTGCTACCAGAACCTTCCTATCTCACACGCTAAGACTTTTGTATCAGTTTCTCTCGAATCTTCTCAACGCAAGCAAGCCCTCTTGGTCAGACATCCCTTCTTGTAGTCCTCCGACCTGTCTCCCTCCTGCTAGCCCTCACTGACTCTAGGTTGGAGCGCTGCCAGCCAGTGACAGGTGCTGGGAAAGTGGAGCTCCTTCTACACCCAGACGCCATGCCTCTGAAAGTAAACCAGGCTCTGACTCCCTGCTGTGAGGAGAGAGCATTTCACTTTAGTAAGGTCACCACAGAATCAGGCCAAACCTACAAGGATCCCAAACAACTATTCCCTTTCTCTTTCCTTAGTGATATTAAAATACTTGAAGGGGCTGGAGAGATGGATCAGTGGCTAAGGGCTTGAGTTGAGTTCTCAGCACCCACATCAAGTGGTTCACAACTGCCTGAAACTCTAGCCCCCGGGGGATCTGCCACCTCTGGCTCCCATGGGCGTCTATACTCATACGTGTATAAACCATACAGAGATATAACAATTAAAAATAATTTAGAAATCTGAAAACCAAGATCCTTGGGATGGTTAATTTTGTGTGTCAACCTGACTGAGCTAAGGGGTATCCAGAGAATGGATGTGACATTATTTGTAGTTCCAGAAGAGATTAGCCTTTGAGTTTTTGCCCAGAGTACAGCGGAAGACCCTCCTCTATTTAGGTGGGCATCACCCAACCCCATAACCCCCACCCGAGCTCCAACCAAACAGGAAGACAGGGGAAGGTTGAAGGCTCTGTCCCACCATACTGGGAATTACCATCTCTGCTTTACATTTTTTTGCTTCCCAGGCCTTCAGACTTAAGCTAGACTTTCCACATGAGCTCTCAGGCTCCCCTTGGTCTGTTCTCCGGCCTGCTGTGGTAGATTGTTCCCCTCCTCAGTCTGTATAGACATGTCTGCCGTTACCTTCTGAGACTCCTAGGGCTATATGAGCATGCAGCTCCTAGGGATTTTGCTCCCCTGGGGAACCTGACTACTAAATAGTTCAGGAGCTCTAACTGCACACTCTGCTTGGAAAACAGTCAACAGAGCATCGGGAGTTCCCACCCCATCCTCCCTTCAGTAGTAGCCACGCTTGCACTGTGGCGAAGCACACTTCAGAGCTTGCAAACAGGACTGCTGAGGGCTGGTAACTCCTGTCACCCCCTCTTCCTTGCGGGGGGGGGTTACAGATTACAAAAGGTTGGAGCACAGTTATACAATAATGGGAGATTCAAGTTTCTATTTCTGCTTCACGGATGTATGAGCATTGCGGTTCTAAATGTCAGAAACAGGGCTGTGGGGGAAAGTTGGGTGGGACGGGCAATTCAAACCACATAGGACAATGAAAAACTGAACCCTTGGCAGCCAGAACACACACACACAAACCGCTCAGAAGCAAAGCAGCAGCTGTGAATGTAAGAAGGAGCCACAGGGAAAACTCAAGGTACTCAGAACAGCAACCAGGGGCTGAACATCCGGAGAGCAGGCTGGAGGAAGACCGAGCAACAGAGAGTGTGGAAGGCCAGGTCAAGCCGTTTCTAGGCAGGCAGCCGGAGCAGGGACTCTGAAGGATGGCGGTTTGTGGGTGCAAAGCCGAGCTGAGGGAACTGACCTGCCCTTCTGGGGAGGGGGTACAAACCTGACTTCTCTTGCTTTCGGTAAAAACCGTACAAACTGACTTCGTTTGCCGGCTAACCAATCCCACACGCGCTCATTTTATTGAAAGATATGCTTGACAGGCAAAAGGACCACACCATTATCAGGCACCAGAGACAGTGAATTATTCTAGGGTTATTCTAGGAGATCAGGTTACCAGCTCAGCCATAAAGATTTACTGGAGCTGGAAATGCCAGTATAGTGACTCTGACACATTCCCGTCTCCATTCTCGGTACTCTGACTAGTTATGGCTCTTCATTGACCGCTGCCCCCTACGGGGGAGCCTCTCTGAGGCGCTGTCATTTTTTTATTCTGTACCTATGTGTGCACAGCGCTACCCCTCAAAGTCCCTGCAGGGTCTCCAGCAATGAACTGGTCCAACATGAGAGAAGGCCTTTTGAAATGCCTTTCCATTTGACATTTCTGTAACAGTCTTTGGGGGCAAAGTATCTGTCCTTAGATACCCCGAGAGCCGACATGCCAGGCCTCTCCTGCTGATGCTAAAACGTAAATGAAATGAGGTCCTGATTGCTCCAAGGTGTGACTGAGGAGATGGTTTTACTGTAGATGTGACGGAGAGTATAGCCAAAGGCATCTGGAAGAATCCATGGGAGGAGAGAGCTGGGAAGAGCAGGAGGGAGAGCAAAGGACAGGGGACCAAGAGCCAAGAGTGGAGAGAAGAAGAGAACACGTGGCTGAAATGGCAGGTTTACCCAGGAAAGAGAAGGTAGGAGAAGAGATGTGAAACCCATTGGCTGGAGAGATTTAGTGCAGGGGACAGGGCATGTCCGCCAAGGTGACTCTGTAACAGATACTTGTTGAGAGCCCGGAGGCCAGAACTTGGGGGGCAGAGGCAGGTGGATCTCTGAGTTGGAGGCCAGTCTGGTCTACAGAGTGAGTTCCAGGACAACCAGGGCTCCACAGGAAAATTCTGTCTTGAGAAACAAACCATATGCAGCACAGGCTGTTCCAGCATCTGTGGAGGAACTCCCTGTGGCTGCTGTGGGTTCTGCAGCAGACACAACTAGGCTAATGACACATTTGGAGCTGTCTTGGATGCTGCTGCAAGCGGTGCCAGCCAGGGATGGGAACATGCACACTGGCTACAGGGAACTCTCATCAGTCAGATGAGGGAATGCTCCTGGGAGAGATGTCTTATACAGGTGGAAGAAAGGAGAGGAGGGGAAGAAAGAAAGGAAAAGAAACAAGTAGAGAAAGGATAAAGGAACCCAGAGATGGTGACGGAGTGCAATTCTAAGCATCAGCTGTAACGAATACGGGCCAAGTAGCCTCCAGAGATAGCCAAGTATGTGTCAGTACTGTGAGGGAGATTTTGAGACACCCTGGAAGCACAGTGAAAACATTGCAGCTCCTTCAGTTCCTAGATTATGTTTGGGAGACGTGGCCCTGGTGTCCAGAAGAAGGGACGTTAGGAATGGCCATGTGAGAAAGAATACAAGAGTTGGGAGATAGACAGAGATGAAGATCATTTGCACTTTCAGATTATGGAGTCTTAGTTGTGATTCCGTGTATCCAACGCCACTAGCTAACGGGAAGGCAGACTTTGGGCAGATCTAGGTCTTGTCACTCAGATCATGAAGGCTCAACCCCTTGTCCCATAGAAACAGCCACACATAGGGGCAGGGGAGGCACGGCACACACACATAGCTGCAGCTTCCACAGCATCCCCAGGACCTGAGGGGATACAGAAAAGTTCCATTCATGAGTCAGGCTTGCCTTGACCTGCCTGATGCCTCGGATGCAGACACCGAGGAGAGTGAGGGTGGAGAACAAACCACACAACCCAGAAGAGATTGTGCCCCAGGTTTCCAGCAGGCCTTGTTTAGGCAGAAGACACTAATGGTTTTAACTGTGCCCCTGTATGTGAGCAGCCTGTGCCAAATGACCCGGAGCAAATGCTGCGCTGTCCCCACGGGTCTACTGCTCTGTATAGCCAAGGACTCATTTAGAGTGTCCTCAGCAGCAATGCCTGGCCTTCTTCTCATTGGACAAGCATGGCAAAATCACGACTCAAACCTGGGGATTACCTATCTTTCAAAACTGAACTTACAGAATTACACGAGGACAGGGCTCCATGTAATTTAATTTAGCCCATGATATTGTTATAATTGCAGACATGTTCATGGGTACAAGGCATTATGAAGGGGTTAGTAACCAATTACACTATCCTTTATAATCCTATCAACAATCAGCATTGCCACCTTGAGGCCATGGGGACAGTGACCCACCAAAGGAGAAAGAACTTTGTTGATGACTGAGATCTAGCAGGACCCAGAAGAGCTGTATCCAGACTCTGTGGCCCAGCACCTACAGGGCATGGCTCTCACAACTGCCCTTAAGGAAGCTGTTCGCCCCTCGGAAGCAGCTTTGTAACCTGTTGTTATCCACATGGGAAAACAGGACATTTTGCTTATAATGTCACCACAAGAATTTCAAATTAAAAAATATGTGGGACTTTTTAGCTCCTAGATGGTCTCCACAGTGGTGCCAGGGTTATGCCCAAGATGCCAGAAATCCCCTAAGCTGAAGAACATGGTTCATAAGCAGAGCTTCATAGGCAACCTCTGAGAGGGTGGGGACACTGCCAATGTGTCCCTCCAAGCCCCACCACACCGTAGGAGCTAGCACCACTCCCCAACACTATCAAACAGTAGGAGCTACTCCCCTGTGCATCCCCATGAACCAATAGGGAACCTATCACCTTCAGCCACCGAAGTGCACTGTCGGGCTCTTTCAGGAGTGGGAGACTTGACCTCAGTTCTCTACCAGCCAATAGTACTAACCCTAGGACAGTTTGTAAGAAGTCTAAATAAGGCCTTGTTTAAAGAACTGGTACAGGGAGATACTTTTTCCAACTGTTGTTTGAGACATCTGCAGGATCTTTCTACAGTAGCCTGTCCCTGCCTGTGTGCCGTAAAGAAAACTTATACTGTGAACCATTTTCTGTTGGACACAAGAGTTTTTGAATATAGCAGAGATATAAAAGTTATACCATCTGTCTTAGTTAGGGTTTCTATTGCTGTGAAGAGACGCCATGACCACGGCAACTCTCATAAGCAAAAACATTTCACTGAGGTGGTGGCTTACAGTTCAGAGGTGCGGTCCGTTATCATCATGGCGGGGAGCATGTTGGCATGCAGGCAGACATGGTGCTGGCTACATCATGATCAGAAGGCAACAGGAAGTTTACTATGCACTACAAGTAGCTTGAGCATAGAAGAACTCAAAGCCCACACCCACAGTGACATACTTCCTCCAAGAGGCCGCACCTACTCCAATAAAGCCACACCTCCTAATAGTGCCACTCCCTGTAAGCTTATGGGGGCCAATTACATTCTTCTTTTTAATTTTTATTTCATGTGCATTTATGTTTTGTGTGCACATGTCTGTGTGAATGTGTCGAATCCTCTGAGACTGGAGTTATAGGCAGTTGGAAGCTGCCATATGGGCGCTGGGAATTGAACCTGGGTCCTCTGGAAGAGCAGCCAGTGCTCTGGACTGCTGAGACATCTCACCCACCCGGCCAGTTACATTCAAACTACCATACCTGATGCTAGGACATGGGAACTCTTGCACCACTGCCAGGGTTTTTGCTATGTTGGGCCTATTCAGTCTCACTTACGTGTGCCCAGATCACTCGCTGGAGGTACTGTGTGAGCCCGATGCCTTTGCCTCGGTGCCCCCATTCTGCTTCCCTGCTGCTGTGCAGGCTGCCTGAATACAAGCTCGTTATACTCATGCTTCATTCCATCAAAACGCCTCCTCTTTACCCAAGGACTCTGTCTTTTCTGGAGACCAAACAAGGCAAATATTAAAGCAATGCAGACGCTTTGTTTCTTCACAGCCTGCCATGTGTGATGACATTAGCCCCAGAGGATCACACCCCAAGTCCCTCTCACACATGCACGCTCCTCGTGTCTGCTTCTTCAGGAAAGTAGGAGTGTTTCTGTGACACCCATTCTGTTTATGCCTCTGCTCACAAAGGGAGGCTATAGGTCACACTATGTATCGTTTGATATATTTGCCATTATAAGCTGTCTACAGCACCTCAAGACAGTCAGTGCTCCTGTGTACACCCTATCAATTCTTTAAATCAGACCTTATTCACTCTAATTTTCAAGAATCTTACAAGCAGGGCGGTGGTGGCACACACCTTTAATCCCAGCACTCGGGAGGCAGAGGCAGGCGGATCTCTGTGAGTTCGAGACCAGCCTGGTCTACAAGAGCTAGTTCCAGGACAGGCTCCAAAGCCACAGAGAAATCCTGTCTTGAAAAAAAAGAAAGAAAGAAAGAAAGAAAGAAAGAAAGAAAGAAAGAAAGAAAGAAAGACAGAATCCTACAGAAGATGACCTCAGCCCCAGAACAGCAGCACTGGTCGTCAAAGGGCAGAGTAAACTCGAAGGTGCTATGGAAAGTTATTATAATGTGGAAACTGCTTGGTCCATCACCTGCCCTAATGTGGGAATGAGAGCATGCTTGTGTTCTCCATGGGCACACAATGGCCACGTGAGAGTAACTTTGAGACATAAAAGTCTGTGCATCCAGTGATGAGCCTGGCTCCAGGTATGAGGAGGCTGAGAGGAGCCCACAGAGGAACTAGAAGAGCTGAAGCCTATGAGGAGGAGGAGGGGGGCTCCTATATGACGACAAGAAAGACACTGCCACCAACATGGCTTCTGATGAAAAGGCTGATGCAAACGGCAGGAGGGAACACAGAGGCCAAGTTTGGAAAATATTGCAGAGGCTATTTTCTTGGTAATTGTGCAAATGCAGGCAAGACTGGTCAGGGGAGAGGTCAACTGGATCGGTGCTCCTCGCCAAGTGGTTTGGTCACATCCTCCAGTACCTGTTTATGACAACTAGCCCTTCTGTTTTGGGGGTTACTGATCTAGCCACCTGGAGTCCCAATGGGTTCAGCTACGGGTTACAGCCTATGAGGCAGACAGGATTTAATGTCACATGACTACCAACACACAGTGGGACAGCAGCTCCTTGTAATGAAAGCAGATATAACTGGGGATTATTAGAGACCTGATGTGGAAAATGTAATAATGTGTATGTGACCCAATTATACCCACACACCCCAGGAAAGCCAAAGGCATAGGACAGACTGTTCCTTCTGCTAATCTAGGAAAGCATTCTTTTTTTTTTTTATTTATTAAGGATTTCTGCCTCCTCCCCGCAACTGCCTCCCATTTCCCTCCCCCTCCCCCGATCAAGTCCCCCTCCCTCATCTGCTCAAAGAGCAATCAGGGTTCCCTGACCTGTGGGAAGCCCAAGGACCGCCCACCTCTATCCAGGTCTCCTAAGGTGAGCATCCAAACTGCCTAGGCTCCCCCAAAGCCAGTACGTGCAGTAGGATCAAAAACCCACTGTGATTGTTCCTGAGTTCTCAGTATTCCTCATTGTCCTCTATGTTCAGCTAGTCCGGATTTATCCCATGCTTTTTCAGACCCAGGCCAGCTGGCCTTGGTGAGTTCCCGATAGAACATCCCCATTGCAACCACTCTGGAAAGCAGTGTTTCGGTTTCTCAGGAAATTCGGAATCAACCTACCCCTGGATCCAGCAATACCACTCTTGGGAATATACCCAAGAGAGGCCCTATCATACAACAAAAGTATATGCTCAACTATGTTCATGGCAGCATTGTTTGTAATAGCCAGAACCTGGAAACAACCTAGATGCCCTTCAATGGAAGAATGGATGAAGAAAGTATGGAATATATACATATTAGAGTATTACTCAGCAGTAAAAAACAAGGACTTCTTGAATTTTGCATACAAATGGATGGAAATAGAAAACACTATCCTGAATGAGGTAAGCCAGACCCAAAAAGAGGAACATGGGATGTTCTCACTCATATTTGGTTTCTAGCCATAAATAAAGGACAATGAGCTTATAATGCATGTTCCTAGAGAAGCTAAGTAAGAAGGTGAACCCAAAGACAAACACATAGGCATCCTCATGAACATTAACCTTCATCAGGTGATGAAAGGAGACAGAGACAGAGGAGCACGGGACAGAAATCTCAAGGTCCAAATCAGGAGCAGAAGGAGACGGAGCACGAGCAAGGACCTCAGGACCGCGAGGGGTGCACCCACACACTGAGACAATGGGGATGTTCTATAGGAAAGCATTCTTGATGAGCTTCAAGGCTCAGTCCATTGAACATTCCTTCTGTTTGTGTTGGGCACATTAGCTATTATCCCTTGTCACCCTCACAATACTAAAAGCTATTGAATATAGCAAAAACAGTCCTAAGAGAGACATTTACAACATTCAATACCCGCATCCAAAAGCACACAATCTTGGGCCAGTGAGATGGTAAAGGTGATTGCCACCAAGTCTGATGGCCATCTGTCTCTAGAACCAACATGGTAGGAAAGAACTAACTCCTGCAAGTTATGCTCTTGCCTCTATACATGTGCCTACATACATAAACACACAACATGTGTCTACATACATACATACACAACACGTGCCTACATACATAAAGACACACACATACATAGGAATGTAAAAACAAATCTTAAAAGATCTCAAAGAATAATCTACCACTGCATCCCAAGGAATTAGAACAATAAGAACAAACCAAACCATGTCGTGCGTCTTTAGAATATAGGAGAGCCAATAGCAAGGTAACCGAAAGCTGTAAGCCAGCAGCTTCACAAGGCAACTATGCAGACAGCCAGTAAGTTGCACAAAAGTGCTCACAAGTCAAGAAAAGAAAAGAGGACAACTACACTGTTAAGTGTGGCTAGAATTTTAAAAGTCTAAAAAAACCAAAGGTGGAACACTTCTGGAATGACGGAGTCTCTTGGAATATGAGTTGGTATAACAGAAGACCTCAGAAAACTGCCTGGGAGTACCAAACACAGACTTTCTGCAATGAACAATCCCAGTTCTGGGAAAAAGATCTAGGAAAAAAATACTAACACATACACCAAAGGACAAGTGAGCAAAGATATTCCAGCATTAATCCAAACAACAAAAACTGTAAAATAAATTATTAACGACCTATTTAGGCACAAAAGTCATGTGACCTATTTCCACAAACTGTGACCAGTTCCTGGGAGGGTTTTATGTGGGTGGCATTAACTGTTTGGTTACTTACATAATTGAAATGTGACATTCTAGTTGATCTTGCTTCACAAGCTGGAACATGAACATTTCCAATCACGTTATAATTTACATTTTAAGCTAAAGAAATAATTACTGCATTCTGAGTCCCTTTGCCATGCAGAAAGAAATATTCCTCTGCTTTCTGTGATGCTCACAGATACCGAAAGAAAACAGTTAAACCTTTCTGCCCCATAATGAAAATAACCAAAATAGTTAGGTTATATTTAGAAGTATCTCATGTAGTAATTACTTAAACTGTACAAAAAGTAGAAAATTCAGATACTTTTAAACTATAAAGTAATCAAAACGTCCATTAGTAACAAAGGTACAAATTATGCTCTTCAGTATATTTATAGCCTATTTATACTAGATGGCAAGCTGAATCAACAAACAATTACCATCCACAGACACAGGGACAAACTCACAAGCAACCTGATAAGCTAAAGAAAGACTGTTGCATAATCAGCCTCAACAGAGCTAGAAAAATGGGCAAAATAATCTGTTGTGCCAAAAGGGAGAGAGGACGTACGCTCAGTGGGGTTGGGAAGCAACAGCATTCCGCTCTAGCCTGAACACAATCATCCCTGACCTGTACACATGGCACCTTTTGTGATTTAGTTTATGCAGAAGGGTGTTTTGCCTGCATACACGTCTGTCTGAGTACCACATGTGTGCCTGGTGCCTGTGGAGGTCAGAAGGTGTCAGGTACCCTGGAACTGGAGTTATGAATGGTTGGGAGCCACCATGTGGGTTCTGGGATCAAACTCAAGTACTTTGCAAGAATGATAAGGGCTCTTAACTCTAGCTCCTCCACTTGACATATATTCTTTTCCTCCTCAGACAGGTTCTCTGTGTAACAGTCCTGGCTGTCCTGGAACTTGCTCCATAGACCAGGTTGACCTCGAATTCACAGAGATCTGCCTGTCTCTGCCTCCCAAGTGCCAGGATTAAAGGCCTGTGTCACTACTGCCCAGCCACTTGGCATATTTTAACCAAAAACCTATAAGAAAAAACATTATGAACAATAAGCTTTTTGGACCAGGATTTCCTGAGGGGGAAACAACTTATTCTTCTTCAAAAGGCAGTGAGGAGTATGACTTCCTCCCCCATCAGCACCTCTGTAAAACTGCCACTAAAGCGCCGTGTGCGGTGGCACCCAGCTGCTGGGCCAGCAAACACAGATCCTCATAGCCTGCAAGGCTGGCTCCCCATCAGCTGGGACCACTCCTCTGCCCTAAATGAGGGAAGTTACTGCTGGTTTTGTTGCCTTGGCCTAGGAGGAGGTGGGACCATGTCCAGATGGTGCCTCTGCCCTCTGCTTCATGGTGAGAAGCGTTCAGCGGGCCTGCATGCGTGGTTGAAATTTACTGATAGTAGTTTATGTGCGGAGCAGGTACATGACAAAGACTGATCAATGGAAGAGACCTTTACTGTTGGCAGCAGTGAGACCCCAGATCCTGAATTTCTTGTAAACAACTTGTTTTCCCCTGATCTGAGTGCCTACAGCTGCTCTGAGCACGAGACCTTCAGGAGTTCCTGATGGCAGGAGAGTGGTTTCTGGTGGGTTTGGCTGGGGCGTGGCTATCTCTATAATATCTGCCCCTGAACACAATAAAGGGGGCATTCTTGGGGAATTCAAGGATGACCCGTGTCGCTGTCTCTCTGTCTGTGTGTGTCTGTGTATTTTAACCTCCAGCCCCCTTGCCCGAAGCTCACGAACTGGGTGCCAGCGCACAGAGCGCAGACACAGGGGCGCAGTGCGTGGCACTTTACCTCATTGCTTTGGTGATCCTGAGACCAGACCACACTCCATGGGATGAGCTTAAAATTTAACAAGTATGGAATTTACTGGCGTTTTAAAAATAGCATGAGAATGGAGTAAAAAAAAATGTTAAAAAGTGTAAGGTATTTGTCACCCCTTCTATAACATCTATACATTGACACTTAAGGCTTATTAAGTAACTTCAACTTGACTTCCTCAGACCTCCAAGCCCAGCCATGACAGCCCTTCCTTCTTACCACACTACAGACCAGGTTGGGAGACCATTTTCTCTTCTGCATCCATCATACCTCCTCTCAGATGATAAGTACAAAGAAATCCAATTACTTCTCACAAAAATCACTTAGACAAAATATGAATGCAGTTTTCTTCTTCCCTAGGGAGCAGTGACATCAGCAATATAATCAAATTACCAATAATATTAAAAATAGCCAAGAAAAATTTTAGTAAGTCAAGCTGAGCTTTCAGAATTTCACAAACATTATTCTATATAACTCTCCAAAGTCTACTCACGTGGTTGACTTATTCACAGGCTTATTTTACAGACAGAAAATGAACGGTTGAGATATTCCCACAACTTCGCAGCTAGCACGTGGTCTAGCCTGCCTCAGCCCTGGTCTCAGCTTTTAGCCACTTCTCTGCCTCACTGTGGCCTTGAAAATGCCAGGTGAGTACTGAGGAACAGGCACAAGGTGACACAGGCCTGGGTGTGCAGATGGGAAAGGGAGTTGCATAGGTCAGCAGCCAGCAGTGGCTGCAGCTACTCAGGGCAGCAGGCCCTCCCGATGCTTCGGTGTGTGCTTCTGAGTGCTTTAGAGCCTGTCGCTGGACAGGAAGCCAGGGACACAGGGCCTCCACAGTGAGGAAGGGATATGGCGAGGGCCTGAGGAAAGAGTGGCTTTGAGAAGTGGGGCTATGGTGGGTCCACTCATGACCGTGACAGTACTCCACATGGAGGGTGGTTGCTCTTGCTGGATCTAAGACAGAAATTTCTAGAACCTAGATGAGCAGGGGACAGAGGGTGGCTGGTTACTAACTCCCTCCATTTTTCAACTAGGGCAAGCTGAGTGACTCCCAGCTATGCCTACCCCAGACAGTTCCTGCCTTCCACACCGTTCACCCCACAGAGAACTGAACACCTACTTTGTGCAGAACAGCAGAGCCCTAGCAGAGTGAAGCAAATCTCTTGGCCTCCAAGGAGCTTAGTCTATAATAATTTCATTTGCATATAAACACTTTGTTTACATATATATGTCCAGAAAAGGCGAACACAGAGACTCTACTTTTTAGTTGACTAGGACAGTGTAAATGACGGCTAAAAGATGCTGGACTTCATTGGGGAATAATGAAAATGTCCTATTATGATGATGGCTTTGCAACTCTAAGCACAACTGAAAAGCAGGCAGTGGATTTTATGATATGTGATTTGATCTCCTTTGATATCTGTTGTGTTAGTAATAACTTAAGACTTGCCAGGTGTGGTGGCACACACCTTTAATTCCAGCACTCAGGAGACAAGCAACTCTCTGAGTTCCAGAAGAGACCCTGTCTCAAAACAAAACAAAACAGGCAAAAACCAAAACCAGCCAAACAAAAAAACCTACCACACCTAATAACCAACTATCAGAACTCTGAAATCAGTTCCAGGTTATTCTATAATACCAGGCTAAGCTCTCTGGTAAACCAGGCTTTTTAATGTAACTGTTTGGAAAGACCTTTAAGTAGCAACTTGTTTGGTGATGTAGCACTGAAAGCATTCAACACATCCATCTGGTGCTAAATTAAGCTGTGGTAAAAACACTCAAATAATACATCTTTCTGGGGTTGGCAGGAGCTGCTTCCCCGTGACTCACTCAGGCTGACAGAGCATCTACCATCTGAAGCTTTGCCAGGACCGACAGACAGAGAAAAGTGCCCTGGAGGGTCACACACATCCTGCCCAGAAGTGACACAAAACCCTTGTAATTACTAGTTGGCCAAAAGTGATCACATGATCCCACCAAACAAGAAAGCAAGGAAGGATAAAGGTCTGGAAGGTTTTAGGTAGTTGATAAACAGCACCAATGTTACACAAGGAGTTTGGGCTGAGAGTGGTCAGGAGCAGGGATGGTGATTTGGCACGCATGCAAGGCGCTGGATCTCAGCGTTAGCCAGGCTGCACCGCATCACCTGAGATGCCTCCTCAGCCACACAGTGGAGGAACAGCGTTCATCTCATCTTTCAGACTCCGAGTGTATTTCTAACTGTAAGGAATACAGAACAGTACATGGACGTGCTAGTGTCCTAAGTATTACATAACTTACTATTTGGAGAAAAAGTATTACGACGTTTTGTCTTTGCAATGTAATTGACAAGTGGGCACTGTCTAAACCGTTGCGACAGACTCTAACACATACAAAGTAGGCACAAAGTAAACAATAGCCTTCGTCATCCAAGAAGTAAGACTCCTGTGGCCAGTCTCCAGAGCCTAAAGCAGTGGGCTAGCTCCTCAACTTCTAGTTTCCTTATTTTGGGGGGTGGGGGCATTGTGCAGGGCACTTCCAAGGCTCTCGAGCACTGAAGGCTGGGACTTCTGCGCCATCACTAGCTTGACTAGTGGCATATTTTGCTTTTGCATCTTTTAACCATTAATGGATGATTTGCTCATTCATTTGCACCAAGAGCTGTTTGGGGAGCAAGCGCACACACTCGCCTCCCTCCAACCCCTAGAATGCTTTAACTCTCCTGGTCTGCAGGCCCTTCATTCGCTTGAGTCAGGGCACATGTCTCCTCCTAAGGCAAGGTAGAAGGGGGCAGGCAGTGGCCCACACCAGACAGGTGAGAGCTGTTTCCTCTAGACCTCCGAAGCACTCCGGCTACCTCTCACAGCCATCTTCATCTGGGACACTTGTGGGAACGGCTGAGCTGCACATTTAAGGGACAGTAGCTGTCACCCTCCCAGCGTAGGGAAGGCCAGACATTCCTACAGACCTTTGTGTTGTCCAGGCTGGGGTCAGAAACAGAAATAGCCATTTAAAACCCAGGAGGATATGCTCCAAGATTTTTTTAAGTCTCAGCAGAAAAGAGCTTGAAAATTAGAAGCGTCTCCAAATATTTGAACCTCAGCTTAACATATTGATTATAATAGGATATAATAAAAATTGTCTGGGAAAAGAAATTTCTCAGCGCTGCTGTTTTCCCATGTTAACAGTCAAGTCAGCAATATCAGTTTTAGTAGCCAAGTCACAGCCACCTCCACCAATGCCAACTGTCACGGGCAGCCCTTTCTGCCTCTCCAGGTATGTCTGAGCAATGTTCTCATTCTGTGTTATGCTCCACATAAATGTCTCTCCATGTCCAAGTTCCCGTCTCCTGCCTGTGAGGCCAGACCCATGCGCAAGGGCTCTGGCAAAGCTGCCTCTCACCATCCCTAAGTCTCTGGCCATCTGCAGCACCCTGTGCTGTCAACAGGCACAAGAGTCGGCTAATAAATAAATTAAAGAAAAAAAAAGAAATGGGCTCTACAGCTCCAATCTAGTGCTAAGCCAGAGCCATTCAGCCGTGCCACTCCTGGACTTCTGACTCACAGAAACTTCCACGTAGTCGTTTCCTGAGCCGTCTCACACAGTGGTTGCTTATCCACACACGGGTCCTGACGGAACACCTTTAGCAGAACACATGCAGGAATTTACCGCAAAGCCCTTCCAGCTTCCAGCTGAGCATGGTGGAACACGCCTTTCTTTAATCCCAGTCTTCAGGGAGCAAAGTCAAACTGATCTCTGAGTCCAAGGCTAGTCTGGTCTCCATAAGTCCCAGGCCAGCAGGGGTATCCTATTGAGGGGTGGGGTTTTCATAATCAGACATTACAGGCAATCTCAGGCTGCGCAACATAAAACGACATGTCAGCTGGGTCAGTCCATGAGTTGCAAGGAGGTCTCTGGTGCAGCAGAATAATACAGAAGGGCTATCAAGGGACTAGGGTGTGGTTCAGGGGTAGAAATCACAGTATTTGAAGCCCTGGGGTCATTCTCTAAAGTCAAAACAAAACAAAGAAGTTCCTTGCTACCCGACCAAGGAAGACAGTCTGTAGTTACAGAAGCGGATGCCTTTATTTACTATAAACATTTACATGCTAAGGTGCACATTTATGTAAAATAGTATCTGATGCATAATGTGCTCCCTTGCTTAGTTTATCCAAACCACCAATTTCCCAGGAGATGCTGCCCTGCTAACTGCAGTCTGTCTTTTTTTTTGAGACCTATCTCTGCATATGTTATGCCATTCATTACATACATGTGCATTAGAATTGCCGTTCACACCAACACAAGAAGTGTGTTTCTAGGTCACACAATCAGCCCAACCTTTTATCTATAGAGCCGTTATTTTCTTCAAGTATAAAAATAAAATCTGCCTGTCCATGATTTGGGGCTCTCTGGCTTTATCTTACATATATCAGAGAGAGTAACCTGATAATGAAAACTGGCTACTGCCAAGTACACAGGATGTGCTAAAGACAAGCTCATGGTTGGACTTATACAGAAGCTTGTGCACACATGGGATCTGCCCAATACTGGCTAACACCTCACCACAGACCCATGATATTCACCACAGGTGAGCAAGAGGAGCTTGCTATGGGATAATGCCTTTGTACACTGTAAGATTTGTCATTTGTATTGGTTTAATAAAATGCTGATTGACCATTAGCCAGGCAGAAAGTATAGGTGGGGGTTATAAGACTAGGAGAATTCTGGGAAGTGGAAAGGCAGAGGAAGCAAGATGAGGATGCCTCACTAAGAAAAGGTACCAAGCCATGTGGCTAAATATAAGAATTATGGATTAATTTAAGTTGTAAGAGCTAGGGAGCAACAGGCCAAATAGTTTATAATTAATATAAGCCTCTATGTGTTTATTTGAGACTGAACGGCTGTGGGACTGGGCGTGAGAGAAACCTCCATCTACAGCAGTTGGTCTCCTACTTCCTAGTGCAGGGGACAGAAAGTCCGACTAGCTAGAGGCACCTGCACAAAACGGAAGCTGCAAGTGAAGCAGAGGCTTTCTCCGTATAGAGGTGTGTGCGAGGCAGGGGTACAAACGTGACTTTGTTTCAATCAGGCTTATAGAGGTGTGGCTGGCTAGTTAAAATGATACATATTAAGTGTACAGTTTGATAATTTGTTATATGGACAAAGTATGAAAGGATCATCACAAGCTACTGAATACGTTCCCTGGAGTCACGTCACTGTGTGCTAAGGACACGCTCCATCCCTTCAGCAATTTCAGACATCATCATGGGCTGCAGTTGCCACGATGTGCAAGCATGTGTTTCCAGAACCTTTTCTCTGAAAGTGTATTGTCTCCACCAACATCTCCCCATTTCCTCCAGGTCCTGGCCGCCGGTAACCACGTTTTCTAGTAGTTAGCTTTTTAAGATTTAACATGCCAGTGAGATCATGTTGTGTTTGCCTCTCCGTCTGGCTCATTCCTCTGAGCATCGAGGCCTCCATCTCTTCATCTTTGTAGCTGCAGATGACAGGATCTCCCTCTGTGAGGCTGAATCTCATTGCCTATTATGTTAACATGGACCCATTTCTCCTTTATTGCCACATAGATCTGTAATCCGGCCTTCAGGAGGCAGAAGGATGGCTGCAAGTTCAAGGCCTCCCTAGTCTCCATATAGCCAGACTGGTCCAAAGCAAACAACAGTCTGTTCACATGCAGTGAGCACAGAGAGGGAGGTCCAGTTCTCCTTTGAAAGATGACTTCACTCCCTTTGAGACAGGCATATGCCCCGAAGTGGGGTTTCTGGGTCTCAGAGAAGTCCTGTTTTAACTATTGTGAGAAACTTTCGTCTTCTCTCCAATGGCTACATCGAATGGGGAGTTTCTCCATATGCTCATAGAGGGCCACTCCCCTGAAAGCTGATAGGCATTATGGGGCACACGCCTCTACTCCAGCTTCCTGATCTTTGAAGATCAGGTAGAAAGTGGGTTTGTGAATCCACACTACCGTTAATGTCCTTGGGGTCAGCAGTCACAGAAGACCAATTCTTCACTGTGCTGGGGGGACTACGAGGGTCTGGCCCACAGCCAACTCCTCCATTATCCCCAGGGGCTCTGCGCACATCAGTCTACTGCCTAGTTCTGCACAAAATGCCTAGACGGTTGCCATTCTCCACTCTGCACCCTTAGTCACAACAGAAATCCTCAATCTCGGATGCCCTGAGGCCAATGGAATCTCCCCTTCCACATTTCCCTTGCCAATGCATCTGCTCTCAGCACGCCACACAGGGAGCTGATCTGGCTCAGTAGCCAAGACAGAGAACCAGAGCTGCACCACCTCTGCCATAGTGTAGCGATGAGAGGAAAGGGCACGGGGAAAACTGGAAACACGAAGGCTAAATAGGCCAACTAGCCACAAAATGTGCCGCTACTTTAAAGTCAACAAGGTCTAATTAAGGCGAGGCCATAGTGTTGGGAGAACACAGCTCTTTCACTTTCATGCAATTTATTTGAGCACTTGGGGCTATGATTTCACAGTGATTTTAATTTTCTGTGAAAGGGAAAGGGAGAAGGCATGTGGGTTGAAAGCCAGCAACTCATCACTTGTATTTTCCAATACTGCTGCTGCTGCGGATTTCTGTCTCTTTCCCGTGTACATGGCACAGGTGTCCTACAAACCCCTTGGAGGTGAGATGGGGTGATGGAGGAAGGTCATTGGTTAAAAAATAAAGAAACTGCTTGGCTGGCCCTCATAGGTTAAAACATAGGTAGGTGGAGTAAACAGAACAGAATGCTGGGAGAAAGAAGCTGAGTCAGTGAGTCGCCATGATTCTCCCACTCCAGGCAGATGCAGGTTAAGATCATTCCTGGTAAGCCAGCTCGTGGGCTACACAGTTTATAAGAAATGGGCTAGTCCAGGTGCGAGAGTTAGCCGAGAAAAGGCTGGAACTAATGGGCCAAGCGGTGTTTAAAAGAATACAGTTTCCATGTAATTATTTCGGGGCATAATCTAGAGCTAGCCATGTGGGCGGCCGGGTGCCGGGGACGCAGCCCCGCCGCTCCTATTTCAACAATGGGGCTACCTTTCATGACGCCCTACTACAGCCTGCAGGCTGTATGCCATTCAGTTTGACCACACCCATTGGGAGGACAGTACCCAGCAGACCAAAGGACCACTGCTCCTCCTCTGCACCCCACAGTAATCAAAACCTCCATCATTTCTCCCCTGGATGCTGCACAGCCCCTTGCATGGTCTCTTCTTCCTGCTATGCCTTTCCTACATATTGCTCACCAAGATTGCCAATACGGACCTCTAGGTTCAAAGTCAGGTCATCCTTGCAGATTCCTGGGAGTTTCTCTTGCATTAGGTTTCTATCTGACTCACTCAGGAAGAATATTTTTCTAGTTTCATCCATTTGCATTTAAATTTTGTGATGTCATTGTTTTTAACAACTGAGTAATACTCCACTAAGTAAATGTACCATATTTTCTTTATCCATTCTTTGGTTGAGGGGCATCTAAGTTGTTTCCAGGTTCTAGCTATTACAAATAATGCAACTATGAACACAGTTGAGCAAGTGTCCTGTGGTATGATTGATCATCCTTTGTGAATATCCAAGAGGGGTATAGCTGGGTCTTGAAATCGAGTTCCAATTTTCTGAGAAATTGCCATATTGATTTCCAGCATGGTTGTACAAGCTTGAACTCCTACCAGTTCAGAAGAGCGTTCACTTCCGCTCCAGCATAAGTTGTCATTTGTGTTTTGGATCTTAGCCATTCTGACAGGTGTAAGATGAAATTTCAGAATCATTTTGATTTGCATTTCCCTGATGGCTAAGGATGTTGAGCATTTCCTTAAGTGTTTCTCAGCCATTTGAAATTCTTCTATTGTTTAGGTTTAGATGTGTATCCCATTTTTTAATTAGATTATTTTTTTTGATGTCTTGTTTCATGAGTTCTTTATATATTCTGGAGATCAACCCTCTATTAGATGTGGAGTTGGTGAAAATCTTTCCCATTCTGTAGGCTGCTGTTTTGTCTTATTGGCCGTGTCCTTTGCCTTACAGACGCTTTCCAGTCTCATGAGGTACCATTTATTAATTGTCAGTCTTAGTGTCTGTGCTACTGGTGTTCTATTCAAGAAGTTGTCTCCTCTGTCAATGTGTTCAAAGCTAGTTTCCACTTTCTCTTCTATCAGGTGTAACTGGATTTATATTGAGGTCTTTGACCTACTTGGATTTGACTTTTGTGGACAATGTTATTGTTAAAACTATTTGAAGTAGAGAGGGGAAACATTTTTAAGCAAACAGGCAGAGTTCACACCACACCGACTACTATTCTAATACTCATCTTTTCTTCAAGAATGTGGTGGCCAGGGGTGGGGGTCACAAACACTGAATAGCCAGTAAAAGAAATTCAACAAAAAGAACTGTAAAGGGAAGTATAATTTACGGCGACAGCAAGTACACAGGAGTGCCACACCTGGAATTCTGGCACGTGGCTAAGGGAGAGAGTCGGGGCCAAGTCATCTCTACCACTCAACCACAGCCTTTTGTAAAGATCTGTTCTCTCATAGCAAACTCAACACAAGGCCCCTTTGAAATGAGACAAACAGAAGAGGGCATAAAGTGTAATTACAGCCCCACACATCCCACCAGGCGCACGCAGAGCTGGACTGTTTTCAAGCATCCTCAAACGGCGCCATCCACAAAGATAAGGCCCTTTAAGTTTCCGAAATGTCCAAAATGTCACTTTCTTTAATGCAAAGAAACTGCGAAACAGTCAGCGGGCGGGTGTTTCGTTATGTTTTGCTTCCTTCCTAGGAGGCCTTACAGGTTGGTGCAGTGTCGAAGCATGCAGAAGGAATGCTTCAGTAAGCCTGTGGGTCCCAAGGAATCCGACACTGCCTGGTCTGGTGCGACACTCGCCAGGAAGGTATTGCCTTCCATCCATGACAATGTGGGTCAGCATTCGGCTCACTGGCGGCGGCCTCCATTCTGTGGGAGGAAACGCCAGAGACGAGCCTGTGCTCTTGTAGACAGGCGCTCCTCAAAAGGAGGGAAATCCACAAGTGTTATCCATAAAGGAAAATAGCCGCACAAGCACAGGTCCTGTTTTTCTAGTCTATTCCATGTACAGAAAGTAACCCAGTTACCCTGTGTTCCACAGGTAAAAGCAGCAAAGTCACCCCCCTAAGAACCAGCCTCTCTGCAAGCCAGGGCCTGATGCAGCATCTCTTCAACACAGCACATGCTGTGGTTTCTCTGTGCCAGAAAAACCCAACCAAGCTGGGAATAGTCCGGCCTCTGCTAAGTACACCCCGATTACCTTGATGATTTATGGGGGCCTGAAATAAAAAGTTGGGTGTAACAATTCAAAATAGAATATAAGTCATCTGAAACCCTGCAGCTCTAGCCTGTCTACTGTTGACACCCAGAGGCCCTAAAACAGCACTGTTGTTCTGAGAGTAGTAAAGAACTTCCTGCAGCTTCTGTGACCTAAAGTGTGCGGTAGCTTAGATGAAAACGCCCCCATAGATATGTATGTTTAAATGCCTCGTCCCCAGTTAATGGAAGATGTCACCCTCGGCTTCTTGTTCCAGTTGTCTGTTTTCTATACTCCACACAGTTATGGACCTGTAGGCCCAAATAAACTCTTCTTTCTCTAAGTTGCCTTGGTCATGGTGTTTTATCTCACAACAAAAGTAACAAATACTCTAAATTAAAAGTAATTTTTTGTTTTTTTAAACACTCTACTAATCACTGAGTTTAAGATTTCTCAGTTAGTAATGGGAGAGCGAAGCCTACCTGAGATCTTATTTTTCCCCCTAAAGGGAAGGATGTTCCACCAGGATTTATTCCAAACAGGAATACAGGAAGCTGCAAACCCATCTGATGCAGGTGTGACGGGGAGAAGCAGGATGTTCTTCATATGTGAACACGTTACCAAACAACACACACCAGTGTTCGCTGGGATAAAATGTCTTACTTGCATTTATCATAAATTTTCCAAAATTAAAACTTAATACAGGTTTGTTTACTGTCAATAAATAGAATTTATTGACTGACCAACAACAGAATTTCAAACTCCCTAAGGCATGTTCCAGAAAAAGGAAGCAGGGGCACAGTGCCATCCATCCTGCCCCACCCTGACAGTTTCCTGCAGACTGGCTATCCACAGGGCCTACCTGATTCACCTCCTGACAACACTGGGCAGAGAGCAACTGCCCAGATTCCTCCATGAGCCTTCCTACAAAAAGGACTGCCGTTCATTCAGCTCTCCCAAATGAAACTGCTTAGTACGGACAGGTGGGTGGAAGGGGGAGAGAGGGAGAGAGGGGGGGGGAGGGAGAGAGGGAGGGAGGGAGGGAGGGAGAGAGAGAGAGAGAGGAAAGGAGAGAGGGAGGGTGGGAGGGAGGGAGAGAGAGAGGGAGGGAGGGAGGGAGGGAGGAAATCTATCTCTTTAGTGATCCTAAGGCTGGGAGAAATGCAGCTGTACACTTCACCTTATACCTGGGGAAGGGGTTCAGTAAGATGTCCTAAAGGCCTAGTGGCCACTGTTGGCTCCCAACACCCTTCCCATCCTTACTAAGAGCCTATGGAGATTCACACAAGCACACACACTGGACCAGAGTTGGCACCAGTTCTAACCCCAGCTCAAGAATTGCTAGACAGGAAAACCTAGGAAGTCGGTAGCGTTCTGAACCTGCTCCCTCACTTAAAGAGATGGGACTGATGCCTGTAACTTGCAGGTGGTTGTCAAGGTTAAATAAAGAGAAAATACGGCACCCAGCATAAGGCTGCTGCTCACTCATGCAGCCTAGTGACTGCAGTAAATTATAGCATTGAATTCCTGTAAAGCCCTGTGCTAGAGACCACTATTTCTGGAAACGCTTCTCTGTCTTGTGGTAGAAAAATGAGCCCATAGGAAAACACCATGAGAGCAGGACTTCCCTATCTGTCACCGGAGCACTCCTGGGAGGAACACAGAGGTGAAAAGTCACTCCATTTACCTACAAGCTCTAGGTAAAATGTAGACCTGTGTCTGCCTCTCAGAGGCAATCTAGCAACAAAAGAACCAGAGTTGGTTTTTCCCAAGTCCTACCTACAGGAGATGAGATCAATATGAAGATGAAAGGCAGGCACACTGTTTCCCTCCTACCCACCTCAGTTCTGGATTTGTACCCGTTTATGTCCAATCAGGTCTTTACTATAACCAGCTGGCTTCCCCTAGTGACGGTCCCAAATCAGCAATCAATTTCTAATTCCTACTTAGTGAATTATCTAAAATTTCCTCCAATGATGTAAGGACATCCCTAACATCAACCCTCCTGGATACTGTATTTTTCTTGCCTAGTGTCTTAGCCATTGTTCTGCTGCTGTGAAGAGACACCGTGACCAAAGCTACTCTTATAAAAGAATCATTTAATTGGGGCTGGCTTACAGTTTCAGAGGTTTAGTTCTTGGCAGGGAGCATGGCAGCACGCAGGCAGACATGATGCAGGAGAGGCAGCTGGGAGTTCTAAATCTTGATCCACAGGCAGCAAGAAGGGCGAGACTGGGCCTGTCATAGCTCTGAAACCTCAAAGCCCACTGCCCAGTGACACACTTCCTCCAACAAGGCCACACTTCCTGATCCTTCCAATCCTTTCAATGAAGTTCCACTCCCTGGTGATTAAGCATTCAAACATATGAACTTATGGGGGGCAGTCTTATTTAAACCACCACACCTGTAAGTCTAGACAATAACATTTGAGCAGAGGCAGGTAGAGCTGGAAGACAGAGTGACTAGCCTGACCCATAGGTCAAGGATGACATGGAAAGAAAGGATGATTGCCGTCAGAACTCCCCCACCTACGTTATCTGCTCTTGGCAAGTTTCCAGTGTACTGGCCTGCTTCTTGACCCCCATCGTTATTGTACCCTCACCACACTCCTCTCCCTTATCCTGAGAGCCTGCACATTTACTCTAATACTCTTGAATAAAATCTCCCTTACTATTTATTCTAGCAAGCATTAGAATAATAAAATTTGTAAACAATGTAGTGAGTTGTACAGTGCCCCCCCAAAGTTATATGAACATTCTAATGCTTAGAACTTTTCCAGAGTAGAACAATGACTATCACTTTATGTCTTGGTTACTTTTATATCTCTTTGATAAAACACCATGACCAAAGCCACTTACAAAAAAAGTGACTTACAGTTTCAGAAGGTTATAGAGTCCATGACGGCAGAGCAAAGGCATGGGGCAGGAACATCTGAGAGCTCACATCGTGACCCACAACTGTGAGACACAAACAGAGGTAACTGGGGATCTCACAGGACTTTTGAAACCTCAAAGCCTGGCCCCAGTGACACACCTCCTTCACAAAGACCACACTTCTAATCCTTCCCAAACAGTTCCACTAACTGGAGACCAAGTATCTAACATGAGTCTTTAGGATCCATTCTCATTTTATATAGGAAAAAAATGTGATTACGCTAAGAATTTTATGAAAAGGAGTTTAGCCTTGTGGCCTCTAAATGTAATTGTGTGTCTTTACAATAGGATAAGACATACCTAGAATCCTAGTGCTGGGGAAGTTGAGGCAGGAGGATTGCAAGTAGTCTAGCTACACAGCACCAGGCCAGCCTGATTTACAGGGAAAGTCCCTGCCCCCATGCATACAAAGTAAAATAAAAATTTAAAAATAAAGAAAAAGAAATGGGGGAGGAACCATGAGAGTTGGGGAACACAGATACAAGACAGGCAGAGATTGCAGTGACATGGCCTCAAGCCAACAAAGTGTGTGGCTACTAGAAACTGAGGGTCAGAGTCTCTCCAGAGCACCTGCAAGGGCAGAGCCTGCCAAGGCCTTGGAGGTGACTTTACAGCCTCCAAAACCCTGAGGTTTACAATCCACTGAGGTGTTAAAGGGTAATATAATCAAACCTACCATTTTATATTTTGATAACTTGATGTCCATAATAAAAGGTAGCTATTAAAAGTCATCAAACACAAGCCTTTGTGAACTCTGAAGGGCAAAGGTGAGCAGGACCTAAAAGGCACAGTGCAGTTAGGACCACGGGGGCCAGTACCTTCATGCACCGCTTCTCAGCCCAAGAAATACCTTCAAATCAGGTTGCACAACTCACTCATTCCAGTTCGTTAAAGAAAGCAAAGCAACCAAATGATCTGGTTCTTTAGGGCAGGGGGGATGTTCTAGAATCTGATCTCATGAATCTCTGAAAGTGCATGGCCGCTTTCTTATTGAGGAATTTATATTCCTCTACAGGGCTAGAGGTAATTCCTTCTACTCACAGGGATGGCTAAACATGGCAACCTTCCAAAGAAATACATGGAGAAGGCAACAGGGAATCCACGTCCCAGAACTGTGTTTGGTGACTAACGGCAGTGATGCTGCGGGGAGGGATGATCTCTTCAGGGATCAAAATCAGGACACTTTTATACTGTGTCTGCATACACAAAAGGACTCAGCCGCGTGGGAAGTAAACACAATTTGTGCCTATTCTCTGCCTGGCGACCTGATGCTCAGAGCCATTACCTAAGAGCAGTAACAATGAACTGTCAAATGATCCTTTATAAACAACCACCATCGAGGCCAGGAGTCACAGCAAGTTCTGTGGCAGCCAGTCCCCACCACTCCTCACAGCGTCTGTGCTCAGACTGGACATGCCACCCTCCCCGGTGACGGCTTTATCTCCGGGCTCTGTGCTCGCTCCAGAAATGTCCCTGTAAGGATTAAAAATAAAAATCTTGCTTTCACCCCCCCCACTAAGATCATGGCAGAGATATCAGCAACAAAGGATGATTAAGAAAAGCATACATATTTACTACTTAGGGTGAGTTTAAAGAGGTGGGTATTAGTGGCACAAACCTTTAAGCCCAGCACTCGGGAGGCAGAGGCATGTGGATCTCTGTGAGTTCAAGGCCAGCCTGGTCTACAGAGCAACTTTCAGGACAGCCAGAACTACACTGATAAACCCTGTCTTGAAAAACAAAAAACAAAAACCAACCACTAAAACCAAAACAAAACAAAAACAGAAAACAAAAACACCACTACCAACAACAAAAACCATGAGCGTAACTCTGAAACCAAGGTGTCAGCAGGCCTTGACGCTCTGGGGTGGTCCATCCTCACCCCTCCCAACTTCCCTCAGCAGTGTTCTTCCAGCTGGAAACCCAGCATCCCTAGCCACATGACTTCTTCTTCTAAAACACATTTCAGAGTTCCCCCTGCCTCTTTCCAGAGGACACATATCATGGGATCTAGGGTTTACACAATCCGATCTCACCCTCATTTCCAGATCCTTCCATGAATAAGATGTACGAAGACCCTTACCATAAATAAAGGAGTGGTCACACGCTGCTTGTTAGACATATCTTTAGGGGGATACCACACAAGTGAAGTACGTCCCAGAAGCTTGGCCGGCCTTGCGCTCTAAAGTCCAGCAGCTGGCTTTTTTGTCTGCCCACATTACGGTGTGCATCGCAAGGCTCAGTTCTTTGTTCTCCTTTAGGGTATCTCTAGGCTGACCCCTACCCTGCAGCTAGCACCCTGTGACCTTGCAGCCAGCGGTCATCACAGTGGCCTTTGGTGACTGTCTCCTCCACTGTCACCTGAGCATGGTAAAAACAGGATCTGTTCTTATCCCTCTGTACACCTCAGCACAACACATATAAATAACAAGAAGCTCCGATGATGAATGTTAGAGAGAAAAGCAGGCCTGTCTGTGGCACACACATGAACCATACTGTGTATGCTGCTGGGATATACTTTGTTTACGTTTGCGTGATTTGCCTTAATATACTGGAGCACGATGAATAAAAACTCAGAGACAGAAATGGAGGTTCAACCTGAAGATCTGAAAAGCAAAGCAGACAGCCACTGGCTCTTACCCTGACCTCAGTCCGAAATGGCGATCCTGCCTCCAGGAATCTCAGAATCAGTCTGTGACTGAGAGTTGTCTCCTCCCGTTTTATAATCCTCTCTAGTTCTAGGATTAAAGGCGTGCACCACTACTGCCTGGTTTCTATGGCAAGCTAGTGTGGCTACTGGGATTAAAGGTGTGTGTCACCACTGCCTGGTCTATAAGGCCGGTCAGTGTGGTTGTTTTACTTTTCTGGTCCTCAGGCAAGTTTTATTCATTACAATACAAGTGAAATGCCACTACAATACATGTCTGGTGCCCATAAAAGTCAGAAGAGGGTATTAGATCCCCTGGACTTACAGACAGTAGTGAGCCACATGTGTGCTGATAACTAAACCCCAATCTTCTACATGAATAGGTACTCTTAAAACACAGCTCTCCAGCCTCCTCCAGATATATTTTATGTTGACCAAGAATTCTGGAAGACTGAATACCTAGAAGATTCAAGGTAACAAATATCTAATGATAAAATTTTAGGCACAGGTGATTCAGTAGACATTCTAAAGCAAACCTCCCTGGATGCTCCAGGACCCACAGACTGGGAAAGCCAGACAGACCACTCACTGGCTCTGTCTAGTGCAGTGCCAGTCACAAGTAACTGGCCTGCTACCAACAAGGCACTTCCTCCTGCTCTGGAGAGGGCAACAACAAAGGCACTGTTCAAGGGCACTCAGACTGAATGACTGTCTTCGCTTAAACCCTCCTCTCAGGCAGAGCTGTCAGGCCGCTGCAAAGGACTAATGGTCTCTACATCCAAGTTGTTCAAATACCCAGGCAGTCAACACACGGGGCTTAGCACAACGCCCTGCTCACTTCTGCAATCCTACAATACTCTAGAGATGGGCACTGAGGATGTACCATCTGCTCTGGATCCAGCACTGGGAAGGAGCAGTATGCTCCATGGTGAAAAGGAAGGGCTCTGAGTCCCTGCCAGGGTTCTCTGCCAGTCCACCCATACTCACCAGCCCTCACCTGTAGAATAGGCTTTCCAAGCTGCGGCTCACGGCTCACTGTAAGTCACTGAAATAAGCTAACGGGTCACACAGAGCATTTTCAAGAATGGAATGGTGAGACTGAATAAACCAGCATTGCTCTGCACACTGGGAAACATCCATCTCACTAGGTGTCAACACGTGTGTGTGTGTGTGTGTGTGTGTGTGTGTGTGTGTGTGTGTGTATAATACTCACGCCATGCAAAAGTTATTTCTCACAGTGGATCGTGGGCAACTTTGAAAGCCACTGTTCTTGAGAAAAATTGATTGAAGTATTCCAATCAAACACAGTAAGAATATAGCATATATTTTTCAGGGGAGAAAATATCAATGATTAATCCAAAAGCCTTAGACAGTGCCTGAAAACCAAGTCCATCTCTCCCAAGTGTGTCTCTGGAGTCCTATTTCGTATTTTCAAAGACATGGAAACTGCTTTCAATGGGAGCCTGACAGATGGAACATGTTGGTGGTTGTCTACCGGTGTCTCTCATCTGTACTCACGAGCTTTGAATGTCATGACTGCATTTGTACTTACTGCAGATGCACGGGCTGCGAAGAACAAAACGTAAGCACGCTTCTGTGCCATCCCTGCGCTGGACAGCTGCAGGTGACACTGGGTCACGCCCAGTGTGCAGCCTGTTCTCAGCCACCCAGCAGAGGTCCTGGCTGAGAACCGTCCACACTCAGCACGCGGCAGGAGGCAGTGCAATCGAGCAGCCTAAAGCCTGGTGTGGATCCTGCCTCTGTGTGCACCCGCCTGGAGTAATCGTCACAGCGAGCATAAAAGTAAATATAACTATCATTTTACACAGCACAAAATAAAGGGGCTGGCTTCTCAGTTTGTAATTTATTTAATTTCATGTCATCTTCCTGTCACATATTGGTGAAGGAAACTTCTTTCCTTTCAAGTGTGTAGAAATTAAACTGAGCCAGGTATAGTGGTGCACACCTTTAATCTCTGCATTTGGGAGGCACAGGCAGAAGGATCTTTGTGAGTTTGAGGCCAGCCTGGTCTACAGAGTTCCAGGACAGCCTGGGCTACATAGCTACATACCCTGTCTCAAAGACAGAGAGAGAGAGAGAGAGAGAGAGAGAGAGAGAGAAGAGAGAAAAACAGATATTAACTTGGGTTGGGGGAAAGAGTACAGGCAGTAAACAGGTCCCTACATAGAGATCAGCTCTCGACCAGTGGGGGGTGCTCAACTGCCAATAGAATGACTGGCATATGGGCCACCTTTGCTTTTTAACTATAAGTGCTTTATCGTTAATTAGATGATTCGTTTTGTAACTTATCCATTCACTCAATTGTGTTTGACCCAAACACTAAATGGGTTTGTACGGGCTGACGAGGTTGCATAGTCACATCGTCATGCTGATGCTGACAAGGTGACACCCAACAGCTAGCAAGTGCCACCTGTGTTAAGGCATCCACATCTATGATCTCATTTATTTCTCAAACACACTATATGGGAACCAGTAAGAGGGCTCAGCTGGCAGAGGCACCGGACAATACAAACTTGACAACCTATGTCTAATGCCCAGAACCCACATAAAGTTGGAAGGAGAGAACTGCCTCCACAAAGTTGTCTTCTGACTTCCACGTGAATGCTGTGCACTCACATACTACACACACACACACACTCACATACTACACACACACACACCATACAGATTTTTTTTTTTTTTTACAAAAACACTGATGTGATTGGTGCTAGCATTCAACTCCACTTAAAGGAGAATTAAGTTATACGCCCAGTTAGTGAGTGGCAGAGCTGACGTCTGAACTCAGAGAGTCCAGCTCTAGGCCCTTAAGGGATCACCAACCGTCTGTGCTCCCTCAAATTCATATACTGAAACACTAGTCCTCTGAGGGATGGTACTCGAAGATGGGGCTTTGGGGAGACAATTAGTTGTGAAGGTGGAATGAGCCTTCATGAGATTAGCTTCCTCCTACAGACAGACGAGAGAACTCGTTCCCCGTCTCTGTCCTCTGACTGTGAAGATCCACCAAGGAAGTGGTCACCTGCATGCCAGCAAGAGGCCTCTGCCAGGCTGGCATCCACATCTCAGACCTCCTGGACTCCAGAACTAGGAGAAATAAATGTCTGGTTATTTAAGCCACCTCCCCCATGAGATTCTGTCATGGCTGCCTGAACTAAGACAGAGAGCACACAGAGTCACGCAATGTCTATGTCAGGGAAATACGTTTGCATGGGAGAAGCATATTACGAAATGCATATGCAGTCAGCTGGCCTTAGGACAACTTAGAAGACGGATGAGATCTGTACGGAAATGTACTTAATTAACAGCAATTTTTCTCAGTCACTTAACTGTTCTTTAATTAAATCATCTTTGTGATTGAATTACATCAATTAAAAAATGCGGTCCTGGCATACCACACTATAAGAAGAGTTGCATGCATGACTCGTATCTACCACGTAGACAGGGAACAAGAGAACCACAGAGAGTCTCTGCTGAGCATTTCACTGCTGTATTAGTTCTTATCTCATAAGCATGGTCTAGGGAGGGAAGGGTTTATTTGGGTCACAGTTTGAGGCTACCATCCATCGTGGCATGGACCCACGGGAGCAGGAGCATGAGGTGGGCGGTCATATTGTGTCCACGGTTGGGAAACAGTAAACAGTGAATGTTCACGTTCAAACGTCTTTCTCCTTTTCATTCGGTCCGGGACTCCAATCCATGGAATGGTGCTGGTTACAATTAAAGTGGATCTTCCATCTCAACCTACTCTAAAGAACCCCTCACAGGCATAGCCAAAGGCTTGTCTCACGATTCCTAAATCCTGTCAAGCTGACAGTCCGCAAACCACTGCAACCATCAAGTAAAAAGTAGCGTGATAAAGCCATGATCTAAGAATCCGAATACCCCTAGACTCTTGATTCAAGCCCAAATCTTCTGCTTGCCAGGACCATCTGCATGTCCCCTCCAGCCTGACCTGTGGTAACAAGCAGGTGGAGTTACAGAACAGTACAGAGTCTCCATAGTGACCCTCTCCTGAAAGGTGTGACAACGTCATACGGCGAAGATGGATGGGAGCTGAAGATGCAGCTGCCCTCTGTCTACAGTACTAAGTCCAGGCCCTCAGGCAGACCACAGTCACAACTAATCCACTCCTTCCCTCTCAGGCCACGAGGCTGTGAAGGAAAATCTAAAGCCATCCAAATGGAGTTGCTGTGACCCAGTGCCCTGGCTTAGCATCATCTACGTGACTCCACTCTAAACAGCCTGGTGATGGATGCAATGTGCAGGACACAGATGCCACATGCAGGGCCTCTGTGGTTGTGGACGGTGCAGATGCCACGCTCGGGGCCTCTGTGGTTGTGGACGGTGCAGATGCCACGCTCGGGGCCTCTGTGGTTGTGGACGGTGCAGATGCCACGCTCGGGGCCTCTGTGGTTGTGGACGGTGCAGATGCCACGCTCGGGGCCTCTGTGGTTGTGGACGGTGCAGATGCCACGCTCGGGGCCTCTGTGGTTGTGGACGGTGCAGATGCCACGCTCGGGGCCTCTGTGGTTGTGGACGGTGCAGATGCCACGCTCGGGGCCTCTGTGGTTGTGGACGGTGCAGATGCCACGCTCGGGGCCTCTGTGGTTGTGGACGGTGCAGATGCCACGCTCGGGGCCTCTGTGGTTGTGGACGGTGCAGATGCCACGCTCGGGGCCTCTGTGGTTGTGGACGGTGCAGATGCCACGCTCGGGGCCTCTGTGGTTGTGGACGGTGCAGATGCCACGCTCGGGGCCTCTGTGGTTGTGGACGGTGCAGATGCCACGCTCGGGGCCTCTGTGGTTGTGGACGGTGCAGATGCCACGCTCGGGGCCTCTGTGGTTGTGGACGGTGCAGATGCCACGCTCGGGGCCTCTGTGGTTGTGGACGGTGCAGATGCCACGCTCGGGGCCTCTGTGGTTGTGGACGGTGCAGATGCCACGCTCGGGGCCTCTGTGGTTGTGGACGGTGCAGATGCCACGCTCAGGGCTTCTGTGGTTGTGGACGGTGCAGATGCCATGCTCAGGGCTTCTGTGGTTTTAGATGGTGCAGGTGTCATTCTCAGTGGCCTCTGTGGTTTTGGATACTTGCCATGTATCACTAATGAACGGGAAAGAAATGGCGCTAACATAGGCTGAGCAGGACACCCTGCCTAGCATCTAGGATCCCCCTGCATGCATTAGGGCCCTGCATACTGTCACAACCTACGATGTCACCTCAGTGTTTTTACCTGGTTGAAAGCGACTGGGTCAGTCTATCACTACAGCCTAGAGTTATTTGTGTTGGGTCACCTGGGTAACAACAGAGTCCACATCTCAAAATAGTTTAGCACTCTTTCCCCCACACCAAATTCCCCAGATTATGCTCACGAGAGCCAAAGGTACTTGAAAATTAAAAACAGGCTCCACACTTAATAAGAGGCTTCATGGCTTGACCCTTTCCCCAGTCTCATGATGGGCATCACGGGTATTACGGTACGGAAGCACAGAACTACGTTATGTAATTATTCTAAAAGAGCAAAATAGTGTTGCTACCTGTGAGCTGGGTCTGTACCCACAGAATAGGAGGAGGGAGGAAGGGGGGGGCGCGTTTTCTTAACAAAATGTTTTCTTTTAAAGAGACACCAATTCTATAATGAGTCCAACAATGGCTCTGTGTAAGACAGCTTTTATCAAAAAGCTTTGACTTTGAAGTTTTTCCTTTTTTTTTTCTCTGAGACAGGTCTTGCTATGTATTTAGCCCAAGTGAGCCTCAAGTTCCACCCCTTGCCACAGTCTCCCGACTGCTGGTCTGTAGACCTCCACACAGTGTTCAAGACTGTCTTTTAAGTCAAAATCCTTCTGGGCTGGAGGTATAGCTTGGTGATGAGAGAGTCTGCCTGCCATGCACCAGGCACGAGGTCTGGTCCTCAGCACAACAGAATTAATCAATTATAAAATCCGGGCTGGGGATGGAGTGGTGGCTCAGAGGTTAAGAGCATTGCCTGCTCTTCCAAAGGTCCTGAGTTCAATTCCCAGCAACCACATGGTGGCTCGCAACCATGTATAATGAGGTCTGGTGCCCTCTTCTGGCCTGCAGACATACACGCAGACAGAACACTGTATACATAATAAGTAAATAAATAAATATTTAAAAAAAATAAAAATAAAATCCGGGCTGGAGAGGTGGCTCAGAGTTTAAGAGCACTGGCTGTTCTTCCAGAGGTCCTGTGTTCAATTTCTGGCACTGGCATGGTGGCTCACAACCATCTATAATGAGATCTGGTGTGTAGGGATACAGGCTGGCAGAACACTGTATGCATAATAAGTAAATACATCTTAGGTCATGTGACACAATCAGTCCCAAATAGCCCACAGGCTCTGACCTTTCCCACGAGGTGAGAGGACCACATATTTTACAGTGGTAACTCTTCCACTGAGGGTGGAGAGGGGAGTTGTCTTTTTTAAAATTTCAGCATTACCATGGGGCTGCAGAGACAGCCCAGGAAAGCATCTGCCATACATGAGGACCTGAGTTCAGATTCTCAGCATGTATGTAAAACGTGGGGTACAGTGGCATGTGCCTGGAACCTAGTGCTGGTAAGGGGACACACGGGGATCCCTGGGCTTGCTACCAGCTAATCTGGCTGAACTGGTGATCACCAGGTAAGTGAGAGACTCTTCTCAGAACATAAGGGGGAAAGGAGCTGGAGAGATGGCTCAGCAGCTAAGAATACTTTTCCAGAGGATCTGGTCAGTTCTCACTACCTACATGGCAGCTCATAACTGTCTGTGACTCAAGTGTCAAGGGCTCTGATGAGACACACATGTGGTATACCCACACACAGATAATTAAATTAAATTAAAAATAAGGCGGAGAATAACAAAAGAAAACACCTGCCCTCAACCTCTGACCTCTATGTGTGTGCGCACACACATATGGACACATGCAGAAACACACGCACGTGCACACACATACAGATCAACACATGCACACACAGTTTTTCCAGCACATCTACTGTTTAGTTAGTTACACCCTAGTCACACTTTGTATACAGTATATGGTTTTCCCTTCACTTCCCTGACTTTCTGACACTATGTTAACTCTTTTAGGGAGTCTACCAGTGCACAAAACTTATCACCAGTGTGATACCACCAATGTGCTCACAATTAACACTAGTGTGCACACGATTAACACCAATGTGCTCAATTACCACCAATGCACACAATTACCACCAATGCTCACAATTACCACCGGTGTGCACACAATTACCACCAATGCGCACACAATTAACACCAATGCACACAATTACCACCAGTGTGCACACAATTACCACCAATGCGCACACAATTACCACCAATGCACACAATTACCACCAGTGTGCACACAATTACCACCAATGCACACAATTACCACCAATGCACACAATTACCACCAGTGCGCACAATTACCACCAGTGCGCACACAATTACCACCAGTGCGCACACAATTACCACCAGTGTGCACACAATTACCACCAATGCACACAATTACCACCAGTGCGCACACAATTACCACCAGTGCGCACACAATTACCACCAATGCACACAATTACCACCAGTGCACACACAATTACCACCAGTGCGCACACAATTACCACCAGTGCGCACAATTACCACCAGTGCACACACAATTACCACCAGTGCGCACAATTACCACCAGTGCGCACACAATTACCACCAGTGCGCACAATTACCACCAGTGCACACAATTATCACCAGTGCACACAATTACCACCAGTGCGCACAATTACCACCAGTGCGCACACAATTACCACCAGTGCGCACAATTACCACCAATGCACACAATTATCACCAGTGCACACACAATTACCACCAGTGCGCACAATTACCACCAATGCACACAATTATCACCAGTGCACACACAATTACCACCAGTGCACACAATTATCACCAGTGCACACACAATTACCACCAGTGCACACAATTATCACCAGTGCACACAATTACCACCAGTGCGCACAATTACCACCAGTGCGCACACAATTATCACCAGTGCACACAATTACCACCAATGCACACAATTACCACCAGTGCGCACACAATTACCACCAGTGGGCACACAATTACCACCAGTGCACACAATTACCACCAGTGCACACAATTATCACCAGTGCACACAATTACCACCAGTGCACACACAATTACCACCAGTGCGCACAATTACCACCAGTGCACACAATTACCACCAGTGCACACAATTATCACCAGTGTGCACACTCTAGAGCACTGGGAATTATGGGGGAAAGCAGGGTGAGAAGGTGACAGGCAGGAGGGCAGCCAAGTGCAGAAAGCCTGCTGCTGCACCCTGGGCATGGTGACACAGGCCTGCCATCCCAGCACACAGGAGGCTGAGGCAGGAGGGGAGGAGGAAAGCAGACAGCACTGGGGGCAGTGTCCCCAGAAGGAGGGAGGGAGCAGGCAGAGTCAGCAGAGTACACAGCCCAGGCCAATACCACCCCCTACCCACTTCCCCCACCAAAAAAAACAGCAAAGAAAGCAACAACGCCCCAAACACAACTATTCTTTAGAAATCTCAGGTCATGTCAGAAAAGTACCTTTAGCCTGGAGTCCACCCTTGTTCATTCACTGAACATATATGCAAATGTGTTCCTTTCACTGAACCAAACCAAATTAACAATTACCTAGTGGTTCTCATTTCCACTTCCAACTCATCAAGGGTCTCTGCGCACATCCAGGAAAGACACAGTCCTCACAGTCGGGCTGGAGGACCTTCCGTCCAGGCCCAGAGCACAGTGGAGTTTCGCAATGGAGGATTCTTCCCGGCTGGACTTCCCTGGTCTCTGTGGGGACAAGGGGCAGGCACAAAGGAGCCACCGGCCCTGGAGCCTGCTTTGTGTGCACCCGCAGCCGCAGCAGCCTGTCTGTCGGTGCAGGGGGCTCGGGCATTTACATGTCAATGCGCAAACCAGCGCTCGCTGCTCCTCCACTCTGTCTGGCTTCCAGACCCTTGGTTTTGTTCCCCCTTATCCAAGGAGCCTGAGTCTGTGACTGCCAAAAAGCATTTGGCAAACTCCTGCTGAGAGATTTGCCATCCCCCTCGCAGTGCTGAGCCTGAATGAATACATCAGCAGCCAACCAGCAGGCTTTCCCAACTGTCCTGAAGCCACACTGGAGAGATGCTTGCTTTAGATCACGATGGTGGACACTCGATTCCAAGAGAGTCATGGTGGGAGGGGCAAAGAAAAATCAATTTCCAAGGACTAGACCCTGGGTCTCACAATTAGTCAAAAGCAATGTCTCAGGAGCCTGTTTCTAGGTCAGTATGAGACATCAGTGTGGTACAGTGCCAAAAGCTAAGGCATAATCAACGTATTTTAGGTTCACTGTCAGAAGGGTGTCATGAACAAGGAGGTGGGGACAGAAAAGAATAGGCGGCCATGCATGGTTCTCATAGAAGAGTGTAGGGATAAGTCCCGCCCCTTAGGGGGCGTGTTCGCCTCGGGCTAATGTCTGCCTATAAATTTGGCGAGCGTGCTCCGAGCTGTCTCTTCTACTCTCCTGGTCTCCGCGGGAACGGTGGTTCTGTAAGTCTATTTCTACATTAAAACTATATATATTTTTACAAACTGTCTGCATTCGTTTACGCCGCTACATTTTGGCGTCCAACGTCGGGCTATTTTGCCCCCGACTCAAGCGGGTAGCCCGCTAGCTAACACAGCAACCTCCTGGGTGCTGTTTTTCAGTTCGTGACTCCGGCCCCAGTGCCGAGTCCGAGACATACTCGGCCACACAGGCCCATTCTGCCTGCCTTGGCTAAGTTTTACAGCGGAACCCCACTGCCTGAATTAGCAGAAGCTTAAGTACCTGCGGTTTTGCAACAAAAGCTGCCACAGCGGCAGATTTGGTCTGACACAAAGTGACTTGGCAGGGCAGTGGTGGCACACGCTTTTGATACCAGCACTTGGGAGGCAAGGGCAGGCGGGTCTCTGTGAGTTTGAGGCCGGCCAGGCAGTGGTAGCACACGCCTTTAATCCCAGCACTTGGGAAGCAGAGGCAGACGGATCTCTGTGAGTTTGAGGCCTGCCAGGCCGTGGTAGTGCACGCCTTTAATCCCAGCATTTGGAAGGCAGAGACAGACGGATCTCTGTGATTTCGAGGCCAGCCTGGTCTACAAGAGCTAGTTCTAGGACAGGCTCCAAAAACACAGAGACCAACAACTAGCAGGAACCGATCATTGCAGGTAAAAAATTTTTTCTTTTATAAATAAAATGTCTGAACACATTACTGTTCAAGAATTTAACAGTTTTTTTAATTGTACCATGTGGGAGATTTTACAAGAGGTGTCTATCACGCCACCTCTATGGATCCTTCTGGGATTCGTAGTTTTCATTGGCACCAAATGGTTTGATAATAGAAATATGATAAAGTCTTTACGAGACGAATCCAGGATTCTTAAGGCAGAGATAGAACGCTTAAAAACAATTGAGAATGATAACAATCTTCTCAAGAATCAGTTTGAAGTTCTCCAGACTGATAACAATCTTCTCAAGAATCAGTTTGAAGTTCTCCAGACTGATAACAATCTTCTCAAGAATCAGTTTGAAGTTCTCCAGACTGATAACAATCTTCTCAAGAATCAGTTTGAAGTTCTCCAGACTGATAACAATCTTCTCAAGAATCGGTTTGGAGTTCTCCAGACTGATAACAATCTTCTCGAGAATCGGTTTGAAGTTCTCCAGGCTGATAACAATCTTCTCAAGAATCAGTTTGAGGCTCTCCAGGCTGATGTTAAGGAGAAATTCATTACTATGGAAGAGGGAACAGCTGATCTGGATCGTAAGGTTCAGTCCCTCTCTGTAGGAACTGAAACATTAGTGGCTGATATTAAGGAGAAATTCATTACTATGGAAGAGGGAACAGCTGATTTGGACAATAAGATTCAGTCCCTTTCTGTAGGAAATGAAACATTAACTGAGAGAATCAAAACTGCTGAATGTGACAATCGGATTTTGTCTAAAGCTTATGACAAATTGATGGAAAGAGTGTCAATACAAGAAGGCACTGTTTATGCCATAAAAATTATGTCCAAAGATAAGATGTTATCTCTAACGGACAAACTTCATACTTTAGAATCCTCAATGAAGGCTTTGGAACATAATTCTGGACAGGAGATTCAGACATTGCAGAAGGCAATAGTGAATAGAATTGAAAAGATTGAGGAATTTCTAAATTCTGATGAAGAAGAGCAAAGGGTAGAAGGGCAAATTTTAACTACATCCGTGGGTAAATCTCTCCGGGACAATTTCCACAAAGCTCTACCGACAGCTCTACCTGCCTTTCCAGTAATAACAACAGAGAAGGTGGTTGGTTCCAGAAACCCTAGGGTCATCAAGGAGGATACATGGGAGCCTGTCCGTATGAATGACCTCAAGGAAATTAAACAGGCTGTCATGACTTTTGGGATGCAAGCCTCTTTTGTTAAAGAGATGCTAAGATCTTGGGCCAGGACAAACAGAGCAACCCCCTTGGACTGGCTCCAGCTGAGCTCTGCAGTACTTGAGAGTGGACCACAATTGAAATGGCAATGCTTATTCAGGCAAGAGGCTAAACTCTTAGAACAGCAGGAAAAAGCAAAGGGAATTGACATTTCCCTAGATAAAATTCTAGGTGAAGGGCTCTTTTCCGACCCTCAGGAACAAGCTAATTTGGATGAAAACACACTCTCCATGTGTACTACAGCAGCCTTAAGGGCTTGGGACAGGGTACAAGACCCAGGACAGAGAATAGAATCATTTGTCAGAGTTAAACAGGGTCAGAGAGAACCCTTTAGTGACTTTTTACAAAGATTAACTAAGGCTGTACAAATAGGGATATCTGACCCAGAAGCAAGACGTATAATGATTGAGTCTTTGGCTTATGAAAATGCAAATGTGGAATGCAAAAGGATTTTGGGGCCTTTAAAGCTCAGATCAGCGCCTTTGGAAGAATGGGTCTTGCATACACTCAATGTTGATACATTTGATTATGGCACTGAAGCATGGGTAGAAGAAGCAATTTCCAATGGTAAAAGGAGACACCAGAATACCAAATGTTTTAATTGTGGCAAAATGGGTCATATGAAAAGGAATTGTAGACAACGAATTTTCAGAAATAATAATAATAATGCATCTTTCAGAAATAATAATAATAATGCATCTTCTAGAAATAACAGAAATAGGAGGACTCAGCCTTCAGGTTTATGTAGAAGATGTGGAAAAGGCAGACATTGGACGAATGAATGCAGGTCTACAAGAGATAGACAAGGCAACCTGATACAGTCGGGAAACGTGAGAGGGGGGGCCTCACAGGCCCCCATGGCAAACATGGTTCAGTCATATCCAGTTTCTGCAGAGAACGTGCCTCATCAGGACAATTAGGAAGCCCCATGCCTACTGTTACAAGCAATAATGATCAGAAAGATAAGTTACGTGTGTTTTGGCAAACTTCTATAAATGATCAAAGACCTAAACTGAGAGTGTGTGTAAATGGCATTTTTATTACTGGCCTGCTGGACACAGGTGCTGATGTAAGTATCATTACCCCAGAATCTTGGCATCCGTATTGGCCTCTTCAGAATGTAAATGTTCAGCTCCTGGGAATTGGAACCCTATCTCGAGTAAGGCAGAGCACGAGATGGGTTGAATGTATAGGGCCAGAGGGACAAATAGGAAAATTAAAGCCATATGTAGCCAATATCGCAATGAATTTGTGGGGTCGTGACCTATTACAACAATGGAATACCGAAATTAACATTCCTGCTACTTCTAGAGCCTATAGTTCTGAGAATAATATTAAAAGATATTACAAACGGAGAAAACCGGCCATTCGGGCTGTACAAGAACAAGCAACTGATGTCCCTTCAGAGATACCAACAGCCTTGCCTCTAAAATGGTTGACTGAGAAACCAATATGGACAAAGCAATGGCCTTTAGCTGAGGAAAAGTTACAGGCTTTAGAACAGCTGGTACAAGAACAATTAGATGCTGGACATATAGAAGAATCTACCAGCCCTTGGAATTCTCCTGTATTTGTGGTTAAGAAAAAATCAGGTAAATGGAGAATGGTGACAGATCTCAGGGCCATCAACAAGGTTATTCAACCTATGGGCCCTCTGCAATCTGGAATTCCTTTGCCCTCTTTATTACCAAAAGGATGGCCTCTCATAGTTATTGATTTAAAGGATTGTTTTTTCACTATACCTTTGCAAAAAGAAGATAGAGAAAAATTTGCCTTCACAGTGCCTACTTATAACAATTCTCAACCTTCGAGGAGGTACCACTGGACCGTTCTCCCCCAGGGTATGTTAAATAGCCCCTCCCTGTGCCAATATTTTGTGAACCAACCATTGCAAATAATACGCAAGAAATTTCCCAAATCGATAGTATACCATTACATGGACGACATCTTGTTATCCGATTCAAACATGGATACCTTGAACAGACTGTTTGAAGAAATAAAGATACTTTTACCTAAATGGGGATTGCAAATCGCTCCTGAAAAGATTCAGAAGGGAGATTCTGTTAATTATTTAGGTTATAAAATAGGTTTGCAAAAAATTAAGACACAAAAAGCACAAATTAGGAGAGATCGCCTACGGACTCTTAATGACTTTCAAAGACTGTTAGGAGACATTTCCAGTCTACGACCAGCTATTGGAATAACACCTGATCTAATAATTCATTTGAACAAAACCTTGGATGGTGATAAAGATTTAAACAGTCCCAGAGAATTAACAGCTGAAGCAGAAAAGGAACTGACAATGATTGAGGAAAAATTACAACAGGCACATGTGGACAGGGTGAATCCAGAGCTCGATTGTATTCTTGTCATACTACCATCAAAAATTTCTCCTACAGGAATTTTAATGCAGAGAGATGATATTATTTTGGAATGGATCTTTTTACCACATAAACCAAGTAAGAAACTGAAAACTTATGTGGAAAAAGTCTCTGAGTTAATTATAAAAGGCAAGCTGAGACTTCGTCAACTAGCAGGCATAGACCCAGCAGAAATTATAGTGCCCTTCACTGCTGATGAACTAAAGAAATTATGGGAAGATAATGAACCATGGCAAAGAGCTTGTGCTAATTTTTTGGGAGACATTAATAACAACTATCCAAAAAGCAAGCGGCTTAACTTCATAAAGAGAACTTCTTGGATTCTTCCTCGAATCGTCCGTGATGCTCCAATAACTGGAGCCCGTACATTCTATACTGATGCCAATAAATCAGGGAAGGCAGGTTACAAATCAGAAGACTTGGATAAGGTGGAACAAAGTCCGTATAATTCTGTCCAGAAGGCAGAATTATATGCCATTCTTATGGTGCTAAGGGATTTTAAAGAACCTATTAATATAGTTACAGATTCACAATACGCAGAAAGAGTTATTTTACATATTGAAACTGCTGAATTTATACCTGATGATACTGAACTAACCTCATTGTTTCTCCAGGTTCAAGATTTGATCAGGAACAGGCTTTGCCCTATGTACATAACACACATCCGATCCCATACGGGTCTGCCAGGTCCTCTAGCACAAGGTAATGCAGAAATTGATCAATTACTGATTGGTAGTGTGCTACAAGCCTCTGAATTTCATAAAAAACATCATGTTAATAGCAAAGGTTTGAAGAAAGAGTTTTCAATTACATGGCAACAAGCTAAGGAGATTGTAAAGAAATGCCCTACTTGCTCTTTCTATAACCAAACGCCACTGCCTGCAGGGGCTAATCCAAAGGGCACCCAAAGGAATGAAATCTGGCAGATGGATGTGTTCCACTTTGCAGAATTTGGCAAATTACAATATGTTCATCACACCATTGACACTTATTCAGGCTTTCAGTGGGCAACTGCTTTAAGTTCAGAAAAAGCTGATTCAGTAATCACTCATTTATTAGAAGTCATGGCTATCATGGGTATACCTACACAAATAAAAACGGACAATGGTCCTGCTTATGTTTCTAGGAAAATGAAACGGTTTTTTGATTATTACAATATCAAGCATGTTACAGGTATACCATACAATCCTACAGGTCAAGCAGTCATAGAAAGAGCAAATCGAACTATAAAAGATATGTTGAACAAACAGAAAGGGGTGGAAAACACCCCCAGAAATAGGCTACATAATGCTTTGTTAACCTTGAATTTTCTCAACGCTAATGAGAAAGGAACAACGGCTGCAGAAAGACATTGGATAATGGAAAAGTCTACTGAACTAAATCAACCAGTTTATTTCAAGGATGTGCTGACCTCACAATGGAAGCCAGGATATGTGCTACGTTGGGGAAGGGGTTTTGCTCTTATCTCCACAGGTGAGGAAAAATTGTGGATACCATCAAAATTAATAAAGGTTCGGTTTGAAGAAGAGAAGCCACTGGGAAAAGATAAATAACAATTCTTTCATAAGGATGGCGAACATACTGATGGTAAGAAATACAGATAGGTTGGAGGCAGGGTTCTTTTCTTATCTCCACAGGAAAATACTCATCTTCAAAGAAATTGAGGGACCCTGAATATTTAATTACTGATGGATGGACACATTTTGTAAGTATTAATTTTTATTTATATATCTTATTAAACATTTCTTTATAAATATATAGAGCTGGTTTTGAAGTTGGACTCTGGCTCAGTCCCTCTCCAATTCCAAGCCTGTTAGTAAGAGAAAAACCCAGAGTTTCTGGAGTTTCTGTCTCATGTCAAGAGCCATGATATGGGACAGAAAGAAATACGAGTTTAGAAAACATCCTTGCTTTTCTTCATATCTATCATACTTTTCATTGAATATATATATCATGCCTTTTATTGAATATATATATGTATGTATATATATGTCTATATGATTAATGTTTAAGTTTTTCACAATGAACAATGAGTTTTTCCCAAAGTGACATTTGAAGTTTCCAGGAAGAAGATGGGGCCCCACAACAACAACTCTACCTGGTTGAGATGACGTCATGATACTGATAGCGCTACTACAAGACCTGTTTTGGATACCAGCTGCACAAGACGATCCCAACTTGGTTAGCTGAAATGGTGCACATCTTGCACAACATTCTGGCCAGACCTCCACAAAATACTCAGAGACTATTTGCAATTTTAAAAGACATTGATCTTGAAATTTAACCATCATTTTACTTTCACAGGATCCCCCAGAAAGAACGTCGCCCCCATGACAGCTGGAAGTAATTCTAGAGGACGACGTCCCCTCTCCCAGTAAAGTTTACCCCTGGGTTTAGGGACATCATTTAGGGGTTGGGAGGTTGGGGGAGGAATTTTATAAGCTCAGGGATCATTTTGAAAAAAAAAATAGGGAATGATGGGATTATAGATTTATAATTGTGAGTTACTGCTTTTAGACAAATATATTGGTATCAATTCTTGTATACTGAAACAAAGTTAAATTATATTGACTATTGTATGCATGCATGTTTCTATGTCTGTTTAAAACATTTTTATGTATTGACATATATTGTATTGATATATATATTGTATACATTTACCATATTGCAATGTACATTTCTACCTCTGATTAAGATACTTATATAATGTTTGTGCATTGATATATATTTACCATATTGCAATGTATATTTGTACAGTGTTTATATTTGGAGGTCATTATCCTCATTTGTTACACAGTTGTTTATTGTCTTAGTCTTTAAGTTAGATAGATATTGAGAATTATATAGATAAATAGTCATCTAAGTTTGTCATTTATAATCAGACTAATCAGGTTCTTTAGATATATAGAGATTATACTCAGTATAGATAGATAATCTTCAACCTCTTCAAAGAGCTGTAGAAAATGGCCTTTAATCTAACTCAGAGTTTCGTGATAGTGAGACACAATTGCTCCTGGCAACACCACTCCATTCCCGAGAGAATGTTGAGCACCAAAGACACTCCACCTGGAGCCTTTCTATTTGGCAGAACTGGCCTTTGGGCAAAGAAATGCCTATACCTCAACCACTGACACAGATACAGAGCGTGCATCAATGGATAAAACAGGACTGTCATATCCTGCCAAGACAGGGTAAGATAGTTTTGAAAAGTTCCTTGCCTTTAATAATGGTATGTCAGTTATGTTAGGCCTTAGCCAAAATTGGTTGACTCAACATTGCAAACGAGACTTTGGGTGATTGCCCAGGTAGTCAGTTGTCTCTGTCAATTGTTGCACATTTTGGATATATCTCGTTTGTTGAGTAGTGTTTATTCCCTTCTCAGATCTTTGACTGAGTTGAAGATTATATAATTGTAGTTACTCTTTACATTATTTGGACTCCTTGAGATAGAATGTTTAGCAAAGCTTTTGTTCTCAATATTGTTTGTTATATTTATTATTTGTTGTTATTGTATGTAGTTGTATTTGGTTTAGTTCTGTCTTATTTAGACAAAAAGGGGAGATGTAGGGATAAGTCCCGCCCCTTAGGGGGCGTGTTCGCCTCGGGCTAATGTCTGCCTATAAATTTGGCGAGCGTGCTCCGAGCTGTCTCTTCTACTCTCCTGGTCTCCGCGGGAACGGTGGTTCTGTAAGTCTATTTCTACATTAAAACTATATATATTTTTACAAACTGTCTGCATTCGTTTACGCCGCTACAGAAGAGTGTAGCAAGAAGGGAGAGAATCCTAAGGGCCCCGTTCTGTGAGGGAAAATGGTCTGAGCTCATAGGAAGGCGAGCACATCCTCAATCCATGAAACATACAAAGGCAGATTTATTCAGGGGCTGCAGACGGGGAAGATGCGGCTGTTTGAGTGTGGAGACAGCATCTGCACAAGCAGCAGAGATGCCTAGGAGGTGGGCAAGGGACTTTCCTGCAGGGCTGGGGGCAGACTGCATATGGGGGGCACAGCTGGCAGAGGCCAGCTGGAAGTCAGAAGGGATGTGAGAGCTCCACCTTGAGAACAAACTCTCTGCATCTTTTTTTTTTTTAAAGATTTATTTATTATGTATACAACATTCTCCCTCCATGTATGCCCACACACCAGAGGAGGGCGCCAGATCTCATTACAGATGGTTGTGAGCCACCATGTGTTTGCTGGGAATTGAACTCAGGACCTCTGGAAGAGCAGCCAGTGCTCTTAACCTCTGGGCCATCTCTCCAGTCCCAACTCTCTGCATCTTTACACCCCAAACCAAATCGACTGTGGAATAAAAATATTGACTTACAAAGCCACACAGTCTGTGATGCAGACTGATTTAAACTAAGACAAGGCTGCACTGCCAACGCCAGAAACAGCACAGGTATCAGTCACTTCTGAAATTAAGAAGTGCAGATCCCAGACCCATTTATTGTAGGTAAAAAGTAGCAAGGTTGGGGCACTGGCTGGGAGTCCCTTAAATTCCTCTCCTCTCTTCCCCCATTGCTCAAGGGCCGTGAATTGAATTTGGGTCACTTACAGCATTTACCTAAAGTGTTTGGTAGTCAACTGGGTTCCATGGGGTCTCACTGCTGGTCTAGACCTTGGAGGCAGAGGAAAGAAGGGAGTTTCCAGCAAATGCCTTCTGAATGTGCTGGGACCTGCATGGCCACTATTTCCACCCTGGGAGAGGCAGTAGAAAGATCCCTGCCATCCCAGGAAGCACTATCTCTGCCTCTGCTGCAAAAGACTCAGGACTAGCTTGGCCTGGGCCCACACTGTCCCTGGAACACTCCTGGGCAGAAAGCTAGCTTGGATTGACTCCATCAATCATCAGAGAACAGGTTGAGGGCTCAGAAAACCACCATGAGCTGACACCAGTGCCCTCCTCTCCAAATAATCCCTACAGACACTATAAAGCAGCTGCCAACAGGAGACCATATAAAACCTGGAGAAGACTGATAAGTTGCCCTCCAAACAGAGCAAACCTCACCTGCTCTCTGTGGGAGAGCCCTCCCCTCCTGTGCAGCCACCAGCAGGGCTAGGCACTGGTCAGGCTTTGGTTGATTTTCTTTTCTGAGACAGGGTTTCACTGTGTAGTCCTAGCTATCCAGGAAGTCAGTCTGTAGACCAATCTGGCCTCACAGAGATCCACCGGCCTCACCTCAAAGCCCACCGTGAGAGCAAACCCAGGAGCTGCAGAAGCAATCTCCAAAGGCACCTTCACGGTTGCTGATCCCATCCCCGAGCCACGCCCCCAAAGGTATCTCTGCCCCTACAACACTCACAGAGATGTAAGACACCATTTCTTTTGTCTGGTTTTATCTTGGTTTAAAATAAGAGGCAGAGCTGGGAGATGGTTCAGAGCACTTGCTGCTCCTGCAGAGGACTGAGTTGGGTTCCCAGCACCCACACTGGACAGCTCATAGCTGCCAGTAACTAACCCCAGCTTCAAGGGATCCATACCGTCTTTTGTCTCCTTGGGCACCTGCATTTACATGTACACACACACAGAGACCCAGGTATACAAACAATTTTTAAATAAAATAAATAGGGGCTAAACCTAAAATATAAACAAAAATTGTACTGAGTAACATTAACTATTGGGTTATGTGGTAGTTTGAAAGAATCCCAGCACTTGGGAGGCAGAGGCAGGCGGATCTCTGTGAGTTCAAGGCCAGCCTGGTCTACAGAGCTAGTTCCAGGACAGGCTCCAAAGCCACAGAGAAACCCTGTCTTGAAAAACCAAAAATAAATAAATAAACAAACAAACAAACAAATAAATAAATACCACCCTATTAATCATAATTCCAAACTGGTGGGGCATTGTTTGTGACTTACGCCTTCACGAGAGAGGCAATATTCAAAACTGGGCTAAGTCAGGTCCTTAGTGCTTGTAACTCACTGTGTCAATGAAACGTACCCATGCACACTCTGAACACGAAACCAACAGTATCATCCCAGCTAAGACTAACATTCTCCCAGTGAGTCAGGGCACCCTCTCAGCTCAGACCTGCCTCCTTCAAGTTTGCTGTTCCTAGACAGTAAAGTTTTAGTCTAGAAAGAAGTCATTCCAAATGTAAGGACTCAGTTTTCTTTTAGGGGCTGGCCATAGTTTACTATGCTCCAGTGAACATGCGGGCAACACAAATTGGACTTGGAACAAGCAGCAGGTGTTAACTGTTCCGGTTAACATTTACAATTGTATCTTATGTGTGCAGGTGTTTCGCCTGTATGTATGTCTGTACACTGTGTGCGTGCCTCTGGTACCCACAGAGACTAGACAAGGGCATTGGATTCCATGGAAGTGGAGTCACAGTCTTGAGCTAGCTGCCTTGTAGGTGATGGGAATTGTATCTGGGTTCTCTGAAAGAGCAGTCAGTGATCTCAACTAATGACCCTCTTGCCAACTTCTTCCCCCTTTAAACAGGGGTTAAAACCTGTAGGTTGAAGATGGATGTCCCAAAGCCATAGAGGAACCTTGGGTGGCTGTCCAGGCAACCAAATGTCTCTGTGTTTCTATAGTTTTGAAAGTCATTTTCTCTGAGCTTCCTATTTTATCAGGTAACATTAGATCCTCCTTGGATCTCTGATGGGGTTGAAAACTAAATAGATATAGTTACAGTTTTCCTTGTTACCAAATTCAGAAAAGAAACACAAAAAAAAGGTGTAAAGTATATAAGATTGAGATACATAAACATTTAAATTGCTTATTTAAGAAAATGTTTTGAGGTCTAAAAAGATAGTTTTGGGTTGGTAATACAAGTTAAGATAGAAAGTGAATTAGGGGGCTGGAGAGATGGCTCAGAGGTTAAGAGCATTGCCTGCTCTTCCAAAGGTCCTGAGTTCAATTCCCAGCAACCACATGGTGGCTCATAGCCATCTGTAATGAGGTCTGGTGCCCTCTTCTGGCCTGCAGGCATACACACAGAATATTGTCTACATAATAAATGAATTAATTAATTAAAAAAAAAAGAAAGTGGCCGGGCGGTGGTGGCGCACACCTTTAATCCCAGCACTCGGGAGGCAGAGGCAGGCGGATCTCTGTGAGTTCGAGACCAGCCTGGTCTACAAGAGCTAGTTCCAGGGCAGGCTCCAAAACCATAGAGAAACCCTGTCTCGAAAAACCAAAAAAAAAAAAAAAAAAAGAAAGTGAATCAGGTACAAAACTTTAGACTCACCAAGATAAGATAGACTTGGACTATTTTCTCTGAATTTGCCAAATATAAAGGGACTGGACATTGTAAATGTAATTTTTACTTGATAAATGATCTTATTGTACTGTATTAGAGTTAAAACCTTCCTTATTTGGACAAAAGGGGGGAAATGTTGTGGGATATTTGTATACTGTGTGAAGATGTATTGCTGTGATTGGTGTAATAAAAAGCTGAACAGCCAATAGCTAGGCAGGAGATGCAGGTAGGACTTCTGGGCATAGAGAGAACTTTGGGAAGAAGAAAGGGGGAGTCACCAGCCAGACATGGAGAGGAAACAGGAGATGCAAGATGTAAGAGAGGTAACACCACGTGGCAGAATGTAGATTAGTATAAACGGACTAATTTAAGTTATAAGAGTTAGTGGGACAAGCCTAAGCTAAAGGCCAAGTTTTTATAATTAATAAGAAGTCTCCACGTCATTATTTGTGAGCTGGTGGCCAACCAAAAAGCATGATACAAATACCAATATATAAAATTAAAAAAAAAACATTTGGGGGTCTGAAGAAATGGTTCAGTGGTTAAGAGTACTGGATGCTCTTCCAGAAGATCAGAGCTTGGTTCCCAGAACCCACATCAGGGGGCTCACAAGCATCTGTAGCTTCAGCTCCAGGGATCTGATGCCTTAAGTCTCCGTGAGCACCTGCCCTCATGCACACGCCCTCATGCAGATACATACATCTATAATAGCTAGAAATAATAACAAAATAATTATTCACAAAACATGACCTGAGTGTGAATTAAAATGCTAACAGCAAATAAGCGTGTGCTAACTAGTATCATGTCAACTTGACACAAGCTAGAGTCATTTCGGAAGAATGAACCTCAAGTGAGGAAATGCTCCCAGCAGACTTGTCTGTAGGCAAGCCTGTGGTGCTTTTTTCCTGACTGGTAATGGATGAGGGAGTGCCCAGATCACTGTGGGTGGTGCTACCCCTGGGCCTGAGTGCTGTAGGAAAGCAAGCTGAGCAAGCCAGGAAGCAACATACCTCTGCTTCAGTTCCTGCCTCTAGATTTCTGTCTTGAGTTCCTACCCTGACGTCCCGCAGAGATGGAGTGTGACCTGAGAGCTGTAAGGCGAAATGAACCCTTTCTTCGATAAGGCACTTTTCGTCATGGTGCTTTATCACAGAAGTAGAAACCCTTAGACTTTGAAATAGCCACTAAAAGCACAATTGTTGGAATCCATGCAGGGCATGACACACCTGGCTGCTACAGCCTCCGTGTGTGTGCCCCAAGACAAGGTCGGCCTGACTGCCTGATACTGTCTGGGCTATTTTTGCGTCAAGAACCTGACTCACACACCACACATTAGAAGCGGATGATTCCTGCGCATCCTCTTCTCCCCAGCAATTGACTTCTGGGCTGAGCATAGGCGTGCCGAGGTTAACAATCGGTTCTAAAGAAAACACAAAGCCCAAGAGGCCGCTCCAGAGCCTCATTATAGAAGAAAAGTCCCAGACAACAGCCATATTTCTTGATGTGAAAATAAAGAAACGTTTAACGAGGGATCAAAAGAGTAAGGGTGAGGTGGGTAAGGGAGGTGCTGAGAGGGCACAATCGGGAAGAGAGTTTTCAAAGAAAGCTTTTACAAAATTATATGCTATACCTCAGGAAACTATCAAACATGTAAAAATATGATAAAAAATGTAAATGGGCCTGAGGAATACTAAACTACCTGGAAAAGCTACAGCCATTCATGTAGACAAACAAACAAACAAATAAATATTGAAGTAAAATTCCAAGTTCAAAAGACAACACCTTAACTGTGCTCAAGCAAATCTTTTTTTTTTTTTTTTTCCTTTTTCGAGACAGGGTTTCTCTGTGGTTTTGGAGCCTGTCCTAGAACTAGCTCTTGTAGACCAGGCTGGTCTCGAACTCACAGAGATCCGTCTGCCTCTGCCTCCCAAGTGCTGGGATTAAAGGTGTGCGCCACCACCGCCCGGCTCTCAAGCAAGTCTTAAGTGTTTATGAAGAATATTAATGGAGACTTAATTTTTGCCATGCAGATTGACAAATATTTTGTACATTCCCTCTGTAGTTTCTGACCACTTTTATATGAAAGATTATAAGTAATATAGACTATTTAACTAAACTAAGTAAACTTATCCAGATTTGAAGCCTCCGAAACAAGAAAGGCAATTGCTGCCGCTGTTGAACTAGATGGTAAGACCCTCTGGCTAGAGAAAGCACATGTTCTGGTCTCAGCATACAGAGAAACCAAGCTGCAACTGAGCTGGAGGCTTCTGCCAGATGGCTAGCTTTCATAATACCTGAAGGGAAGACAAGACATTAATTGTCTCGCCCAGCTGTGGCCCCTGCATGCTATACTACCAACCTGTCAAGCAAGATGTACCCGCTAATGCAACTGTGGTAATCTGTTATGAGGGCAGCCAACCACTTTCTGATTGGATTTGAGGCCTGCTACAAAGAAGAGAATTCAGGTCTGGTTCTGTAAGCCTGGTCCGAAGCCCCTGGCTGGGAAGGTATGACTATTGACCGTAAGAGGGAAGCTACTGTGGGTTTTCCTGCATGGACGTGCTGCACCCATTAAGCTGCCTTCTAAATAGTTGGGTTTATAGACATGGGTTAGTGATGCTGTTTGCTTTGGTCAAAGAAGCTCCTTCTGAAGTGGGTGGTAGTTTTGCAGAGACTCATGTGATGGGGGAGTGAGCAGTTCACGGTCTCCACCCTTCTCTGAGGACCTACAGGCTGGTAATGGTTGCTGAGAGACCAGTTGGGTAGCCACTTATTAGGTATGCACAGTCCTAAAAGTAACCCCTCAACCATGCTCTTATAAGTAACCTTACTGACGGTCAATGGGTCACCACACACACACACACACACACACACACACACACACACACACACACACACGATGGGGGACCAGTTAGAAAGAGGACAGGAATCAGCAGGAGTAGGTGGGACAAGAGAGAATGATGGAGGAGTAAATATGATAAAATACACTATATACACAGAAAATGTGTAAATATAAAAGTAAAAATTTAAATCCAGAAAGGTAAGATAATCACTTTTACTATCACCTGTTTTAAAAATGAGAATCGAGGGGCTAGCAAAATGGCTTGGTGGGTAAACGTGCTGGACACCTGAGTACAGCTTCACAGGACTCAGACGATGGAGCGAGAGATGTTGACTCCTCCAAGTTGTCCCTTGACCTCCACATGTGCACTTTGGCACACGTGGGCCCACACACCCACTCACACACATACAAACAAATGAACTTAAATGCAATTTAAAATTTTGAATGAGACTGGACTTTCTTGGTGGAACTTTTGCCATCTCCCTAGGGTTGGGGGCTACTTGAGGCTGAGCGGAGCTCAATGGCCGAGTGTTCGCTGGTATGCACAAGGCCCTAGGCTTGCCCCAGCAAACGGAGAAAAAGAGCCTCGCATGACGACCATGGTGCATCTCTGGTGTTTGGAAGCCTCTCTGCTCCTCAGCGACGTCTACTGAGACTCCTAGAAGAACTCTCCCCACTGAGGGAAACTGAGAAAGTAAGCAAAGGGACTGAGAGCCCCACCGCTGCACGGAGAGCCACCAGCAGTGGGTGGACAGGGCAGTCTTACAGCAGTTCATTTAAAGGCATGTTTGAAAGCAAGGGAAAAGCTTCAAACTGCACTGGAGCTCACACGCTTCTGTGCAAGCTTCAAAGCTGCTCAGAGGCCTGCATGCGGCAGAGGATGCTGAGAGCTGTCTTCATGCTGAGCGGCAACACCTGCCCTGCAGAGACGTTCAGTGGAATGGAAACCTTTGGCAAGTGTTCCAATCTCTCTAAAACCCTACTTCTGAGTCACTATCAGCATTACAAGAGTAAGCATTCTGAACTTAACTCGGAGTCACTACATTCTATGGGCTCTCTATTGTGACTTTTGATAGTATGTCAACACAGGTTATTGTTAACATGTACTATAAACATAGCATGTAACTAACTGGCTGTTAGAGTCTAAATACAGAGAAAATGTCCAACGCATAGTTGATATGTCACGATAACAGGCTTTCTACCAAAGGAAACTCATAATTCCTGATGACAGAGAATGACTGTATTCTGTAAATAAGGCCAGCACCAAAAATGAATTGTCTCACTAACAAATGCTATGTTCAGGAAGAAGTTTCTGTTGTATTTAGAGACAATGCATCTGTAATTTGATAAGGTATTACCTAAGCTGCAGCTTTTCTGCTACAGAGCTCATGGATGAAGTTTAATTGACCAACCTGAACTCAACAAAAGTGTTAAAATTCTCCTCCTTGAAAAGAATCATCTCAAAGTCAATCACTCTCCTCTATGCACACATCTCTTACAAATTGATAATTTACACACATCTAAATGTCCTCAGACCCATCTGCACACAATTAGTAGCAAAAGAAGTGTAACGGTTAAAAATTTATGAAGCTGGGTGTGGTTGCACACAGCTGTAGTATCAGCACGTGGTCGGTGGAGACACGGAGGTACAGGAACGAATGGGCAGCCGAGGATATAGCAAGTTTGAAGCCAGCCTGGGCCTCACGCTGAGACACATCTTTCCGAGAGAGGGAACTCACTATGTAGACCATGACAGCCTCAAACTCACAGAGACCTGCCTGCCTCTCTCAAACTCACAGAGACCCGCCTGCCTCTGCCTCCCAAGTGCTGGGATTAAAGGCCTGCGCCAAAGATCCAAACTATCAGGCTTTCTTTCTTCCTTCATTTCTTCCTCACCCTCTTTGTTTTTTTGTTTCGTTTTTGAGACAGGCCTCTCTATGTAGCCCTTGCTGTTCAGGAACTCACACTGTAGCCCAGGCTAGCCTGGAATTTACAGAGCTCCATCTGCCTCTGCCTCCTGAGTGCTGGGATTAAGAGTGCCAGGCGTGGCCAGGCCTTTACTCCCAGCACTCAGGAGGCAGAGGCAGGGGGATCTCTGAGTTCCAGGCCGCCTGGTTTAGAGTTCCAGCAGGACAGCCAGAGCTACACAGAGAGAACAAACAGGAACCTTCCCCCATCCCCGGCAAAAAAGAAAATTAACTAAAAAACAAACAAACAAAAGAGTGCAAAGACTAAAAGTTTGTTACCACCTCTGACTGCCAAACACACTCTCAAAGACCTGTGTGGCCAGAGCACGCAGGGATAGCTGGGAAGATGGAAGTCCCTTTTCTCTTAGCAGGCTGTCTTGTTTTAGATTTCACTCTCTCTGAAAATTATCTACTTCCTCCTCGACACACCCACAAGTGCCCTGTTGAAACCCAATGGAGTATGGCAGCATTCCCTGGCTGCCTTCTCAGTCCCCACAAACCCCTGATTTCAGTTCTGCCTCTAAAGTCCAGGTGTGTCCTGCCAGCAAGTCCTCTGAAATCAGGAAGAATAAAACTGAATCAAAATGGAGAATTAAAACCCCGAAGGAAAGTTACAAAGTAGTTTAGACCAAAGCAATGCAAGTTTTAGGAAAGGTGTTATTAACGCACAAAAGATTCTTGGCAAACCAAGGCAAGCTACAAAGGAAGACACAAGATCACAGGATCTTTTCCGGTGTATCATGTGACATTTCTGCTCTGGCTTCCAGACAAAAGGCAGACAGATGTAAGTGCTTGTAGATAACACTCCAGCATGGTTCAGATTTCCGTGAGGAGGCATGTATGATCAAGTCGCAAGGGACGAAAGAGGTGCTCTATCTTACAGAAAAACACTGCTGATCTGAGGAGCAAGTTCCAATGTCTGTTATTCTGACACTGGACACTCGATGGGGCCAAAAGGAAGTGGAGCTCCTGCTAGTGAAGTAGGAGTTCACACGTAGATAAAAGAGCCCCTCCAGTGATGAGACGGTCGTCGTGGAGAACAATGGTAGCTTTTAAACTTCAGAGACTAATAACTCTCCCGGGTACAATTCATAGACTGTTCTGTTATGTCAGACCCGCACTGAAGGCTCAGCTCATCCCTAGTACACACATCCCATTCCCTCTGCCCGAAATACAAACACACACACACACCACCACCACCACCACCCCACCACACCACACCCACACAATTAGGACCTAATGAAAGACTGTCCTCAAGGAAAGCCAGGTATAATATGAGTTCAGAGTTTTTTGATTGTTCACTGGCCCTGCCTTAAATAAAATTATTATCTGAATAAATGATGGCTTTTATTTGTTTTAGAAAAAGTCAAAAGCCTTTCAATTGATTAAATACCATGTTATGGTACAAATATTTAAAATATCATTCCTTTTACCTTTGACTTCTGGTAATCCACTTTTAGGAATTAGCTAATAGAATATAAAATATTTATGTACATATGGTTTCAATGGTGTTTTTAAAATAACACAACAGATATAACCTTTCTAAATGTCCAAGAAGAAACCACTTTAATTATAGTGAATCCACATTTTATTTTTATTTATTTATTGATTTTCAATAGGGCTTTTCTGTATAACAGCTCTGGCCATGCTGGAGCTCAGATCCGCCTGCTTCTGCTTCCCAAGTTCTGGGATTAAAGGTGCACACCACCACCACTCAGTTCATACATATTATTTCACAGTTGCTAAAATTTTATGTTTTTTGAAAAATGTAATGGTATGGAAAATGTTCAGAAAAACAGGGGGAAGAAGTTATAAAAATTGCCTATATATTAAATATATATTCATTAATAAATGTGTATCTTCAGATGGGGGCTGGGAAATAAAATGCCTTACAATACTCATGGTCATGGTCACCTCTCACCAGTGAACGGAAAAGCAAAGTCACGAGTTTCCAAAGTAAGACTTTGGTGAGTAAAGCTTGCAGGAAGCTGAGATAATTAAAATAATAAAATTGGGACTGACAATTTTTTAATAGAAAACTTCTATTTTAAAAACATCTCACAGGAAGCAGAATCACAAAACAGAGGCAGTAAAGTTAAGCAAGAAAGAGACCAAAGCAAGGGTGACGGCACACTGTAACCCCAGCACGGGAGGCAGAGGCAGGCAGATCTCTAGAGTGGGAGGCCAGCCTGGTCTACAGGATGAGTTCCAGGACAGCCAGGGCTTCACAGAGAAACCCTATCTCAGAAACAAAAGTCTGAGCACCAAATATTTTAAGAAGAGAAAACAGAACAGGAATGATCCAAACAACGGCAGTGGAAAATATCCCAGAAGCAGAGGACATATGCTTCCTACTGTGGTGGGACATTAGTTTAAGATGTGTGACATTTGTTTATGCTGTGGAACATTAGTTTAATGATGCAAAGATGTGCTACATTCTTTCATGTTGCATTTGTTTAGCTCTGTGAAGCTGTGTTACTTTGCCTGTCTAAAACACATGATTGGTCTAATAAAGAACTGAACAGCCAATAGCAAGGCAGAAAAGAGATAGGTAGAAAGAATAAATAGGAGAAACATGCTCGAAAAAGCCAAGAAGAGGAGCAAGAAAAGGAGGAGAAGAGGACACCAGAAGCCAGCCATGGAGTAAGAAGGAAAGAAAGACAGATAGGATAAACAAAGGTGAAAAGCCCAGAGATAAAAAGTAGTTAAAAATAAATGGGATAATTTAAGTTAGAAAAGCTGGCTAGAGGGCTGGAGAGGTGGCTCAGAGGTTAAGAGCCCCAGCTGCTCTTCCAGTGGTCCTGAGTTCAATTCCCAGCAACCACATGGTGGCTCACAACCATTTTTAATGAGATTTGGTGCCCTCTTCTGGCACGTATGTATACACAATAAATAAATAAATAAATAAATAAATAAATAAATAAATAAATAAATAAATAAATAAGAGACTTATTTATTTATTTTTAAAAAAGCTGGCTAGAAATAAGCAAGGCTAAGGTCAAGCATTCATAAGTAAGAATAAGTCTTTGTCTGTTTATTTGGGAGCTGGGTGGTGGGCCCCCAAAGAGTTAATAAACAAAAAAACAAACCAACAACAACAACAACAAAAACCAGCTACAACCTATAGCTTAGATCTGGAAAGGAGGTTTTAAGTGTGGTGTGTGTGTGTGTGTATGTGTGTGTGTTTGTGTGTGTGTGTGTGTGTGTATGAGTGTGTGGTACCCTCACCTTCTACTTTGTTCAACACAGGATCTCTTGTTCACTACTCAGCCAGCAAGGCTCCAGTTTCTCCTATCTCTGGCTCTATCTCCCTAAGATTCAGGCACTCGCTGCCATTCCCAGCATCACAGGCTTTCTGGGCATGTGAATTAGGTCCTCACATTTGCACTGTTGTGCAAGTCCACTTTATCCACCAAGCTTTATCCACTGAGGTATCTCCCCAGTCTGTTGGTTTCTTTGTTTAGTCTCAAACTGTTACCCAGGCTGGCCTCAAACTCATTATGTAGCCCAGGATGGCCTCTCAGTCTTGGCAATCCTCAGCCTCTCAAATGCTGGGATTATCAGTAAGAATCATGGTTTAACGCTTAGACTTCTGGAGTGTCCCCAGAATCCCCAGCATGCATCACTTAGTGGGCATAGTGAAACCTGCAAGGCACAGAGGTGACTAGGTGTGTGCCCTTGGGAGGCACACTGAGACAAAGCATGCTCACCTTCCTAGCTGTTTAGAAGCAAGCAGGTTTCCTCTACTGTGCTCCCAATGTACCAAGTCACCACAGCCCAAAAGGACCAAACCACAACCATGGCTGAAATTATAAGCGTAAATAAACACGTCCTACTTAAGTCCTTTCTCCAAGGAGTCTGTCTCGAAACAATGAAACAGAAAACTGATTGCACAACAGGAAAGGGCTACACAGAAAGGACTGAAAACAAGCTTTACTAAATGACTGACATCTTTGAATGATCAAAGTCTAGGAGAGAAAAAGACCACTTTTACGTGGGGGAGGGGATTGTTTTTTGAGACAGGGTTCTCTGTAGCCTTGGCTGTCTTGGAACTCACTCTGTAAACCAGGCTGGTCTCAAACTCAAGAGATTTGTCTGCCTCTGTCTCCCAAGTGCTGGGGTCAGAGGTGTGTGCCACCACCTCAAGAAAAAAGAAAAACCACTTTTAGCCTGGAATGATGGACCATGCCTTAATTCTTTAATTCCCACACTCAGGAGACAGAGGCAGGCAGATCTTCGTGTGTTCAATGCCATCCTGATCTGCATAGTGAATTCCAGGATAGCTAGGGCTATGTAGAGAGGGACCCTGTCTCCAAAGAAAGAGAGAAGGAAGGAAAGAAAGAAAGAAGAGAGAGAGGGGCTCACTCACCACACTGTATTGATCTTGAGAAAGTTCCTCAGGCCACAGGTCACTCCTTAATCAATACACTCCCACTGTAATCAGTGACAAATTACAAGCCTTTCAAAGCTCGCTATAGCCGTAGCTGTCCACTCTTTTTCTTCTTCTTCTTCTTCTTCTTCTTCTTCTTCTTCTTCTTCTTCTTCTTCTTCTTCTTCTTCTTTTTTTTTTTTTTGGTTTGGTTTTTTTGAGACAGGGTTTCTCTGTGTAGCCCTGGCTATCCTGAAACTCACTCTGTAGACCTGAACTCATAGAGATCTCCCTGCCTCTGCCCCCTGAGTACTGGGATTAAAGGTGTGCACCATCACTGCTGTTCACTCTTCAAAAAAAAAAAAATTGTTCCATTTGATTCTTTGTGAATTTCACATCATGTACCTCAATCCCATTCATCTCCCCATCCCTCCATATCTGCCCTCCACCCTTGCAAACCCGCTCCCCCAAAAAGAGGGGAAAAATCTCTTTGTGGAAGCCCCAGTGTCCCGCAGTGGGTCACTACCCTTTTGCCCAAACAGCTTTACCAGCAAATGCTCATGGCAATGAGTCACTGGTCTGGCTCAAGGCCTCTGGCTTCTGCTACACTATCAATACTGGATTCCCGCGGGACTCCTCTGGGATGTCCTGCGGTTGCCCTGTGTCAGGGAGATCGTCCAGCTTTGAGTCTGCAGAACTAGCCCTTTCAGGTGTTCCAGCAGTTCATGGAAGGGGTGGATATTGGGGTGGGCCAACTCAAAGCCCTACATCCGGGCCTGGGTGGTGGCTGAGTTGGTCAGGCTTCCCACTCTCCTGCACCACCAGGGCCAGGTCTCCTTCACCCAGGCCACCAGGGCCGGGTCTCCCTCACCCAGGCCACCAGGACCGGGTCTCCCTCACCCAGGCCACCAGGGACAACTCTACTTCGCTGCAATCGGTGAGGGGCAGGACCTAGCTGTTCTCTTAATCTGTTCTCCTGTCCAACAGATGGCAGCCACCTGTTTGTTTTACTGAAAGTGCAGTTTAAAAAAAAGAGACCATTTTGACTGTGAAAACTGAAGAGGGTGTGTATACAGTTATGCACGTAAAGCTGAGGGCTCGTGACAGTTCAGTGGCCAGAGGCCCCTGCTGCCAAGCCCACAACCTGAGTGTGATCCCTAAGACCCCCAGGTAAGAGAAAACTGACTCCTCTAAGCTGTCCCCTGACATCTGTCTGCTTGCTAGGGCATACCATACCCAACCACACACAAAGTAAATAAATGTAAAAAAAAAAATAATAAGTCCCTGAGTATGGGAAGGTCGCCACTGAAAGGCTTGTACCAGATGTTCACCCAGAACACATAAACAAAGAGAACTTATCGACATACATAGAAAAGCAATCGAGAGTGTTTTAGATTTTATTTAAGTATGTGTGCGCGCGTACGTGCGTGTGTGCGTGTATGCGTGTGTGTGTGTGTGTGTGTGCGTGAGAGAGAGAGAGAGAGAGAGAGAGAGAGAGAGAGAGGGAGGGAGGGAGGGAGACAAGAACGGGTTAGGTAGGGGCTGGAGGTTGGGGAAGACTAAGCCTCATCAGCATGCTCTGAGTTTGATTGAGAGACCTTGCTTGTCTCAATGAGCAAGTTGGAAGAGGAATAAGTTGAAAGAGTGAACCAGGATGATTCCTGACATCAACACCAGACCTCCACATGCACACAAGCATACACAATGGAAAGGAAAAAAAAAAAAGAAATTACTGCAAGCTGGGCACTGTAATCCCAGCGCTCAAGAAGCAGTGGCAAAAGAACTGTCACACGTTTGAGGTCAGCTCGGTTTCCACAGTGAAATTCTGTCCCAAACCAAGAAAGAGACAAGGAGGCAGGGATGGGAGGGGAGAAAAGGAAGGGAGCAGAGAGAGAATAAGAAGGGAGAAGAAGCCGGGCGGTGGTGGCGCACGCCTGTAATCCCAGCACACGGGAGGCAGGCGGATCTCTGTGAGTTCGAGGCCAGCCTGGTCTACAAAGGGAGTTCCAGGACAGGCTCCAAAGCTACAGAGAAACCCTGTCTCAAAAAACAAAAAAAAAGGGGGGGGGGAGAAGAAGGAGAGAAGGAAGGGAAGAAAGAAACAGAAAGGAGGGAGGAAGGGAGAGAGGGAGAGAGGGAGAGAGGGAGGGAGGGAGGGAGGGAGGGAGGGAGGGAGGGAGGGAAGAAGCATAAGAAAGGAATGGAGGAGGCATGATGGAGGGAAGGAGGCACAAAGAAGAGAGGGAGGGAGGCATGAGAAAGAGGAGGAAGGAGGGAGAGAGGCAGACATGTGGAAGGGTGGGAGGAAGGGAGGGACAGAGGGAGGGAGGGACAGAGGGAGGGTAGATAACAAAACCTTCCCATTGGAGGAATTGTGGGGGGCACTTCACAACACTGAACATGCAAAGGAGGAACATGTTGGAGGCTGATGCAAACTTTAGACAGAACTTGAAAATCCATCTGGGCATATCAAAAATGCTGTGTGTGCACCGCTCTCTGCTGAGAAAAAAAGTCAAGTTCTGTTCAAGCCCTTCTTCTCAGAAAGTCAAACAATGTAGTCCTTCGTGTTGCTGATGTTTTAAATGATGCCGCATAGGGTCTCGCTGCTTCTCCACTTCCACACAATAAAGGGATGTTTAAGGTTCTGTCAGAAAAATGTGCAGTCCCTTAAGAGCAAGAGTGGATCCCCTGCTGACTGCTAATGCGGTTCTCTGGAACTACTAGTTAATGGGGGAGGGGTGGGGTAAGACAGCAGCTCCCACTGGAGGCAGAGGGAGAGCTGTGGGCAGACCCAGGGAAGAGTGGTTTGTTAAGCAAGAACAATGTCGCTGTGACTCAGGCCCATGGGAGCGAGGGGACAGTCAATGAGGCTCCGTCTAAAACTTCGAGGCCAGCGACCAGAAGAAAAGCACAACCGGGGTGGCAGGGGTAGCAGTTGGCAGAGGGCACAAAGGCTGCCCTCAGACATGAAATCAGACCCAGGCCTTGCCGGTGGACAGCTCTGCTCTCCTCTCTTCACGTCAGCCAGGCTCTCATGGAGCAGATTCCCTGTAAAGGGCATCGTTATTGTCCGTTTTCAAGAGAGGCAATTCAGCCAGGTCTGAATGTGGGACCTGGGTTCTCAGATACATTACTAAATGTTAACAATAAGGGGAAAAGTAAGGCCAAAAACAGGTGCCAAAAAAAAAGTCTGCTTGCTTTTGGATAGAGAGACCAGGTTTGCAGAGAGCAGCAAGAGTCTGCCTCCCTGTTCAGGCAGGACAGCCTTTCAGCCCTAACTGAGAGTCCGGCCTTCCTATGTTAATGATCTCCGAGCAGTTATAATCAATTCTTGGACTTCCCTCCTGCCTCAGAGCTACAGGACAAAGTTGTCCGCTCACAGTCTCTGATAGGGTTTTTTCAATACACCATCAGGTACAAAATGGCTTTCGTCTGCTTAGGTTTGGGGGACACTCTGCAACCCTTCGTCAATGCTAATCAGAAACATGCCTTATAAAACGGGGACACTCACTTCTACCAAGTGAGCTGGCTAGGAAATTCATAGCACACGCTAAACGTGTCTTAAGCTTTATTCCTTTACTCTTAGAGTAAATGCCCCTGTATTAAGCAGATTCCAAAGGGTGGGGGATGACAGGGTAATCAGGAGCAGAGAGGTCTGCAGTAAAAACGGGCATGATTTTATAGTTTACTGTTACAGCAAACTGTCAGTCTAATGCTCTTCACCAAAGAAAGAATAAAACTTGTCAATTTAGGATTTAAAAAGTGTTGCATAGAACATCCAGCATATCAAAATAATGAACATTCTTTTTAAAGAGAGGAATATGGTTTTTTTTTTTTTCCCAACGGTGTCTGCAGGATTCAGCCGCGGATAGTAAAGAAATCCCAGTGTCTAGGAAACAAACACAGCTGTCTGACAAGGATAAGAGGGCTCACAGTGACTTGGGCCTTCCCACATCAGTCCCACATCAATCAAGAAAACACCCCAGTGTTTCCAATCCTATGGAAGCGTTTCTTTCCCAGATGCCCCTAGCTTGTGTCAAATTGACATAAAAACTATCCAGCAGCCGGGCGGTGGTGGCGCACGCCTGTAATCCCAGCACTTGGGAGGCAGAGACAGGCGGATCTCTGTGAGTTCGAGGCCAGCCTGGTCTACCAAGAGAGTTCCAGGACGGGCTCCAAAGCTACAGAGGAACCCTGTCTCGAAAAACCAAAAAAAAAAAAAAAAAAAAAAAAAACTATCCAGCACAGGGTGCTTCTTAGGTTCCACTCCCCCCACCCCCTTATTGTATAAAAACCCAACAGATAAAAGGAAGGTTCCTATTATCTAGTACGGGTTTTATAGCTCTTCCAGAGTTTGAATGGCACCCAAAAGGAAACGAAGGTCGCATGAGCAAGCCATGTATTTGGTGTCACGTACCTAGGGATTAAAAGCACCGCAAACGGTTCAACAAGCATCCTTGGCCTGCCAAGCTCCCATTTAAGTTCTTCCTCACACTCAACTCTTGCTATTAACTTTCCCCTTGATTCTTACTTTCAAGTTTAACTTCTGGAGACAGGATATTTTATGAGACAGGAAATCTCGTGTGTCACAGCCTTCTATCCAACGCCTGCGCGGATGAGGGCAGAAGCACGAACTTTAGATCCTTGTACCCCCTCCTCGCAGTGCTGAGCGGGAGCCAGCTGACCTGGTTAAAAGAACCAGCTAGCCCAGGCCACAGTGCTAATTTTTACTTGAACTTGCTTACTTTTAGCATTGCAAGGTATCCTGAGCGCCAACATAAGCCACCCGCATTCTCTGAAGCCTCAGTATCTTACCAGCTTCCCTACTGATTGAGCGACGTGCTAGAGGCTTGTACAGGTGAGCTCAGGCAGTGATGGGCAAACCCACTGTTGTGTTCAAAAGACTGCAAATTATTGCCACTGGGTACGGCTGTCTTTGTTCCACAGTCTCCCATCCAGTAAGTAGACGGCAGTGCTGCTGGAAGCCAGAAGCCAATCCGGACCTGCTAGAACAACTATGTTTAGGACAATAAATTTAAAAAATAAAACAAGCAGGGAGCTAGATTTGCCCAACAGGCATCATTACTGACTCTCTGATCTAGTGATCTAGTGTGCCCCTCCCATCCCCACCCAGGGGCTTACAAACCCCTCACAACACCCCACCCCAGATCCAGCGTATCGTTAATGGCAGTGACATTAACAGAAGCTGCCACCGCAACACACGCCGTCTTGGCACAGAAACTGTTTTCAACGGGAGGAAGCTAAGAAGCCCAGCAAGCAGAGTTCTCTGCCCTCCCTATAAAACCAGAACATAAATTTACAGTGTGTCTCTCCTGCCCTTTTCACTGGGAAAAGCACTGAACTTTAGCTTCTTATAAAAGTTTCAAGATGACATCAGCCGAATGGACCCTGAAAAGCTGTGCTAAGCCTTTAGCCTGCCAACAGTTACAGGCCCTAGAAATGAAGGTCCTTTTCCTTTGTGTGGCCTCCTCTCTGGTAAGGAGCCGCTCTCTGCTGCAGGTGGTCTTTGCATCCTCCGCTGCCCTGAGTTTCCTCCCACACAGCTAGATAGCAGGCAGGCATGCTGGCCAGCTGTGGTGGTGCATGTCTTTAATCCCAGCACTCAGGATGCAGAAGCAAGTACATCTCTGTGAGTTTGATACCAGGCTAATCTACAGAGTGAGTTCCAGGACAGCCAGAGATACACAAGAAAGAGAGAGAGAAAGAGACCCTGTCACCAAAGGGGGAAGAAAAAAAGCATGCAATTATGTTTCTGTTTTACTCTTACTCTTTTGTCACAGAGTTCCTAGCTGAGAGCTCACAAAAGAAAAAACAAAATTATCTTATAGGCACCATAAAAAGATACCCACCCCCCGTATCTATACACGGAAGTGGCTCTGTTGATCGAGTACTTGTCTACCACTCAGGCTGCTAAGGCTTGAGCCCACCAATCAGAAACATCCCATCTTGACCAGGCGGTGATGGCACACACCTTTAGTCCCAGCACTTGGGAGGCAGAGGAAGGTGGATCTCTGAGTTAGATCACAGCCTGGTCTACAGAGGAGCTCCAGGACAGCCAGGCAACATAGAGAAACCCTGTCTCAATAAATAAATAAATAAATAAGAAGGAAGGAAATACTGCATCTGAAAAAGGTTTTAAGTGTTTGACTATTCCTTCGGTAGACCAGCACGACCCCAGCTAGGCATGGATAACTGGAGCAGGGCTGTGCAGGGTGCCCATCACTAAGGCTTCTCTTTGGCTAACTGGCGACCAGGATCTTCCCTATGACCTTATTTCCTTATTTTAGTCCCTTACTATGTCCCACATTTAACCAGCAGACACTAGATAGAGCTAAATGGGGTTCCCTGGTGCAAATTTACTTCAAGCAATTAAGAACCAAATTATATAACTTTAGATTCCCATAGACGCAAATAAGTAAAAAGGACACGTACATTTTGTGATTATGTAACACATTCCACGCTAAAGACTTTGTTTTGATGTGAAGCAGGTCCCACACTCCCCTTCTGCTGGCAGTCTTCAGTCGTTTAAAGTGTTAGGAGAAAGTTAAGAAGCCACCAAGACATGCACATTCTTGTCCTGGGCTAATCTCCATTTTCACTCCTTCCTTCTGAAATGTACGATCTTCTATGATCACATGACTGAAAAAAGTCGATGTTCTTCAGTCACTAATTAATACTTGAACTTAAATAGTTCAATCCCATCTTATTATGTCCTATGTATATGACGTCATCCACACCTGCACTATGAAAGCTCTGTGTGTATGTGTCTTTGGAAAACGAGGCATATATATGAATGCAGCTACAATTAACTGGCCAGTAAGACTGGCCTATTTGGGCTTTTTGTTCTTTTGGATATTTTTGAGACAGGGTCTTATTCCATTGCCTTGAACTCTCAATCCTCCTGCTTCAGCCGCCAAAGTGAAGTCTAACCTGTATTTATAAAAGATGGCTCTCCATCCATTGCAATAGCTGCCCAGACTCCTTGAATTCAGGTAGAGCCATGTGGCTGGCTCTGGTCAACTTTATATGAGCAGGGGGATGCTCCCCGGGCTGGTGGAGGGAATCAGTACGGTAAGCCTCTATGCTCCTTCTGTCTTGAGTGACTGGAGACCACAAGTTCACAATGGTGGCCTCACAAAGGAGGAGGGACCCTGACCCCTGACTGGCATGAAGGAGAATTGCCCAGGAGAGCTGCCCAGCCTAAAATAACCAACTTGGTTTTGTGCAAACTACCAACTTTACTAGATAAATACTCTCCTTGGACTAAGCCACTACCTGTTAGAACTCTTTGTTTCCATGCACAGCACACCTCAACAGAATATACGTTGAAGTACAATGTATTAAAAGGTTTCTAAGTAAAAGCAAATAGAAAGATTCTTATGTGTAAGAAAAGCCTGCGAGTTACAATTTTACCATCTTAGATAAATTTTAAAAAAAATCTCAGCGACAGGAACAGCTGTGTTAGGTAAATTCAAACTGGTGTCTCACCTTCTAATGATATGCAAATGCTCCCTCACCACCGGGTACTAAACAAAGCAGAATACACCATACAAATACATTTGGAAAAAGAATAAACCAAAAGCCAGCCTTAAAGTTTACCTCCTTGGGGCAAACCTTACTTCCTTTCAGAGGCCAGCTCTACAGCTTGCCCCGCCCGCATACTGTGCAGTCCCCAGTACAGGGTTCCTCGACTTTCCTCTTTATACTAGAGCCCCCTAGAAAATAACACAGACACTTGCCTTCCGAAAAGAATGCAACTATGTATCTCTTCCCTCTGTGGAGGCATGAGGATGTGATGGGACGGACAGGTGAGGCCATCCCAGGGTCTCTAAGCACCCTAAACTGTCCCTGAACTCAGTACTGATACAGTCTGGTACTGGGGCATCATAAACAGAAATGTCTACCTTAAATTTTATTTTAAAATACTATTGGGGGAGAACGATAAGATTATATTACAATCTCAAAAAAATAATAAATAATTTAAAAAATACTATTAAGTTCGTAGAGTACACAACTTCCTGTCATGTTCTCTCCCCCCACCCCCACCCCACCCCTGGCTGTTAGCCAAAATTGATTTTTCTGTCCCTATAAATTTGATTACACTAGGTGAGGTGTCTCATAAGTAAAACCACAGAGTCTGCACCCGTCACTCCCCATGATGTTGGTTGGAGTAGCATTTTGTACTATTGGCTGGGTAGCCTGCAGCTGTAAATCACAGGAGTGACCTAGTGCATTTAACAATCTGAGTGGCAACATAGTGTCCAGGACATGCTCCCTAAGTGCCGAACCCAGCTTGGACACCGACCCCCTGCCCACAACAGCATGCCTTGGAAAAGGTGGATTCCCAGGGCTGGCTGGGATAAAGTGCTATGGAAAGATTCACGTGGAACAGGAAATGAGGTGGTGGTGTCCCGACAAGACATGGGGCAGGCACTGGCATCCTGCTGGTGACCCGCTACTTAAAAATAAAACAACAGAAGACAGACAGGCTGCTGTCCGTCCGTCTTCCAGGCACCCAGGAAACTAAGGAGGGAGGACTGTCATGGACTTGAGGCCAGAGCAGCCATATATCAATGCCTGCCTCTAAACAAACAAATCTAGGGCTGGAGAGATGGCTCGGCAGCTAAGAGCAATCGCTGCTCTTCCGAAGGACTTAGGTTCAATTCCCAACACTCATTCCAAGGCCCCTCTTCTGATCGCCAAGAGCGCTGCACACATGTGGTGGACAGACTTACACGCAGGCAAAACACCCATATTCATAAAATAAAAATCTCAAAAATATTTTTAATTAAATAAATAAATACAATTTTACACGCATCACTTTTTTCAAGTGGCATCTACATACCTTGTTGCTTTCACGCTACCTACTCCTAACTATTGCCACCTAAGGATGCCATTAAGAACGTCCTTACACACTAAGAACTGCAAGGCCCCTGCAGGAATCTTTCCTTCAACTGAGATTTCAGAGCTAAGACAGCCACTTAAAGCACTCTGAGGCAGAGGCAGGAGGATCTCTGTAGGTTGGAAACCAGCATGTTCTACATACTGAGTTCCAGGACAGCCAGGGATGTGCAGAGCCCCTGACTCAAAGAGGAGGAGGAAGGGGAAGAGGAGAAGGAGAAGACCACTGAAGAGATTTATGTGTGATCTTGAAACAATAACAACAACACTGCACAGACATACAAAGAAGGAAGAAGAAGAGTTTGGGCAAAAGCCATTTCCAAAGCTCACTCTCAGTCAGCTTAACCCTTCCCAGCCCCAACAATGCTCCCTGGATAGTTGTAATTTTTATAAAATTTACCCTGAGATACAAAGACGCAAATAACTGTGATACAAAGACACAAATAACTGTTTTCCAGATTCTCCGGGACTCAAGCAAGCTTTTTAAATTAGAGTCTCCAAGCGTGCTGGAAGAGACAGGGTCTCTGCACAGACTGAACACACCCTGAGTCCACTGCGGTCGGGAGCGCTCAGACAGCAAGCCTTCGTGCGTCTTTCCGCTTTACTCTTGCATCCTGCTTTTAACTTGAGAATGCGCTAAATTACTTCCGAAATGCTTGTTTGGACATTTCCCTTCCCTGGGGTTTTTCATTAAGCAAAGGGGGAATTAAAACAAAATCCAGAACAGTGATTTGATGCAGGGGTGGTTACTGCTCTGGCTCTGCAGCTGGGTACTTGTGCCTGCTAGTTACTCTTGTCTTACGTGTCTCTGAGCATCTGATTCCGAGAAGACACCAGAGGACAAGACAGAGAACGTTGGGAATGAGAAGTGTGCCCTGTTGCTAAGCTGGGTTATAGCATAAGTAATTGGCTTTTATATAGAAGACAGGCTTTGGAAACATGTAGGGACTGAAGGGGAGGCTAACGCTCACTGCCACCACAGACAAACAAGGAGTAACAGTTGTTTTGTTTTTAAGACAGAATTTGCTGTTTATCCAGGCTGGCCTCAACCTGATGCTGATGCCTCAGGCTCCAGAGGACTGGGGTTACAGGTACGCACCATCAAACCTAGCATTTTTCTTATTTATCTATTTTTATTGATGCACATTGGTTGTTTTGTTCAAATGTATGTCTATGTAAAGGTGCTGGATCCCCTGGAACCGGAGTTGCAGATAGTTGTGACGTTGAGAGCCACCGTGTGGGTGCTAGGAATTGAACTGTGGTCCTCTGGAAGAGCAGCCAGTGCTCTGAACTGCTGAGCCATCTCTCCAGCCCCCTAAACCTAGCATTTTTATTGTGATGGTTTTAGTTCTTTGTAAAAATCATCTTCGGTTATACTTTATAATACCGTACCACTAATTGCTTTCTGGTCCCTAATTTTCCTTCATTTTTTTCCCTCTGCCTGCCCCCTCCGCATACTGAAGGGCAGAAAACCCTTCCAACTGTAATATAAAATTTCCTAGTTTATTTTTAGATACCAATTTACTTATGCTGTGTGTGGATGAACCACAGTCCATGAGGAGGTCAGGGGCACAACTTGTTAGCGTTGGCTCCACCTTGTCCAACCTTCTGGGAATCAAATTCAAATTGTCGGGTGGCAAGAGTCTTTGCCAACTGAGCTGTCTCCTGGCCACTGTGTTGTCAGTATAAAGAGAAAAAACCAAAACACCTCGTTCATCATATGCTAAGCACACAGTAGGAATTATCCAGGAACTGACGGCAGCTACTCAGGAACAACTATTTTAAGGATGAGCAATCGTTACTTGATGTCAACACGAGACAACCCTGCACCTGAGTGTGACTGGTCATTGCCCAAGGTCTTTTCATTACATTTGATCTCTATCAGCTTAACATAATTGGCTACCATCAGCCAAGGGGCTCACAGGAAGGATGCCCGGCATGGGAAAAGTCGATGCCAACTTTGAGGGTTATGTATGATGCTTTCAGTTCACAGTTCTAAACATTAAGACTTAAAGGTGTGAGTTTTCCGGTCACACACTTAACTGGTCGCTTGCTCAGGGCTCAGTCTCATGCCACCCAAGTGGCAAGCAAACACACACACACACACACACACACCTTACAACCACATGAATCCTGTCGGTGCACTTCTGGGGACGCATTGCATTCTTGGCCAGCTTTCCAAAGCGCAACTCTTTTTGGGTCAACAATACTGTTTCCCTTCCCTCCAGCTCCCCAAATCTACAGGAAGCGTCACACTTCAATGCCCTAGGCAAGTGAGAGAAGCCTGAGCCTGAGAGGCGGCTCACAGGCCCTGAGGCCCCGCAGGTCCGGCTGCGCTCCGAATGACCGTGGAGACTGGCATTGCCTCGGGAGGCCGGAGGGTCTGCAGGGGATGCACCCACACACGCGCGACGCCAACCAAGAACGCCTGGAGCGGGAAGGCCAGCAAAGGAGGGCGACCCCTGCTAGCGGCGTCCCCTTCCGTCCCCCAGAGCGATCCCTGAGGATTACCAGCACCCGAAGGAGCAGGTGAGAGCCCAGTACCTTCTCTCCAGCGCCGGCCGGCCGCTCCTCACGGAGCTCGCGGGCCGCTGCACTCCCTGCCAGCAGCCGCTCGCCCCGTGCTCCGCCGCTCGAGGTCTGGATGCCTTAGGGGCCCGCCAGCCACGCCCATTTGTCACGCCCACAGGCCACGCCCCGCAGGTCACGCCCCATCCTGCTGTCCGCAGCGCTGCAGCGCCCCGCGGTGGCCACTGGCCACTACGCTGCCCACACCTCGGGCTGCAAGACAGCCGCTGACTGTTGTTTCTGCAGCTGCACCAGGCTCATCTGACGAGAGGACTGAGCAGCAGAGAACCCTCCTGCCCCCACCTGTGGCCATGTACAAACCGGTTGGAGCCGATAGAAGCTCAACACCGAGGAAGCTGCAGAGAGTGGAGAACCCTCTCTCCCACTGCCACCGGCAAGGGCATCAATGCCCACCCACGCGTTCCGAGTGCACCTTACATGCTGTTGTCTTGACTATTTTTCTCTCGCTCTTTCACAGCTACTTTTTCAGTACCTAGAAGAGCTCCCTGGGCAGCAAAAACTAGGAGTAACCACTCCATAAATGTCACCAACTTCTGGCCTGTGTGAGACTCTGCCTCGAAAAGGAGAGAAACGGGGCGGGGGTGGGGGTGAGGGATGCTACTAAGAGATTTACAGAAGTGGGGAACGCAGCCTAATGTAGGCCAAAGGTTACTTCGAAGTGTGTGTTTATTCAAATTCATAGCACCCCCAATGACCAGGCACAGATAATCAATGCCAGTCCCTGTCTCATTATGTGAATGTCGGTCTGCTCAGGACAAATCTTTATGGGGCAGGCTGGGAGATCAGTGGGTAAGTGCTTGCTGCTAAAACGTGAGAACCTGAATTCAAATCCGCGGCCCCAATTTAATCCCCAATCTTGAAGGACTGGATTTCATTGACCCCTTTGCTCACAAAAGCAGAGGTGGACGGATCAACAGGCAAGGCTGAGAAAGTGAAACTTCAGTCTTACCCGAGGCTGGGGCTAAGTTTACGGTGAAGTTCATTATTTTCCGTATCCTCTCGGGAATATGGCTGGTTTCCAAGGAAAGACAAACACGAAGGCACCTCCTGCTCTTAGAGTATTTGTTTCCCTCTGGTCTCCTTATCCACTAGGAGAAACTCCAAAATCCCCGCCCACCCTAGGAGAGGGTAAATACATGATCCCTCAAAACTATTTGGGAATACCCCCATCTTCGCGGCCCTAGCCGCTGTTTTATTTAGCAGAATGTGAAAACTCCCCTCTGGGTGAATTAATTGATGTCATTCCCTACCCGAAACTGTTGGGATAGACAAATTTCCTTTCCCTGCCCACTGATAGCTCCAGGTTGCTCTGCAAGCAGGTCTCAACTACGATCTAGAATTCCCAAGGCAAAGCAGGTACACCTGACATTTCTAAATGATTTTTCTCTCTCAGCCACACTGAGAAATTGTCTTCCCTCCCTAGGGATTAATACGCAGTTAACAGCTGCTGAAGGTTGGCATTTTCTTCAAGTGGTGTGGCCCCTGGTGAAGGGACCATGCTCCTGTAAACAATCCTAATGAAATTCACTGGTTGGGGTCATTAAAAAAAAAAAGAATGGAAGTAGAAGCGGGGGATGGATGAAGAAAGAAATAGGTCATTGAAAGCAAATCCAGAAGAGAACGAGAGAATAACGGGAGTGACTCTGACTGACGCGCGTAGGAAGGGGCTATGAAACCGACTGTTGAATATAATTAACATATGCTAATAGAGACTAAAGCGCTAAGGTTTTCCTAACTAGTTCCCTGAATAAACTCCCTAAGACACAGCGGGCTCACTTCCCTGAGAGGCATTTAAAGCCTCAGTCACAGTGAGATGGGGTTTAAACTATATTCATGGGCCGCTGGAGCAGTCACGCTGAAAAGAACAAAAAGCCATCCCGCCAGGCATGTGAGAGCTCGGGGAGCTGACTAGTCTGTGTTTGTTCCCCGACTTTGATTAATGGGAATTCCAGGCACTGACTGAGCTGGCTTGGAGATCTGATCTCCAAGGAGCCACAGTTTAGAGAATGAAAAGAAACTCCTAAATCTTCCTCAGACTTCCTGGGTTTGAGGAAGGCCCCCAGTCAACAGCTCCGTTCTAGCTCTGTGGTTGACCCAGGCATAGCCTTAGTTCATGACACGGATAAGCCAAAGCTTGTTGTTCTGCTATTCACGGACTAAAAATCCTTGGAGTTTATAGTTTGGGGTGGCTATTAATAAAACTACTATAAACATTTATAAATATATTTTTAATTACATTTATTTACGTATATGTTTGTGTGTGTTTGTCGGGGGAAACAGGAGAGGGTGTAGAACACTGCTTTAAAAAAGCATTGGAGGAACAAGGCTTGTTAAACACGTGGCTTATTTTCTTCAGAGACCGATATGATTAATGCCTGGTCACCCAGAAGTCTGGAGTGGATGTTGTCTGACCCGGTGATCTTTTTGCTATTCTATGGAGTCAGCCTTCCTGCATGTCCCAAATCCATTGTTTAGTCCTGATCTTGAGCCCTGTCTCTCAGTGAATAGAATCCATCTTATGAAAGAGGTCCCACGTTCTTTGCAGTTTCCACTAATAGAATCTATCCTTATGCTAATTACAAATCATTCCTCCTTCGGAATGTTTACCAGCCAGCAGAACTCAGGTTCTTTTCACAACAGTTAGTGGGTGGCTCTCAACTGGATGTGACTCTCGTTCTAGGAGAGCCAGTGTCTTCCGCAGGCACTGGACATACACATGGGGCACAAAGACGTATGTAGGTAAAACACTCATGTACATAAAATAAAAATAAGCAAATATTCCAAAAGAGGAAGAAAGGAAAAGCTCAGACATTTTCTGCCGTCATTTGTTTTTGCATTCCCTGTCAGGTTTGGAGCAGAATCCCACAGTGATGAATCAGTAGCAAAGCCCGAGGGACAAGATTCCACACAGGCAACCATACAAGTTCACCTGGCAGCAGCTGAAAGCAATAAAGAATGTCATCCAAGGAGAGGCGCTTGAGTTAAAGGAATTTGGATAAGGTATGTCCAAGTGGAAACTTCACAGCTTATAGAAATTCCTACAATCTCTGTCCAAAGTCTACGAACATCCTGAGAACATTATGTTACAAGGGAGACGGAGACAGGAAGGTCCCTGGTCTCAAGGTAGAGGCTGGCCTGGGGAACATAAAGAGTCCAATATCTAAACAAACAAACAACAAAAAAACCAGCAGGAACAACGACAACAAACTGGTGATGTCATGAACAAACATGTTAGTTGAGAGGGAAGAGAGTCTGAACCCTGAATAACAACAGTGATGATTTAATATCTTTTTAAAATTTTGAAAATTTATTTGAGAGTGTTTGTATGTATCTGCTCCTATATGGAAGTTGCTTTCAAAGATCAGAAGCATCAGATTCCCTGGAGCTGGAGCTACAGATGGTTGTGAGACATCCAATGCATGTGCTGGGAATTGAACTCTGGTCCTCTGGAAGAGTGGCACATGCCTGCCTGCATTAGTTATTGTTGTGACAAGATATCATGACCAAAGGCAACTGTAGACAGAGTTTATTTTTGCTCATAGTGCCAGAGGGCTAGAGTTCAGAACACTGGAGTGGTGTGGCCACAGCCAGGCATGGCAGTAGGAGGAGGAAGTTGAGAGATCACATCTTAGTTGCACACAGAAAATGAGAGAGGGGCAGGGGACAGGAGAGAAACAAGGCTATATCCCCTAGGCGATGTTCAAGACTGTACCAGGCCGGGCATCTCTCATTCAAACCATAAAAGCACTTTTATCTGCTGAGCCACCCCTCAGGCTCCAGGAACAATCTCATCAATGCCATTGTGGAATTAATAGTGTAACAAGGTGCTTTTGTGGTATGTCAATAGGAACTGCAGCATGGTTTGAAATTTGTGCTGTTTCTTTTATTAATAAACAAAAATATAGCTTCTTGTTGGATGGAAACACCAACGATGGTTTACACCTCTAACCATAGCACTTTGGACTGGAGGCAGGAGGATCACTGGTTTGAGGCCAGCTTGGGCCACATGGCAAGATCTCATCTGGAGAAGAAGGAAGAAGAAAACAACAAAGAAGTTGGTGGGTAGACCTTTTCCGGGCTGGAGTCAGCAGTGCGGTAAATCACCAGAGAACATCTCTCTCTAGCCTGCACTCCTGTCATGGGTTCCAGTCTTATGCCTGTTTCCTCATGGTTGTAAGATGGCTTGCTCACCTCCAATGCCCATGTTTCTACGCACCCTTGTTCAGAGCTGAAAAGCGAGACTGGGAAGGTGGTTCAGCTGGAAAAACGCTTGCCACACAAGCTTGAGGACCGAGCTCAGATCCTCAGAACCCTCGTAGAAAGCTGCGAGGCAGCACACACGTGAAAGCCAAGTGACGGGGAACAGAGACAGGTAGGTTTCTAGGGCTCTACACATGCAATGTCATGTGCATGTGCACAAACAGTTGAACATATAACATATACCACATACACATACACAAATGCATGATTTAAAAATAAAAGAGACACTGGAGCTACAGCTTAGTTTGTAGAGTTCTTGCCTAACATGCATGAAGCTCTGGGTTGATCCTAGAATAAACCATTGTAGTGGCACATGCTTGTGATCCTAACTCTTTAAAGGCAGAAGCAGGATGATTATCTTCAGCTACATAGCGAGTATGAGGCCAGCCTGGGATGCATGGTATCTTATCTTAAAAAAAAAATTAAAATTTAAAAATTAAAAAGATAGGGCTGGTGGGGGCTGGAGAGATGGCTCAGAGGTTAAGAGCATTGTCTACTCTTCCAAAGGTCCTGAGTTCAATTCCCAGCAACCACATGGTGGCTCACGACCGTCTGTAATGGGGTCTGGTGCCCGCTTCTGGCCTGCAGGCATACACACAGACAGAAAAATTGTATAAATAATAAATAAATAAATATTTTTTAAAAAAAAGACAGGGCTAGGGCTGGAGAGATGGCTCAGAGGTTAAGAGCATTGCCTGCTCTTCCAAAGGTCCTGAGTTCAATTCCCAGCAACCACATGGTGGCTCACGACCATCTGTAATGAGGTCTGGTGCCCTTTTCTGGCTTACAGGCATACACACAGACAGAATATTGTATACATAATAAATAAATAAATATATAAAAAAAAGATAGGGCTGAAGAGATGGTTCAGTGGTTAAAGATTGGTTGTTCTTCCAGAGGACCGTAGTTCAATTCCCAACATCCACATGGCAGCTCACAACCGTCTATGACTTAAGTTCCAGTGGATCTGACTCCCCTCACACAAATATACAAACACCAACGCACATGAAATAAAAATAAACTATTTTAAAAAAATAAAAGACAAAGACAACATGATAGATATCTTTTTTTTTAAATATTTATTTATTTATTTATTTATTTATTTATTATGTATACAATATTCTGTCTGTGTGTATGCCCACAGGGCAGAAGAGGGCACCAGACCCCATTACAGATGCTTGTGAGCCACCATGTGGTTGCTGGGAATTGAACTCAGGACCTTTGGAAGAGCAGGCAATGCTCTTAACCTCTGAGCCATCTCTCCAGCCCGATAGATATCTTTTTAATAAAATTGGTTACTTCCAGGTGTGGTGGCACACACCTTTAATCTTAGCACTCAGGAGGCAGAGGCAGACAGATCTCTGTGAGTCTGAAGCCTGTCTGATCTACAGAGTGAGTTCCAGGACAGTCAGGGCTACACCGGAAAGCTCTGTCTTGAAAAACAAAATAAAACAAAACAAATGGTCACTATAGCTAGATTAAGAGAGTTGCCTTGTAATAACATGCATTAGCTAGAGTGTAGAAAGCAAGAATCTTGACTTACCTTCTCCCCAGTCCTGTTCATGGCTATGATTATTATTATCTTATTATTTATTTATTATGTATATAAGGGCACCAGACCTCATTACAGATGGTTGTAAGCCACCGTGTGGTTGCTGGGAATTGAACTCAGGATCTTTGGAAGAGTAGGCAATATTCTTAACCACTGAACCATTTCTTTAGCCCCTCTTTGTTTTATTTTGTTTCTGAGGCAGGATCTCGTGTAGCCGAGACAAGATGGGCTTGAGCTTCCGGTTGTCCACCCCTTACTCCCACTGCTGGCTCTATAGGTATCAACACATCCAGTTTTTGTAGTTTTCTTTCAAATAGCACTTATGTTCGTTTCTCTTTTTTAAAATCTACTTTTCTTGCTGTAGATTTACTGTGTTTGTGGGCAGGTGTGCGTGTGTGTGCTATACCACAAATATATGGAGGTCAGAGGAAAACTTAGGAAAGTTGATTCTCTCCTCCAACTATGTGGCTTCTGGGACTGGAACTCATCGTTGGGCTTAGTGGCAAGTGCTGGCCCCAGCTCTCAATCATGTTCTTTGACACATAAGGTCTGATTATTAAAAAAAAAAAAAGTAAGGAAAAAAATTAAAAAATAAAAAGATAAAAAAAATCTGGCCTTTAAAATTTAGAATGTTGGGCTGGAGAGATGGCTCAGCGGTTAAGAGCATTGCCTGCTCTTCCAAAGGTCCTGAGTTCAATCCCCAACAACCACATGGTGGCTCACAACCATCTGTAAAGAGGTCTGGCGCCCTCTTCTGGCCTTCAGGAATACAGACAGAATATTGTATACATAATAAATAAATAAATATTTTAAAATAAAATAAAATTTAGAATGTTAGCCAGGCAGTGGCGGTGTATATCTCTATCTCTAATTCCAGCACTTGGAAGACAGAGGTGTGGGGTCCACAGATGTGAGCCTGCTCTATTTTGACTAAAGGTCAGAGAGTTTGAACTTATTTTTACTCTTTCAAAGGTGCTGACAGCAGGTATGGCTACAAACAAGAGATCCTGACCTAGGATGTGATTAATTAGTATTTTTTTTTTGGTTTTTCGAGACAGGGTTTCTCTGTAGCTTTGGTTCCTGTCCTGGAACTAGCTCTTGTAGACCAGGCTGGCCTCGAACTTCCAGAGATCCACCTGCCTCTGCCTCCCGAGTGCTGGGATTAAAGGCATGCACCACCACCACCTGGCAATTAATTGGTATTTTGACTATAGAGGTGGATCCTTTTACCTGGACCAAAGGTTGGAGAATTCAAATCTTTTCGTTATATCATATTAATGAAGGTTGTTGCCTCCCCCCTCCCCTTTAGGGGTTCGGTATTCACTGAATGGCCCTCCTGGTGCTGTTCTGTATTTCTGTCTTTTATTTCTCTTTTATCTGTTTCTTTTGCTTAATAATTCTAACTCTCACACTCCTACCCTGGAACATGGGAATTTTATTAAGAGTGGACCCTGACACGGAGGCAGGTGGGTCTTTGTGAGCTGAGGTCAGCCTGGTCTACAGAGTGAGTTCCAGTACAGCCAGGGCTGTTACCTGAAATTACCTGGTGTGAGTGAGAAGAGACACGGAATACCAACAAACCCGCTTAGGAGTTTATCAGAGGGGAGTGAGTACAGGCCTCTACCTGAGTGCTGGGGTTAAAGGTGTGTGCCACCACCGCCCAGCAATAATCAACATTTTTATATATAACAGGAAGTGTCCTATCGTTGGTTGGTTAGTGTGATGGTTTGAATGAGAATGGCCCCCATGACGTTCATATGTTTGAATGGTTGGTTGCCAGTCAGTGGAACTGCTTGGGAAGGATTTGGAGGTGTGACCTTGTTGGAGAAGGTGTGTCACTGGGAGTGGACTTTGAGGTTTTAAAAGCTCACTCCAGGCCCAGAGCCTCTTTCTTTGCTGACTGCCTGTGGATCCACATGTAAACCTCTCAGCTATGGTTCCAACTCCATACCTGTCCATGTCCTCCATACCTGATGATCATGTACTAACCCTTTCAAAGTGTAAGCAAGCCCCTAATTAAATGGTTTTTTTTGTAAGACTTGCCTTGGTTGCTGTGTGGATTGAATCGAGCACATAGGAGGTTGGAGTGGCCAAGTTGGCGCCAAAATCTTGGCAGCTGTGCCAAAGGCATAACAACTGTGCTAAAAGTATAACAACTGTGCCAAATATATATATATATATATATATATATATATATAACAGCTAGAAAAGGGTTCGAAATTAAAAAACAATGACATCATAAAACTCATAAAAATATTCCCAGCCAAGATGGCACTGAAGGAGAGCGAGGTGGGAGGAGACCTGACTTGTTTACAAAAAGATGATAATTGAAGTCAAAGGTGGGGTAAGATGACATAAAGTGCCTGATGCCTCCATGATCTCCATTGGGGGCTATAGGAGCTGTGGCTCATGTGGACGTGACTGCTGATGTGATTGGCTAATTCCCCTTCTGCTTCTTTTGGGATTTGTGGGGTTTTTGCTTTATAAATTGCATGCTGTAAGGAAATAAACGAGTTCCTGCTGCATCTGATATTCTCCAGGACCTGGGGGCTGGGTGGCAAGCAGCGCACTTCCCCTCCTCAGCCCAAGCCAGTCACAGGCGGCTGGCACAGTTCTTCAGTGGGATCTACAGAGGGACCCCGCAACAGTGTCTTCTCACAGCAACAGAACAGCAACTAAGGAAGTTTGCAGTTTTTTTCCCTTCCTATTAGCAAATCCTGTAGATTAAATGACCTGAGAAAACTAACTAATTTTTGAGAACTTATCTGGGTTCTGTTCCTTCAGTAAGTAAGCAGGAGCCGGTTCTCATCTTTCCTCCTTTATTAGTAGAGGGGCTGCGGCACGGCCTTAGCTGTCAGTGTCCCTTAAATAGGGACTCATCTCACACAGGGCCTTCTTGAGCTTCAGAATTATTCTACCACTCATTCCCTGTGTTCCTGAGATGAGCTGTTTGACCTCAGTTCTCTTGCCTATAAAGTGGGGGAAATAATATTACTTGCGGGATACTTCGAAGTTTACATCATTGTGGAACAGTGTCTTTATTCATGCAAAATTTGGACGGGAAACGGTGCTCGTTTTTCCTAACATCACAAAAATATCTCTTAGAAAGCTAGGAGACTTTTCTAGAATGACGGTTTTAGAATAAAAATTTTCTAGAATTTTTATTAAAATAAAAATTTAATAGTCAATTTTATCCCTGAAAATCTATGGGAAGTCCTGGAAGACAGAGCCTACAAGAAGTTATTTTTTATTTCTTTCCCTAAAATAATGGAGAATGGAGCCAGGGTCTTGTGGTTGCTAGGTAAGTGCCCTACCACCTGCCTAGGTCCCTGGTTGGCTCTTTTGTTTGTTTGAGACAACATATGGTATGTAGCCACAGTTGGCCTGGAACTCCAAATCTTCCTGCCTTCATTTGTAGAGTGTGGAGCATTACAGCCATGTACCCCCACAGCCGGTACATTACCTTTCCTTGCTTGTCAGCTCATTCCTAGTGGCTTCTTGAAGCTCAAGTTGACCTCGTTGGCATTTCCCAAGTCTTACGGTGTGTAGAAAACTTGGTGTTTATTACTTTCTTGAAGTTTCTGTAAAAAAAAATATATTTTCTAGGACTCTGCAGAAAGCTCACCAGATATTCTCTTCCTCCTCATTCTGCACCCTCCCTCCCTGCCTCTCCCCCAACTCCCCCTCCACTGACTGAGCATCTATCAACCTGCCATGGTTTCTTACAAGAGAAAGCCACGAGGAGCCAAGAGAAGCAGGCTGACATTCTTGAGCACGCTCTCCCGGGAGACGGCCACAGACAGGCCGATCACCACAGCAGCCAGTTCACTGGGCAGAGCTGCAGCAAAGTTTCTTAAAAGCTTTCAGGGTTCTTCTAAGGCGTCTCAATTCACATTTTAACCTGAAAGAATCTACTTACAGGATTTCTTTGAAAATCAGTGTTGTTTCTAGAACTTTTATCCCCGTGTTTTTTTATCTTACTTTTTACACTTTGTGTTTTTATCCTGATTGAAACCTGACAACACGGAGGTGACCAGCAGTTAGAGAAAAGAGGCCAAGATTTTTCGGAGCCTGGGTGACCGCTGATGATGCTGAACTAGAGGGCTTCAAGCCTTTATTCAACTGTTGCATGTCCCTTGACTTTGTGTGACTGAGTTAGGGCAGAATGAGAATAATATGGAGAGATGGGGAGGGACCTTTGCCCCAGAGTCTGGCTGGAGCCTCTCACCTTCTGAGAAGCAAGAATTCCAACACAATTAATGTTTTCTGTGAAGGTCGCTGTCAAAGAAATACTATTCCTTTGTATGAAAATAGCAAAGACTCAGGTAAAGGCATGGATGTGTACGATGGTGGGGAGGGAGGGTCTCATCCCTTTCACCAGATAAGACTGTTGACTCTCCAGTAAATACATTCTACTTTCTTGAGTCTCCGTGATCTTATCAATTATAATCTTGTTAAGTGCCCAGTGATCTCATTTAGGTTCCTCAGCAACCAATTCTAAATAATAGCGGTACATCTCACTAAAATCTATGTTATGAATACTCAACTATGCTTTCAAGTACGTCCTTCTGACCACCTCTCTCTCTCTCTCTCTCTCTCTCTCTCTCTCTCTCTCTCTCTCTCTCTGTTTTTTGTTTGTTTGTTTGAGATAAGGTCTCACTGAGTACCTCTGGCTGTCCTCGAACTCATTAGGGTAGACCAGGCTGGCCTTGAACTCACAAAGATCCACCTGCCTCTGCCTCACAAGAACAGGGACTAAAGGCCTGTACCACCACGTCCAGCCTCTCATTTTCTCTTAATCTTTTTTGTTTGTTTGTTTTTGTTTTTTGAGACAGGATTTCTCTGAGTAAGAGTGTCCTGGAACTAGCTCTTGTACACCGGGCTGGCCTCAAACTCATAGAGATCCACCTACCTCTGCCTCCCGAGTGCTGGGATTAAAGGCGTGAGCCACCACCGCCAGGCTCATTTTCTCTTAATCTTTATGCTTAAAGTTAATATTCAGACTGGGCTTGGGGGTTACATGACTTTAATTTCAGTACTCAGGAGGCTGAGGTACCCCAGCCTGGTCTATATAGGGTTCCTTGCCAGCCAGCACTGTACAGTGACACTGTTTCAAAACAACAAACAAACAACTGTTGGGGGGTAGCCAGCAAAGAAGACTGTTCAGATGGGGGTTTAAGCCGACAGAAAATCTTTATTAGTTGGTCATCGACTATAGTGAATTTTCGGGATCCCAGTGCAGCACCGAGCCTTTCTCAGGGTGAGCTTTTAAGCACAAAATCATGTCCTAGGCTGACACACTTCAGTTAACAAGAGCAATTAGCCAGAAGCAGAATTACAGAAACCAAAAAGCAAGGTTTGAGAAAAAGGGATAAAAAAGGAAGGATGTGACTTTTCCTAGGTGTGGTGGGGGAGAAAGTTTATTACAGATAAGAGGGAGAGCAGTGGACAATCCAGAGTAAACATGACCCTGGAGTGGAGACTTTTAGGGTAGGAATCAGGGTATGAAGGCAGCCATACTCTGTAACAGCCAGGGACTGAGGGATGCTGGGAAAACCTGGCAGCCAGGGTCCACTTTGATATGTTAATAGGCACCTTAGTTAGCCATCTGTCTGGTTTTGAGTCCTAACAGGTCCATTTGGAGAGACTTCCCCAGAACTATAGACTTTGACGGATTAGACCTTTGTTTTTGTTTTGGCAGGTGGTACTATTTACATGCTGACTTCTATAGCTTGAATGGTATTTCTGTCATGGAGTCAGTTGTGCTAAGGCCTAGGGGCCTACTAAGATCTGGGGCCCTGTTACCAAAACAAAATCTCTACATAAAGGCTGGTTGTGGCACACATCTTTAGTCCTGGTGGATCTCTGTGAGTTCGAGGCCAGCCTAGTCTAGCCTGGTCTAGATAGCAAGTTAGGACTGTATAGGTGAGACTCTGGTCCTGGCACCCCCCAAATATCATGAAATATAACGTGTCAGGGTCCACCCTCGACAGGTTTGTACTTTCCCAGCATAGGGCGTGTGGGTTAGAGATGTTAGGCAGAAAAAGCAGAGACACAAAAGAAGTAGACAGAGACATAGGATAGAGTCGGGAGGGCAACCCAGTGAATACTGAATCGTCGTCATCATCATCATCATCATCATCACCCATGGGCAGCCCATACAATCTGGCCCATGTTTATTTCTTATAGGCTTTATATACCTCAATCCAAAGAGGAGGGGGAAGACAAAAGACTTCTTTACCAAAATGCAAGGAACAAAGTAATACCCAAAGCATCAAGTAACCACCCCTAGGTCAAAACCTCCTGTTAGTAGCCACACCCTGGGTCAAACGTCCTGTCCATAACCTTGAAGAAGCAAGAACAGGCTAAACTCTGATCTTTGGTCAAGGGGGAACAAATCCACATCCATGGGCTCCCACAATAACCAACTCTCCTTCACATTGGCTAGTTCTGTGTAGTGCGCCACGGCACCGCCATGTTCTCAGGGTCTGGCTCTAAGCCCGTTGCTGTCATTTGCTATTGTCTCTAGTTGGTAAACAACTTCTGTGCACACTCGCCGCTGGTCCAAGAGTGGTTTGATTCCCACCTATCAATTGCTTACACGACTTGCTCACATGATTGCCTCAGTGTGGTCTGAGCCAATGGAGCAATGACACGTCATAGGCGGACCAGGCGCTGTATACCCCCCCCCCCCCCCCCCCCCCGTGGTCAGGCTGGGGTCTTTTCGCCTCTATCTAAACTTCAGTCTTCTGTGCTCCAATAAAGCGCGTTCCAAGAAGAATCCTGTTGTGGCGTCTTCTCTGCTGGCGGAGTGGCGTGCCGCAGTTTTGAAATTCTTTTCTGCTTTCAAACTATGATCCTGGTTTGGCCTGAGCTGAGGACAAGACTAGAGGAGGACGTTGAGTCTTGCCTCTGTCTCCCTAACAGATGACAGGGTCATTGGTCCATTTTATTCTCAAGAATGATCCAATTTTCAGACACCTTGGAGTGTGTTCTGATATGTTGCTAGTGTTCCCCATAAAAGCTCTCTTCTTGGTACTGGAGAGATGATAAGGCAGTGAGGAATGGCTGCTCTTTCAGAGGATCTGAGTTCAGTTCCCAGCGCCTAAAAGGTGGTGGCTTACACCCATCTGTAACTCCAGTTCCAGATGATCTGTCACCCTCTTCTGATCTGTGTGGGAACTGCATACAGATGGTGTAGACACACACATAGGTAAAAAACCCACACATAACCACAAAAACAAGTAAGAGTTCTCTCCCTAAGGCAGTCAGAGAATCATCACACACTTCCATCTTTTCTGTGGGGAGGGGCTGTTGAGAGTTGTCCTCCCTAGAGACCCTGGGTTCACTGGATGACCATACTCAGTAATCAGGTCTGAGTGACTGGTTGGTCTGAATCTGAATGGTGTCTCAGGACCTCCCTGATGCTTGAAACAGGCTAGTCCTGAGCCCCCACCCCAACTGGTAAGCTAGCTTTGGGGAAATATCCTCTACCCTCCCCAGGTTGCTTCTGTTATGCCCAAATCCACCAGGTCCCCACAAAAACCAACAAAAGAGACCTAGCCGCACATGTAAAAGCAAAGAGCCTTTATTTTAATCAAGTTTGCAAACTCGGTCTCTGTGCATATCCAAAGTATTGGAATAACTGGAGAGCCCCGAGCTCAATTAAAATTGGGTTTTTATAGTAGTAAAGGTGGGAGTGAGGGGTCTCTGAGGTCTGATTGGCTGACATTTGTCTAGGGGTGAGGTATGCTGGCAGGTGATCCTATCTACAGCAGTTGGAATGTCAGGCATTTCCTTTGAATGGTCTGCTCTTGGGTGGGGGTCCGATAATCTCAGCTTGTTTTTCTGCTACCAGGTATTGCTTCAGGGTAAACTACTGAGAATCTGGCCTCTTATTTAAATTTATCGATGGCCAGAGTCCCAGGTGATAACGGTTGGAAGTAAAGAACATCCTTTGGGTGACCTGCCCAGACTTAGTGTGGGTGGCCCCCACACTTCCTTTTCTGAAAAGAGATTGAGGGATTTCAAGCTGGCCGCAGTCTCACCGAGTTCCTGCTGCCCACCACGATGTCTGACAAGGTGCTGAAGATTGAACCCAGGGCCCCATGCTAGACAAGCGCCCTACTAACTGAGCCACACAGCCCATTCTCTTCTCTACAGAAAGGAAAATCGCCCATGAGAAAGGAGTTCTGTTTCTCATTTAATATTTCTACTAACTCTGTGGCAGTGGCGTTCTGGTGAGGTTCAGAGAAGCCGCTTCCTGTGGGGAGAGGGAAGGAGCCTGGGCTCTGCTCTCCCCCATTCACCCTTTGACCTCTGCAAGGTTTCAGTCTTCCTTTGCTCACGGGAGGTTTCTGGCTGTGTTGGACCAATGGCAGGCATTTCCGGAGAGTGCTCTAAGATAGGGGAGGAGGAGAGAGGCCAGGGTACTCCTTCTCTTATCGGCTTGGTCAGGGTGGCTCCGACAGCAGCTGCCGCCTGATGGAATATAAGGCCTGTTTCCTGGCTGTTCTTCAGATCTCTGGCTCCCTTCGCTCCCTCCCGCTAAATTAGGAGGTGGTGTGAGTTTCCTACTGGATAATCCTTGTCTTGACTCCCTAAATTCTCTGCAAAATGTTTCTTCACTAAAGAGTCTTTCAGTTAACATCTTTGTGTTAAAGGAACGACCTTGACCATGCAGCCGCGTGGAATTCTACCGCCTCTAACTGGAGAAGTTAGGGCCTTTCCTGCTAAAAGCAGTCACCTACCTAGAAGAAACCCAAGACGTGAGTCACGGCTTAGTAACCCTATTCCTAGCCAGGCTTCTCCGAGGACCCCTAGTGAGCCCTGTCCCTGGCCACAAGTCCCCAGCCCGAGCTGCCTTTCGCCTCTTCCGCCTCACCACCTGCGGAGTTGCTGGCACCAGCGGGATCCAGATCACATTGCTGGCCCGCTGGGGTTTTTTTCTTATGTGATTAATTGCAGGAAGTTCATGCACATGACTTATTCTTTTCTTTTAGGAGGGGTAGGTCCATTGTGTCCTGCGGCGAGAAGCTTGCAAGGAGGAAAGCACCTCCTCAGCCCACACCGCTGCTGTTCCAATCTGAGAGCTGCCCCTCACCTCCCACAAAAGGCGTGGAACATTTATGTGGGGCTACACCACCAAGACACTAGCAGTTGGCCATAAAAAGCCCCGAGTGCGTTACACACCTGAGGCTTTCCCGAAGGTTGCAGAGGAATTACTTAGTATAGTATGTTTAGATATAAATCACGAGACATATGGTTTCTTCGGAAACGTAACTAGAGTAGATTTGGGAGTATTCTTGGTGGGAAGTCCTTCGAACTAAAAGGCACCTTAAGAGGAAACTGCTATGGAAACTACCCAGCAAAGTGCATTTCTCCAAGCCCCTGGAGTCTATGGCATAAGGCTGTGGAGTGGGGGCTTGGGTGCCGCAGTATTGGGGGGTAGCTTGGGAGCGTAGAAAAGCTCGAAGACCTTCGTGCAAGGCAGAGGTGCTGCAGAAGGCAGGCGGCAGGGTCGGGGTGGTCCTCGGCAAGGTGGTCTAGGGGCGACGCGTGCGGAGACCGCGTGCAGCATCGGCGGGGGCGGGGGCGCGTCTGGACACCCGCGCTTCGTAGGGGAGGGGGGGCAGAACGTGTGTGGCCCTGGCCGGCGCCCCGCCAAGCAAGCAAGCGGTGGCTGCGGCCGGCGAGCGCGCGCCCGGCGGTGCGTGTGTGTGACAAGCGTCAGGTGACTCGGGTCACGCAGTCGCTCCCTCGCGCTCCCGGGGAGAACTGCCGCGCTCCGGCTGGCTCCTCCGGCAGCGGCGGCGGCGGGAGGGGGAGGGAGGGCTGGGCGCCGCTGCAGCCCCCAGAGCGCCAGGCTCGCCCGAGGAGGCGCGGGCGGTTCGGCCCACGCGGGACCCTGGAGCCGAGCGTGGGCGTGATGAGCCAGGTGCTGGGCAAGCCTCAGCTGCAGGGTGAGGACGGCGGCGACGACGAGGAGGAGGATGAGCTGGTGGGACTGGCGGGCTACGAGGACGGGCCCGGGTCCTCGGACGCCGAGCTGGACAGCGGGCCGGAGGAGGGAGGTGAGCCGGCCTGCTTTGCGCGCTCGCAGTCCCGGGGCGCTGTGCGGAGCGATGCGGGGAGCGCGGGTCCTGGGCGCCGTGGTGGGGGGGAGGGGCGAGGCCGGGCTGCAGTCGGCGGCGGGAGGGCGGCGGGGAGCGGGGTCGGATGTCGAGCTAAAAGAGGCAGCTGGCGGCAGCGTGCCTGCTGGGTCGCCCACAGCTGCGCGTGTCATTCTTCCCCGCTATAGTCGCGAGAGGGTCCGCGGCGTGGGACCAGAGCTCTGGGGCGGGGCCCGCGCTGCAGGTGGTACCCTAGTCTCCGGGAGACCTCGGGGATCCCGGTCTTAAGATACTTTGGATGTACCTCGTGGCATCCCCCGGAGTGGGCGCGGGGCGAGCGATCTTTGGCCACTGAAGCCAACTGCTTCTTCCCGAAGGAGCTCGAGTTAGCCTTGCAGATGGGGGCCACCTGCGTTTCGTTCCTGGGACAGGGACACAAAGAAGTTGAGTTTGGGATTCCTGATTGTTTTTCTTTTTTTAACCCCCTCACCGCCTCCCCTCAGCGGAAGGTTACTTGAAAAGGTCAGTTGAATGGGGCTGTTAACATTCCCCGTGTAGGTTGTAAACATCTCAGGGAAAGGACCAATCTCTTCAATGCCCCATACCGAAGAAACTGAGGAATAAAAGTCCTCGTGACTGGAGTTTTAAGAACTTTTATGGAGAATCTACTGAACTGAACTTGAAGCTCTCTACAAAGCCTTTCTCGAAAGCCAGCTTGGGTTGTGCATCTGGCAGGGACTACTTCGGCGAATCAGAAAGGAGTAAAGTTAACTAAGCCTTGAGCCCGGCGGAGGAGGAACAGCTTTCCGAGTTACCCCTTCCCTTCCCTGGCTGCTTTTCTCCAGAGAGGGCTGGTACTGGTTCTCCATTGTTTAAATTGGTGTGTGCACCTGTACGCATGCTTCCCTTTCTGCGGGCCCTTTAATTGGTCTCACAGTGGATCACTTAGCCACTTTTTTTTTTAAAAATAATTTGTTCAGTCGCGTTGTTATTAATTAGCTATTTGTTAGAATCTAGCAGTTAGATCCTCCCATAAAAAGACTGAACGGGAATGCATTTGCGAGGTATTTGAAAAGGTAAGATGCACAATAGGGAGCTTTTGTGGGAGTTTAAAGAGGAGACCCTATTCCAGAGGAAAAGCCGGTAATTTGATACAGTCCCGGGGGCCCGCGTTTGCCAGGAGGGAATAGAATCCGTCCCGTCCCCCCCCCCCCCCCCCCCCCCCCCGCTTCTCTGCCGGTTTTTATTGGGATGCTTGGGGGCACTTTTGAAGTTTGATTTGGCAAAATTTGAAGTGAAAGTAAAGCCCTGCCCAAGGGGAAGAATTCCTGAGACAAAAGACTTTTCCGGAGCCTGGAATGGGAGGCCCCCAGTGTTGTTAATCTAAAGGCAACCCTGCCTGCAGCTTTGTTTTGATGACTTCAGTAATAAGCCCCCACTGGGAGTTCCCGGATCAGGCGGAATCCTGGAATCTTGCTATAAAAGGCAACAGCACATTCACGTGGTGAGAAGCAGGCACGTTCTTTTCTGCTCTGGTAAACACTTCAGAAGCCTGGCTTTGCTCCGCTGTCTGCTGTACACAGGTGGTCTGCTTCTTTCTCGATCCTTTATTGCTTAAACACTTATCCTTATCTTTGGCCTTTGTTCTTTCCTAGTTAAAGTCTGGAGGTTTAGGCCCCGAAGCACAATCTCTCTTAGAACATTTGCCTTCCCCGGCCAGCACTTCCTGCAAGGGAGCTGGAACTGAGAGAGGGGCAGCCAAGAATTTAGACGTCCTGCTCCTTGTCCTTCTGACGGCTGGCAGGTTTTGTTTTTAAGGTTTTGCCTGGTGTGCGCACGTGTGTGCGCGTGCTGCATGATGTAGGTACCCAGAGGAGAGTATCAGATCTGGAGCTGGAGTTACAGGAGGTTGTGAGCTGCCCAGCATAGGTACTTAGGAAGAGCGACAAGTGTCTGTTGAACCATCCTTTTCTGTAGCACACGCTCCCATTTAGATGTTGGTGACGTCTGCATTTACCTATTCTCAAACTTAGGAGAAAGTGAAAATCAGGGACTTATTTGGCAAAAGATGGCTATGGTGTGAACAACGCACTAGTGAACTGACAGGAAGTTTAGTGCCTGCATCTAACGGTGATCTGGAAGTTTCCCCCACCACGGTCAGTCACCTCGGGGAGCCTGGGAGTGGGACGTTGGATGGACTACCGTTGCTAGTTGAGGCCATTTGTCAGGAGATGTGTAAGAGAATGTAGGCGGAAGCTGGAAAGCTCCCACTGCCCCTAGTCTATGTGACGTGTGGAGCCCCGATCTCATCTTTAACCCGAGTCCCTTGTGAGTTTGACCATGTGTGGTCAACTTGAAAATGTGGCGCAGCTGAGCTGGGATTCAAATGTGCATCTCTGGGCTGGAGAGATGGCTCAGTGGTTAAGAGCATTGCCTGCTCTTCCAAAGGCCCTGAGTTCAATTCCCGGCAACCACATGATGGCTCACAACCACCTGTAATGAGGTCTAGTGCCCTCTTCTGGCCTGCAGACATACACACAGACAGAACATTGTATACATAACAAATAAATAAATATTTTTTTAAAAAAATATTCATCTCCCACTCCATAGTCTACTCATGAGCAGCAGGAGCGTTTTCATGCAGCCTAGTTCCGTTGAGGATGGACTGAGGCACTGCTTCACCCTTCTTTCCTTGATGCTAATCACAGCAAGGCAAGTCTCATCTTCATACGCTGCCCCAAATCAAACTCCAGAGACGGGACAATGATTAAACCATTACAAACAATTAAACAGGGACCAGAGCTGAAACAATGGGCAGTATGCTTGCTGTGCAGGCGTGAGGACCAAAATTCAGATTTCCGGCATCCACTTAAGTGGATGGAGAGTATGTGGAGGGGGGTAGGTGTCTGTCATCTCAGCCCTGGGGAGGGAAGACAAGAGAGTTCTGCGGCTTAAAACCAGCCTAGGTAAGTTGGCGAGTTCCAGCTTCAGACCCTTCCCCAAAATAAGGCAGATAGATGGGGAAGGCACACAAAGTCCACCTGGCATCCACATACTTGTATAAAGTACCAACACATTCACACACATTACCGTATCCCTCCAAAACCAATTACCATAGAGCTAGGGTATCCTGGCTCCTGGTTCCAATCCTCAGCACCCCATATAAATTCATAATTATACCATAAATAATGATTAATATTTGACACCTGACTTTTGCTAAAGTGAATGACTGCGCTTTAAAAACTGGCAAGGAGTGAGACCAAAAGATACCCCCATTGTTATCTGCCCTCCCGTCATTGAATCAGAAAGTAAAAAGTTTCCCCTAAAGTCCCCAATTTGTAGGGGAAACTTGGTGAAGATAGCTTCTCACCCCAGTCTGCTTGGATCTGGACTGTTTTCACAGTGGCCTGTGCCCCTTGGAGTCTGAGGAAGCAATGGTTTCGCTTGTTACTGGGGTTGCTATAGGGTAAGCTGGTGATACTCCCTGAAGGGTATACAGGTGCTGAATACAGCAAGTCCCTCCTACTAGGCGTTAATAACCGGGTGTGGCGATGTGCGCCCGCAATCTCAGCACTCCAAAGAGTGGGAAGCAGGATCACCAGTTCAAGGCCTGATATACCTGCCCTTTTATTAGCCGCCTCTCCCGTTTTATTATTAGAACAGACATAGGGTGGTGTAATGGGAACATAAGCGAGTTCTAGATAAGCGACGGGCTCTGCATTAGAAAGAGGATCGTGAAAAGACTTCTGTCCTAGGCGGCACTTTATTTAGATTAGTCCTCCCCAACCCGCAGCCCTCCCCAACTCCGCAGCCGTACAGGACAGCTTTGCTTCCTAAACCACCTCTTTCTTGTTCCTGCCTCCTTTCAGTATTCTTTTTTTTTCTTTCTTTTTTTTTTTTTTTTTTTGGTTTTTCGAGACAGGGTTTCTCTGTTGTTTTGGAGCCTGTCCTGGAACTAGCTCTTGTAGACCAGGCTGGTCTTGAACTCACAGAGATCCGCCTGCCTCTGCCTCCCGAGTGCTGGGATTAAAGGCGTGCGCCACCACCGCCCGGCTCTCCTTTCAGTATTCTTTCAGTATTCTTTCAGTATCTTTTGTCCTTCTCATAAAAAGTGTACACCAGAGCTCACATATCAGCCAGTCCTGGACACCCTTGGGCATCAGTCTTACCTTCTTCCTTGAGGCAGCACTTGTTCGTGCTGGACCCTGGAGCCTCCAGGGATGCCAGTGTCTCAGACGCCCATCTCATGTAGTCCACTGGGATATAAATGCATAGCGTTGCCTCAGGCTGAAAGTAGATTGTGGGGATCCAAACTCATAGATCTACCCCTGTAAAAATTAACAGAACAAAAATTCTGTTTCCTCTGTCAAACCCTGTAAAGTTCTTGGGTGACAATGGCTCTGCCTAGCTTCACTGTGACTCAGGCTTCTCCTTGATTAATGTGGGTGAGAAGCTGTTGATTCTCTTCTTACAGATCTTGATCTTGTTTCTCAGTGTGTAAAAGAGGTTTGTATAAAAACAGCCTTGACTCAGGAGGCAGAGGCAGGTGGATCTCTGTGAGTTCGAGTCCAGCCTGGTCTACAAAGGGAGTTCCAGGACAGGCTCCAAAGCTACAGAGAAACTCTGTCTCGAAAACCCAAAAGAAAAAAAGAAAAAAAAAACAGCCTTGAGTTTCTCTCAAGCAATTAAAAAAAGTTCCTAAGAACACTTCCTCCTTTAGGAAGTATTGGTAAATCACTACACATTATAAACATAACTGAATATGTATTGAATAATATATATAGTACATATTACAGATAATATATGTGAATATATTCAATCATGCTTTTCACTTCCCTACTAGTATGATTCAAGAGAATTTTATAGAATATTTTTGTTTCTACATATAACTTTTTTATCTCATGTTTTTGGGACAGGGTCTCATTATGTAGCCCTGATTGACCTGGAACTGGCTATGTGGGACAGCCTGGCCTCAAACTGAAGAGATCACCCTCAAAAGATTCACTGTTGTGAGGCGGAGTTCATGCAGATAATTTCCCTGTTTCTCTAGGGAGAACCCCTAGAAGAGCAGTGTGGCAGAATATTTGTTTAGTTGTGCAAAAATGTGCTGCATTTGTTTAACTATGTAAAGATGTGTTGCTGGTTTTAACTTGCCTGCCCAAGGTATCTGATTGGTCTAATAAGAAGCTGAATGGCCAATAGTGAGGGGGAGGTGTAGGCGGAGCTTCCAGAAGAGAGTAAAGAGGAAGAGGAATTTAGGCTCAGGGAAGAAAGGAGGGAGGGAGAGAGAGAGACATAGTATGTCCTCACTCATAAGTGGCTATTAGATATAAAGCAAAGGATAACCAGGCTACAATCCATAGCCCCAAAGAAGCTAGGAAACAAGAAAGACCCTGGGAGGGACACATGGGTCTCCTTGGGAAAAGGAAGTAGGAGGGATGTCCTGGGTAAACTGGGGGTGGGAGGAGTAAAGGGGAGGGATGGGAATGTGAGGGATCAGGATGGTCGAGTTGTGGGCGGGATAAGCAGGAGAGTGATGAGGAAGATATCTTGATAGAGGGGACCATTGTGGGGGTAGGGAAAAAGCTAGTGCCAGGGACACTCCTGGGAACCACAAGGATGACCGCAGCTAAGGCTCCTAGTAATATTGGAGAGGATGCATGAACTGGCCTTCCCCTGTAATCGGATGGGTGATTGCCCTAGTTGTCATCATAAAGCCTTCATCCAGTACCTGATGGACGCAGATGCAGAGATTCGCAGCCAAGCACTGGGCTGAACTCCGCGAGTTCAGTTGAAGAGAGGATGGAGGGATTATATGAGCAAGGGGGGGGGGGTCAAGATCATGATGGGGAAACCCGCAGAGACAGCTGACCTGAGCTTGTGGGAGCTCTTGGACTATGGACGGACAGCAAGGGAACTGGCATGGGACAGACTTAAGCCCTCTGCACCTTGGTAACAGTTGTGTAACTTGGTCTTTTGTGGGCCCTCTAGCAGTGGGACCAGGACCTGTTCCTGATGCATGAGCTGGCTCTTTGGAGCCTACTCCCTATGGTGGGGATGCCTTGTTCAGCCTTGATGGAGTGGGGAGGAGCGTGGTACTGCCTCTGCTAGATGTGTCGTGCTTTGTTGATTCCCGTGGGAGGCCTTACCCAATCTGCATGGAGACGGAGGAAAAATGTTGGAGAAAGCTGCTTATTTTGTTACCAGCCTCACGGCTAGCTTAGACCCAAAATAATCACACAGAAAGAAGCTCTAGCTTCTTATTTGCTAACTCTTACATCTTAATTTAACCCATTTCTAGTAATCTGTGTATCGCTACATGGCAAAGTTTTAGCATGTCTGACTCTGGCAGAGGCTCCATGGCTTCTCCCTGACTCCGCCTTCCTCCTCCCATGCCATAGGTCAAGCCAGTTCTTTATTCATTAACCAATAAAAGCAACACATAGACAGAAGGACCGCCCATACCAGAAAAGTGGGTGGGAGATGTGGGGAGTGGTGGGATAGGGAGCGGAAGGAGAGGAGAGAGGGAAAAGTGTGATTGGTGTGTAAAATAATTTTTTTAAATGATGGGGAAGAAAAGAATCTTTGATATTAGAAGGCCATATGGCTGACGTGAAGTCACCTTGTAAGGTAAGGAATGGTCTGGTTTTAATGCGGAGGAACTGCCAAGTGGACTGCCACATCCGGCCTTGTGATCTGGGCAGCCTACTTACCCAGATGCCTTGGGTACTTGTCAGTAGCTGGGAAAGGTTTCAGAAGTGGCACAGTAGTCCCTGGCACGTTGCGTGCAGTTAAATAAAACCGAAGCGGTGGACTGCATCACAAGCTCCCTGGTCCCTGCTGATGGCATCTTGCTGACGTGGCTGCCATCTTTCCACTCTAGTTAGTGTGTGCTGGACCCTGGCCGGCAGGGAGGCACATCCAGCCCCATGTGCAGTGAGAGCTGCACGTCTGTCTCACTCACCTTAGTTTACCTGACACCTCTAAACTTACACACCCACATCCCCCTTCAAAAAGTTTCCTTTGCCACCCTCCACACCCCGTGAGAGGAGACACTCCAGCCTGCATTTCCAGACATAACTAAAGACTGCACCTGCATCTAACAATGTTACCTGGTCAGAAAGACTTACAACTTGTGGACATTGTTTGTAATGCTTGTGTTTTGTTTATTTATTGGAAGAAGTTGTATTCAGAAAGATCAGTAGGTGGGGCCAGTGAGAAGGCTTGGCAGATGAAGGTGCTTGCTGCCAGGTCTGATGATCTGCGTTAGATCCCCAGCACTTCCACTCCCCAGGCAGGCCCCAGGGCATTGCTCCCATTGAACACTGTTTCATCCAATTTCTTTTCCTTGGGATTGCAGTTTTAAAATAACTTGCATTAAAATGCGATTTGCAAAAATAAGTACACATTTGATATGATTCTGAAAGCTTCCCCAGTCAGGTAAAGCATTTATTTACCATATCCACTGCAGAGTTACCTTACCCCTTGGAGTCCCTTCTACCCCGACTCCTGTCCCCAGGCAGCCACTGAGGCCTTGTGTGCCATTGCACGTTAGTTTATATTGTTTCAGAATTTTCTGAAATAAATAGAACTGGATCCTTCTCTGCAGTTCATCTGTGAGCGCCAACAACTTCCTCCCTCCCTCCCTTTCTTCCTGTGCTGCTGATCCAGGTTGGACGTTGGTGCATACTAGGCAAGCACCCAGCCCCTGCTTAGTTCCTTGTATGGCTAGGATGTGCTGCAAGTTGCTTATCCATTTACCTGTTGATAGACATTTGAGTTGTTCTCAGTTTTGGAGTATTATGAATAAAGTAGGGATAGTAGTAGAAATGAGCTTTTTTCCTCCTCCTTTCTCCTCCCTCTCCTTCTTCTTCCCCTCCTTGTCGGTGTGAAGTACACCTTTTATCCTGTTCCTCCTCCCTCTCCCCCTTCCCTTCCTCCTCCTCCTTCTCTCTCTTCCTCTTCTTCTTCCCTCCTTGTGGGTGTGGAGTCCTCCTTTCATCCTGTCTGCCTTGTCCTCAGAATATTTTTGTTTCCAGAACCCCCATGGCCCTTCCTTGGATCGCTTGTGCTCCAAGGTGATAATTTTTTTCTCTAGATTCATTGTCTTACCACGAGAGTTTTTTTCTGATTCTTTAGTGAACCCGCGTCTTTTGTTTATCGAGCCTACCTCCTCTTCTGTAATTCACATTTTAATCAGTATCTCTCACACGCTCATCCTTGAGGGAGTGTCTGGAAGGAAGATGGCAGCTCCTGCCTCAGACACTTTTAGGTCCCATGCACTGCAGTAAGAATCACTGCACCACGGTTTTCCAGGCCTGCAGGCTCCTCTCTCAGCTGTCTTTGTATTGCTTAGGGATTTCTCATAACTTTGAGTTCTGTATGTTGGGCTTGGCCTTCCACGTATCTTTGTTCAGCTATGGTTTATAACGCACATACCCTTGCTTCTGGTTTTAGGGCTTCAGTTTGGGATGGCACTAGCTTGTGACCTAAGTCCTGTTCCTTCAGTCCACGGTCTGATTTCCTGAGGCAGACTTGTCTTGGCAGTCCCAGGAGAGCGTGATCGCTAATGAGGAAGGAACCTAATGTGTTTAGGTGCATCCTACCAAAATCCTAATGCTACCCTAGGTTACAGCTTGTACCATGGATGCCAACTGGTTGTTGAACTGGGGAAGGCTGTGTAGGCATGGTGTTGGGGAGGTTCTTGCGGGTACAAGGTGTCTGGGGGCAGTGAGCTGGTGCTGCCAGTGGGATTTGGTCTTCCACCTGGACCTGCGTGGAAGGAGGAGAGCGCTGACTCTTCCCAAGCTATCCTCTGATCTCCACATGAACACCATACCCCCCCCCCACAGATGAAGAAATGTAGTTAAATAGTTGTTAAATTGAGATGTGCTTTGAATTCTGTACATAGTATCTGTGAGGTTGAGGCCAACCTGTTCTACACAATGAGTTCCAGGACAGCCAGGGCTACACAGTGAGACCCTGTCTCAAAAATCAAAAAACAAACAAAAACCAAAGTCCATAGGTAAACACTCAAGTGTTTGGTGTTTGTTACCAATTTAGCAATTGGAGAAGCTGAAAAGGAGGGACACACACACACGCGGTCTCACTATGTAATTCTGGCTAGCCTCGAGCTCACAGAAATCTGCCTGTCTCTGCCTCCCAAGTGCTGAGGTCAAAGGTGTGCACCGCTGTGTCCCTCTGCCTATGTTCTTCTTAAAAGTATATTCCTGCTAGTGGGCCGTATTGTAGCTCCACACTTAAATTTCATTTTACAGTTTCAATGGCAATGTCTGTTCTGTCCCTTCCCTACACCTGCTACTTTCTATCCTGGGCCTCTCTCCTGGTTTAACATGTGTCTGCAGTGACACAGATGCAGGGCATCTCCTCGTATGCTTGTTGGACAGTAACGATAGACTGATGTATGTGTATCGTGTTTGGAAGGATGTTTGGTTCCTTGGCCCCCTTTCCCTTGGGTTGTTCACCAAGACAGTTTAGTTCTTCATGTATTGAAGTCATTAGAGCCTTGCCACAATTTCCATTAGGGGGATAGAATTTAAATTTTCTTTAAATTTTTTTTTTAAGAATTGTTTTATTTTTCTATCACGTGTGCATGTGTATGGGTGTGTGTGTCCCTGAGGAGGCCAGAAGAGGGTGTCAGGTCCCTTGGAGCAAGAGTTACAGGTGGCTGTGATCTGCCTGACCTAAGTGCTTGGAACTGAATTCTGGTCACCTGCAAGAACGGCAAGTACTCCTAACTGATGAGCCATCTCTACAATGCTCCCCCCCTTTTCTTTTTTTTTCTTTTTTTTGGTTTTTTTTTTGAGACAGGGTTTCTCTGTGGTTTTGGAGCCTGTCCTGGAACTAGCTCTTGTAGACCAGGCTGGTCTCGAACTCACAGAAATCCGCCTGCCTCTGCCTCCCGAGTGCTGGGATTAAAGGCGTGCCCCCCTTTTCTTTAAAAAAAAAAAAGTTTTGATGATATATAGTCTGCCTCTCTCTTCCTCTGTGGTTACTTGTACATGGTTACAGCTAAGCAAACTGTCTAATCTGAGGTTGCCTGTGGTCCTTCCTGAGAGCTTAGTTTTAGCCCCTAAGTTGAGGTGTTTGGTCCATTTTGAGTTAACCTGTAATTAATCTTCGGTCTTTGCATGTAGATGACCATTTGGCCCAGCATCCTTGACGGATTGAGTCTTCATGCCTTTTATCAGGCTGGCCTAGACCTCGTGGTCCTCCCGGTTTCCCCTCCCAGGTATTGGAGTTACAGGCGTACACCACCACTCCTGCCTGAGTCTTAATTATTCTAGGTCCTCGATTTCATTTAACTATCCTAACAGACCTGAGACATTTTTATTGTCACTATATTTTATGGATTTTTAAAGCTGATTCTTTTTTTTAAAGAAGATTTTGTTTTTATCTTTTATTTTTATTTTTAAAATTATGCATACATATGTGTGTCAGAGTGAGTGTGGTTCCCACAGAGTCTGGAAGAGAAGGTTGTATCCCCTGAAGTTGGTGCAGTGAGTCCCCTTACAGGAGTACTGGGAACCCCACTCTGTTCCTCTGGAAAAGCAGCCACTGGGGGCTCTCTCCAGCCTCATTGAATTTAAACGTTAATAGCTCTCTGTGGTTATCTTACCGGATGATGGAAGCTGAAGCGGGCAGTCCTGGGAGAGAGGTCTGAGTCTCACGTTCGAGTTCTGTGTTCTAGGCTGCGAGACCCACGAGGATGCCAGCCAGGAGAGGGTTACCAAGTGCAGAGACTCTGATGGCTGTGGAGGGAGGGTGTGGCTAAAGACCTGTGGCCGTGAGCTCCAGGAAGCCTCTGTGTTTTGTATCCTAAGTCCCTGCTTAGGATGCTGAGATATACAGTGGTACTCTGCCCTTCAGGGATATGTGAGGGTGTTAGGGTGGTTTTCATGGCCTTAGGTCCTCAGTTGTCCCTCTCATGAGTGGGTGGCAGAGGGGACACCGTTTGGAAGAGTAGCATCAGAGTCACAGACCATCTGACATGGAGGTGAAACCCCTCGTTAGAACGACTCACCCTGTCCTGTTTGTCCTGTGATTTCTCCAGTTCTGGACTTGAGTGACCCCTTCAGCACTGAGGTGAAGCCCAGGATCCTGCTCATGGGTCTCCGAAGGAGCGGCAAGTCGTCCATACAGAAAGTTGTCTTTCACAAGATGTCCCCGAGTGAGACCCTGTTCCTGGAAAGCACCAATAAGATCTGCAGGGAAGACGTCTCCAACAGCTCCTTTGTCAACTTCCAGATCTGGGACTTCCCAGGCCAGATTGACTTTTTTGACCCGACCTTTGACTACGAGATGATCTTCCGGGGCACAGGAGCACTAATCTTTGTCATCGACTCCCAGGTACAGACTCCACGGGCGACACCTACCTCTCCACATTCACCCACATCCGTTTGCAGTGGTTTTCGTAAAATTGTGCGTGTGTATCTGTGTGTGTGTGATGCACATACAAATGTGTGTGCAAACTTGCGTTCACCACAGCCCACATGTATGTGGGGTCAGAGGCTCCAGAGCCTCCTTTCCTGTCCCTTGTGGGCTCAGAGGATCAAACTCTTGTCAGACCTGAGCCAAGCACCTTTACTTGCTGAATCATCCTGCTGGCTCAGTGGTTTGGGTTTTTAAATCCGCAATAGGCCCTCCTATCAAACAAGCATTTCCCAGAGCCCTCAGATTCTGCAGAAAAGGCTCCCTGTCAGTCATAGCCCACACTCACCTAACCCATAAATAAGGTCATATACCTGGTGAGGTAGTTTGAATGTAATTGGCCCCCCGTAAGCTCATAGGGAATGGTGCTGTTGGGAAGAGTGACTTCGTTGAAGTAGGTGTGGCCTTGTTGGAGGAAGTGTGTCACTGTAGAGTCGGGCTGTGAGGTGTCATATATGCTCAAGCCACACTTAGTATCTCAGACCACTTCCTGTTGCCTGCATATCAGGATGTAGAACTCAGCTCCTTCTCCAGCACCATGTCTGTCTGCATGCTGCCACGTCCCACCATGATGATAATGGACTGAACCTCTGAATTGTAAGGTGCCACCTCAATAAAATGTTTTCCTTTGTAAGAGTTGCCATGGTCATGGTGTCTCTTCACAGCAGTAGAACCCTAACTAAGAACCTGGGAAACTTTATAGATGTGGGGCAGGTGCCAGAAGATGTGTGGAATGATTTCAGGTTCTCTGCAATCTAAAAGTTTATTTAGAAGGTTACATGTTACAATATTTGTTATTAAAGTAGATAAAATTCTAAGCGAAAATTTTCTTCTGAATCAAAATATTATTTTTAACTTATTATTTTATCCGTATGGGTATTTTACCTACATGTATGTCTGTGAACCTTTATACCTGGTGCCTGTAGAGGCCTGATGGAGGTGTTGGATCCCCTGGAACTGGAGTTACAGACAGCTGTGAGCTGCCATGTGGGTGCTGGGAATCGAACCTGGGTCCTCCGGAAGAGCAGCCAGTGCTCTTAACCACTGCACCATCTCTCTAGCCTTTGAATCAAATTATTATTAGTAGTACACACTTGATTATGATAACTCTTTTGCGCGTTTTGTAGATGACTGTTGAAATGTGAGGTAGGTATCTTGTTTTCCACGGTTCACATCTGTGTTTTTTTTTTAAAGATTTATTTTATTTATTATGTATACAACATTCCTTCCACGTATGCTTGCATGCCAGAAGAGGGCACCAGATCTCATTATAGATGGCTGTGAGCCACCATGTGGTTGAACTCAGGACCTCTGGAAGGGCAGTCAGTGCTCTTAACCTCTGAGCCATCTCTCCAGCTCTCACATCTGTGTTTGAATAACCAGTTCTACTTTTGTTCTTTGTTCCTATAGCTGTGTTCACATAGATAACTTGGGGATATAGGGATATGGGGTGAGTTTCGTCATAGCATTTATGCAAGAATTTAAAATCCTTCCAAATTGTGTCTCCTGCATTATCTAGTTTTCTGTCATAAAAATTATTTTTAGTAGTTTATTAACAGTTCTACAGTTCTGTGTAGACCTCCTTCAACTTGGTTGTTAGTCAAGGGTAGGGAGACATTGACTGGTGAGGAGCCCTGTTCCCCAGCCTCCTCTCCAACTGGGGCCTTGCCATTGGGCTCAGTGGGAGGAGAGGAGGAAGGGAGATCAGGCTGGCCAGCGCTGGGGCCCGTGGGTGAGGTTGGGGCCTTAGAGTGTCTGAGACCGTGGTGCTGGCTGGAGGATTTCCCAGGCCTAAAGGGAGCAGCTTCTCTAGGAAATGCCAAACCCAGTTCAGAGTGGCGTTCAGAGAGTTCCCTGAAACTCTGCTGTCTGTCAGCCTTCCAAAATGTGTGTAATACAGAAGGAGCGTCTTCAGCAAACCCTTGCTCTAGGAGGCTGCGTTGTGTGACCAGCTCTGAGAACTGGGCTCAGAGTGCAGGGGTTCACTCTTCCTTCAGTGAGGTCTGTAGAGGAGAGACTGAAATACAGCACCAGACCTGTGGTGGGTTCCCCAGGCCCACCCGGAGCTTGTGCCCAGACCCTTCCCAAGCGTGGGCTGTCGGGAGCTGCTCTCCTGGCACTCCAGTGTGTACAGACCTGTTTTCTGGCCAGTCTCCCCGTCTGTCTTCCAGCACTGTAAATCCGGGAGCTCAGGGCCCAGGGGAGTGACTAGCGTGTGCCTTACAGGTCAGGGAACCCTCTTCCCTGAGTCAGCCCAGTGCTGTTTAAGGAACTGCCTATGAGTAAGTGGATTCCACCCAGAGCTAAAGATCATTTTCGATGCTGACTTGGTAAATACTGTGCTGTGTAGCAGCTCCAGTGCGGATCTAAGGCATTTATGATATGGCTGTAATTTAGCCCCCAAATAAATATATTTACTTTATTTTTACTTTTCATTGTTTATTTTTAATCATGTGTACATGTGTCTCAGTGTGTGGGTCTGTATGTGTATGTGTCCCAGAGTGTGCGTCTGCATGTATATATGTGTCCCAGTGTGTGGGTCTGCATGTATACGTGTGTCTCAGTGTGTGGGTCTGCATGTATACATGTGTCTTAGTGTGAGGGTCTGCATGTGTACATGTCCCAGTGTATGGGTCTATATGTGTACATGTCCCAGTGTGAGGGTCTGCATGTGTACATGTCTCAGTGTGGAGGTCTGCATGTGTACATGTCCCAGTGTATGGGTCTGCATGTGTACATGTCCCAGTGTGAGGGTCTGCATGTGTACATGTCCCAGTGTATGGGTCTGCATGTGTACATGTCCCAGTGTGAGGGTCTGCATGTGTACATGTCCCAGTGTGAGGGTCTGCATGTGTACATGTCTCAGTGTGAGGGTCTGCATGTGTACATGTCTCAGTGTGAGGGTCTGCATGTGTACATGTCCCAGTGTATGGGTCTGCATGTGTACATGTCCCAGTGTGAGGGTCTGCATGTGTACATGTCTCAGTGTGGGGGTCTGCATGTGTACATGTCCCAGTGTATGGGTCTGCATGTGTACATGTCCCAGTGTGAGGGTCTGCATGTGTACATGTCCCAGTGTATGGGTCTGCATGTGTACATGTCCCAGTGTGAGGGTCTGCATGTGTACATGTCCCAGTGTGTGGGTTTGCATGTGTACCTCTCTTAGTGTGTGGGGGTCTGCGTGTGTACATGTCTCAGTGTGTGGGTTTGCATGTGTACCTCTCTTAGTGTGTGGGGGTCTGCGTGTGTACATGTCTTAGTGTGTGGGGGTCTGTGCACATGAGTACAGGTTCTTGCAAAGACCAGAGGTGCATGCTCTCCTGGAAGCAGTGTTTTAGGTGGTTATGAGCTGCCCTGCTTAGGTGCTGGAACCCGACTCTGGTCCTCTGCTGGAACAGCAGGTGCTCATGACCACCATGCTGTCTCTCCAGCCCAAAGTTGCTTATTTTTAGCTAGGCGTTGTCATTTAGGTTGGTAATTGTGTTTCTGATTTTGTGTGTGTGTTTTTTTTTAATTTACTGTAGGTCACAGGAAAGTCTAATAATGTTTGAGAAAGATCCCCCTGCCTTCCTTCTTCCCTCACCTTTCCCCTTTTTCTTTTTTTCTCTGTTTTTAAAAAATGGTTTATTTTGCATGTTCTTTTTGTCCTCACTCCCTCTATGATTGAAGTGGTTCTGTCAGAGGTAAATTGTTTCTAGATCCCTTTTTATTTTTTATTTTTACGACTTATTATGTATATAGTGTTCTGTCTGAAGAGGGCACCAGATCTCTTTACAGATGGTTATGAATCACCATGTGGTTGCTGGGAATTGAACTCAGGACCTCTGGAAGAGCAGGCAGTGCTCTTAACCACTGAGCCATCTCTCTCCAGCCCCACTTTCCTCTTTCTCTGAGACAGGGTCTTAGGCTGGTGCTCAGGCTGGATTTGAATTCACAGCAGCCTTCCTACCTTAGCCTCTTAGGGAATGCTGGGATTATAGGCATGAGCATCTTGCCCCCCGCTTCAGACAGGTCTTTCTACATAATCTTGGCTGTCCTGGAACTTGATTTGTAGATCAGATCTCACAGAGATCTGCCTGCCTCTGCCTCCCAAGTGCTGGGAGGCATCCTGTTACCTGGAGGACCTAGGTATTGGTCCAGGTTCTATTGCTGGAATTGCGGCTCCTATCTTATGGCTATCAACCAACAACCTACACTGTGCCTACCCAGATCAGCTGGATTTTTTTTTAGCTGTATTTTCTCATCTCTGTGTTAGCAAACTTAGGTTTGTATACTTGAAGTCCATAATAACGGAATTTTGTTGTTGTTGTTGGGAGTTTGGCAAAATATTTTTGGAGATCATAACTATGTGTTTCCAGGCCATAAGTGTGTCTAGAAGGTTCTGAAAACAAAGCTGAAGGCATGACCTTTGTTCCAGGATGACTATATGGAAGCGTTGGCCAGGCTCCACCTCACAGTGACCAGAGCCTACAAAGTGAACACTGACATTAACTTTGAGGTGTTTATTCATAAAGTGGATGGTCTGTCGGATGATCACAAAATTGAAACCCAAAGAGACATTCACCAGAGGGCCAACGATGACCTTGCAGATGCTGGCTTAGAAAAAATTCACCTGAGGTAAGAGCCAACACCCTTAGAGTCTGGGTCCTAAGAAAGGCTGTAGCCAGTGGACTTGGGTTTTGAGCACCACAGCTGGCTGAGTGGGGACTGGCTAGGCATGGATGGCGTGGATTTACTTGTTACCTGAAATCTAAAATGTTGTGTACTTGCTAAATGCTAACCTTTGGCAAATAGTGTTTTGTTTTATTCTTGTATTCAACAAGTTGTTAAAACTAAACTTCTCATCTCATATGAAAAACAACAAAACCGATGGCTCTAACCCAGGATGCTAACTGATACTCAAAAATAGTTATTCCTAATAGGATAGTATTTATAACCTCAAATAGACGAGGCTGAAAATCATTAGGAAAGGAATTCACAGGAAAATGTCTCCATCTCTTTTGTGGGGTAAGATAGTATATAATTATTGACTTTGCAAATTGGGAGATGAAAAAATTGGCATGCTTCAGTATCTATAATGTAAAAGTTACTAATGAGGCAACAGGCTTGTGTGGGGATGAGGGCAGAGTCTCTGTATGGTGTAAGGATGCTCACACAGGATGTGGGGATGAGGGCAGAGTCTCTAGTGTAAGGATGCTCACACGGGACGTGGAAATGAGGGCAGAGTCTCTGTATAGTGTAAGGATGCTCACACAGGACGGCCAAACTCCCAAGCTTGCCAGTCAGTGCAGACTGAGCCTGGCTCTAGCACTAGGGAGGGATAGAGGCTGCCAGCTAGGACATACTTGGTTTTGACCAATTCATTATGAATTCTGAAGGGAGCTGGTGCTTGTATGTTAAAATTGTACATAAGATCACTGGCATTAGTGACAGAGCCCAAAACAACTGCTCAGTCAGAGAGAACCTGATGAAATACCACCCTCTCTTTCAGCTTTTATCTGACGAGCATTTATGACCATTCAATATTTGAAGCCTTCAGTAAAGTGGTTCAGAAACTGATCCCACAGCTCCCGACGCTGGAGAATCTGCTGAACATCTTTATCTCAGTAAGTAGATGGTTTGCTCCTGCTCAGGTCGTTCGCAGAATCCGAGAGCAGCGCGGCAAGAGTGAAAAGTTGTAATGCCTGCCTGCGTTTCAGACACTTCAGCATCACTCTTGAAGGTTATTCCTACCGTTTGTTTTAGAGCCTTTAAACTCTGGCAGTGTGTGTTTCCCTGGTGCGCTTGGATTGCTTATTCAAGCGGGAGGCAATCATTAGTATTAACGGAGTCTTACCTTGGATATGGAACAGAAAGCCTGGTTTTGGGGCCAGCAGGTTTGCCAAGCCTTAACACCAGCATCCAGTCCAGACCACACGATACAAGGAGAGAACTAATTCCTTCCCAAAAGTTGTCCTCTGACCTCCACGTTTGTGCTGTTGCAAGTCCTAACCATCCTTGAAACAAAAATACATGAATATAAGGAAATTCAACATTGTCTGAGTGCTGAGCCTGAAGAGTCCTACAAAGGCCAGGCCAAGAATTAGGAAACACTGCCCACGTGGTTTACCAAAGATAAATAACTTGGACTGATTCAGCCTTTCATGTGTCCTTCCAAACCCATCATAACGGGGCTGGAGAAATGGCTCAGTGGTTAAGAGCACTGACTGCTCTTCCAGAGGACCTGGGTTCAATTCCCAGCACCCACATGGCAGCTCACAACTGTCTGAAGATCCAGTTGCAGGGGATCTGACACCTTCACACCAATGCACATAAAATAAAGTTAAATAAACCAAACCCATCATAAAATGTATGACAGTAGAGTTAAAATTGCAATAAAATGGTTCAATAGGAGTTCCTGATAATTTTGGCTTATTTATATATTGCATTGGTGATGCCATATAATTTTTTAAATCTTGAAAGAAATCACTTTATTCTAAAATTGTTGTCTGTTGACTGTACACAGTACAAGGAGTCACTGTGACAGTTTCATGGAGGCCTACGTTATTTAATGCACCCACCCTCCATGCTCTTCCTTCCCCTCCATGTCCCCTTCCCTAATTAGTGCAGTGGAATATCATTCTTCATATAACCACGAAGTGGTCGGAACTTGCTGTTACTTTAAGGCATGTTTTTCCCCCACCCTGTCAGAATTCCGGAATTGAAAAGGCATTTCTGTTTGACGTGGTCAGTAAGATTTATATTGCAACTGACAGCACTCCCGTGGACATGCAGACCTACGAGCTCTGCTGCGATATGATCGACGTGGTGATCGACATCTCTTGTATTTATGGGTAAGCAAAGCATTATTTACTATTGTAATTAGAACAAGTCCCCCCCCCCGACAGTGTATTCTTAAAGGCCATAACTGTGCTGTCCTTCCCAGGGCTGGAGGTGTGGCTTAGTTATGAAGCAAGTCCTGAGATCAGTCCTCAGCATGGTAGAAATAGGAAGAAGTGGGGAGGGCAGGGCATGTGGGGGAGGAAACGGAGGACTGCCTGTCCACCTGCCTGCCTTTTCATAGCTTCTGGGCATCTTTGCATTCGTTCACTTGACTTTGGTACTTTCATTTTAAATGACTGGGATCTATAAATAGATCATTTAACATGCCAGTAATAGCAGGTAATTGTTGAGCACATGCCTATTGTGATTAAAACTTTGGTACATATATAATCTATAATGGTCTGTTGTTTGTTTTAATAGAGCTTGCCTGAAGATTAGAGGGCAAGGTAGTCACACTTGTCAGCCATACAGGCCAGAGAGTGGTGGCACACACCTTTAATCCCAAGATTTGGGAAACAGAGGCAGACGGATCCCTGTGAATTCAAGGCCACCCTGGGCTACACAAGATTGAATCTGCCTAAAAGAGAGACAGAACTCACACAAAGGTGATCCCAGCACTTGGGATCTCACTCCTTTAAAATCCCAGCACTAGGGAGGTGGAGACAGGAGAGATATGGCTGGGTGGAGAGAGGACTGTAAGGGACAGGAACTCAGTGGAGAGTGAAGTGTGGGCTGTGGAGTCTTCAGGATTTGTGGAGACAGGATCTCGCCCATTTTCAGGCAGAGGTAGAAGAGCCAGTGACTGGCTGCTTTGCTTTTCTGATCTCCAGGTTGAACCCCAATATCTGTCTCTGGGTTTTTATTATTCATGCTACAATCATCTAATTTAGTTGTTCTTCGAGTTAGGGATTACTGTAATGATCTGTCCTGTCCCTTTAAGAGACAAGCCACTCTTCAGCTTCCAGCCTGAGTTTTTTCCTTTTCTGTCTTCCTCTCAAAGAAGCAGCTTCTGTCTCTCCCCACTTCTCCCCTTCCCCTCTTCTATATCTCTCTCTCCCCCTTCCCCTCCCTTCCCTCCCTCACACCCTCCCTCTTTCCCTCCCTCTCTCCCTCCCTCTTTGCTCTTCTCCCTGTCTCCCTTTCTCTTCCATAACCCACTAAATAAATATCCAACTTCCCTCTGCATGGTGTGCCTATCCATGCCTCTGTCTCTCGCCCACTGCGTAGCTCCCTGCCTGGGACCAGCAGCCTTCAGAGACTTGCTGCATGGTCTCATGGCTTGCCCATCTGTCTATCTCTCCTTCTGGGACTGGCTGCCCCATTGAGGTCTCTCACCCACCACGTGGCTCCCTGCCTGGGACTCGTGGCTCACTGTAGCCACTCGGGGAACTGTGGCATCCATGCCTGGGACTGGCTGCTCTCAGGACCGCTGCCCACTGCCGCTGCTTGGTGACCTGCATCATTTCTGCCACTGCAGCCACTCGGGGATCCGCAGCATTTTACTTAATCCATTACAATTACTATACTTGGTTTACAGACGCAGAAACGGACTTTAGAATGGTGGCTTTTCCAGCAGCCGTTCTTTCTGTCAGCAAGAAAGACTAGACTTTGAACCTGGTCTAAATGATCATGGTCAGAAGCTGAGAAACCTGCACACACAGTATGCCCCATGGGGTAAAAATATACCCACAAGCGTGGAGACCATTTCCATTACCCTGTTTGGTACAGAAAACACCTGCTCAGTACTTTTTTAAATTTGATTTTAATTGTCTGGGTAACAGAGACTTAAAATACCAGGCAAATGACATCTGCTCATTTTTATTATGACCTTAACAATTCATAGAAACCAAAACTTCCTAAAATAACATTAGAGAGTGGAGAAAGTTTTATTTTTTGTTTTTCAAGACAAGATTTCTTTATGAAACAGTTCTGGCTGTCCTGGAACTCACTCTGTGGACCAGGCTGGCCTCAAACTCACAGAGATCCACCTGCCTCTGCCTCCTGAGTGCTGGGATTAAAGGCGTGTGCCAACACTCCCCCTCCCCCCTTTTTCAGTTGGAAAGTTGTATAACTAGAGAGAGAAGCAGTCTCCATGCTTGGTAGTACGCTGAACAAGTTTGCACAGCTGGAGTGTGAACGAGCCGTTATCTGATGTCACACGTCGCTGGCCGTTTTCTTAGACCTTGTATTTTCACCCGCTCTGCTCTCTGCCTCACACCCCCTGACATTCAGCCTGCTCCATCAGCTTCTGAAAGTTTCAAGCTTAGCTGCTTATGTCTTCCATTATCTGAAAATTCTTGGCCCATCCTGTGTGATTTTTCTGTTATCTCTGTTACATATACGTTTATGTACGTGCAAACACGTGTGTGCATATAACATACTTACTCCTAAGACTGTGGTAAGAACGAAAACACTGTTAATAGGCTCATAATGTTCCTGCCTTGATGGGGCCTAGATAAGTTGTGCTTGTCATAATTTATTATTGTCATCAGACATGGCCATATGGCTTTAGCGGTAAACCTTCTTTGTGATTGTGACCCTGTGATAGTCTGTTATTTCTTTCTTTTTTTTCCTAAATATTTATTTATTTATTTATTATGTATATAATATTCTGTCTGTGTGTATGTCTGCAGGCCAGAAGAGGGCGCCAGATCTCATTATAGATGGTTGTGAGCCATCATGTGGTTGCCGGGAATTGAACTTAGGACCTTTGGAAGAGCAGGCAGTGCTCTTAACCACTGAGCCATCTCTCCAGCTCTAGTCTGTTATTTCTAAGATGTAAGTGGAAGCTGAGTGAGGCTGGTTACAGTCTCAGTTGCCATGGTAATCCGGTGCAGTGAACAGCACAATTATCTGGCCCCATAGTTAATGATATGCACGTTCATTATTGTGCCATGTGGCAATTAGACAGAAGTGGTTAGTTGTTTGGGTAAATGATGTTAATCAGAGGTACATGCACCAGCTGAAGCAAACACGAGGCGAGGCAGTTGGGCTTCGTCAGAGATCACATTTCTGGAGTGGAGTGCTGGGGTTCTGAGAACCCACGGATTCCGTGAGAACGGGTTTGGAGCACAGTGCTCCAGAGTTTCCTCAGGGTGCTCGCTAGTTTTACTTCAGCTTGACTCAAACTCGAGTCAGCAGGGAGGACAGAGCCTCACTTTAGAAAATACCCCCCCCCTCCCCCCCCATGAGATAGTCTGTAGGCATGCCTGAAGGGCTGAATTTTCTTAATTAGTAATTGATGTGGGAGGGCTCAGCTCATTTTGGGTGTGGCCACTTTGGGCTGGTGGTCCTGGGTTCAAAGAAAGCAGGCTGAGCAAGCCAGTAAGCGGCACCCCTCCATGGCCTCTGCATCAGCTCCTGCCTCCAGGTTCCTGCCTTGTTTGAGCTCCCGTCCTGACTTCTTTCGCTAATGATCAATGATATGGAAGTGCAAGCAGAATAAACCCTTTCCTGCCCAAGCTGTTTGGTCATGGTCATGGTCACAGCCACCCTGAGACACTCAGCCACCGGAGCAGCTGTGAGCCTGCTCCATAACCAGCACCGTGGGAGCAGAAATGTGGGTGGAGACTAGTCCCTAGCAGGCAGCTCAGGAAGCAGGGGGTCTGGGACAGGAAGTCTTCCTGCCCTTTCTCAGTTGCCTCCTGGAGACAAGGTGGTTTGTTTTTGAAGGACTCTCTCAACTGAGGCTCTGGTAGTCAGCAGCTTGACACACACATAAACACACACAGAGACATACACACTCACATGGATGTACACACACACACACACACACGTATTCCACCTTCACGTGTTTTCCTTGCTTATAGATGGAAAAGCGAACAATTTTAGTTGCAAAACTTAACAACTTTATTCTTGTAATTTTTTTGGCTCTTCTATTTTGTCTGCTGTGTTACTTTTTGTGGTTGTAAAGGAAATACCTCCTTGTGACAAGCATAAAAAGTAAGCTAGCTTGGGATCAGGGATTTGAGCTCAGTGATAGGACCCTTGCCTGGCCTGCAGAAGCCTGCTTTAGATCCGAACTAAAAGCAAAAGCCAAGAAGTCCGTAACCTCACGGTCTGGAGACAGTCACTGTTCGCACGTTTAGAAACATTGTGTTAAATTTAATTTTATGAACATTAGCATTTTTCCCGGGTGTATGTTTGTGTGAGGGTGTCGGGTACCCTGGAATTGGAGTTACAGATAGTTGTGAGCTGCCATGTGGGTGCTGGGAATTGCTGGGTCCATTTGGAAGAGCAGTCGGTCTCTTAACCTCAGCGCCATCTCTCCAGCCCGAAACCTTTATGTTTTGTCTGCATGTGTGTATGTGCACCACGTGCATGCCCGGTAACCTCAGGGTTTAGAGGAGCGTGTTTTGGGTCCTTTGTAACTGGTGACCGCACCATGGACTGTATGCCCTTTGTAGGGATTTACCAGTTTTAACCATGTTGACACATTTGCTCTTATTTTCCTGATGCACAGCTGGCATTTATGTTTTAGCTGGACTGTTGGGAAATTGATTGAGGATCTACTGATTCTTTGTATTTCCTGAGAATAAGAACACCTTGTTGCAGGACACTGAAATCGAACATGTCTAGCCTACTACTCTGCTATCTACTGTGTGGTCAGATTTTACCATTCCTCCTCCGGCACTGCCTTTTCTTCTGTGGAGTTGTGGAGCTGGGGATGAACCCTAGGACCTCACCTTTCTAGACAAGGGTGCTACCACTGACCTACATGCCCAGCCTCTTGTTTTTTTCTTTTCAAGACAGGGTTTCCTGTGACTATCAGGGCCGCCACACCTCCAGTGCCTGTGTGATCTTTTCCCCAAAGGCACTGCATGCATAAACAGTCTGTTAGGGTGATAGTTTTCTGTGTGCTGAGGTGGGGGTCTCTTGCTGGGTTGCAGTTTGTAGTTCTTTCTTGAAGGTCAAATGCATTCTGGTTTCTGTCTTTATTTAGTCTCAAAGAAGATGGAGCAGGAGCCCCGTATGACAAGGAGTCCACAGCCATTATAAAGCTGAATAACACAACAGTTCTTTATTTAAAAGAGGTCACAAAGTTCTTGGCGCTCGTTTGCTTTGTCAGAGAGGAAAGCTTTGAAAGAAAAGGTAATTTCTGATGTGATTTGAAAGAACCGCCTCAGTCCGCGCCGCCTCTGTTGCCCGTTGAATGTGCGTAGACACGGCATGCCTGCCAAGCCTCAGCTTGTGTCAGCTAAAGATGGCTAGCTAGGGAGCAGGAGAGGTGGTCGTCCCTAAGGACAAGCCCACCAATTGGTTGTCCAGTGCCAAATGATCAGCCCGGAAAATAAGCATCCAGGTGGCAGTCTAGGGACTGAGCAGAGCAGGCTATGTTTGGGAACATATACTTGTATACATATGCATGGAGTAACATGGAAAAGTACCATGAATTTAAGGAGAGCAAGGAGGGAGGAAAGGGAAGGGAGCAATGTCACTAGACTGTAATCTAAGAAAAAGATGGCGAGCTAGGCTCTGGGAGGTGTAGAGCTAGGTGTGTGCTTGCACACAGACCTGCACGTTCTACATCTCGTCCCACATTTATCGTTGGTTGTTCTTTCCTGTGCAGTTTGGAAGCTGAGGAAAACAAGACCCACGTCGATGTATAACTTCAGCTGGCAGTGGGTTCTTAAGCCTAGGAACATTTGAGCTGGGCTGGAGAACTCATTTATTGTGAACTAATCTTATAATTAACCAAAAAGTTGCAAAAATGGTAAATAATCTTCAGGTCCTCATCTGGCCCCCTTTGACTGACAACATTTGACCTGGGAATTGCCCGTTTCTAGTTGCGATGAATTGTGCACACTGGCGAGAGTCCCATGCAGACATGCCGCCATGCCCTTCCCGCTCAGATGTTGCTCTTGTCTGTCTGCTCCTGGGGAGCCTCTGCTAAAGTCTTGTCAGGGTCCCCACTACAAAGTTTCTAAAGGTAAATGCTTCATGCTGCACAAATACAGTTGCTCGTTTAGCCTTCACCGTTAATTTTAATATCTGATGTGTGAAACTAAGTTTAAGTAGAAACTGATCGTATAGATCTTTGGTGAATTATTATGAAGCCACAATCTCTGATGGCAGGCAGGTTTTGTAGGATATAGTAAACTAACTAGAAACCTGGTTGTTGAGTTTAATTTAATGCTATAACTAAGGAATATAGGGAAATGGGCACATTTAAAACTTCATCATCTTTTTTTTTTTAATTGTTGTTTTGTTTCCCCCAAGACAGGGTTTCTCTGTGTAAGCCTGCCTGGCTGTCCTGGAACTCAAACGCTTGATGTAGTAGATCCACCTGTGTCTGCCTTCCGCGTGCTGGGATTAAAGGCGTACACCACCAATACCCGGCCCTCAGCTCATATTTAATGTGTATGTGTTGTGTGTATGCGTGTATGTTAGGTGGTGTCTTTCCATATTGTTTGTCTCAAAAAATAACCAATCCCTACTTAATTATTTAGTTATTTTTGAGACAGGGTCTCACTATGTAGCCCTGGCTGGCCTTGAACTCATAGACGGGTTCTGGGGAATTTAGGTTGTCAGGCTTGTGAAGCCAGCCCTTTCTGAAAATAAGAAAAAAATGTTTGTTGCTATTATTGTATGTGTGGAGTTGGTTCTCCCCTTCCACCTTGATTTGTGTTTGGGGGTGGAATTCAGTTAGGTCCGGCAGGCTTGCATAGCAAACACACCTGCTGAGTCATCTTGACAGCCTTGATTTCTCTTAATTGCAATTAGTCTTTAATCTGAATGATTAAAAGAAGTTAGTGCAGTTCAGTGGTTTCTCACATCTTTGAGGGCACGAACACCTTTGGAGATTTGTGAAAAACTCTGAGAAGCTCCTGGAATAGTCTTCAGGAAACACCCACCTCTCCTGACCACCTGCCATGCTGGACCTGTTCCGTGATTGTGCCTCTGCTGCCCCCTGCTGGAGGCTGGTGCCACGAGTGACAGGTTGTGTCTCGGGCCACTCATTTACAGTGTCATTTTGTCTTCTCCTGCAGGCCTTATTGACTATAATTTTCACTGCTTCCGGAAGGCCATCCATGAGGTGTTCGAGGTGAGAATGAAGATGGTGAAATCTCGAAAAGTTCAGAGTCGCTTACGGAAGAAGAAAGGAACTACTCCTAACGGGACCCCTCGCATGCTGCTGTAGGGGGGCTATCAGGAGCCTGAGCCCACGCTTGTGATGGGGGTGCCGAGCCACACTGCACCTCAGGAAGGAGGAGCCTGCGACACGGACGTAGATTTGTTCAGGACAAAGAAAGTATTCTCTTTTTAAAATAAAATGAGCTCTTCGAAGCAAAAACCTGTACAGTAACAAAGTGAGCCCACTCTATCGCTGCATAAATGTAAACTTCCGTGTTGATAATCAGAAAACCCCCCGTGAGAACTGCCAGGAACTGTACATATTTTGCACTTTTTCACATTTTTCCTGTAGAGATGAACTTTGATAAGGACTTTTCTAAACTCTTTTTCTGTACTTGATGTAAGGGCGTGCATACTATGGTCCATTTGGCCATCGGAAATTCATCCAAAGTAATACATTGGTAAAGACTTTTTGTAAATTGGGGAACCTTTGCTACCAATTGTTATGGGGGAAATCATTTTTCAGTGGAGCAGGGATAGTAGGTCTGGGCTGGGAGCTCCAGGCAAGAACAGTAAGAACTTGTGTTTGTGATGAGTGTGAATGGGAATTTTTTAGAAGAATATCAGGACCAGTCTTCCATCCAAGTCTGTATCCCTATTGGCCATGCCTTCCTACCCACCCAGTCTTTATGAAACTCCCTCCCTCGGCACACGTCTTTGTAGTCAGTGTGTTCAAGTGGGTGACTTCTTTCTGCTGCGTTATTCTAATGAACCTTAGGGACCAGATTTCTAAAACGATGCCGGTTAGTATAAAGATATATGAATGTTGCTTGAGGAGACGGGGGAAATAGTATGGATTTGTTGGGAATGTTCTGGAGGTACTTCCGTACCTGCCAAGGAGGTAAAATAACAGGCCGAGAGGGTTCCCAGAGAGTCCCAGTGGCAGATGGCCTCTCAGACTAGATACACTTGTGTACCTGTGTGTGTCTGGCTCCTGTGAATGGCCTCTTGTGCTATGTTTAAAGTCTTTGTTCAGGACCAGTTTTTAGTGCTCCATGGCCAAAGGCGTGGAGCAGGTCTTTCGTCTTCACTCTGAAGTTTAGTCCTTGGTGGCTTCACTTGGTACCCGAATCACCCGTCCATCTGTGACAGTCTGCCTTGTGTCCTCCCTCCCGTGCCTACCAAGTTCAGCTTGCTACCAACTTGCTCTGTGAGAGAATTCTGACACAGGAAAGCTTGTGGCCTGTGGGAAAGGTCCGCCTCAAGAGGTCTAAGTTAGCCATGGGTTCGTTTTTCTAGATGAGCAGAGAATTGAAGTCCTAAATCTAGGCCTATACCAAGCCATTCCAAAGGTTAGCACTGTCAGGCATGTATGACCCTAGAAAAGATTCCTAGGGACATCAGTGCTGCTCTTGCAAAAATATATGAAGTGTTTAAAGCATTTTGTCCCTTCTTATCTAGTTGCTTTTCCTTCCCCAAGTCTTATACTTGGTTTCTTGCTTGTTTATTGTTTGTGTGTGGTTTGGCTGTCCTGGAAGTCACTATGTAGACCAGGCTAATCTTGAAGTCATAGATCCATGTGACTCTGCTTCCCCTGAGTGCTGGGATCAAAGGTGTGCACCACCTTGCTGGGAGAGGTCTTCCGAAGCTGCTAACGATGATGGATGTCTGATGTTGCAAGCTGAGAAGCTGAGCCTCCAGTAGTCTGTGCAGTACTAAGGGGCTTCTAGCACTCCTTACAGCATTGTGGCTCCTTCCTTACGATCCCTGTGCAGAGACCACAAAGGAATTGTTAGGCGCCTGGAACCCCAGAGAAGTTTCCGTTCCCTTAATTTTCAGAGCTGTTCCCTGATGGGCCTTGGCCAACAGGTTGGAAGGAGGTTGGCTACCCTGAAGAGTCTAACCCCCCCCCCCCAACACACACACACACACGAGAGAGAGAGAGAGAGAGAGAGAGAGAGAGAGAGAGAGAGAGAGAGAGAGAGAGAGAGGGAGGATGCTGTTTGTTTGCTTTTTTGAGACAGGGTTTGAGATGGCCCAGGCTGCTCTCAAACTTGCTATGTAGCCCAGGGCTATCTCCCACTTCTGATCCCTCTGCCTTCACTGCCCCGTAGTGCTGGGATCATAGCAGTACACCAACATGCTTGTCTTGAACAGTGCTGAGGACTGAGCCCAGGGCTCTGTGCACGTTGGGCAGGTTCTCTATTAAGCACATGTATCCCGGTTCCTTTTCTTAATAGTTTTTACAAAGTATTTCTCATTGAACAGAGAATTGCATTTTTAATAATACTTTATCTTTTAGAAAAGACATCTGCCTGTCTGGTAAACCACATAAAATTGCCATGTAGAAGTGGAGCTTCTGTTTTGAAGCTGGTTATATGATGGGTTTTTGTTGAAATGTGCCTTAAAAGCCCATCACTCGGGCGTGTGATCAATCCTGGAACATAGGGCCCACGTTCCTGATCACAGACGCACTCTCGTTACTCATGCTGAAGGATCGATTCCTGCCTCCGGCCTCGTGTGACAATGACTTCTGAAGATGCAGGAGTTACAGCTGAGCGGTGAGGTTTTCCAGTCTGGGACTGGGATTACTACAGATCTTCACATTCGTTTCATGTTTTCTCTTAGATTTGGGAGTTAGCCTAAGGCACTGTGTAGATCTGTGTGGACAAACTCCTGGCTACGGGCGGCCGCACTAGGACAGTTTTGTTTGGTTTTAGGAGTTGTGAACGGGAAGATTTGTAGAGCAGGACAGGCTTTTGATTTTTGAGTCAAGTACTTCTGGGTTTTGGTCGGACTGACTCGCCGTCTTAGCTAACTTTTAGTCGTGCAGATCAGTGTAAGTGATCAGGATAGAGTGTTTTTAAAGGAGTAGAAATAAAAGCTGATTAACATTTACCAAGTGTTATTTTGTGAACATTATATATTTTGGATCCTTAAATAAGAAACGACTAAAAATCACAGCAATACTATTATGTGTGGGTTATATGCCAACTGTCTGAAATGGAATTCATAAAAACAATGGCGCTGTTGTGCGATTAAAGTTCAGTATGCACTCAACAAACAGACTGGGTATCGTTTGTAATCGAGCACACTGTTTGACTGTTGATAGTACGTCATTTGTAACAACTGTGGGCCAGCCTGGTCTACAAAGTGAGTTCCAGGACAGGCTCCAAAGCTACACAAAAAAAACCCCTGTCTTGGCCGGGCGGTGGTGGCGCATGCCTTTAATCCCAGCACTCGGGAGGCAGAGGCAGGCGGATCTCTGTGAGTTCGAGACCAGCCTGGTCTACAGAACTAGTTCCAGGACAGGTTCCAAAACCACAGAGAAACACTGTCTCGAGAAAAAACAAAAACAAACAAAACAAAACAAAAAAATCCCTGTCTTAAAAAAATAAAAAGAAGAAAAAGATGATTTAACTCACATTCTAAGGAATCTGATGCTCTCTTTGGCCTCCATAAACACTGCATGCACATGGTGCATGTATCTATGTGCTGAAATTCAAAAACTATATGATTTAAAGCACTATTTAATGTACATTGCTATACATGTAAATGATATAAAGTCCATTTAAATTATCCGTATATTTAAATCTTTGCATTTATATCACAAATTATATAAAATATTGGTTAGATGAACTGTCTTCCTCCCACAATTCTGTTCAGCTCTTCACCTCTCCTTCTCATTCCTTCCTCATCGTTAGGACGTACTGAATGACCCAACAGCCTTCTTGGTGTTTCAGACCCTACACACCTCAAGTTTAGTGCGTTACTGTCAGTGGAAGCTTTACTGGATTGCAGACCAATTTGCTTGTTTAAGACAGGTATTCTGGAGCTTGTGGTCTTCCCCTCAGCCTCCCAGAGCGCTGGGATTACAGCTCTGTACGATCTGTAATTTCTTTTGGTTTTTCCTAGTGTTGGGATCTATACCAGGCGCTGCTGCGCTGGTGAGTGCTCTATCATTAAGGCACCCTCGGGCCAGAGGGCTGTTTCACTCTGCGTACTAGTAATCACCACAAATAAGGGCTTCTATTTTCTTTCTTTTCTTTTTTCTTTTCTTTCTTCTCTCCTTTCTTCCCTTCCTTTCTCTCTTTTTTTGGTGTTTTGAGACAGGATTTGTCTGTGTAACAGCCCTGGCCATTCTGGAACTTACTCTGTAGACCAGGTTGGCCTTGAAGTCACAGAGATCCACCTGCCCCTGCCTCCCGAGTGCTGCTTCTTTCTTTCCTCGATGATTCCTCAAGAGCCTTCTAATAACGATGACCGCCATTGCATGTCCCCAAGCTCACCCCTCAGCAATGATTGGCATGACTTTTGTCTCTCTGTGCCCATTCGAGGTGGGTAGCTTTTATAACGGAAAATGGCTACCATTTCAGGATTTTAAAAGGTAACTTGTCTTCCTGAACAGTATTTTAGTCGAAACCAACGGATTGAAAGTCCAAAAATTCTACTTCCTACTCGGCCACATCTGTCAGATATTACTGTTTACAAATACCTGCATCTCAACTCTACTTCAGGTCTCTGGGGAAGTAAAACCAGTGCCAATGGCCTTTCATGGGACAGGCAGGTTGTGGGCCTCTTGGGTGCTGAGTGCCGAGAGTGCGGAAGTCCAGGGTTAGGCTGTCAAGCTTTGCCTATACTGCACGTTGAGTCTCTAGGGAAAGCAGTATAGTGCTATCACGAGTGAGCTAAGGAAACCGCTAAGTATTGCCCAGAATGCCGGGGCCCCAGAAGTGCTCTCAGAAGTTCCGTGATTCCTGTATGTGTGGACCTGTGTCTGCCGAATGAAGAACGCAACATGTATTTAGGAACTTTTTTTTTTTAAAGTTTGTGGCTATTACAGTGAAAAATACAACAATCTGCTTAAAAAGTATTGAACTCAGCGTTTTACTGAGATTGGTTCCTAGCGAGTAGGAACTGACGCATTGGCGCGCAAGGGCTGCGCTCTAAGCTATGCAGGTTGGTATGAAGGCTTCGAAACTTCACCAATCAGCAACTGGCTAGCTAGGAACGGGGGGGGGGGGGGGGAGTGATAGACAGGAGTGGCAGAGTCGGGACAAGGGGGAAAAGGGCACAGGCAGAGTGGCCGAGGGACCCTGCATGAAGAGCTCTTGAGATGCGTCAGAGGGCACTGCCCAGCTGTCTGCAAACACATCGGATGCCTCCCGCCCCCGCCACAGTTCGATCACAGCTGCAGGTGTTTCCTCTAGAGCCGAATTTAGACGATGAGAGCCCTCTAGCCAATTGGTTCATAAGAACCGAGAGAAAGGAGGATACAGGTTGTAATCTTCGTTACTAATTTAAGACAGTAACCTTTTTAGCTTTACTTTGTGTGTGTATGTGCCCGGCGCTGATGGACATCAGAGGAGTGCATGGGATCCCTTGGAACTGGAGTTGCTGATGGCTGTGAGCTGCAGCTGAATCCCAGTTCTCTGCAAGTGCTTTTAACTGCTGAGCCAGCTTAGCCCATTACTAATTAAAAAAACAAAGCTTCAAAGTGTAAAAGAAACAAAACAAAACACAAAAACCACAGTCTAAATAAAAACAAAAGCGCAAGTCGGGGTAGGGTCCTTCCCTCATCCCTGATTCTGCAGTTCTGGGGGATACCACACGGCTCACAACGATATTAGCCAAGTGAATCTTAAAGAAAATATAGATTAAAAAGCCACAGGAAAAAGTGATGCTGTAAATGGCATTATATTGGTGTTTCCAGTAGACTCTGTCTTCTGGTGTCTTTCATTTTGTCTTTTATCTGGGGACTCCCCATCTGCTTCTCTCTTTTCCCTCCCAAGTTCCATGCTCCTCTCTCTCCTCACCAGGTCCCTCCTGCCCAGCTTGCCCTCCTCTGTTTCTCCCAGAGTCTCAGCCCCTCAGAGTCTGATCTCAACCCTTCTTACCCTCCTTGCTCACTCCCATGCATGGCCTCCCAAAGAGCCAGAACCTAGTTAACACCCAGCTTCCTCCCTGAGCCCACAGGGGGCAAGTTCTATGTGATAAGGTCCCAGCTGGGGCAGGATGGCCTGTGGCCCAGGGTGTGTGGTAGCAGTGGGTGTCCCCAGAGCCGGTCTGTGATGTGGGTGGGAACAGAGCAGCCCCTCTTCTCCACAAAGATCCCAGGCAGCACATGGTCCAGGACTCCACCTCAGAGTGACTATGGGTGCCAGTTTTTTTTTTTTTTTTGTGTGTGTGTGTGGCTGGGTCCCTCTAGCTGCCCTGCTTGGGCAGGAGACTGAAGCCAGAAGCTATGCTAGGTCTCTGGGGTCTCCAAGTCTGCTTCCTCTGACACGGCCCTTTTATTTTGGGGACTCCCTTGGCCTGTGTCAATCAATGGTCTGCCTTTGTTTCTGCCTGAGTCCAGAGACTCTTGTTTTTGTTTCTGCTTCTCAGTTACAGATAAATGTTATTATTATGGATAATAATTTTTGAAAATTTTATATTGTTTTTGTTCACTAGAACCTGGGTCAGGAGATGGGATCTAACCTGCTTACTTCAGCCCTAAGCATGATTCTGCATGCAGTCATGCTAAGCACAAATGAAATTCATTTTCAGAGACAAGCTTGGAGGGTGAGTACAGTCTATAGCTAGATCCCCTTGTATAGTCTTCTGTGTATGTTGTTCAAGTTAAGCCTAAAGTAACTCAAAACAACTAAAATAAACTTAAGGTTTGTTCAATGTGAAATAATATGAATAAACCTGATTTTTGGTGGGGTGCCCGTCTTTAATCTGAGTACTCTGGAGGCAGAGACAGGCAAATATCTGAGTTTGAGGCCAGCCTGGTCTACACAGAACGAGTTCCAGGACAGCCAGGGCTACACAGATTACACAGATAAACACTATATATATATATAATCTATCTATCTATCTATCTATAAAAAACAAAAACAAAAATTTCCTGGTTTTTTAAAAACAAGTGATTGAGTAAAATGGATTAAATTTGCAATACGCTTGCATGGCAGACATCTCCAGGGTCAAGTAGTGCCCTTTCCCTCGGGTGGGACATGAACCCCATCAGAGTCAACTGATAACCTGGTGAAGAGAGAAGTAAACAAAATCCAGCTCCAATGTGCTTCTCCACTGATCCTTCATTCTTTGCGTTCTCTTCTCCAACGTAACACCTTCCCTGTCGTTGCTTAGCAATGGACCTCATAACCAGGCCTGCAGGGGCCTGTGGTCATTCCGGTCCTACCACCAGTCTCTGGGTGCTCGCCCCTGGAGTTCCCCTTCCAAACAAGAGCAATAATGGTACTTCCCTTTTGTTTCATTCTCAACGCCATCAACACCAGGCCCTTTGGGGGCTCTCCTCTGTATAAAGTCAGCTCAGTAGGAAGTATGGCCTCTCCTTCTTTAGCTGAAAAAAACCAGCAGCAGCAAATCTGGCATCAAATTATGTCAAAACTTAATCATAATTGCTGCAGGAGAAAACTCAACTTCAATTTTCTCTAAATTGAAACATGTACAGAGGGGAAAATATGTTGATGAAAAGGAAGTAATACTACGTAAAGGTTACAAAATTTTTGACTAACTGGATAGGAAGGGAATTTTCCCCCAAAAAGTTTAGGTCTGTCAAAAGAATGCTTTATTTTATCAGAAAACCAACTTCTTCCTAGAAGAAAGTTACAATTTAGAGGAGACAAAAGGTTCTATCCCAGGACTAATTTGGAAAATCTCTCTCCTCTCTCTCTCTCTCTCTCTCTCTCTCTCTCTCTCTCTCTCTCTCTCAAAGCTGTCTCAGGAGCTACCACAAATGACAGAAGATGAAGTTCAAAACACTTCAGGGTTTCTCTGTGTATCCCTGGCTGGCAGTTCTGAGTTATAATCCCCATGTGTTCCCCCTTTTCCCCCCAAGAGATCAACCAAACCCCTTTGAATGTGGGTCCCCTGCCCTCAACATTCACAACCTGGGACAAGGTCTTTGTGTTGAACGCTTGATCAATTCATTGATTCTTCATAAGTTATTCTTCATATTCCTCAGAGTGTTAAAAATAACAGGTTTTTTAATGGGTGAAGTCAATTGAAGTCTTAAAGAAATTAAGCACAGGAGAACCAGGGCTAAAAAAAAGAAAAGAAATCAAGCAATTCATTTAAGTTTTCAGTTTTATTCGGGTACAAGTTTTTTTTTTTTTGTTTTTTTTTTTTGGTTTTTCGAGACAGGGTTTTTCTGTGGCTTTGAAGCCTGTCCTGGAACTAGCTCTGTAGACCAGGCTGGTCTCGAACTCACAGAGATCCGCCTGCCTCTGCCTCCCGAGTGCTGGGATTAAAGGCGTGTGCCACCATCGCCCGGCTCGGGTACAAGTTATTATCCTATATCATTGCCGTGATAGTTCAGGTGTAACGTTATGGACCACCACACCATACGAGGTCAAATTACAACCCTTTATTTAAGCCAGCGACCAAGAGCAGAGTCTTGCCCCAAAGAAACTCTCAGCACCAAAGCTCAGGGTACAGCGTTTCTAAAGAGAAACCACAGTGACATTGTCAGGTGCAGGTCAGGGCAACCTGGTGGCATTTGTTTTGACTTTTGAGCAGATATTTTGGTTATGCATCTGAGCCATGGGAAGTCCCAATGTGCTGCCAAGGCGGACGTGACTGGTCAGATCAGGTAGGGGCTGAAAAAGTGCCCAACCGGACACAAAATGGAGTCAGGGTAAGATCGGGACAAAATGATGTTACCTTAGTCACCTCACTCTGCATTTCTTTTACTTTTCAAATACTTGACTTTTATGAAGGAGCAGGGATTGAGAAATAATCGGTTAATTAATCAGGGCCCAGTCATTACACCCACGATGATGTTGCAAGGATCCAAGGGGCCTGTGAGTAAGACGTTAGCATGGATTCCGATCAAACCAGCTATGGAACCAGTAACCACTGGCCTTTTTTACTTATCATTTACAGGGGTTTCAAGGGCCAAGCGTTTCAGAGGGGTAGTCAGGCATAACTCACTTAAAAAATCAGACAGTTTTTTTTTTTTTTTGGTTGTTTTTTCGAGACAGGGTTTCTCTGTGGTTTTGGAGCCTGTCCTGGTACTAGCTCTTGTAGACCAGGCTGGCCTCGAACTCACATAGATCCGCCTGCCTCTGCCTCCCGAGTGCTGGGGAAATCAGTTTTAAAGTACCTATTTTTAGATGAAGCAGAGCTAGAAAGAGTTTGCGACAGACCCCAGTTCTGGGGAGCCCTATACGAAACATTATGGCCAATATTAATAGGACGGGAATTGGAAGCCAAGGTAAAGGGCATGACCACCAGAACTAGCGTGCCGGTCCCATAACCAGTCCACGGCAGGTACAAGGTTTACCCCATTCGCCACACACTCAAATGCAAGTTAGAGTGGAAGACATTAAGGGCAGGGCAGTAGCTATTTGCCTATTGCTCGAGACACTGAGGATGTGACTCCAGATCTCAGATCCTCCACCGGGCAAGAGACGCCATTCCCTGTCATGTGAGACATGGGGCCTAATTCCTCCGATCATCCCGCGAGCTCCGGGGAACAACGGGGAAGCCGCCGGTCTTCACCGGTCCCGCCACGAAGCGCCCGCCACGTCAGGCCGACCTCACAGAGCCGGCGCGGGCGGTGACACAGCGGCGCGTTGGCTCTGACGTCATCCCCGCAGGCCGTCCGCAGCCCGGCTCCCGGCTCGGCGACGCCCCGGCGCCCCGCCGGCCCTCAGGGAGGCGGACCCCGCGGCCCGGCCTCGCCTCGCGCCTCGCCCGCGGTCGGGCCGGACTGGGCGGTGTCAGCGGAGGCCCTCGGCAGGCACGTCCGCCGCCGCGCGACACCCGGGCAGCCGCGGCGCCGACGGGAGCGGCAGCGGGAGCCCCGCCATGGAGACCCGCTACAACCTGAAGAGCCCGGGTGAGCGGGGCTGGGGCGGCTGGGCGGAGGCTCGGAGGCTCTGAGCGGCGCCTCGGCCGGCTCGCGTACCCCCGGTTCTCGCGGCTATTCCGGGTTCGCGCTTTACGCGAGGCCGCTGCGGGTCCCGGGGTGCAGGCCGCAGGGCGGGGCGGCCGCTGCGGAGCCCCAGGCCGGTTGTCGCCCCATGGCTCCTGACGTTCCCTTCCCAGTCCCCGCCGAGTGGAGCTGGCGACGGTCCTGCCAAGGGCAGGTGTACAGGCGACGTCAGCGGGAAGTACTGACCGTATCCCTTCTGGCTGTACTCGCATCCTCAGGACCCTCTCTGTCGCTGCCGAGCAACTTTGTTAGGTGTTTGACTCGCGTTTTGGGGGATCTGTCGTTGAAATATCCCATTTCAGTGTTCGGAGAAGGACAGAATTATAGACATTGAAAAACATGTCCTGTAACTGAACTAGTTGAGCGGTGTACTTGAAAATTAATCATGATTGGATGGGGGTGGACTGCTAATTTGTCTGAATTCACGCGGAGAATTTATTTCCTTCATTTAGACAATCCCGGCCTCCAGTTTGTTTGTTTTTTTTTTCTGGCGCATTAAAAACAATGCAAAAAACAAAAACGTCCTCTCCACCCAACCAGAAAACAAAAACGAACTCCCCAAACCATGATCAGTTCTCTAATATTAAAGCTGGTGTGATATGTGTTACTGGATTCTGTAAATGGTATTTATTCTAAATGTACCCTGATAAATTTGTCAGGAGAAGAAACCCCATTAGCTCTGAATAAAAAGCTCAGGGTATTGATTCTTGAACTAGTACCCTTGCCGCTGTTTTTGTGTTTTCTTTCCCACACCGTTTCCTAGTTTGGACTTTAAAGTCTAACATCCATATGGGATATTGTGAGTCTTTGATTAAAAAAAGTTCAGACTATAGAAATGAAAGCCCGAGGATATTGACTGGACAGAATGTTGTCAGCTTGAATACTGACAAGCAAGTGTCCTTCAGTGCCCGGTTGTAGAATCCGTCATACTTTAGGAGATTTATTTAAAATAGGCCATGCCTGTGCAAGAATGATATTTACACAGCTGATTTTTATTTTTCCAAGACAGGGTTTCTCTATGTAACAGTCCTAGCTATCCTGGAACTCACTTTGTAGACCAGGCTAGCCTCGAACTCACAGAAATCCACCTGCCTTTGCCTCCCGAGTGCTGGGATTTAAGGGTGTGTGCCACCACTGGCCGGCAACACAGCTGAATTTTAAAGGGACCACATCCTCTGTCTTCAGCCTATCACTTACAACCTAAAGAATTAAAAAGAGGCAGAGAAAGTAGAAATGCTTGAATGTTACCAATTTGATGCCAGAATGGTTGAATTAGTTGGAGTTTAAAACTAGAACTGCGGGGCTGGGGAGGTGGCTCAGTGGTTAAGAGTATTGACTGCTCTTCCAGAGGACCTGGGTTCAATTCCCAGCATCCATATGGCAGCTAACAAGTGTCTGTAACTCCAAGGTCTGACACCCCAACACAGGCATACATGCAGACAAAACACCACTGAACGTAAAAATAAAATCAATTAATTAAAAAGAAAGTAGAACTGTGGTAAGTTGTGTGTACTTTGTTAGTCATGCAGTTGCTCTAGATCAGCAGACGTACTTGGGTGAATGTCAGCGAATAATGCCTCGTGAAATGTTGTCAGGAAATTGCTCAATCTTTTTTTAATGATTTATTTTAATTTATTGATTCATTTTTTTTAATGTGAATTGTTTTGCTTGTATGTATATCTGTGTGAGGGAGGGTGTCAGATCCCCTGGAACTGGAGTAACAGTTTGTGAACTGCCATGTGGGTGCTGAGAATTGAACCAGGGAATTATCTGGAAAAGCAACTAGTGCTCTTAACTTCTGAGCCATCTCTCCTGCCCCAAATTGCTCAATCTTGATAGGTTATCGTACTCGAGATTATGATAAAATTTAAGCAACTTTAGAAATTAATACATTGATAGCTGGGTATGGTAGGATGTACCTTTAATTCCAGCATTTGGGAGGCAGAGGTAGGCAGATCTATGTGAGGTCCAGTCTGGTCTACATAGTGAGTTAATAAATTTCCAAAGTATGTTGAGTTTTGATTAACTTTTTATAAATTCCATCCTGTTCTTAGTTTCCTCAAAGATTATGGTATTCTAAAAGGAAAGTTTTAAAAATTTTTTCCTGTTGGTGTAGACGATTTTGATTTTATCGAGGTGAATTAGATGAGCCATAAAACTTGTTAAAATACTAAGAAGCTTGGTGGTAATGCTTGCTTTGTTTTAGTCTCAGACCTTCATTATTTGTAGATTAATGGCTCCGTGAAAGGAAGTAAACAACTCATTTTCTATCTGCTGGTGTTGGATTATCTCCAGTCCTCTATGTTGTTTTAGTGTTTATGTATTTAGTGTGCGTGTTTGTGTGTGTATGCGCCACGGCACTCAGATGAAGATAAGAGGACTCAGTGCTTTCCTTCCATCAGGTGGGACTCAGAAGTCAAACTCACGTTGTCAGGCTTGGTGGCAAGTGCCTTTACCTACTAAGCAACTCGCTGTCACATTTTCAGTTTTTTTTTAAAAAGTAAACACATTCACAGTGTCTTTGTAAGTAAAAACATTAGTTCTTAAACTTTTGCTGACATGCCTTCATTCTTGGGAACAGGAAGAGGCAATTGGGAGCATCATTTAGGACTCAGGTTTTTAATGCACCTGCCTCCTGAAATTCACCATGTCTTGGGAATTGGCTATAGTAAGATAGGGACTTCCCAGGGGAACTGATGATTGGAAGACATGGCCTATAAAAGATCCCTTTATTTGTATGTTTCTGGTTCTAAATGTAGTGTAAGCAGTGAACTAGCTGGGCGAAAGAGGAGAGCAGATGCTGGGGCCATGGAGCCTAAAGTCTTGATCCGGAGAGACCAGATGGCCTCTATAAACGGCTTAGGAGTAGGAATGCAGCTGTCAGTCCCTTCTTTAATTGATGTTGTCTCCCACACTCAGAGAGCTCTAGGAAATAATCTTGCAAGGAGAGAGGAGCAGGGGCTGAAGCAAGAGATGGGCTGTCAGGAGGAAGGCGCCGCTCTAGCCTGGCAGCTCTTTGTACCTTGACATTCCATAGAGACCCTTCTCCTTAGGAATCGGTATTTTTAAGTGGCTTTAAAACAGGAATGTGATGGCTAGTTTTTATCTGGATTCCTTTGCTGTTGCTGTGATAAAATACTCTTGACAGAAGCAGCTGCAGGGTGATTGCGTTTATTCTTGGCTCACAGTTCATTGTAGTGGGGAAGTTGTGGCCGCAGGAGCTTGAGGCTGTAGTCACATGGTATCTAAAGTCACAGTGCAGAAAGTCCTCTCTCTCTCTCTCTCTCTCTCTCTCTCTCTCTCTCTCTCTCTCTCTCACACACACACACATACCACACACAATTATATGTATAGGTATATATGTGTATATGTGCACAGAGTCCAGGACCCTAACTTAGGAAATGGCGCCATCCACAGTGGGTGGGTCTTTCCACTTCAATAATCAGATCAAGATAATCTCCTATGGTCATAACTAGAGGCTTATGTCCCAGGTGATTTTATGTCTCATCAAATTGACAGTTGAAATTAACCATCATAACATTGGGTTGTCAGCCTGACAGTGGATGAGCCTCTGAGCATTTCCTGTGAGGGACTGGATTATATAGATTAGGCTAACCTTAACTGTGGGGTGCACCATCCCATGGTCTAGGGTTCTGGACTGATAGACAACATGAGCTGAGTTCTGGCACTTGTCTCTGTGTTTCCTGACTGTGGATGTAGTGTAACCAGCCAGTTGCCGCATGATCTCCCTACCATGAACTAACTACCTTGGGAGTGAGGATAGACCCTTCTTTAAAGTGCTTTTGTCAGTAGGGGAAGTAATAGAAGAGGACTTTTATTATATTTGTACTGGCTGGTTTTATGTCAACTTGATACAAACTAGAGTCATCAGAGAGGAAGGAGCCTCAGTTGAGAAAAATGCCTCTGTAAGATTCAGCCGTAAGGCATTTTCTTAACTAGTGATCAATTGGGGGGAGTGCCCAGCCCATTGTAGGTGGTGCCATCCTTGGGCTGATGGTCCTGGGTTCTATAAGAAAGCAGGCTGAGCAGGCCAGTAAGCAGCTCTCCTCCATTGCTTTTGCACCAGCTCCTGCCTCCAGAATCGGCCCTCTTTGAGTTCTTTTCCTGACTTCCTTTGGTGATGACAGCAATGTGGAAGTGTAAGCTGAATAAACCCTTGCCTCCCCAACTTGCTTTTTAGTTATGGTGTTTTGTTGCAGCAATACAGACCCTAAGACATCACTGTTAGCATCATTGTTAGTTTTATGATTATGTGTGCAGGTGTGCGTGTGCCAAGGTGAATGTGTGGAGGTCAGAGGACAACCTTCCTGCATCAGTTCTTGCTTTCACCTTGTTGATGAAGACTCTTGCTGTTTCTGCTGTGTGCTCTAGTTGGCCTGCAGGTGCTTTTCTTGTCTCCACCTTGTCTTACAGTAGTGCTGGCTTTACAAACAGGCATGCCCCTGAGTCCTGGGGATTGAACAAGATCTGCTGAGCCACCCTAACAGCCTTCAGTCTCCCTCCACAGGCCTCTAGATGGGAGGCCCTGACCTTCCACACTGACCTTTTCAACCAAAACAGAGAGGGATTGTTTTTTCTTTTTTTTTATCAGTGTTGAATAAAAAGTTTTTAATGTCAAGTTCATTTAAAAAATGTTGCCAGTCACAGTTCTAGATTCTTGGACGAGAAATGATGGAAGACTTTAACATTCATTTGTTGTATTTTTATACTTTCTGTTCTAAGCTCTGAAGAGGCCATAGTGAAGTAGAGCCTTCCACTACTTAGCAGGAAAGACAAGGGCTAAACAGGTACTGTAGGTACAGTGTCGTGACATCACATAGGAAGAGACTCAAGCTGGTCCCAACATGACTGGCCATTAGGATCATTGGAAGAGGAGTCCTAGTCTCTGTCCTATTTCAGACACTTTCATTTGCCCACATGAGAATCTCTAGTCCCTCTGGGAAGGACAGGTAAGTATCAAGTGGACCTTTCTGAAGAAATTGCTTGAAGGCCAGGCATGGTGATACTCGCCTTTAATCCCAGTGCTCAGGAGGCAGAGGCAAGTGGATCTCTGTGAATTCCAGGCCAGCCAAGGCTGCATAGTGAAACCTGTCTCAATAAAGCAAATCCATAGTGAAATAAGACAATAACAAAAGGCATTGCTTATATGTAGGAGCCAGTCTAGATGGTGACAGGTGCCAGAACAGCTTTTTTTTTTCTCCACTTTGTAGTCCACGCTGGCCTCTGAACTCTGCCAGCCTCTGCTTCCCAAGTCCTGGGATTAAAGGCGTGCAGACACTGGCTGGCCAGAACAGCTTTGCCAACGGAGGAAACAATAAGTAAGGAGGCCTGGAATAGAGAAAGGGTAGGGTGTGTCTGAGAAATGAACGAAGTTGAGTGTCTAGAATCTGGAGGGAGAGGTTGTGTCAAACATGTTTCTACTAAAGATGTTTTCATGCTGTGTTAATACTGACTGCTTCTTAACTCTAAGCTCCTTGATGCCCTAGAATTTTATAATTGTAGTTGCCACTTCTAGCTCCTAGTAAGTACTTGAAGTATTTGATAAAGTGGATGAACTCGCTTTAGAGTAGTAGATGGAAAAGAATATTAACAGTTATGAAGTAAACTTAGTTTAAGTTGTTTGAAAAAGTCTTGCTGTGTGGCCCAGGCTGGCCTCAAACTTGAAATCTTCCTGTCTTGACCTCCTGCGTTCAGGGGTTACACCTGTGTGCCCTCAATCCTGGCTAGGAACTTTTTAAAGCCTAGATCAAAAAAACCTAGACTCAGGCGACACTGTATGAAAAGCAGCACCAGATTGATCTGGTTTTGTGTGTGGGAGTTGCTTCCCCATTAGCCTGTGTCTCCCACACTCTAACCTACCCTTTGTATGGTTCACTCTATCTTCTCTGCCTGTTCCTACCCGTCTGGAGAGCTTCCTGCTTTTTATTTTTCAACTACCTGGTTTTCTTTCAAGGGAAAGTAGGTAGATAGGACCTGTTTTCTTCTGTCTGCTTTCCGTAGACTGGGGTGTCCTTGAACTCACAAAGATTCACCTGCCTCTACCACCTGAGAACTGGGATTAAAGGCATGCGCCTCCACACCTGGCTAGAAAGGTTTTTATCAGCCTGTGCCAATCACTTGGACAAGTATGTTTTAAATATCTCCATTTTCTTTTAGCTGTTAAACGACTGATGAAAGAAGCGGCCGAATTGAAAGACCCCACCGATCATTACCACGCTCAGCCTCTGGAGGTTGGTTTCTGTCTCTCCTGAGGACTGCAGTGCTTCAGTGTCCATTGCTTTGACTGTTGATGTGTTTTGAGCTTCTTATTGATCTACTGTATTCTGTTTCATGAGTGTTTTATTAGCCTTTTGTCTGGCTCCTTTGGCAACACAACTTAGGGATTCTGTCTGTGAGTGATGTTTACTTGGTGTTCAGTATGGAGGGAGGGAGGGTCAGTAAAAACGCACACACTGCACTTTCAGGAAGACTCAGACCATTGTGGGGTCTCTGCAGCTACCGACACAAGCATCTCTTCTGCTCTTTCTGAAAGGAGGGTGCTGACTGTGCATAGTCGGGTTTTCATAGTAATAGTGAAGAGATAGTATGTGTAAGAACTTAGTAATGTACAGTGACATGTACATTACTAATATTACTGGTCAGTTCTACATAATGAAGAATACTTTTTAAAGCTTTGTTAAGACAACTCAAATATATACTAATGATTTGACTATTTCCACTAATTGATTTTTTGAGGCATTAATTTCCAGTTTAAATGGATCTTACTTATGAATATATAATTTTTAAATTTAAATTTTAAACCAAATTAAATATTTGGTTAAAAGAAATTTCATCTTTTATGAAACATAAAATTTATGTTAAATAACACCTTTTTGCTTATGACTTTTGAGGCATCTTGAGCATTAGAGGCTAATAGCACTATTAGGAAACATTTGATTTCCCTCACTTGGCATTTTTAATGTTACTATTAATAAAAATGATAAAATGTTTAAATGTTCCTGATCCTGTGGATTCTTGTTTTTGCCTAGGATAACCTTTTTGAATGGCACTTCACAGTTAGAGGGCCCCCAGATTCTGATTTTGATGGAGGAGTTTATCATGGACGCATAGTTCTGCCACCAGAGTACCCCATGAAACCACCGAGCATTATTCTGCTAACGGTAAGAGTTCTTGGCATTTTACAGTGCTTGTGGGTAACTTCTTCAGTTATCTGCAAATGTAGTCAGCATAATTTATAAGAAATGAAGTAGAATATTCTAATTTTGCCATCAGGAGTGCAATAATTTCTCCTTGGATTAATCCCGAGGAAGCTGTTGTATCTGTGAAGCACTGGTGATACTGGCGAATGCATAATGTCATAGCACAGTGGTTAGGACTCCGTGACATGCCGCCTGGACGTGGTGATGCTGAGTGCAGCTCGTGTCAGCTCCAGTGTCCCATCCATCTCACACCGTTTTCATGAGTTTCCTCATATATGCCGTGAGCTGTAATGGCTGACATGGAAAGAAAAGATCAGGATCTGTGATAGCTCTTAGAAACCTTAATAAATGCTGTTTTATTTCTGTTTGTATCTCAGAACTTCTGCCTTTCTGTCTTCTCTTTTCATGTGGAAGAAAGAACATTGGTATATTAACTCTCTGGATTGCTAACCTGTCCCATTCTCACTTAGGTTTAATCCTTTCCTAACCGTGAAAAAGGCAACACACATCATCCATCCATACACGCACAGACCTTTTTGTTGCCTTGTTTTCTCTTTGATGATCTTACTCGTGTGTAGACTATTGCAGTCGTTTCACAAATGCTGTCTGTTGACACTTACCTGAGAACTGCTACAGCTTCAGTCTTCATCCTGTTCATCGAGTCTTCTCTGACACAGGTGTTAGCTCCAGCTGCGCTCTGGAGCGTGCAGAAGGTGCTTGTTTTAGGGTCAGCTGGCCAGGGCCCTGAGCAGTGCTCTTTCCATTCCCCGCCTGGAGGTTGTATATTTATTATCTTTGTTTCTGTCTGATGGAATGTTGTTTGTGGCAAGTACAGCCACATCCTAAAGTTCCAGGCATCTAGAAGCTGCTCAGCAAGCACTGGCTGTTACTGCTAAGTGTTGATGTTGATATGAAGGCTGGGGCAGCCCTTTAGGCTCCCGTGTCAGGACTTATTTCAGTTAACTGGGAGAAACAAGAGGTCTGCTGCAGCATGAATGATAAAAACCCTGAGACAGGTATTGGGATTCAACCTGAAGATCAGAGAAGCAAAGCAGCCAAGCCACTAGAGAGCTCTTATCTCTGTGAAATCTCCAGACTGGCAGAGAGCAAGCTCCTATCTCATCCTGCCTTATATTCCTCACTAGTGCAGGGACTAAAGACGTATACCATCACTGCCTGGCCTCTGTGACTAACTAGTGTGGCTACTTTGGTTAAAGGTGTGCGCCACCAGTGCTTGGCCTGTATGGCTGACCAATGTAGCTGTTTTGCCTTCTGATCCTCAGGCAAGCTTTACTTATTAAAATACAAATGAAAAGCCTGGTCTACAAGAGCTAGTTCCAGGACAGGCTCCAAAACCACAGAGAAACCCTGTCTCAAAAAAACCAAAAAAAAAAAAAAAAAAAAAAATACAAATGAAATATCATTGCAGCCTGGAGAAAGGGGCTGGTGGAGAGGTGTGTGTGTGTGTGTGTGTGTGTGTGTTTGTGTGTATGTGTATATGTGTGTGTGTGTGTATGTTTGTGTAAGAGAGAGAGAGACTGACTATAGCTTGGAGAAAGGGGCTGGTGTATATGAGTGTGTGTGTGTGTGTGTGTGTGTGTGTGTGTGTGTGTGTGTGTGTGTTGGGCAATAGATAACAGCTTTTTACCAGTAGTTAGCCAGTAGATCAGTTGGATTTATCACACTGAAAAGGAGCCCTATCCTTGTCAGTAGTCAGTATTGCCTTCTTGTTCACTTTCTTTCTTAAAAAAGTCACTTTCAATTTTGATTGAGCAAATATTTACTGAACATGACCCATGATGAGGCAGGACTGAGTCAGCCTCCGCCCAGCGGGGCTTCTGCCTTAGTGCCTTTTTCCGCACCTCCTTCAGCCTTGTGGCTGTTCACCTGCTCAGGATTGCAGTGGTCACCTCTGAAAAAGGTGTCAAGAGTCTCCATCTTTTACTGACATCAGCATGCTTCTATTTCTGCCTGCCTGCTCGATGTCATTGGTTACTTTCCTATAAACCATCAGTTCTGTGTCCAAATCAAAGTCATGGTCTCCACTCTTCCTTTACCACGTTCTATCTAATTAAATGGCATTAACCTTCTGAAAAACTGCTCCTGTCTTAAAGCCTCCTCCAGCATGTTAGGTGACTTGGCATCTATGTGTCTTCTCTTTATGCAAACCTAGATTGTAGTAGGCACAAGGCATAGCATCAGTTCCAGCTGTGCTGCTCAGAGAGGTGCCAGTGCACCTTCAAAAAAAGAAAAAAAAAACAACTTTATTCAGCCTTTAACAAATGTTTTTGAATGCCTATACAAGGACAAAAAACCGCTCCTTTATTAGAGTTAAATTTCTTTAAATATTATCTTTAAAATTACTATTTATATGTAAATATGGTATGTATTGGTTCTTGGAAAGCAGAAGGCATTAAATAGACTTTTGCAGTTTTTAAAATACGTTCTTTATTTCTAAGGCTAATGGGCGATTTGAAGTAGGCAAGAAGATCTGCCTAAGCATCTCAGGGCATCATCCTGAAACCTGGCAGCCTTCGTGGAGCAGTGAGTATTAGTCAATAGAAGCTGCTTATAATACACTCGAGAGTAAAGATGTTTTGGCTAATATGTAGTACCCTTGGAAATTAACAAATATTTTTCCATGTCTAAGTTTGTATAGAACTTTAATAACCTCTCACATCTCCTGAAAACCTTCAGATTTTTTTTTCCAGAGTAAACCTAGTTCCCTTTAAAATTTTTATTTTGTATTTGTGTGTGTGTGTATGTGTGTGTGTACCTGCGCATGCTTATGTTTGTGTGCAGATGTGTATGGACGCCAACTGTTGTTGAGGGGTGTCTTCCTTAATTCTCTTCTACCCTATTTTTTGAGGCAAGGTCTCTCACTGAACCTGGAGTTTGCATATTTGTTAGGCTTGCTGGCTAAGCAAGCTCCTGGGAGCCTCCTGTCTGCTTCCCCAGAATGGGTAGAGCATGCACTGCTCTTTTTTCTTTCTTACAGCAAGCATACAGGGGGCATGGGTCCCTGCGCTTGCGCTGCTGAGCTGGCTCCTACCCCAGCTCCTACCTCAACCCAGCTCCTACCCCAGCCCAGCTCCTACCCCAGCCTAGCTCCTACCCTAGCTTCTTCGCCAGCCCAGCTCCTACCCGAACCCAGCTACTACTATAGCATCTACCCCAGCCCAGCTCCTGCCCCAGCTCCTGCCCCAGCTCCTGCCCCAGCTCCTGCCCCAGCTCCTTTCACTGAATTGATGTTCATTTTCTGTTTCAGTAAGGACAGCATTGCTGGCCATCATTGGTTTTATGCCAACTAAAGGAGAGGGAGCCATAGGTTCTCTAGATTACACACCCGAGGAGAGAAGAGCACTTGCCAAAAAGTAAGTTCTTCCTTGTTAGGGCCGAGTGGTATTAGTGGTTAAGGATCCAGTCTTAGCATTGTAGAAATCCAACTCTGAAAATTTCCTTGGAGTGATCAGAATATTAAAAAAATTGATCTCATGATATTTTTTTTGTAGTATTTTGGATCAGTCCCGGGATTTCATTCCATTTCAGGCAGGTACTCTTCCACTAAGTTGTATTGCCAGCCTAACTATTTCATTCGTTTAAAAGTAGTTGATGGGCTGGAGAGATTTCAGTGGTCAGCACTAGCTGCTCTTCCAGAGGACCCACATTATGATTCCTAACGGTCTGTAACTCCAGCCCCACAGGATCCAGTTTTCTCCCTCTTCTCTTCTCTGTGGGCACAGGAACACATCTGGTGCTCAGACATGCAAGCAGGCAAAACACCAGTACTCATAAAATAATAATTAGAAAATAAAGTAGTTGGGAGCATTCTACTAAGATTTGGTTTACTCCAGTGAAACAGAATTTCCGAGAAAGCGTTACTGGCTCTTTGTCCCATTTCGGTTGGCATCACAAGTGGGAGGAGCCATTAGCCATTGTTTACATACAGCTGACTGTAAGATCAACTCCCTGGGGCTGTGAAGGAGCCCACTCAATCTTTGTAGCAGCTCACATAGCTTCAACTTATGTAGCAGATATTCAATAAGTGATCTGGGATAAAATAAAGGAAATTTTTATTAGGTAGTGATATGATGGTGATCGTGCCCTCTCTTAGTTTTGTTTTTCTATATAGTCATAAAATTTCATTCAACTCAAAGTACCATTTCCTTTCTGGCTGTTCTGGAACTCACTATATAGACCAGACTGGCCTCAAACTCAGAGTTCTGGAATGAAAGGTGTATGCCTCCAAGCCCAGCATAAATTATTATTATTATTACTGTTATTTTTTTTCTTTGGTTGTTCAAGACAGGGTTTCTTTGTGTAGCCTTGGCTGTCTTAGAACTCTTAGACCAGTCTAGCCACGAACTCATAGAAATTTGCCTGCCTCTGCTTCTCAAGTGCTGGAATTAAAGACTCGGGCCACCACTGCCTAGCTCATAAATTCTATTTTTAATTGACTTCTTTCCGGTTGTATGTTTTTGCTAAGATATAATTGGAGCTTTATATTAGACTTTTTCACAGACTTTGACTAGGCTCATGGTCTGGGTTCTTCAGGATGGTATCACAGAGTATAATAGACAGTTTACATAAATATGTTGCCACTGTAGATCTGAAGCTTTCTTTAGATAACTTATTTTTTTAAAAATGAAACCTAAGCTGTTTTTTAATGAACCATTTACTTTCCTCAGAACACAGTTGCTCCCTTGTCTCATGGCCTGTGGGTGACTGTGCTATGAAGTTGTTAAGTACCCTTTTCTTTTAGTTATTCCATATTTGAGTATCTTTAAAATGTTTTTAAAGATTTGTTTCTTTTTGATTTATGTTTATGGATGTCTTGCCTTCATACATGTACATCTGTGCATCATGTATGTGCAGCATCTGTGAAGGCCAAAGAGGGCATTGGGTTCCCTAGATCTGTAGTTACAGATGGCTGTGAGCTGCCATATGGGTTCTGAGAATGGAACCCTGGTCCTCTGGAAGAGCACTCTAGCCGCCATTTGAGTATCTTGTAAAGGGGAGTTAGTACTCAGCTGTTTGATTTATGCTCATTGAACAACATTGTCTCCTACCAGATCACAAGATTTCTGTTGTGAAGGCTGTGGCTCTGCCATGAAGGATGTCCTATTGCCTTTAAAATCTGGAAGTGATTCCAGCCAGGCTGACCAAGAAGCCAAAGAACTGGCGAGACAAATTAGTTTTAAGGTATTATAAACTCCTAAACAGATCTGTTTATGTAACCTTTTTGTTTACTGCTGAACTCTAGATAAAAAGGGAAGTAATGTAGTTCTGCTGACATGAGATTTTTATAAAGAGTGTTTTCTTAATACAAAACATAAGCTACACTAATGCAGACTTTGGGGCATAGTTATAGCTAGACTGCTAAAGGCTGCATTCAGATCAGCTTTGCCGTTTACTGCTGACATCCCAGACATAGTGCTTTACCATCGTGTGCCCCCTTACACCTGTAAATAATAGTAGTACCTTCTTTGGACTTTTGTCAGGATATGTTAATTAACACGTATACCACATAGTGCTTCATAAATCCTAGTCTTTTTCTTCTCTTTCTCTTCTCTCCCTCCCCCTCTCTCTGTCCCTTTCTTTCTCTTACTCTTCTTTCATACATTACATCCTGATCACAGTTTTCCTTACCTCCACTCCTCCCAGTCCTTCCCCAACCTTGCTCTCCCCCAGATCCACTCCTCCTCCATTTCCCTTCAGAAAAGAGAAAGCCTCCCAGGAATATCAACTGAACATGTCAGTTCAAGATACAATAAGACTAGGCATAAACCCTCATACCAGGTCTGGGCATGCAACCCAGTAAGTAGTAGGAGGGTCCCAAGAGCAGGCATAAGAGTCTGAGATACCCCCTCCCCATTCCCACTGTTGGGAGTCCCACAGGAGCACCAAGCTACACAGCCATAACATATATGCAGAGGGCCTAGGTCAGCATCAGCACCGTGCAGACTCTGAGATTGTTGCTTCAGTCTCTGTGCGCCCCTGTAAGTCCTGCTTAGTAGATCCTGTGGGCCATGTTCTTGTGTACTCACCACTCCTACAGTCCTTCCCCTCTTCTGAGTTCCCTGAGCTCTGCCTAATGTTTGGCTGTGGCTCTCAGCATCTGCTCCCATCAGTTACTTGAAGCTTTTCTGATGACAGTTGGGCTAGGCACCAGTCTATAAGTATAGCAGAAAATCATTAGGGATCATTTATTCATTTATCCGTCCATCTGTCCGTCTGTCTATTTATGTTAGTCCTGTTTGGTTCTATCCTAGATCTCTGGGCTATCCAGGCAGAGTCAGGGGTGTGGTCCCTTTTGTGGGCCTCAGGTTGGAGCAGTCATTGGTTGGCCATTCCTACTAGTGCTGCGCCACCATTGCCCAGCACACCTTGCAGGCAGAACAGATTGGAGGTGGAAGGTTTTGTGTCTGGCTTGATGTCTCAGTCCCACCATTAGAAGTCTTGCCTGGTTATAGAAGATGGCCAGTTCAGGCTTAGTATCCCCGCATTACTGGGAGCACTCGCTAGAATCACCCTTATAAATTCCAGGAAGTTCCCCCTGCATTACGTTTCTACATCGCTCTTGAAATGCCCCAGTTCCATTTGTCCTCCCAGTACTGTCCTTCACCACTACCCTGCCCTCAGTTCACCCGCAAAAATCTATCCCATTTCTTGTTCTTTCTGAACAAAGTAGGTAACCTCACCTCTGAGATTAACTGCTGTTAATATTTCAGCATGTTTCTAATTTTCTACCTTTTTACCCAAATATAAAATTTATATAATATTTTAATACTTTGAGTAAACACACTGTGTTTCTGGAATTTAATTAACCCATATTAAGCATATGCTGCCTTCTCCCTCTGACCTGCCTTTCTGCCCTCTGTGATCCTGGGTTCAGTTCTTGGGTTTTTTCTTCAGTTTTATCATAGTTCCTGAAAGAGGAAGTATAAAGATCTTCCCTGGATTTCTTCTACACCTAAAATCTTTCTTGTTTTGAATATTGTGATTTTTCAGATTGAGGAAATACATACAGCTTACTTGAGCAGTTACAGTAATTAGGTTAACCTGGGACTGTTTACTATTGTTGGAAACAGCCCAAGCTAGCCTCACATAGTTATGTCAGACTTTTATCTAAAAGTCACCCCACAGCTTTAGTTTGCAAGGATTCTTGGAACTGAGGCTAGGAGCCATAGCATTGTTCTCAGCAGGTAGCAGCCGCTGAGAATGCAGGCTGTCTTGTGCCCTTCCCGTCAGACCTGGCGGATAGCAGATGCAGACGGCCCAAAGCTAGCTGACTGGTGATGTAGCTCGTAAGAAAGGAGTGATGAGGGTGACCCAGAGGGAGTAGTTGATTGCTGATACATTTCTTCTTCTAACACTGCTCTTGGGTATATCTTATTTATAGGCCGAAGTCAATTCATCTGGAAAGACTATCGCTGAATCAGACTTAAACCACTCTTTCTCACTAAATGGTTCACAAGACGATTTACCTACAACATTCCAGGGTGCTACAGCCGGCACATCGGTATGGCTCTTGTCCTTTAATACACACACACACCACACACACCACATACACACACACACCACACCACACATACACACACACCACGTACACACACACCACGTACACACACACCACCTACATACACACACACACCACCTACACACATACACACACCACATACACACACCACACATACACACACACACCACATACACACACCACACACTACACACACGCCACACACACACACAGACCACACACACACCACATACACACGCACACACCACACACAAACATACACACACCCTACATGCATACAAACACACACTTGTTTGGAGTAAGGTAAGATCCTTCTAGATTAAATACTGAAAATTTTTTCTTAGTAGTAAAGTTATAGCCCAGCTGCCCCACTAATTATGCTGTTCTGAATACATCTTTCTGGGCTTTAGTTTTTTTGTTAAGTGGTGTTGGATGAGATAGTTTCTAAGTCCTGCTGTCATTCAGGATGCTTCTTTCACATAATGCTAGCCTGCATAAAACATGCATGTTTAGCATGCATCTGATAGATGGGAGGTGCTGCCTTGCCTTGGGGTAGTTCTACCTGTCCTCTGGTCACACATGGCTATCTAAGTTTAAATCAGTGAAGGTTTAGTGAAGTCATCAGTGTTGGCCCTCCGGCACACTAGCATGTCCTAGTCCTAGGCACGCCACAGCCGCAGCAGGTGGTTGGCAGCTCTGTTTAGAAGCATAGATGCAGAACTTAAACTCCACTCACGCAGCCCTGTTGAACACTGCCTTGTGTGGAGTAAGTGGCAGGAATTGTTAGATGAAAGATTGAATGTGTCTTATGAGAGAGCTAGCTCTACTCTGACCCATTGCTTTAAACAGTGAGTCAGCACAGGTGATCAGAGTATTACTCATTAAAAATATTACTGGATTGGTGCTAAATAATGAGGATTATGAGGGGAAAGTGACTTAACATGTATACACGATGAACTTACCACTCTTGGAATCAGTTTTGTTAAAGATTATTTGACTAGGTAACCACATCTTATTTCCCCATGTGGCTTATAGAAGACATTTATTGATTTATTGAGGAAGGTGTGCATATGCTATTATGTATGTATAGAGGGCAGAGGACAACGTGTGGGAATTAGTTCTCTTCTGCCATGTGCACCCGGCACTGAACTTAGGTCACCAGGCTTTGCAGCAGCACCTTTATACACTAAGTCATCTCACTAATCCTAAAGGACCCAAAGGTCAGGAAAATTGAAAACAAAGGATGAAACAGTTTTGAGTGGTTTTCTTTCAGGGAGGAAGATGGCATATCAGTATACTTTAAATCCACTGTCGGGTGTCTTGTAACATATTCCAGTTACACCTATTTTAGTTACTATGTCTGTGACTTACTGCTTTGATATAGTAAGTGGTCTAGGAAAAATACCTGATAGCAGCTTATGTTCCTCAGTCTATCAGTTCTGCGATCCCAGGGACTAAAGTTTGAGTAAGTCGTTCTATTTTATATTAAAAAGCATTCCAGGACTGGTGGGATGGTCCGGTGGGTAAAGACATTTACCACACAAGTCTGGCAACCTGAGATCAGTCCCTGGAGCCACGTCAAGGTAGACAGGACAGACTTCACTAAGTAGTCCTCTGACCTCCACAGTGTACCGTGGAACCTGCACCCACATGTATATGTGCATGCACACCATAGTAAAGCATTCTATCTCACCGACTATATGACTATAATTATTTAGATAGGAAAAATTTTAACATTTCATCAGTTTTTAGCCAATGGTCACTGCCCAAAAGGTATCTGAAATACAGAAACCTAAATAAAACATTATATAAGCATTTTTGCTAAAGCACATGTACTAAAGTATTTGGCATCAATTGATTAATTTTGTAATGCCAGGGATCAAGCCTAGATTCTTGTGTGCAATGAGCCATTTAGGGTGTTTTTTTTTTTTCTTTAAAAGACATGTCTTGCTATGTAGTCCAAGTTAGCCTGGAATTTACCAATCCTTCTGCCTTAACCTTCAAGTGCTCAGAATACAATCACGTTTTAATGATTGTTTTATAAATATATTAATCATACTAATAAGGAGGCTACAAACTATCCTAAGTAAATTTACAATTTAATTTTTGAACTGAAATCCGGATGCCTCCAAAAGGATATGTTAATAGTAATAATATTAATAGTGATTAACACTTAGTAAGTAATTGTGTTTAAGCACTTTATATTGTTAATCCATTTAATCCTCACAACTGCTGAATTGGACATCGTCATTGTACAGATGAGGGAGCTGAGACATTGGCTTAGGAACACATAGCTACTAGACAAAGCCAGACTAGAAATAAACGCTTATAATTGTTATATAACCATTATAATTTATTTTGTTAATTTTATGGGCAAGATAATCTCCCCTCAAACTAAGGAAAAAATAAGTCAGTAAAAACGTTAGTATGAGTCAGTCTCTTAGGCTATAGTGATATTGTCATTGTCTTTTTCCTTAAGAACCTGTTTCTCATGCCATTAATTCCAGCACTTGGGAGACAGAGGCAGGCAGATCTCTGAGTTCAAGGCTAGCCTGGTCTACAGAGTGAGTTCTAGGACAGCCAGGGCGACACTGAGAAACACTGTCTCCAAAAAAAACCTATTTGTTGCTGGGTATGGTGGTGCATACCTACACTCTTTGCGCTGAGGGAGGCTGAGGCAAGAGGATCGTGTATTCAGGGCCAGCTGGGTCACCAGCTGTTTGTGCTCTATAAGCCTCAGTTCTCAGATCTACTGAATACATTTACGCTCTTAGCTGAGTGTCAGAAGGATACATAAGTTAGACTGTAATTCTTCTCTGTTGGCTGCTGTAACTCAGTTCACTCATTGAATATTGGTTCACTTACTGTATGGCGTTTGTGATGACATGCCACCATGCAACATTGACTTTTATGTGTCTGCACTCTTCCGTGGGCAGGTTGTCCCTTGGAGCCCTAGGTACAAGTCCAAGTTTATGCAGCTCTTAATTCAGCATTGGAGCTACTTTAAGCTCAAACTCACCAGTAGTTTCTCTATAACTCTGTACTATGGGTTAACTAAGAACATTTAAGAAACTATAAAGAATAATTTTAAGACCATTTAAGAAACTATAAAGAATAATTTTAAGACCATGTAAGAAACTACAAAGAATAATTTTAAGAAATTCAGATTATCTAAGCTTTTTTCGTATCCTAGGGATCAAACCCAGGTTTTTGTGGATGCTCGGAAAGTGCTCTGCCGCGACGGGGCATCCCCACACCTTTGTATTTGGAGGTAGCCCAAGCTGGCCTTGAGTTCACCATCTTCTGTCTTCACATATCAGTGCTGCTTTTACAGGCGGGAGCTGTCACACTCAGCTAGCACGTCATAATGTGGAAGTGGATGTCAGCTTTCAAATGGAAATCCTGCAAATAACTCAGAGCAGCAGTTTTCCTTCCTGTTAGAGTTGTTGCCAGCACAAAGCTTATACTCTTAATGATTAATAGAAGAATTGGGGTTATATTATTTGATTCTTTTAAGCGTTTACGTTTTCCCTGTTGGAAAGTGTTTGAAATACCTTGTATTTAATTCATTTTATTCTGAGTAAAACATTCATTCTTATTTCTTGTCTGAAAAAATTAGTTCTAGTGGTAACAGCTACTCCCAGTGTATGCATTAAAAGGCATTGATGCAGTCGAGGCAGGTCAAGGAGTCTGAGTATAGTCCATACATTGTGTGACTTCTTTGAATGTGGTATTGCCAGTTGTATTATCTCTGAGGCAAACTCAAGATTTTGAAACCCTTGTGTCACATAATTGTCCTCTGGCTGAGCAGGGCTTTGGGGGAACATCAGGTACAGAGCAGCACACACTGAGGAACTCACGTACTCAGGCCACTCTTATATCCAGCACTGTGTTAAAGAGGCTTTTAGACTTGTGTTTAGCTCACTTGTCTGGGACTATGGGAAAGGATGTGCTGTTTGAAAGCAAGCACATTTCTACAATAGCAATATGAAAGTGTGTGGCTTATTTCCTTACTATGGCTGATGAATGTCGATATGGTCAGGTAATACTGAAGAAGTCGGGTTTATCAAAGGTAAATGACTTGGAGTTCCACTCCTTCTACTCTTTGTAATGGGTAACTCTCAAGTTGAAAGTGCAAAAGATTGCTTCTCTCCTTGGATCTTCTGAAAGAGGAGCAGTACCCAGATGCCTGGCAGAAACTGCTGTTGTGTCTACCATCTGGAGAGACAGAGCAGCGTCTGTGTCTGCTGATAAACAGGCTCCTCCCCCTCGTGAGGGCTCAAGATAACTCGTGTTTCTGGCTTATTCATCAGTGTTGGTGCCTAGTCTTAGCATTTTCATGGTCTTTGTAGATTTACCTTCATCATACTGCACATATCCTTAAACTGTTCATGAGTGCATGTACAAATGTTGGTTTTTTGTTTTGTTTTGGTTTGGTTTTTTGCCAGTTTTAAACAGATTTTCTTATCGTTTTCTAGTATGGAACCCAGAATCCATCTGGAGCACCCTTGCCACAACCTACCCAACCAGCTCCTAAGAATACCTCCATGAGCCCTCGACAGCGCCGGGCCCAGCAGCAGAGTCAGAGAAGGTCTACTTCCCCCGATGTGACCCAAGGCCAGCCGCCAAGAGCCAACCATACTGAGCACGGCGGGTCTGCCATGCTCATCGTCATCCTGACTTTGGCACTGGCAGCTCTTATATTCCGACGGATATATCTGGCCAATGAGTACATATTTGACTTTGAGTTATAATGCTGGTTTGTGACTTAAGAGCTGAGACTCAGTTGCTTCATTAAACATTCTGCATTGGGTATAACCTAAGGATTGTTTACAAAATATTATTTTGTATTTACCCTTCATTACTTTTTTATTGTTATAAATTCTTTGTGCTATAGGTAGACATTCAGGCCATGTCCCAACAATTTGTCCTGCTTAGATTAAGGGTCTGGAAGCCATAGTTCCTTGTCTATTTAATCTACGTCACAAACAAATAACTTATTGTGATTGCTCACACCCAAGCTGCTTTCCCATGGATTTGCAATGCTTTTCTATGTAGTCCTTTGGAGTTTTCAGATAAAAGGTGATGTTTTCACATCCCGAGTATTACTGGTTACTCAGTATCACTTACTGAGTACCCTCTCTAGTTGTGTAGAAGAGGGGATGAAGAACGGCAGGGGGAGGGCACATCGCTCACTAGTTTCTTGAAAAGCATCATAATAGGACAGACTGGGGTCGCCCATTCTGTGATCTTTGTATTTGAAACTTTGTTCAGTGAGAATAATTTTATTTCAGACATTGATGAAGATCTTCGTTATATTTTTGTTTTTGGATATTACTTGAAGAGGAAAGGCTTTGTAGTCACTTTGATATGCTGTCAACACCTCCAGTATGCACACAGATGAGATCCATGCCAAGAAATAGTTCGAATCTTCTTTCATGTTAGGTGAGGAGATCATAAAGTTTGACTCTGCTCTGCTTTCATTTGTACCTGATGTGAGTTATATGCCCAGCTCTGTAGTCACTGTAGCTTTAAATTATTCCAGGAATATACATAATATTCAAATATTAATAGAAGAACTCAGGGCCTAAGTAACAGTAGTAGAGGGATTAAAAACAATCCAACTTTTATTTAAAATTCTTCACTAGTCAAAGCCCAAGAAAGATTTCAATGGAAAAGTTGATCTATCACTTAGTGCCAGTCAGTTCCCTAGATGCTGACATCGAATTTGTAATCAGTGCCTAGTGAGACCACTTAAGGCAGGATTGCCTTGGGCATGTTCCTTCAGCAACCTTGAGGGAGCTCTTAAGGGGCCTGTATTGCTGATTTAACTGGAAAATATAGGTAGTCCCGAGCTTTTAAATATATCATGCCCATTTGTAAGCTTTCTTTTGTTTTTTTAAAGACAATATAAATAGTTATCTGGGTTCTAGGTCAATCTACAAAAGTTAGTAGCTCATACATATTTTAAGTATGTGTCAGGGCCAGGCGGTGGTGGTGCACACCTTTAATCCCAGCACTCGGGAGGCAGAGGCAGGCGGATCTCTGTGTTTTCGAGGCAAGCCTGGTCTACAAGAGCTAGTTCCAGGACAGGCTCCAAAGCAACACAGAGAAACCCTGCCTCGAAAAACCAAAAAAAAAAAAAAAAAAGTATGTGTCAGGGTGTAGTTGTAAAGTCTGTATGTGGTTTTAACTAAATACAATTATGAGCAAGATAGAAACAGCACACAAAATCATTTTAGAGGTGAGTTTAATTTTTACTTCTATTATGTGATTTTTGGGTCAGTTAACATAATTTCCATTTTTATTTGGTAGCCAGTTTTCATTGTGTCAACACCTAAAATTTAAAAAGGTTCTTATGCCGTAATAAGTTAAATTATTAAAGTTTAATAGATTAGCATTTTATAGTTATTCAGATTGTTTATGAAATTGGTAAAGTCTAAAAAGCCAAGAATATTGTGACGACCTCATGACAGGAAGACTATAGGTTACCATTTTTTAAAATTTTCTTGCTGTGAAAAGTATATTTTGAGGTCTTAGTTTATAATACCAAATATGAAAAACATTGATTGGGTCAGTGGTCTCCTGGGTGGCCTTCCCACTTAGGAGAGAAACCCACACGTCACCCTGTGCTGAGCTGGCTCACCGCTAGAGCAGTCTTCCTCCCAGCCAGACTGGCAGCTTTGGCAGCTCTGTGATCCTACTGCATCTTCCGTGGGCGCCTCTGCTAAGCACTGAGGTTGCTTTGTGATCTCATCCATTCTCCCCTCACTGTTGCTAACTGGCTACCTCCGAATGCGTGTTGGTATTTTTTAGCACTTGATACACACATCAAAGTGGTACAGTTTACTTCCCACCCATAATGCTATCTAAAAATTGTCTTCCCACCCCCACCTTGGAATCACTGAAGAGCCTCCATTGTTAAAGCCTCAGTTTAGCCCTTAGTCCCAGCATATGGCCCAAACCATGTAGACGCTGCTAGGTACAGTCTTAGGATTCCTGTTTCTCTAGTTCTCAGATTTAAAAACTCACAGCTTCACTGACCAGCGTAGCATATGACTGCACATCACGGTAGTTAAAATAGCATGCTTGAAAATTGCCTGTTTCGCTTGTAGAGGTGTGAGCCCATGAGCCTTCCAGATCTTCTGTGTGTTTGGAGTTTATGTAGCACTTTACTCTTCCATGCTGCTGATTGTTTTATTCTACTGAAATAAATGATTTCATCAAGCTTCTCAATGAATTAAATAAAAACTTATTTATTGAGTTTGCTATGAAAATGACAAATTTCCCTCATATTTCAGGAGAATAAGAACTCTTGTTTATTCAGCTTTGGTTTGTGAAGAAACATTGTGGTGTCTTGAGAGGGCCCATTTTATAGCCCAGAATCTAAAGCCTCGCAAACCTGTTCTTCCAGGGACCTAGGGTGGTGTGCTGAAAAGTCTGCATTGCTCTGTTACCTGCAGATAAGTAGGTAGTGAGTGAGTGAACACAGAGACTTTTCCTGGGGGCAATGAGACTAGTGAGAACAGGGCTCTACCTCTAGACGATGCTAGTGCGCTAGTGAGTTTAATGGGGTTACTTACAGGAGCACGAGGGAATTAAAGGCAGTGACATCGAGGAAAAGGCCACCCCAGCTTGGGTGAGGACCCAGGAAACAGCATCCCTGGAGGACCTTGCATGATGACAGGCAGGATTGGAGTCTTCCCCAAGCAGTTGCTGCTTCTGTGACATTGGGATGGGATTTGTGAATCTTGTTTCAGGAGCTTCGTAAGCCTTGCAGGTTTCCTGTATTCCTGAGTCTTATAAGCTCCCCCTTATTTTTTCAAAGGAGAGCACTTCGGTTGGAGGGAAATAGCTGTACTACACCAACCGACCAAGAGTAGTGAGGATGTACCGGAACCATTGAGACTGGCAGGAAGCTGTTCAAATACCTTTTGAATGGGTGTTTTCAGAGCTGTGTGGCCTGCCCAGTAAAACCAGGGACTATACTCACAGCTTGTTTTTGAACAAAGGTGGTGTTCTAATCTTACCTCTTGTCTATTCCTTTGAGTGCCATGTCTGGATCTTTACACTTTCCTTGAGCTTTTTGTCGCTGTTTTCATAGCCACTTTCTAGCCTGTGCAGTTGCCTCTGGATGTTCCAGTCTCGTGCCATTCTTTATAAACAGCGAGGCTTCATTCAGGACTCCTGCTTCTGCTTCTCCCATTGCCTAAGCCATCCTGCTGGCATGACCGGAGTCCTGCTTCAGCTAGCGTCTCTGAGCTCTAGCCCATGGGCCTGACTCCTCTGTCTTCAAATGAGCCAGCGTTCCATAGCCTGTGCCAAAGACAAAATGAAGTCAAAGGGAATCATAGACCTCAGTGTAAGAACTACAGCCAGTGGCAAACACCTGTGGTGCCAGCACTGGATGGGCAAGAGCAGGGGGATTGGAGTTCAAGGCCATTGAGCTACATAGCCAGACCCATGTCAAAACTGAGCAGCTACAACTATAAAACCTTAGAAGAATCTGCCTTTGTCACCCTGGGCTAGGAGTAACTTCTCAGCTACACGTTCAAAAGCACAAGGAACCAAAGAAAGGGATGCTGTAATTCATTGAAAGAAACTTATTTTTGTATTTCAAAGACCCTCTATCAAGAAAGTAACAGCTGGGCTTAGTGGCGCATGCATGTACTCCTTCACTTAGGAGGCAGGTGGATCGTGCGTTCCAGGCTAGCCGGGCTATGTAATGAGACCCTGTTTCAAAAAACAAAAAACAAGCTGGGCGGTGGTGGTGCATGCCTTTAATCCCAGCACTCGGGAGGCAGAGGCAGGTGGATCTCTGTGAGTTCAAGGCCAGCCTGGTCTACAAGAGCTAGTTCCAGGACAGGAACCAAAAACTACAGAGAAACCCTGTCTCAAAAATCAAAATAAATAAATAAATAAATAAATGTAATTCATTGCTAAACTAGATAACTTGATTTAAAAATGACAACAGATTAGAAGCTGAGCATGGTGGCACATACCCGTAATCCCAGGATGTGTGAAGTAGAGGCAGGAGGATCAGTTTCACGTCCTTGGCTACATAGTTTAAAGCTAGCCTGAGCTACACGAGACCTTTAAATACACACACACACACACAAACACACACACAAAAGCAAAAAGCTAGCATTTGAATACACATTTCTGCAAAGGAATATGGCTAGCATGTGCATATAAAGAGAAGCTCTGCATCATTATGTTGGGAAGTTGCACATCAAACCACACCAAGATGCCACTCCACAAGTATGGCTGGGATGTTCACACTATAGACTACAAACTCCCGATAAGTTGTGCAACCTGTGGTCCTAGCACTAGGGAAGTTGAGGCCAGTATGGGCTACATAGTAAAACCCAGTCTTAAAAGTGGGGAGGGGGTTTGGGGAATGAGCACTCGCTGTCCTTGCAGAGATGGGGCATGGCTCTCATCACTTAGGTGACAGCTTAAAGCCATCTCTAAGGCCAGTCCCAGGGTGTATTAGGGTTTCTTTGAAGACACCGTAATCACAGCAAAAGGAAAACATTTAATTGGGGTGGCTCACACTTCAGAGCTTTAGTCCCTTATCATCGCATGGGACATGGTGGCGTGCTGGCAGATGTGGTGCTGGAGAAGGAGCTGAGCGTCCTACATCATGTGCAGGCAACAGGAAGTGGTCATCTCACTGGGCATGGCTTGAGCGTGTGTGAGACCTCAGAGCCAGCCTCTACAGTGATATACCTCCTCCAGCAAGGCCACACCTCCTAAGAGTGCCACTCCTTTTGGGGACCATTTTCTTTCAAACCACCACACGGTCCCTCTTCTGACTCCCTCTGGTACAAAGCACACAGTGTGCATACACATAAATGCAGGCAAAACACTTGCGCACATAAATCTTTCACACACACACACAGATGATTTTGTGAAGAAATTGGAATCCTTTATTTCTGGTGAGAATGTAAAATGGTGCTGCCGCTTTCAAAAATTACAGTCCCTTAAAAAGTGAAACATGAAGTTACTGTATGACCTAGGAATCCTAGTCCATTTTTGAGCCCAAAGGAAAACGTGGGATCAATCAGTGGTTAAGGTACTTGCTGCTAAGCCTGACAGCCTGAGTTTGATCCCAGGGTCCTACATTCGTTGGGAGCAGAGGATTGATTCCTGCCAACTGTCCCCTGACTTCAACGCATGTGCTGTGTCACACCAAAAATGTCTATACAGACATTCATAGCATTGTTGTTAAAAGGTAGAAACAGGCTGATGAACAGCCAAACAGCATGACTTCCAGCTGTGTGATAGAACAGTCTTGGCCTATAAAAGGGATAGGTGAGCAAACATGCTATAACATAGATGAACCTTGAACACGTTATGCTGACACATGCTATAACATAGATGAACCTTGAACACGTTATGCTGACACATGCTGCAACAGATGAACCTTGAACACGTTACGCTGACACATGCTATAACATAGATGAACCTTGAACACGTTATGCTGACACATGCTATAACATAGATGAACCTTGAACACGTTATGCTGACACATGCTATAACATAGATGAACCTTGAACACGTTATGCTGGTACATGCTATAACATAGATGAACCTTGAACACGTTATGCTGGTACATGCTATAACATAGATGAACCTTGAACACGTTATGCTGACACATGCTATAACATAGATGAACCTTGAACACGTTATGCTGACACATGCTATAACAGATGAACCTTGAACACGTTATGCTGACACATGCTATAACATAGATGAACCTTGAACACGTTATGCTGACACATGCTATAACATAGATGAACCTTGAACACGTTATGCTGACACATGCTATAACAGATGAACCTTGAACACGTTATGCTGACACATGCTATAACATAGATGAACCTTGAACACGTTATGCTGACACATGCTATAACATAGATGAACCTTGAACACGTTATGCTGACACATGCTATAACAGATGAACCTTGAACACATTGTGCTGACACATGCTATAACAGATGAACCTTGAACACATTGTGCTGAGGGAAGGCTATGCATTGTGGGATTTTATTTACATTAAGTGTCCAGAGCAGACAGACCCTGACAGCGTTTGTAGCTGACAGGTGTGAAATTCTGTCAGGATTGGCAGCAAGTCCCTTTACCTGCTGACCCATCACACCCCCCACCAACCCATTTAGGTCATTGTAATTAGGTTTTTCCAAATGATTCAGAACCAGAATGGCCAGCTGAGTCAGAAACCGTGTTCTGCTTCCTAGATCCAATAACCTGCGTTCTGTCCGTGCTATGCTGGGCCTCCACTGCTTACTCCTCCCTTCCTGACACCATTCTTTACCTTCAGTCAGCCTCTCAGCTGGTCTTTCCATGCTTCTGCTCTGGCTACCCCTTAATTAAAACAGTACAGATGTTACTGTTACCAAACTTGGGGTTCACAGTCTTAACCCGAGAAGCCAAGTTCAGCAACTAATTCTCGAGAATCTAGTTAAACTAGCCAAATCTCTCTCTCTCTGTCTCTCTGTCTCTCTGTCTGTCTGTCTGTCTGTCTGTCTCTCTGTCTGTCTGTCTGTCTCTCTCTCTCTCTCTCTCTCTCTCTCTCTCTCTCTCTCTCTCTCTCTCACACACACACACACACACACACACACACACAAAACCCAGAAAAAAGAGATTTATTCAGTGTAGCCACATTGGAAAAGGGACGAAGAGAACCCGCACAGTCAAGCTGGGTCACGGTGTAGGCTCTCCCACTATCAACACAATGTCAGGGCTCAGTCTCATTCTGTAAGGCTGGCTGACAAGTTGTACATTGTTACGGGAGGTCCTCCCATTCCTCCAGCCTATCACCGCTGAGATACCAGCCCATTGGGGCGTGGTCTCTCTCCCTTTAAAAAAGCAGCCACTTCCCTCTCCTCTCTCTCTTCACTTCCTGCTCCACCAGCAAATAGACTTTCTTCCTGGTTATGCAGAGGGCTGACAGTGATCTGTAAGTTTTTTCCCCTTTAAATAAATACCACCCTATTATCATAATTCCAAACTGTTGTGGCATTGTTTATGACTTACGTCTTCAATTGGCACCCAATGTTTGGTTTTAGAACCTCTCCTTTCCCCGCTCGGCTGCCGGCTGCGGCTTGGCGGGAGCCCTCCCTTCCTCAGCCGCCGCCTGTGCCTTGCGGCGACGGCCTTGGCCTCCCCACGTGGATTTAAACTCCATAGGCCCGCATAGTCTCTGCCCGCGTGGTTTGCTCTTTTCTGAGTCGTTTTTAAATCTCCCTTGCAAGCACAGCTCTTAAGTGGCGCGAACCAGAACACGCGGTTGCTGAAAGCTGCAACCCCTCAGGGTGACTCTGTCACGTGGAGGCATAAGCGGCTTCCAGGTTGCTCTTCTCTACCCCTGGATTCTGGTTTCTGGTTCCATCTCTGGAATTGATTTAATTACATTTACTTTGTTGAGCAACTTACATTTTCCAGTTTTTAACAAATACTAGGCAGACTCTGAAACAGGACCCTGTTTTCGTCGAGACTTGGCAACAGCGCCACCTGCTGGATAATAGGTAATATGGCAGTTTTCGTTTCCAATGCGAATTTTACTGTTCTGGTTACCAATACAATGGGTTATATCATGCAAGGTTTATATGACTATGGGGATAACTTAATTTACTGGTTACTAGGTTTCAGTATTCTTTTGGATATTCTATCATTTAGGAAGATCATGGCACTCCTAAGAACCATACAATCTTTACTCATGCAGGTCAGGAGATTCAGGATTCAAAAGAGACAATAATAAAGACAATAATAAGAAGACTTGAAATGATTGAAGAAATGATTGGAGCTGGTGAACAGAGTAAGAAGGCACAAGGACAGGATACAATGCCAACACCAGCTATTAGAACTGGCTTACCCAAGGTTTTAGTGGCATACCCTATACTTAATTCTGACAAAGCATCAACTTCTAAAGGCTCAAAGGGAGTCAGAGAAGCTAGATGGACACCAAGCAAGCTGTTGTTAATTTTGGCTTGCACAATGCATACGTAAAGGAAATGATAAGGACTTGGGCTTCTAATGCTAGAGCTACCCCCTAGTTAGTGTCTGCAGTTTTAGATAATGGACCTTCCTTGATGTTTGGAATTTATTTCAGAGAAGAATCCAAACATATGGAACAGCAAGGAAGAGCAAAAGGTATTGAGGTTTCCCAAGATCAAATTCTTGGTGCAGGAGAATATGCTGATCCACAGGTCCAAGCTCTTTATGATGATGAAGTACTGTGTCTATGTCACCAAGCAGCTTTAAATGCTTGGGATAGGATACAAGATCCAGCAAAAAGGGTTGAATCATATACCAGAATTAGGCAGGGACAGAGAGAACCCTTTATTGACTTTTTGCAAAGATTAATTAAGGCTCTGGACATAGGGGTAACAGACCCAGAAGCTAGACGAATACTTCTTGAATCTCTAGCTTTTGAGAATGCAAACATAGAATGCAAAAAGATAATTGGGCCTTTAAAGTCTAGATCAGCACCTATGGATGAATGGATTCAGCATATGATGAATGTTGAGACGTTTAGCTATAAGGATGAATCTTGGGTAGGAGAAGCGATTTCCACAGCAATGAGGAGACATCAAACTGCCAGGTGTTTTAATTGTGGTAAATTAGGACATCTGAAAAGGGATTGCAGGCACAGAATTTCTAGGAATATTATCTCCTCTGGGAATGACAAAAGTAGGAGACCTAGGCCTTCAGGTATATGTAGGAGATGCGGTAAAGGCCGACATTGGTCCAATGAATGCAGGTCAACAACAGAAAAACAAGGCAACCCGATACCGTTGGGAAACTCCTTGAGGGGCCTCTCGCAGGCCCCCAAGCCAACAGTGGCCCAGTCATTCCCAGTCACAGTGGAGAACGTGCCTCACCAAGAAAATTAAAAGCTCCAATTTCTGCTGTAAAAAGTAATACTGGTCTAAATGATGAATTACGTGTGGAGGATGAGTCAAAAAACCCAGTTGGACAGAGTAAACGTATATTTTGGCAGACTTCTATTAATGATCAAAGACCAAAGCTAAGAGTCTGTATAAATGGCACTTTTATTGAAGGCTTATTAGACACAGGTGCGGATATAAGTATCATTATGCCAGAACCTTGGCATCCGAATTGGCCTCTTCAAGAGGTAGATGTTCAGTTCCTGGGAATTGGAACCCTATCTCGTGTAAAACAAAGCACAAGATGGGTTGAATGCATAGGGCCCGAAGGGCAAATAGGAAGACTAAGGCCATATATAGCCAATATTGCCATAAATTTATGGGGCCGTGACCTGCTACAGCAATAGAATACCCAGATTAACATTCCTGTAGTTCCAGGAACTCATAATTCTGGGAAGGATATGATGAGGTATTATGGAAAAAGGTCACCAGCCATTCAGGCTATACAAGAACATACAGCAAATACCAAACCTTTAGAGGTACCAACAGCCCTACCTTTAAAATGGCTAACTGAGAAGCCAATATGGATCAAACAGTGGCCTCTAGCTGAAGATAAACTACAGACATTGGAACAGCTGGTGCAGGAGCAACTAGATGCTCACCACATTGAAGAATCAACCAGCCCTTGGAATTCTCCTGTGTTTGTTGTAAAAAAAGAAATCTGGTAAATGGAGAATGGTGACAGATCTAAGAGCTGTCAACAAAGTAATTCAACCTATGGGCCCACTACAGTCTGGAATTCCTTTGCCTTCTCTGTTACCAAAAGGATGGCCTCTTATAGTTATTGATTTGAAAGATTGTTTTTTCACTATACCGTTACAAGAAAAGGATAAGAGAAAAATTTGCCTTCACGGTGCCTACTTATAATAATTCTCAGCCTAATAGGAGATATCAATGGACTATCCTCCCACAGGGTATGCTCAATAGTCCTACATTGTGCCAATATTTTGTAAGTAAGCCATTGGAAATAATTCGTAAACAATTCCCCAAGTCCACAATTTATTATTACATGGATGACATCTTGTTATCTGATTCAAATAAAGATACTTTAGAAAGGATGTTTGAAGAAGTAAAGAAAGTCTTGCCTAGGTGGGGATTACAAATTGCCCCTGAAAAGATTCAAAGAGGAGGGGGCTGGAGAGATGGCTCAGAGGTTAAGAGCATTGACTGCTCTTCCAGAGGTCCTGAGTTCAATTCCCAGCAACCACATGGTGGCTCACAACCATCTATAATGAGATCTGGTGCCCTCTTCTGGCATGCAGGCAGGTATGGAAGGAATGTTGTATACATAATAAATAAATATATATATAAAAAAAGATTCAAAGAGGAAATTCTATTAATTACCTAGGTTACAGAATAGGATTAGAGAAAATTAAAACGCAAAAGGCACAAATTAGGAGAGACCGGTTAAAGACTCTTAATGACTTCCAAAGATTGTTAGGAGACATTTCCAGTCTACGACCAGCTGTTGGGATAACACCTGATCTAATAGTTCATTTAAACAAAACCTTAGATGGTGATAAAGATTTGAATAGTCCAAGAGAACTGACAGCTGAAGCAGAAAAGGAACTGACAATGATTGAGGAAAAATTACAGGAGGCACATGTGGATAGGGTGAACCCAAATCTTAGCTGCATCCTAGTCATATTGCCTTCCAGAATTTCTCCTACAGGGATTCTAATGCAGAGGGAAGATATTATTTTAGAGTGGATATTTATACCTAAGAAACCAAGTAAAAAATTAAAAACTTATGTGGAAAAAGTCTCTGAATTAATTATAAAAGGTAAGCTGAGACTTCATCAACTAGCAGGTATAGACCCAGCAGAAATTATAGTGCCTTTTACTACTGAAGAAATAAAAAAGTTATGGGAAGACAACGAACCATGGCAAAGAGCTTGTGCTAATTTTTTGGGAGAAATTAATAGCAACTATCCTAAAAGTGGTAGACTTAACCTCATAAAAAGAACTTCTTGGATTCTTCCTAGAATTGTACGTGTTGCTCCAATAACTGGAGCCCGTACGTTCTATACTGATGCAAATAAATCAGGGAAAGCAGGTTACAAGTCAGATCAATTGAGTAAGGTGGAACAAAGCCCTTATAATTCTGTCCAGAAGGCAGAATTATATGCCATTCTTATGGTGCTAAGGGATTTTAAAGAACCTCTTAATATAGTTACAGATTCACAATATGCAGAAAGAGTTATCTTGCATATTGAAACCGCTGAATTTATACCAGATGACACAGAGTTGACTTCATTGTTTATCCAGGTACAAGACATAATCAGGAACAGGCTTTGTCCGATGTACATAACACACATCCGTTCCCATACAGGTCTGCCTGGTCCTCTAGCCCAAGGCAACGCTGAGATTGATCAATTATTGATTGGAAGTGTGTTGCAGGCCTCAGAATTTCATAAGAAGCATCATGTCAATAGTAAAGGCCTAAAGAAAGAATTTTCCATTACTTGGCAACAAGCTAAGGATATTATAAAGAGATGTCCTACTTGTTCTTTCTATAATCAAACACCGTTGCCTGCAGGGAGTAACCCAAAGGGTACTAAGAGAAATGAAATCTGGCAGATGGATGTGTTCCACTTTATGGAATTTGGTAAATTAAAATATGTACACCATACCATAGACACGTATTCAGGTTTTCAATGGGCTACTGCCCTGAGCTCAGAAAAGGCTGATTCAGTAATCACACATTTATTGGAAGTTATGGCCATCATGGGTATACCTGCGCAAATAAAGACAGATAATGGTCCAGCATATGTATCTAAGAAAATGAAACGCTTTTTTGATTATTATAATATAAAACACATTACAGGTATACCAAATAATCCTACAGGTCAGGCAGTTATAGAAAGATCAAATCGTACTATAAAGGATATGCTGAACAAACAGAAAGGGACTGAAAATACCCCCAGAAATAGATTACATAATGCTTTATTAACCTTGAATTTTCTTAACGCTAATGAGAAAGGAATGACAGCAGCAGAAAGACATTGGATAATGGAAAAGTCTGCTGAACTAAATCAACCGATTCATTTCAAAGATGTGCTGACCTCTCAATGGAAGCCAGGAGATGTGCTACGTTGGGCAAGGGGTTTTGCTCTTGTTTCCACAGGAGAAGAAAAATTGTGGATACCATCAAAATTAATAAAGTTTCAATTTGAAGAGGAGAAACCTCTTGGAAAGGAGAAATGACAACTTATCCACAATGATGATATTCATACAGGTGGTAAGAAAAACATATAGAATGGGGGCAGGGTTCTGTTCTTATCTCCACAGGAAAACACTCATCTTTGAAAAATTCAAGGGACCCTGGATATTTGGATACTGACAGATGGAAAAATACCTGCCCAATAGGAAATATCAAGAAAACTGAAAGGGTTGTGTAAGTAATATTAAACCATATTTCTAAATTTATAAAGCTGGTTTTGAAGTTGGACTCTGGCTCAGTCCCTCTCCAATTCCAAGCCTGTTAGTAAGAGAAAAACCCAGAGTTTCTGGAGTTTCCGTCTCATGTCAAGAGCCATGATGTGGGACAGAAAGAAATATGAATTTAGAAAACATCTTTGCTTTTCTTCATATCTATCATACTTTTCATTGAATATATCTATCATGTCTTTCATTGAATATATATATATGTCTATATGATTAATGTTTAAGTTTTTCATAATGAACAATGAGTTTTTCCTGAAGTGACATTTGAAGTTTCCAGGAAGAAGATGGGGCCCCATAACAACAACTCCATCTGGTTGATATGACGTCATGATACTGATAGCGCTACTACAAGACCTGCTTTGGGTACCAGCTGCATAAGACAGTTCCAATTTGGTTAGCTGAAATGGTGCACATCTTATACAACATTTTGGTCAGACCTGCACAAAATACTCAGAGACTATTGGCAATTTAAAAGACATTGATCTTGAAATTTAACCATCATTTTACCCAGAAAGAACATCGCCCCCATTACAGCTGGAAGTAATTCTAGAGGACAACGTCCCCTCTCCCAGTAAAGTTTGCCCTTGGGTTTAGGGACATCATTTAGGGGTTGATTATAATTAGTATACGATTGAGGGTTGGGGGAGGAATTTTATAAGCTCAGGGATCATTTTGAAAAAAAAAAAGAGGGATGATGGGATAATAGATTTGTAATTGTGAGTTACTGTTTTTAGACAAATATATTGGTATAGATTCTTGTATATTGATACAAAGTTAAATTATATTGACTATTGTATGCATGCATGTTTCTACCTCTGTTTAAAACATTCTTATATATTGACATATATTGTATTGATATATATATTGTATATATTTACCATATTGCAGTGTACATTTCTACCTCTGATTAAGATACTTATATAATGTTTGTGTATTGATATATATTTACCTACTGCAATGTATATTTGTACATTGTTTATATTTGGAGGTCATTTCCTCATTTGTTTCACAGTCGTTTATTGTCTTAGTCTTTAAGTTAGATAGATATTGAGAATTATATAGACTAATAGTCATCTAAGTTTGTCATTTACAATTAGACTAATCAGGTTCTTTAGATATATAGAGATTATACTCAGTATATATAGATAATCTTCAACTTCTTCAAAGAGCTGTAGAAAATGGCCTTTAATCTAACTCAGAGTTTTGTGGTAGTGAGACACAATTGCTCCTGGCAACACCACTCTGTTCCCGAGAGAATGTTGAGCACCAAAGACACTCCACCTGGAGCCTTTCTTTTTGGCAGAACTGGCCTTGGGGCAAAGAAATGCCCATACCTCAACCACTGACAAAGATACAGAGCGTGCATCAATGGATAAAACAGGGCTGTCTTATCCTGCCAAGACAGGGTAAGCTAGTTTTGAAAAGTTGCTTGCCTTTGAAAATGATGTGTCAGTTATGTTAGGCCTTAGCCAAAGTTGGTTGCTTCAACGCTGCTAATGTGACTTTGGGTGATTGCCTAGGTAGCTAGTTGTCTCTGTGATTTGTTGCATGTTTTGGAAGTTGTTTTACTGAACTTCCTAATTAACCAGGTAACATTATTTCCCTTCTCAGATCTTCGATGGGGTTGAAGACTATATAGATGTAGTTACTTTTCTCTCATGACTTGGCCAAGTTATTTATTATACAAGACCAAAGCTAGTTAGAATAGGATATTTGTACTTATTGTATATAATTTCATAGTAGGTTTAGAACTCTCTTATTTAAACAAAAGGGGGAGGTGTTACGGGAGGTCCTCCCACTCATCCAGCCTATCACCGCTGAGATACCAGCCCATTGGGGCGTGGTCTCTCTCCCTTTAAAAAAGCGGCCACTTCCCTCTCCTCTCTCTCTCTTCACTTCCTGCTCCACCGGCAACTAGACTTCCTTCCTGGTTATGCAGAGGGCTGACAGTGATCTGTAAGTTTTTTCCCCTTTAAATAAATACCACCCTATTAATCATAATTCCAAACTGTTGTGGCATTGTTTATGACTTACGTCTTCAGTACATCTCTTCTCGAGCTTTTTCCCTCTTGGATGGCTCCTTCTCTTCTCCCAGCATGAAATTTTTGGGGGATTCCCATCTAGGGGGTCCCCTAGCCCTAGGTGGGGTAGCCACCTTGATAGAAAAAAAGAGGTTTCTTGTATCTAGGTGGTTACTCTAGCTGCCTGTTGGTCCAATGCTCATACAAATTCTAGGGTTAAAGTTTATCTCCTCTCTCCACTACACTTGCCTACTTGGAGTGTGGGTTAGCGGTGTGCTGCTGTGGGATATTTTAATCACACTCTGACACTCCCAAGACTGCCCAATAAAGTTATACATTGAATCGGGGTGGAGCCAGTGTGTAGCTAACAGGAACTGGTCATGGAGAAGCCAGCAATCTGGATAAAGAAGACACACAGGAAAGAAAGGGCGATGGCTAGAGCGTGAGTTCTCTTGGCTCTGGGATTAGTGAAGAGATGTGTCTCTTGTGGTGTCTCTGGTCAAAAAGCAAGGCTAGCTAGTTGCTACCCAGCTTCTTTGAGCTAGCAGGTTTTCACCCCAGTCTTTGCTTCTGAATCTTATTGATAAGTAGAATGATAGAGTCTTAATTTAAACCTTTATATGGCAGTCACAGCAGTCAGCGACATGGGACCACAGCCTGAGTGGCCCACAGGGCACTGACTGAGGAGCCATGGGCGGTAGACGATAATTAAAATATCAGTAGAGTCATGTGCAGCACGTAGCTGACAGGAAAAACAGCAGTGTACCTTCTAAACCATCCGACTAAACATCACAGTAGAATTCTGTTGCTTCTTTGCTTTTTTACTTTGGAAAACAGAGGCAGTGCTCCAATACATCCTACAAGAACCTGAAGAGTTCCATCTTCCCTTAGGGACCTCTATTCAGGCAAGAGGAAGAAGAAGAAGAGAAGTAGGAAGAGGAGGAGAGAATTCCAGCAGAACTGAAGATTTATTAAAATAAAATTTAACCTAAATCTTTAGCACAGAGGTTATTAGGAAGTGGAGGGGGCGGTGCCAGAGAAAGAATAAGACATACTCAAACACTGGGTATGGGCTCCTGAGAGATTCTCACTTGGGTGTCTTTAAAATGGGACTTTGTAGGATTGTGGTGCTTTTCGAGTTTTATCTGTCAAGGCTGCAATGAACTCGCCTCTCCTTTCAAAGCTTGACTTACTGAGGAGTGTAGGGCTAAAGGCAGAAACCTTCCTCCCATAAACACGGCCACAAAGGTGGATTTCTGGAGTTGTCTAGTTGAGAAGCTTGCCTGTTTCTAGAAACTCAAGGTTACACAACGTCAGCTCTGCCTCTGCAGTGTGTTCACTGCCCTTGGTGAGATGCTGTTGTCTCAACTTGAGCTTTGTAAGTGTCTCAGAGCTTCTCTCGCTCCATCAGCAGACGGGCAAGGCAGGCTGTTCTCAAACCCTGGCACCTGGGAATGTGTTAGCTAGAGTTGCATACCATGGTCTTGTGAGAAGATACACTGTGAATGAGATATATTACTGTCTTTTTTATCTGGGGGTTAAATAAGAAAGGGAGAACTCTCTTTTGAGAAGACACCATTTGGCAAAAGTCCCTCCTTAGTGGGCAGCTCCTGAAATAAAAAGAATTAGAGGTTTCATTTTTCCTAGAAACTCACTCTCTGTGCTCGCTGGTGGCTCAGGGCCGGGCTCTGACTCACCAGGTGAGACGCAGGATCCTTATATTAGGAATACAAGCCCACTGGACTTGCTGCCTGCTTGCTCAGTTGTCACAGCTGTGCTGTCTTCTTCCTGCAGAAGTTGACCTCCTCGCTCCTCGCCTTGCTGACACACTCGGGACTGTGTGGTCTTCTGCCTGACGCTCTGGGTGCCTTGCTAGCCTCCCCAGCCGGTGCTTGTTGGTATCAGGGAGACTGGGAAAGGGCACTGCAGGTTCTGTGGCCCAGGCAGCAGTGTGGTGTGGATTCTAATACTGCATTTGATGATTCAGCCGGCCTCCATGTTAGGCGTGAAAGCCGTCTTATAGTAAACACAAACTAGGCTCCTTCCTGTTGATGATTAACCCTCTGTTTCTCAAGGATTGGGCTATGCCCCTCCTGTAACCTTAGCTACAAATGGTTCTGCACTGCCTTTTGAGGGGAAATGGAATCCTTGTCTTTGTTTCAAAAAGTTGCAACTTTGTTTCTGAAGGTTACTATGATTGCCTGGTCACCACCAACTTGTTATGTTCTGCTTCTGTAACCCTGCCTGTTTGCCTGCCAAACCCCCCATTAGGAAACCATATGCCCCTTATTTTGCCCATATCTGTTGCTAACCTCTTGAACTCTGCCTTAGTGGGAGACCTCTTGTGTACATGAATGAAATAAAATCTTGGTTTAATTAATTTGGCGATGATGATTTGGGTCAGTGGTCTTTCTCCTTACATCTTTGGGATTTGCACATTCTTACATCATCCTCTTTGGTTATTTTGATTCCCAAAACAACTGGCTCAAATTAGGGATCCTTACAAAATAAGATGTATCATATCATTCTTCGTTCCTGCTTTTGATTCTCTCTTCCCTATATAATCAAAGTCCAATTTTGTCTCTTTCCATCTAATCTCCATCCCCAGATCTGTTTCTATCACACTAAACTCATTGCCAGTACACAGCAGCAAAGCTTTAATTAATTTTAAAACAGATTGTATTGCTTAGCAGGTTAAACATAATCTCATAGATCTCCATACTTCTAGTGTGCACAATTTCATTTCAAAGGCTAGAAATCCAGCCTAATTGATGATGTTTGACTTTACACATTTCAGGGTCAAAAAGCAAAGATAATTTTGTGCTCACAGTGAGAGAAAAGAGGTTACATTACATAATCATGACTTTTATTTGCTTCACTCTATCCTTCAAAATCAAAATGCATATCTTTGATGTCTTTTCTGAAAAGACATTACATTTGAGGTAAAAGCGATTATCATCAGCCATAGGCAAAGCATATTCTCTTAGATCAAAGAGCCCTCTGGATCCGTTAGTGTTTTTTCTTAGCTTTCTCCAAACACATGCAGATCCACTCAGAATCAAAGCTGACCCACTGCTGGGTGTGACAGACTGGCTTTATGCAGCCAGAGAGAGGGATTAATGACCTCAGCAAAAAGCTGGCATGTTCAAGAGATTTAAAATATTTTTTATATAACCGCCTTAGCCAAAGCTGTTCTAGGGTTCAGAGGAATCCCAGTTTCCCAGGTGGACAGACTCCCTGACTAATGGCCAATCTCTAAGCAGAGGGGAGGACTAAGCCTGATGTTTGTGTCATGGCCGGGTGTGTGTAGGAGGGGGGTGGGGGCTGGACAGGCATCAGGGTCATTAGGAGGTTGGGAAACTCAGCCTTGCCAACCATGCCCGCTCAGCCTCTCCGAGGAGCACTGCCAGGAGGCTGGAGACAGGATCCATGGTCAAGCCAGGGGGCACCTGCCCTGTTGAAAGTCCCTGCACAACTGCCTGTTGCATCGTAGATATTTGCAGAATGCCCTATTTTATGAGACTTGTTTTCTTCTTGTTTTGCCTGATGGCTCTTGTGGAGAGCAGAAAGACCAGGAGGAAGAGATGGACAGGGCAGCTGGAAATGCCCAAGCAAAGGTAAACTTGCCGGGTTGTGTGTGTGTGTATGTGTGTGTGTGTGTATTCCCAGTAGGTGTCCCCAGAAGGGGTTGTGGGTACCTCCTTCAATGTCCCAGTAGAATGCCCCAGCTAGAGGGGCTTCCAGCTCTCCAAAGTGCTGACATCGGCCACAGTGCTGAGCACTGTGCTATAGTGAGCCGAGATTCTGACATCAAGGCATAAGTAGGCATCAAGAGCCTTTTGGTAGATGGCTCAGACTTGGTGGGTAAAACTCCCTCTACATTCCCTGATTTTGCTGCTTGCTTCTGTCAGGCTAGATCCTCATGGAAGATAGAGCTTGGCCAGAGGACTTCAGCCAAGTATTGAAAGGGAAACGGTATAAGGACTTAATGTGAATTCTTAACAAAACACACAATGCTGAAGGATTGCTCCGTGCTTGCAGAGATATGAGGCCCAGAGCTGGAGCCCTAGCATGACAGAAATAGACAAAAGATAACTGTCTTTTTTAATTATCAGGGAAGAACTTGATCAGATTAATGGGCTTTGAGTTACAGTTTTGAATTATAGAAGAAGTGTATGATAGGTTGTCAGCAATATTAAAAAAAAAAAAGAGTTGAGCCAGGACATCTGGCTAACCCATGTCCAGGAAGCAGAAAAAAGCGAGGAACTAAGTCCAGGACTTCTGGTCAACCCATTGCATAGGAACTGGGCCCCGGGAGAGACTACTGGTCTACCCCGCTTCTTGGCAGAGAGGGAAGGAAGGGGGGCAGGAAGGAAAAAGAGAGCTCCTGCTCTCTCTGCCTCTCCCCACAGGCACCAATGCATGCTCAACAACAGGGAATGCTGCTGCAGACATTCCCAAGAATTACTGGTTAGGCCCAGAAGTTGTACTGAAAACTGTTGTGTTAAAAATAGTCTCCACTCCTGGTAAATCTGATTTGGACAATGTACTGAACTTGATTCCCCCAAGCTGAGGCCTAAGGGCTGTTGGACACGAAGAAGACATGAACACCTGCATGAAATGGTTTGCACCTGTTCCTCCAGGTGTTCTGAGAATGTGTGTGTGCTTTGGATATAAACAGATTGGGTCTGTGTTAGTTTATTTGCAGGGCCTTGAGCCTGTGAAGGAAATTGACTAGGTCAGTGGTCTTCAAATATTTTTTATCATGTACTGTTACTGGTAACATTTTTCTGGAAACTGTACTAATCCCCACCCACACCTCTTATCTGTACACACACACACACACACACACACACACACACACATACACACACACAATTGTATATAGGCATACTAGATTAAGTCTTGGCTGCTTCCTGATTTTCAGAAGGAAACTAAGAATAAAAATTACAATTGATGTTAGTCATAGAAACTAGAAGCTTTATGATATTTTTTAAATTTTTTGTCTAGATAGTCTGCACTTAAATATCAACCATTTTCCTTTTTTTGCTTCTTTCCATAAAATTTATATGTATCCAATACATTTAATTGAGAAATGTATGTTTTTTATTATGCTGTATTTTCTTTTTATTTTTTAATTATTGTTTATATTTTCAATTAAAAATGTACAAAATAAAATTACAAAAAAAAATTACAGCTCTTTTCCATCTTCCTCTCGGAGAGGCAGCTTCGCTTCTGCCTCTCTCCCCACTTCTCTGCTTCCCCCCTTCTCTGTCCCTTTCTCCTCTTCTCTCTCTCTCTCTCTCTCTCTCTCTCTCTCTCTCTCTCTCTCTCTCTCCCTCTCTGTCCCCCCCCTTCACCCTTCCTCCTCCATAACCCCCTGAATAAACATTAAACCTCAAAAAAAAAATTACAATTGACTTCTAGTGCTTGGGTGGAGCCTGCTCCTCTGGGACCCCTGAATCTCTCTGAGGCTCTGTTCTACTCAGCCAGGAAGCACAGCCCAGACCTACCTTGGTCATGTGTCCACAAGAACAGGCCAGAACCAGAAAGGGCCCCTCAGAATCCACCTGCTTAGCTGCATCTCTGAGCTCTGATTTGGGGAAATGCGATCACAGGTGTTCTCTGAACAGGAGATAAAGGGCCAAAGAAGGCTGGGAATCCTTGGCATGGGTCATTTTAAATAGATACCTTCACAACAGAACTCTAGAATCTTCTTGATTCAAAGGGGCGTTGTGAACCTTGAAAAGGGACTTAGAGATCGCTGATTCTTCAAAATAATAAAACAACAGCTAACTTGTGGGACACCCTCCCACTGAGAACATGCTGGAAAGCGGCCTAAACGGGCTCATTTTACAGAACACGAGTGCCTCAGGGGTGTGAGTCATGCTGTTGCTGGCTCACTCACTAAAGGAACAGCGCTGCAGGAAACTGTGCCTGGGAATGCTGCCCAGACTCTAGGACCCCACTCAGTAGCCTGGCTGCCACAACCTCTGTTACTTCTCAGAAGACCCAGAGTGTCACTTGGCACCATGTGGGTCCTGGGGACAGCTTGAATCTGACATTTGGGGTGAGGACCATTCCTGAAGTTTGTCCCATGAGGAGTCAAGTGGGAAAAGATGCGGTGTGTGTTCACTGAAGCAAGGATGGAGAGAGGATAGGAACACCATGCAGGGTCTTTCTGGTTTCTCAGGATGTGCATATGGTCAAACCACCACAGAGCTAGGCCGTCTGGGGGCAGGGGCACCAGTCATGGTCCTGATACTTTAGTTTTCAAAATTTCATTACATAGGAGTTAAACTCTTTGTTCACAGCTTTGGGACCCTTCTTAGAAGTCTTGTTCACACACAAATATATGTACACATTCACACACGTGCATACCACCCATGTGGTTCTCATCACAAGTACACAGTATACATGGTCTGCCTCACACAGTCCCACCCCACACAAACATTACCTCACACACAATTCCATGCCTTCTAATTCAACAGTCTTCTTGCATCCGCTAGCAAACCATTCACAAGACAGTTCCTCTGCCCAGCAGCTGCCTTTTAAAAACCTGTCGCTGACTTCCTGGCCTTCAGTGTTCCTCTGTGTTGAATTGTGGTCAATGGAGTCTGCTCCTCTGATCCAACACTTTCTGTTCTTCCTGCCGTTCTGTCTCCTACCTGAGCGATGCCTCCTTCCTCACTAGTTCCTTCCTTTTCCTGCCTGCAGAGGCCCAGCTCAGTCCCTTCCCTCTTGAGTCTGAGTCTGGGCATCCTTTTTCCCACTACCATCTCCCTGTGCCCCAGCCTTGGTCATCCCTCGGTTGGTTTTCATCCTGGTTCTGTTCTGCTGGACCAGGACCAGCCTCTTCTCCTGCCTCCAAGTAACTCTTTCCCATGACAGGGAGTTGAGAGGTCAGGGAAGCTACTCTCTGGCCTTGCAGATTTTTCTTAATGGTGCTGAGCCTCAGTTTCTCGAACTGAAGGAGTTTGATGATAGGCGAGGGGTGTCTAAAATTCACAGTTGAGAGCCTGCACGGAGCACTGTCACTGTGAGAATGGTGTCATGGCTACTGTAGTTAACAAATCAGAACTCTGATCTGCCCCATGGACACAGCTGCCCCACAGGCATGGTGAATACCCCCCTTTTCACAAAAGGTTAGGTTTAAAGTCACCCAATAGTTTTGGCTTTTCTGTTTGGTTTTTTTGAGACAGTCCTGGCTGTCCTGGAACTCGCTTTGTAGATCAGGTTGTTCACGAACTCACAGAGATCCTCCTGCCTCTGTCTTCCAAGTGCTGAGATTAAAGACCTGTGCCACCACCTCCTGGTCAGTTTTGACTTCTTACCATAAGGGTGTGGTTCAGGAGTTGGGGGCTAAGGGCCATTCCTGGGAAAAGACTAGTGGAGAAAGAGCCCCTTGTGACAATAGTTCAGGGCCCAGGGAGACCTCAGTGATTCCCGTTATCAATTAGTCCCTTTAAAAAACAAACCTCCGAGCCTCAGCAGCAAGGGATTTAAGCCTGCTGTATCCCGTTGAAGTGACAGCATTCTGTGACTTCCGGTTCACTAATGCTCCCCTAGATAGAGGTGGAAAGTGTGTTGACAGGAAGGATTTGCGACCACGAGGCAGAGGGCACAGTTAATGTTCGTGATCTGCTAAGCTCTCTGAGCTCCTCAGGCACCTCCCCAGCTGTCTTTGCTGGGATCTGCTTATGGCCCTGATATTGGCCGATGGCGTGCTGCTTTGACCCTGGGACTGGAACAGAGGACTGAGCAGTGATGCGGCTACAGAAGTAGAGGCATTTCTCAGGACTGTTTCCAGGGGAGAAAGTGGGAGCACAGAGAAAGCGAAGTAGCTGTGTTGTTGATTTCTGCCAACCTGGCACAAGCTGGTGTTATCCAGGAAGAGAGAGCCCCCGTTGAGAAAACGCCTCAACCTTTCGGCAAGTCTGCGGAGCGACTCTTGATTAGTGATTGATGTGAGAGGGTTCAGCCCATTGTGGGCAGTGCCACCCTTAGGCAGCCAGTCCTGGGTATAAGAAAGCAGGGTGAGCAAGCCATGGGGAGCCAGGCAGTAAGCACAGCGCTGCTCCATGCCCTCTGCGTCATCTCCTGCCTCCAGGTTTCTGCCTGGAGTTTCCTGACTTCCCTTTGTGGTGAGCTGTATGCTAGAAGATGAAATAACCCCTTTCTTTCCAAGCTGCTTTCAGTCATGGTGTTTGTTGCAGCAACAGAAAGCAGACCAAGGAAGTAGTTCAGAGAGTGGTCGTGCAAAAAGCACCTGGCTTTCACGTTTTGTAGCACAGGCCTTTGTGGCTCATTTGCATAGTGCAAACTTCTTTGAGCACACTGTGTAACATATAGATCCGCATACAATGTCATGCATTGCTGTTTCAGAATTTTTGTCTTTGTCTTTTTGAAACAGTCTCACTATATAGCTCTGGCTGGTCTGGAGCTCAGTAATTAGACCAAGCTGGCCTTTAACTCACAGAGATCCGCCTGGGCTGGGAAGGCCAAAGCACATGGCGCCCAGCTCTTTGGAGAAATAGTCTTTATTTATTGATTTATTTGGGGTGAAGAACATTTTGAGACTAAAAGGACTTGGGGTGGGGGTAGAAAACAACTTCATAGGGTACTGTCATGGCACATGCCACTGCGTTTGCCCAAACTTTTAGAGTGGCCAGCACCAGAGCAAGGCTCAACCAGGACCCTGGTGGCAATGACATATTGTTGTAGGCTCATCCATGGTCAGAAGGTCCTGCTGTGGGGTAGGATGTGCCTGATGGACGCTGTGTGCAGAGAGGAACCCAAAGCTGGCTCAGACAAGTAAGCTCTGTTGTTTCACAAAAGGAAACAGAGAGGACTGTAACTCATATCTATTGTTGTCTCTTCCGGTAAAGGCTGACAAGATGCCCCTAGAGCAGGCTGGCCTATTCTGGACTTCTGCTTTCCTTTGGTCCAAAGTGGGAGACATTGGAGTCCAGTTTAATTGCTCATGGGGATGGGCCATGACAGCGGGAGGAGCTGGGGACTGGCAGCCAAGGTTGAGGGCAGACACCTCTGTGAAACCCATTACCTCAGAACCTCACAGTGGAGAAAGTGAAGACAGGAAAGGGGGGCTTCCCGAAGACAGGCAGAGTCAAAAGACGTGGTTATGGGTAATCTGGAGCCAGATGGACAGAGCCAGGTAAGTGGCCACTGAGGCAAAGGTGTCTCATGGCCCCTGGCATTGAACTCACTGACCCCCCCCCCCCGCCTCTCCTGGCTCACTCCACCCATTCCTCATTCCCTCCCCGTCTCAGAAGACTTCCTCTTGGCATACCTCAATAGTTTCCCTGCCAAACCATCTCCTAGTCTTCATCCTGTTTAGTGATTCTATGCCATTCAGCACTATGGTGACATCACTTATCCATTCTCCTCAACTAGGTTAAGCCCGTGCGGATGTGAGCAATGTTCTCCCCATGGTGTGAACATGTTAGGCAGATGAGCTGTTCCCAGAAATATGTCACGTCGTTCCAGGGTCTTGGAACTAGCAGATGGCTGTCCGTATGGATGCCGACGTCTCCACGGAGGACCAGTTTGAGTCAGAGCCCTCAGTGGAAGTGGAGCAATGAATGGGAGGTCCGGGGCTATGAGATGGAGATCGGCAGCCCACAGAGAAGCCCTAAGCTGGGGGCTGCAGCTTATAAAGGAATCTGTTTGGGTCCGGGCTGGTCAGCCCTTCAACTGGCACTGAGCTAATAAGAAAATGTCCTGAGATTATGGGAGCGTTGTACATCTATACCGTCCAAGATAGTAACCCCAAGCCATGAGTTGCTCCTAGCAGGTACACGTTGCTAGTGTGACGGAGAAACAGGAGAGCAATGGCGTTGGATTCTGTCTAAGCTGGGAATGGCTTCCTATTTCTGACGGCTACTTCATGAATGGCACAGCTTTGATGTCCCGTTGCTTTACACTGTCAGTGCTGAGCTGGTGGGGGGGACGAGGCAGGGTCTCCGAGGTCACAGAGCAGAAAACCTTTCTTCTATGGTCCAAACAGGAAACACTGGTTTTCCTACAAGTGAGTGGGGGCAGGAACAGGAGGGTAAGATGAGAGTCTGGAAACGGGGTGGTGAGGACTCAGGATAAGAGCACCCTGTTATTTCTCCAATCCCCAGAATTCCACGCACAACAGCTCGCAGGTCCCGAGAAGGCCTGCTTCCTTTCACACATCGGTCACCTCATCCTTTAGGCCAGCACCAACCTGCATCTGTGCAATTCTGGAAATTGCCTAAAGCAGCTCCAGGGTAGAGTGCTGCCAGTGTCCGGGTTCCATTCACCTAGCTCTCACCAGGACTTTGGGGAGTCCTGCACTTCTGTCTCCTCAGAATCACCCAGACCCCTAGAGGCAGTGCAGCAGCTCCCCGGGAGGTGACAGTGTGGTTAAGTCTGAGACGTACACCAGGATCTTAGGGTGTCACATTGGGAGCGGTCCTTGGTGTGGCTGTGTGGGAATTTAGTGCGGAATTTAGTCCTCCCAAAGACACAGAGTTCAGTGCCCGAGCATCAGGAGTTTTGGAAGCTCCTGGGGAGTTGGAATATAAAGCTAAAGCCAAGAACCATCTGGTTTAAAACAACTTTGGCTAAATGTGCTAGACTCAGTTTAAATTCCTCCTAGAAGCTGGTCAGAGCAACTTGATATTGCTTCTACTTTACTGAATATCTAGGGTGTGCTGGGCATTGTGCTTAGTGCAGACACAGAGATGAGCTCAGGTCACGCCCTTTACAAGTCTGCCTGAAAAATAGAAATGGTACCTCTTAGGTGTGTCCCATAGACTAACTGTCCTCCTGCCCCAGAATAACCTGAGCAGCAGGCAAATGCTTTCCAATATGTCGGATCTGACTGCTCTAGGACTGAGAGGTTATGGTGGCAAAATTAATCTGGAAAGAGTATAGGACCACAGAGGGACTGAGCTAAGTGGTGTGTGTGTGTGTGTGTGTATACAGACCTGTCCCCTGAATGACAGAAGCCACTCCAGGTCTAGCTGGGGAAAGCAGCGTTTGGAGATTTGTGTCTGCTTTTGTCACAGTGTATTTATTACAAACCACATTGTAACACATGAGTCTGACTGCAGCCCTGGCTTTCTGGAATGCACTCTATAGACCAGGCTGGCCTTGCATTCCCAGAGATCCACCTGCCTCTACCACCTGCACTGGGATTAAAGGCCTGCGCCACCGTACCACCGTGCTCAGCTTTGGGAAATATTTTTAAAAGAAAAAACTTAGCAACCTTCATGATCCTACAGCTTAACCACATTCACTGAGAACTTGCCAGGGTAGGAGACTGTTCTGCCTGGGAAGACATCTGCTCTTAGAAATGTTTGGAAGGACCCGCCCTCTGGTGACCATCCCTGTGGTGGAGAAACTTTAGCCTTTTCTCTCCCTGTGTGTGTCAGAATAGAGAGAAAGTACAGACCAGGTGGGCCCTGCAGGGAGTCATTCACCACAGGGCCTCTGCCAGTGCCTTGGTGGGCCATGGAAAGACATTTCTGTTTCTTTGCAGTCACTTGTATAAAAAGAACCCTGACGTGACCAAAATCCGGCCAGGAAAACCTCAGCCTCTGCTCAGAGTCGACGAGCATGACTTCACCATGAGGCCGGCCTTTGGAGGTAAGAGATTCTCCCCTCATCCCACCCGTCCCCAGTGCTCCCTCCCCTCATCCCACCTGTCCCCAGTGCTCCCTCCCCTCATCCCACCCGTCCCCAGTGCTCCCTCCCCTCATCCCACCCGTCCCCAGTGCTCCCTCCCCTCATCCCACCCGTCCCCAGTGCTCCCTCCCCTCATCCCACCTGTCCCCAGTGCTCCCTCCCCTCATCCCACCTGTCCCCAGTGCTCCCTCCCCTTATCCCACCCGTCCCCAGTGCTCCCTCCCCTCATCCCACCCGTCCCCAGTGCTCCCTCCCCTCATCCCACCTGTCCCCAGTGCTCCCTCCCCTCATCCCACCCGTCCCCAGTGCTCCCTCCCCTCATCCCACCCGTCCCCAGTGCTCCCTCCCCTCATCTCACCCGTCCCCAGTGCTCCCTCCCCTCATCCCACCTGTCCCCAGTGCTCCCTCCCCTCATCCCACCTGTCCCCAGTGCTCCCTCCCCTCATCCCACCTGTCCCCAGTGCTCCCTCCCCTCATCCCACCTGTCCCCAGTGCTCCCTCCCCTCATCTCACCTGTCCCCAGTGCCGCAAAACTGAGGTGCGCCCTGTACCAGTCTCTCAGTCACAGCTCACTTCCACTCCCGCGGAGAGGTAAACTCTCTAAGGAGAGAAATGGTCTGGGGAAGTGGAGAGGCTGTTGACAGAGGCCGCAGCCACCTAACTGTTGACCTTCACAAAGGAGAGCAGGCTAACTGTCTTTTCCAAAACCAACAACCAGCCAAGGATATAGATCACTCGATGGCCAGCTGGGGTGTCTGGTGGCAGCAGGAACTTGGCCCATTACTGAGGCCCCCCCACCTCTTATTGCGTCTCCCCCTCAGCGTTCCCCTTTGGAGATCAGGGAGTGGACATGTGGCTCCCAGGATCTGGAGGAACGCATTTCAGTCAGGTTAGGCTGTAGTCACAAAGGAGGCTCAGAACCCAGGTACGCTTGCCTCTCATAATTCCAAAGGCCTAAACCCAAGGCGAGACAGATTCTGGGTCCAGAAAGGGTTCATAGGTGACATCTGCTCACTCTGTTAGCATTATGTCACCACAAATGCCAATGACTAAAGACAGAATTGAATCCATTTTTTAAAAAAATTACAAGCCGGCCAGTGGTGGCGTACACCTTTAATCCCAGCACTCAGAAGGCAGAGGCAGGAGGATCTCTGTGAGTTTGAGGCCAGCCTGGTCTACAGGGTGAGCTCCAGGACATCCAGGGCTACACAAAGAAAAACCTGGTTTCGAAGAACAAAACCAAAGCTAAAACATTACGCTATTTATTTTATGTGTGCATGTGTGTGGGTATATGTGCTGGGTCATGTGATCCCAGGGATGGAACTCAGGTTTTCAGCCTTGGTGGCAGGCACCGTTACCCACTAAACTATCTCGCTACCTCAGCAATTGAGTATTGTTGAAGAACGGCGGGCTGCGTCCCTGGCATCCGGCCACCTGCATGGCTAGCTTATGCCCCGAAATAATTACACAGAAACTATATTCTTTTAAACATTGCTTGGCCCGTTAGTTCCAGCCTCTTATTGGCTAGCTCTTACATATTGATCTAACCCATTTCTAATAATCTGTGTAGCCCACGAGGTGGCTTATCAGGAAAGATCTTAACCTGTATCTGTCTGGAGTGGGAGAATCGTGGCGACTGCCTGACTCAGCTTCTTTCTCTTAGCATTTTGTCTGTCTACTCCGCCTACCTAATTTTCTGTCCTATTAAAGGCCAAGCAGTTTTTTTTATTAATTAACCAATGAAAGCAACATATAGAAAGAAGACCCACCTCCATCATTTCCCCTTTTTCTGTTTAAACAAAAAAGAAAGGCTTTAACTTTAACATAGTAAAATTACATATAACAAAACAGTTATCAAGTAAGAATTACAGTTACAAAATTTATATCTATTTTATCTTTTATTATAACTAAGGAAAACTATAACTAACCATTTTTCAACTCCATCAAAGACTCCAGAAGGATATAATATTACCTAAGCAAACAAGAAGTTCAAAACTCTAGAAATGACAGAGACATCTCGTTGTTTGGACAGTCATTCAAAGTTCTTTTGTACCATTGGGGCATCCATCTTCAGCCTACAGGCCCATAGTATCCAGCAGACTTTTTCATGAAGCAGGAAATTTTAAAGACAGTCATTATCTGCTGTGTCCTGTAGAATGTCTCACAGACTCTTTCATGAATCAGGAACCCCGAAAGACCATCTCACCTTTAGGCAAGTTCAGTAGTCCTCTCTCTGCGGGTTCTTTGTGTCCAGTTTATGCAACAGTCCAGGCAAGAGCAGTTTCTTGCCCAAATGACTATCCAGCTCCATAAGGATCCTCTTTGATGCCCATCTTCCTCTTGAAGTAGCTGGTGCTGCCAGGAGCAGACATGTCTCATTGTCATGAAAAGCCCTAAGTTATTAAAACATTTAAATGCCATATTCTGCAGTCTTTGAAAGATATGAAGAATGCCTATCTAACTGAAATATATCTCTATATATCTAGAAAATCTAACTAACATGACTATAAGCTTGACTATTATTGATGATTATCCATCAACAACTGATGGGGGAGTGTCATATATCAATCTGTTGATTTCATTGGTTAAGCAATAAAGAAACTGCTTGGCCCTCATAGGTTAAAACAAAGGTGGGTGGAGTAAACAGAACAGAATGCTGGGAGAAAGAAGCTGAGTCAGAGAGTTGCCATGATTCTCCCACTCCAGGCAGACGCAGGTTAAGATCATTCTTGGTAAGCCAGCTCTTGGGCTACATAGATTATTAGAAATGGGCTAGTCCAGGTGTGAGAGTTAGCCAAGAAAAGGCTAGATATAATGGGCCAAGCAGAGTTTAAAAGAATACAGTTTCCGTGTAATTATTTCAGGTAAAGCTAGCTGTGCGGGCGGCCGGGTGCCGGGGATGCAGCCCCGCTGCCCTTATTACTACAAACAACCTATATTTTTTATTATATATTACATTTTTAAAATGAACTTTACAATCACAATACCTTAATAAAGAGCAGAAACACATATACATATAACAAAATTGACCTTAAAATCCATACCAGTGTAAATTATTTATACCTATATCATATCTCCCTTTAAATGTAAAAGAACGTTTATAAACAATATTTGGGAATATGGGCGCAGTTATTTCTCTCCAAACTGCTTTCTGCTGAATGGGGGCGCTGTTAATCAGGTCGTTTAGGGTGTAACCTATGTGTCAGGTTTATCACAGTCGGCAGTTGAATGAAGTAATTTTCTGAAGGTGTTCATAGCAACTTTTCGGGAGGGCGTGGTCTATCATACCATATTGGGATAGACGCAATCCACAGGGTCTCATCCTCTGTGAAAACAAAAGAAGACCCTTTCCAAAGCATCATATCTTTAGACCCAAATTTTGAAGTCATACCCTCATGATATTTGTTTTGGTTCCACTTGGCAGCCCATATAATGAAATGTCTCTCTGTACTTAGCTCCTTTACAGTCAAAAATTTTAAAGAAAACATAATGTATATAATCCAGACTCTCTGTGAATGTATCATTTTTACGTGGCTTATTTTTCTTTATTTCTTTTAATTTATAACTATCTGTTGTTAAATATATTTTTTTACAATTATTTATTTAGTGCACACTTGCCATGCCAACAACTTTTGGGAGTCCTCTCTTTCTACTATGTAGGTTCCAGGGATCAAACTCAGCTTGTCAGCCTTGGTGGCAAGCCGGGCAATGGCCTGGCTGAGCCATTTCACAGGGCTGGACATTGGCTTTTTAAACTGCACTTTATTCAGAAAGCCTGCAGTTTGATAGGACAGTGGGTTATGGCTCATCTCCAGGAAGCAGCTAATATCGACAGTCAGTGGAAACAGAAGCAGTATTCTGACTTTAGAAAGAGCAGGAGAGGGAAGGAGAGAATAAACAACAACAAAGTATCTTTCAAAGATGAGCTTCCCAGCTGCCCAGAGGGGCAAGATGGAGCTTTGGAATGACAGACGTCAGCAGTTCTCTGGGCAGCGGGGTTTGCACGCTCTCATGCCCGTGAACCTCACACTGCAGCAGCACTACCAGGCTGGGCGTCGACTCAGAGCAAGCAAACCAATAGTAGCATTAGGGTGCACCTGCGTTGAACTATTGACAACATCTATGTGAAGATTCTTTTCTACAATGTGAAGTCCAATGTGCCCATAAAACACAATATAGAAGGTCTCTGTCCTCTCTCACCTCTGTCATATCTCACACGGTGAATGGGTGGAGATCTCTCTGAGACCCCTTTTAAAAGAGTAGGAATCTCATTCAAGAGAGGGTTCCATGCCCAAGATCTAATTACCTATTCTCTGATAACATTACCTAGGGGGCACAACTGGGGTTCAACATTCTCATTTTGTGGGGCGTAAGCATCCAGGCGATGGCAGCTGGGTACAGAGCCAGCATGTCTCCTACGAAAGGAGAACAGTAGAGTACACAGACCCTCAGGTCACCCTAACCACATGCGTGTGAACGGCCGGGGCATTTGGAGGCGAAGCAGGTCAAGCTCAGGCAGGCTGCTGCTGTCCTTAGCTCCACCTTCCAACAGCCTTCAGGACCACCCCCCCATTTTCCTGGGGCAGGGATACACATTTTCTCGAGGTGTCAGTAACCACAGGATATCCTCAGGCAGGTCCCCAATCTTTTCTGAGCCTCTGTTCGCTCCTTTATAGAAAGGGAATAGTCATCAACATATGGGTTCTGCCCAGACTGTCAGAGATAACATGTGTAAAGCCTTTGACGTGTGTTCATTCACACCCTCACAGGAAGTCCAGCTGTCAGGCCTTCCTCTTGGGGGACAGTTGAAGGATTAAGAAATTAATTTGTCTACTAGGCTTTTGCGTTTTAAGAGGGCAATGTATTTAACCCGGGTTTTGGCCGGAACTCAGGTCATTAGGTTTGTGTGACGAACATCCATCTGGGGCGCTATTTCACCAGCCACAGTGAGCTTATTTCATATTCACATAGGAGGTGTGTGTGTTTACGGCATACACTGGAAGAACCTGGAGTGGCCTTTAGAAACAGCTGTGTTAATTGGGCCAGTGATCGTCCCAGAAGAGAGGGTGAGACTTCTGCTTCAGGAGACAGCTGGCTACGGGAGTAGTGAGTGGCTGCTGAGGAAGAAGGGGCCTTACTATCAGGAAAGGTGAAACATGGCCAGTTGTAGCAGAGACTACAGAGGTGATGGGTTACAGGGAAGAGGCTGACCCGAAAGGAAATGGAACCCAGGAAACATCCCAGCCACAAAGCAGGTGCAGCGGTGCAGGGGTGCAGGGGGTGCAGGGGTGCACAGGTTGAATGCCAACAACAGCAAAAGGAAATGGCTATCAGGCATAGGCCACTCATGCCTGAGGTCTCTTTAAGCAGTCCTGTGGGTGCTGGGACTTGAACTCAGGTCCTCTGGGAGAGCATCATATGCTCATCTTAACCACTGAGCCATCTCTCCAGCCTCTGGAATTTCCTCTATCGCTTGTATTTGGAGTTAACTAGGCCTTCTTCCAGCCTCCAACAGCACCCAGGTGTGTGCCTGTCTCTTTTCATTGGTCTGAGCTCCTAGAGAAAGTAATCACAGCAGCCACTTCCAGAGCCTGGCTTCCTGCTCAGGGCTTGTAGCAGACAGCATCAGTATGAAACGCCAGAGTGTGCTGTCAGTAAGTGCCCCTGTGTGGACCTAGGAGAACCTGCATGCATGTGAGGACTCATTCAAGTCACACTGCAATAATATCTAGTCTTTTGTTTTCTCCCCTCCCTCCCTCCCATCCACCCCCTCCTCCTCCCCCTCCTCCTCCCCCTCCTCCTCCTCCTCCTCCTTCTTCTTCTCCTCCTCCTCCTCATCTTTCTCCTCCTCCCTCTCTCCCTTCTCTCTTCTCCTCCCCCTCTCTCTCCTTCTCTCCCTCTCTTTGTAAGTTGGGACCGGAACTGGAGCTCTCCACATGTTACCACATATTCTACTATAAAGTAATATTCTCAGCCCTCATTTATTTCTTTAACAATCTGGCACTCAAACTGTCAAGTTAAGACAACCAATAAGAAATTGTTATTACACGTTTGCCCTTCATTTTAACTAGTTTTGTTAGTTTGAGATCATTTCATCATCAAAAGAGGCTCCATAAAGGAGCCTGAAGAATTCTTTGCCTTCTCTTCGGTATGCATTTTGATATGGCAACTTCTCAGCAGATAATAGAGGCTCTCACAGATACTGTTTTTCAATTTCCGTGGTAACTAGGAACATGCACTACTAACAGTGCAGAGAGGCCATTGCCAAAGATGACTGTCTTGGGATGTCAGCTCTGTGCATAGGCTTTGAGTGGGGGGTACAGGGGAAGAGGATGTAATGGCAAGACTGGGGGACTCCTGGATGATAGATACTTCAGTGGCCTAAATGGGAATGTTGTTTTGGTGACTTTTATCTTGGCATGAAGGGGAGGAAAGAGGTTAGGCAAGTTTAGGTCAAGCCCACCTGACCCAAAGGTTAAATCTGCAAAGGGGAAGACACAGTATAAAGGCAGAGATTCAGCCTCTTCATTCTGTTCTCGCCACACAGCAGGCACGGTGACAGGCCCAATGGGAGGACTGGTGCTTTCTGCAAAAACAGCCACAGCTCTGAAAAGTATTGTAGGTAATCATTACCATCCTAACCTCCAAGCTCACGGCCTTGTTAACAAATCTAGTGGGAAATGTAACAGACTGGCAACCGTGTAACCTCCAAAATCTGTGCTCTTCATGAAAACACTACTAAAACCAAGTAAATCTAGGGGGCTGACTTTGGCTGTCCCTTGATTTTAATCCTGTGTGTAGGACCCTTCCCGGGCTTTAAACAGTGTATCAAAATTAAGGTCTCTGCCTAGCAGGCAGATGGGAAATCTGTGTGCCCAAGGCCACACGAACACCAACAATGAGGACAAAACTGAGACCTAGACAGTATAACAATCCTTTGACTTGTTCTAAATTTTGATATTGCATGGTTTTTCAAAAGTCTGCCTCCCAGAATAAAGATGATTCAGTTTCTCCATCCACATCCTATAAACACTCGAGTGCACATGCATACATGGGCATGTGCAAATATGCAAAACCCTGTACCTTTCCCAGAGGCTCCAGGATGTCTCCCACCTGTCCCCTGACCCAGACGATCACAACATGGGGCTGTTGGTGGGCGGGGCCAGGACACAGACATAAGTAGTCAGCAGCTTGCAGGAGGTATGAAGGATACCTAAGGAGGCGAGAGGGGATGCAAGGCCAGAAGGGGACCTGAGGAAGAGGAAATGGCTCTCTACTCTCTCTGGAGCTTGCTAGATCACAGAACCCCAACAAGGGCATGGTAGCTTCTGCGGACTTGTCTTCTGTGCTCTGAGTTCTGTTATTTTTACAGCAATCTCATCCTACTGAAGAAGTGGTTGAGGAGGACAGGAACGGCATGTTCAGAGATTGCTTCCCTAGTCCACGATAGACCCAAGAATGACCTCACTCTTGCTCACCCGTGAGGCCATAGAGGCTGCAGTGTGACCCTTCCTCCTCTTCCACTGCTTCAGAGGAGCTGTGTGCTGTTGGCTTTATGCTGAATGCCCATCTTTCTGTGGTCTGTGTGGGGGTAGGGACTGGAGGAGGTCAAGTGTTTTCTTGAGCGCAGTCAGTCGATGGCCCAGGGGCACTAGTACTCCTTGTAGCTTTTACTCTCTCTCAGACACTGTGATGGCTAATCTTAGATGTCGGCTTGACTACATCTTGACTCAGATAGTACCCAAGCAGCTGGGCACACTTGTGAGGGATTATTCTTCATTGGATCATTTGAGGTTTGGGAGACCCACCCTAAATTTGGGCCACACCTTATAGTGGCACCCATATAAAAGGGCATTGAAGAAGGAAACTTCTGCTTCCTGCCCACCTTCTCTCACTCTTGCTGGCAAGTTCCTCTATCCTACGACTGAGGCATGCCTTTGCTGGTATTAGAACTAACTACTTCAGGATTCCAAAACAGACTGACGACAGGCTGAGACATCTAGTCTCATGGACAGAGCAGCTATCAGATTCTTGGCCTTTTCTTCAGGAGACAGCCTTTGTTGGACTAGCTGAACCACAACTTCTAGGACATTCTTTAAAAAAAAATCCCCTTTTAAATGTATATATTCACTCTATCTGTTCTGTTCCTCTAGAGAAGCTGACTAATACAGATTGCGGTTCCAGGAATGGGGTATTGATGTGACATTTCTGTTGGTGATGTTTTTGTTGTGTTTTGTTCCATTTAGGAGGAAGACTTTGGGACTTTGGGCTAGGAGAGTGACTGAATGCTGTAAACAGAGTTTAAGGGGCCATCCTAACAGGAGCTTGGAGTGTGGTGTACTGAGAGCGATGTGGGTCTCTGGAGGCCCAGCTCAGGAAGCTTCAGAGGGGAACAATGTTAACAACTGGGCTAAGAACCGTTCATGTCTTTTGGCAAAGATTGTGGATGCTTTTTGTCCTTGTCCTAAAAATTTGCCTGAAAATTGAAAGAATGACAGACTAATTTCCCTGGCAGCCTAATCTGACTGGTCCATACAGGTCTCCAAGGAGAAAGAACAGGCTGAGCAAGAAGAAAATTGAAGTGTACAGTGGAGGAGAAAAAGAGCACCAGAAAATTCAATGTTGGAGCCAAAACATGGGCTGAAAAAGCTAAGGAGAGGCCCCGTGGGAAATGGGATACAGGGCGTGGGGAGCAGGGCCCTCAGGACAAGACTCTAGTCAGATAATCCTGTAATTTGGGGGGAAAAAAGGCTTGAGGAATATTTTGTTCCTTAGGAGCAACGAATCAAAGTTTATGCAAATGTAATCCAAAGCGGCGCCAGGCTCCAACCCAAGCACATAGCCAAACATGGCAACTTCAGCCACGTAGTCCTGGCTTTAGTTTCAGGAAGGACAATGAGTAAAGGGGTTGTGGAATCTTCCCCAGCGGTTAAGGATGGCTGCTGAAGCCAGGCATGTGGCAGGGGAATCCTTGCATGGAGGCCCCAAGATGCCACTGTGTGAGGATGTGAAGGTGAAATCTGTGATCTCTTAATGATCTCATGATGTTGGAGATGCCAAAGCTGAGGGATGTCTGCCAGGGAGACAGGAAGTGGGAGCAGCCAAAGAGCGAGTATTTTGCAGTCAGCGAAACTGAAAGAGCAAAGTCATCTAAGCCCTTGACATCAGATATGTGGCTACAAGATTTGAAGTTTGCTCGGCCAGGTTTTGGCCTTGCTTTGGTTCCTCCTCAGGCTCCATTCTTTCCTTTCTGTAGGCCCATATTTCTACATTGTGTGATAGCCACGCTCTCAGGCCATACTTAGTACCTGAGGTGGTCACGTACCCTTCCAGACAGGCTGTCGCTACCCTACCAAAGGGTCAGGATGTTGTTTTGCTTCTTTCTTTGTGATTTGGAGGATGCCTGAGAAAAGGTGCTAAGTCAGCCTACATGACAGCTAGCACACAGAGCAGGAAGACTTGACAGCAGGCACAGGTAGATGTGGACGTGACTAAAAGCCATTCACCTGGTTGCCTAGGAAACAGAATGCTAATGTATTTCCCCCTCAGCTTATGTTTTGGTATAAAGGCTGTTTGAAGAATAAACGGGGAATTTTCAGGATGTGAACTCAGGATTCAGTGAGGGACCACTGAGAATCTCCCTCCCGATGAAGCCATGTGAGTTGTGTCTTTATTCCCGCACCTCCATGCTGGTCCAGAGAAATAATTTATGGTCCTGGCTGCCACCGGACCCCAACACCTTTTGGAATGGTAATGTATATTATGTGCAAAAGTATGTTGGATGTATATGATTTGCTTTTTGATTATACAGGAGGTTCCAATTAAGAAACTGCCTCCGGTCTCAAAAAAGACTATGGATTTGTAAAGTGTGTTGAGACTGTGAAAGACTATGGGACTTTTGAAGTTGGACTAAATGCATTTTCCATTATGCGTTGACCAGGAGCCTATGAGGCCAGGGAATGAAGTGTGGTAGTTTCAATAAAAATGGTCCTCACAGGCTGATATGCTTAGTTGGTGAAACTATTTAGAAAGGATTAGGACTCATGTCCTTGTTGGAGGAGGTATGTCACTGGGGGTGAGTTTTGAGGTTTCAAAAAGGCATGTTTTTCCCAGTGAGCGAGCTCTCTTGTCTTGTATTTGGGGGTCAGGGTATGAGCTCTCAGCTAAAGGCCTCAGTGCCACGCCTGGGTACGTGCCTGTTGCCACACTGCCTCCAGTGTTTGTCACGGACTTTAACCTTCTGCAGTATTAGACCCAAATTAAACATTCCTTTTATAAGTTGCCTTCATCATGGTGTCTTATCATGGCAACAGAAAAAGTGACAAAGAGAGACACTGACATGATTTGAAGCTGAGCTGTACATGAAGTTCTGTCCATTAAGGTGAAGTTTGAGCTATTGTCACCACTAAGGTGTGGTCTTTAGGAAGGTAGTATACAGCAGCTGTATTGGTGGCTCTGGACTCTAGTCTCTTTTCTTGAGCCCCCCAAAATCATCAAAAGCACCACATACACCCCTAGTTCCCTCCAGAACTGACAAATGCTCCCAGGAGAAGCAGAACCTAATACCAGACACCCCCCTTGCTGTGGAATATTATTTGAAGATGTGTTATGTTTGTTTACACTGTGGAATATTTGTTTGATGGTGCAAATATGTATTGCATTCTTTTATGTTTCATTTGTTTAACTCTGTGAAGCTGTGTTACTTTGCTGACCTAAAACACCTGATTGGTCTAATAAAGAGCTGAATGGCCAATAGCAAGGCAGGAGCAAGGCTAGGCAGGGCTGGCAAAGAGAGAGAATAAGCAGAAGAAATTGGTGAAGAAAAGATTGGGGAGCAAGAAAAGGAGAAGGAGGAGGAGGACATCAGGGGTCAGCCACCCAGCCAGCATGAGTAAGAAGTAAACATCAGGGGCCAGTCACTCAGCTACACAGCAAGCCATGAGTAAGAAGGAAAGAAAGGTATATAAAATAGAGAAAGATAAAGGTTAAGAGGCAAAAGATAGACAGGATAATTTAAGAAAAATTGGCTGGAGATAAGCCAAGCTAAGGCTGGGTATTCATAAGAAAGAAAAAGCCTCTGTGTGGTTTATTTGGGAGCTAGATGGCGGGCCTGCCAAAGAAGAAAGAACCAAAAGAGTCAGAGTTAAAAAACCAACAGCACCCCCTCTGTGGTCTCTGTTTCCCTCTAACATTGCCCCCATAATCCTGTGCAACTTTGTTAACTGATGTCTTCACAAAGAAGAGGGCATACTGAGCTATAAGTCAGGGGCAGAGTTCTTGCCTATCATAGAGGAGGCTCTGGGTTTGTTCCCAGCAACGCTTAACTTCCTACTGTTAACTACAGAACCTCTTGATTCTTCCCAATGATAGAGCCGGGTTTATAGCTCAGCGGTGGAGTCTTTGTCCAGCATGTGTAAGAGCACAGGTTTAATTCTGAGTACTACACCTACATACGAAGTCCCAACATTAAAACAAATACTTAGTTCCTAAATAAAGACAACTTAAAGATGACATACGGCCTGGAGTAGAAAGTCAGTGGTTAAGAATATTGCCTGGGAGAGGGAGGAGAGGAGGGAGGGAGACTGGGATTGGTATATAGAATATAAATAAATAAATAAGTAAGTAAGTAAGCTCTAGTTTAAAAAAGAATATTGGCTGCTCTTGGAGAGAGCTGGGTGTTCGCTCCCCAGCACCCACATGGAGACTAACAACCATCTGCAAATCCAGTCCCAGGTCATTTGACTCCCAGCAAAACACACACGCACATAGAAACAAACAAACCTTAAAGTTTAGTGCTGGATGCTGTTGTTGGTCTGTTAGGAGCTTAGCTTCCATGTCCTAAGTGAGGCTGGCTTGTGATTTTGCCTTTTTCGTCCTTGTTTTGACTTCATAAAATAAGCTGATGTTTTTCGATGTCTCTTTTGGTTTCATAAACATTGTTCCTATATCTTCCAGGAGAATGTATAGAAGGATGCTAATTCCTCCTAAACCCTTGGTGCTTTGCTGCTAAAGCCTTCTGAACCTGTTATATTTTGGGGGGAAATTTTAAATCACAGACCCAACCTTGCCTACCTCTTTAGAGCAGCTGTTTGGCTATGGGTGTAAAGATGTTAACTGTGATTGACAGATGCCAAGTTCTTATTTTTTCTCCTTTTTTAAATATTAAAAAATATTGTAAAAATTTTTATTAAAAAAAACCTGAGACCTGGGCCAGCTAAGTTGCCAAGGTTGGCCTCAAAATGCTATCTTTCCGTCTTAGTGTCCTGACTAGCTGGGATTACAGGCATGCACCACTATGTCTGGCCTCATTAAATCAAAATCATTTAAAAGATTTTTCTCTTCAGTATACATTGATTAAAAAGTGCACAAACCACGTGCTCTGTTCAACAACTTCTCACTAAATAAACTCACCAATGTAACTCTCATCCAGCTCAAGAAAAAGACACGACCCCTAGATAAACAGTTTTAGAAATCTGGCCATAGAGTCTTACCCGGTGCACGAGAACCTTCACAGTGTTGTTTTGCGCTGTGATGGGATGGTAGAGAACTCATCCCATACCAGACTGAAAGCTACCAGAGGGCAGGACTCCTGCTGTACGTTAGCTTCTCTGTAGGAAGGTGATTCATCCTTGGGTCAGTCAGGGACCATGATCTCCACTCAGGCACTGTGGTCACACTGTTGCTTTCAGTTCCGCTGCAGATACAGCCTACGAGAGAGGCATAGTCCAGTTTGTAACTTGCCCAGCAAGCACAGAGAACATTCCCTTCAGCTTGGGAGCAGTGTGGGCTGGCGCCCCGGTCTCTGACCTCAGTGATAAAGCATAGGCATTTTATAGATCAGGGGTGAGCAGAAAGCACCCCACATAGAAATCTGAGTCCTGCTTTACCCCTGAGGCAACCCTCACTCCACAGGGAAGCTGCTGGGTTGTCCCTCTACCCCAGATAGAGAGGACTGTGTCTTACTCAGCTGTCTCTGCTCTCCCACAGGCCCGGCCATCCCTGTGGGTGTGGACGTGCAGGTGGAGAGTCTGGACAGCATCTCCGAGGTGGACATGGTAGGCACTGCCCCGGGCTGACCTCATTGGTGAGGGATCACACTTTTGAGATGCTAAGAGCATGGGGGCCTCTGGGGTGCAGGTTGTGACTGTGAAAGCAGAAGGTGACCAGATTGGATCTTGGGGGTAGCTGACCCGGGTACAGTAACATCTAGAGTAGGGTTATTGTTTCTACTGGAAAAATTAGTTGGGACTGAAGCCCACATCTGCCTTTTGAAAGTCTACTGCAAGTAATAAAATGCAAGGGGCCCAAGGAATCCCACTTGGAGGAGTGCTGGAGATGGCTTTCTGATTGAAATCCTTCAAGGATCTGATTTTCCATTCTTGTGTGAGCACAGCTCCCAGCCTTCCATGGCATTCCCTCCCCACCCTCAATGTTCATCCTGTCTTTTGACTCTCTTGAGGAGGTTCCCTCACCTTGAAGGGGAGCTTGCCCCTCCACGCCTTCAGTCCTCTTTATGTTCATTCTGTTAGTTTGCAAACTTTTTCCTCTGTCCTCCGTAGTAAATGTGCAGCTGTCTCGGAATTTATTGCTCCAGTTTTCCAGTGAGAACGTATTTTTAATAGTTCTGGTGACTGCACCTAGGAGCTTGCATGAGTTAAAGAAGTGCTCTACACAGGACTACATCCCCAGCCCGCATCTAGCAGGCATTTATTGAGCGCTTACCATGTGCCTTGCTAGACATTCAATTCAATGGCGTGGTAATTCAGTGTGTGAAGAACACAGTTCTGCCTTCGAGGATCTCACAGTCCAGTGCCAGAAATCTTCATAAGAGGGACACCTGACTGTCCAGGTTTCTGTCGCTGACCACTCATCTGAAACCTGTTGAAGCAGTGTTGGAATGCCTGAAGCCGGCTACATCTCCCCAGCTGCCTCTGGGAAAACACTTCTGCAGTCTTTGCGGTGACTTGACAGCTCTCAGTTTATAACCCTTGGCTCTTTCAGGCTCTTTGTCACATAGTCTGTGCTGATCTAAATCATGTGATAGGGAACTTCCCACACCTTCAAGGGTTCCTAGAAGTCTAATCTTTCCTTTGTTCAGGGCATTGGTTTGAGACTTTGGAGGGAGGTTGCTGGGGAGGTGGCCTTGAAAGACTCTTCTGAAAAGGCTCTTCTGACCCACCCCTTTCACATCCCCTTCCTCTCTTTGGCCCCCTCCCCTTCTCCTTTTCCTTTCTCATTCTTACTCTTAATGAAGTTCCTGTCCAGGTTTCTAAGGGAAGCCTCTCCTTCCCTTTAAGGTCCGTCACGTTTATTATACTGTTCCTAATGCTCTTCCTCCAACCCTGAGTCTTAGTCATGGCCTTGAGGCCCTTTTCTTCTAAGAAAATTCACTGATGGGAATTGTGACACCTTTCTTTCCCAACTGACTGCTGGTGCTCATCTTTTATTCTAGTAAGAAGCCCCGTGCATGGGGACCTCATGAAAAAGACCAGGGTTTCACTGCACCCTGCTGGGCTGTGGCCAGGCTGTGGCACCATAGCTGTGTTTTCAGATACAAAAATGAGTCACTCTCTTCCCAATGGCCACAGTGCCATCGTGTTGACCATCATATTGGCCATTGTGCTCAGGGCCACAGAGTCATCACTCTGAATCTGGAAGCAGGATCTGGTGTGTTCTGCAGTAGAGGGTGATGGGTATTCTACAGTAGAGGATGGTGGGTATTCTGCAGTAGAGGATGATGGGTATTCTGCAGTAGAGGATGATGGGTATTCTGCAGTAGAGGGTGATGGGTATTCTGCAGTAGAGGGTGATGGGTATTCTGCAGTAGAGGATGATGGGTATTCTGCAGTAGAGGGTGATGGGTATTCTGCAGTAGAGGGTGATGGGTATTCTACAGTAGAGGATGGTGGGTATTCTGCAGTAGAGGATGATGGGTATTCTGCAGTAGAGGGTGATGGGTATTCTGCAGTAGAGGGTGATGGGTATTCTACAGTAGAGGATGATGGGTATTCTGCAGTAGAGGGTGATGGGTATTCTACAGTAGAGGGTGATGGGTATTCTACAGTAGAGGATGGTGGGTATTCTGCAGTAGAGGATGATGGGTATTCTGCAGTAGAGGATGATGGGTATTCTGCAGTAGAGGATGATGGGTATTCTGCAGTAGAGGGTGATGGGTATTCTGCAGTAGAGGATGTTGGGTATTCTGTAGTGGAGGATGATGGGTATTCTGCAGTAGAGGATATTGGATATTCTGCAGTAGAGGATGATGGGTATTCTACAGTAGAGGATGATGGGTATTCTGCAGTAGAGGATGATGGGTATTCTGCAGTAGAGGATGATGGGTATTCTGCAGTAGAGGATGATGGGTATTCTGCAGTAGAGGATGATGGGTATTCTGCAGTAGAGGATGATGGGTATTCTGCAGTAGAGGGTGATGGGTATTCTGCAGTAGAGGATGATGGGTATTCTGCAGTAGAGGGTGATGGGTATTCTGCAGTAGAGGATGATGGGTATTCTGCAGTAGAGGATGATGGGTATTCTGCAGTAGAGGATGATGGGTATTCTGCAGTAGAGGGTGATGGGTATTCTGCAGTAGAGGATGTTGGGTATTCTGTAGTGGAGGATGATGGGTATTCTGCAGTAGAGGATATTGGATATTCTGTAGTAGAGGATGATGGGTATTCTATAGTAGAGGATAATGGGTCAGTTGCAGGGAGGGATGCTCTCTAGGCGGTTCTATTTAAAGAGCTTCTGGCTTCTTCCCTGGTTCCCAGGACTTCACAATGACACTGTACCTGAGGCATTACTGGAAGGACGAGAGGCTGGCCTTCTCCAGCACCAGCAACAAGAGCATGACCTTTGACGGCAGGCTTGTGAAGAAGATCTGGGTTCCCGATGTCTTCTTTGTTCACTCCAAAAGGTCCTTCATTCATGATACCACCACTGACAACATCATGCTGAGAGTGTTCCCCGACGGCCACGTGCTCTACAGCATGAGGTAACCGTCCGGTAACCGTCCTGGGGCCATTATTCCCGTCCAGTCCAGGGTGTCTCGTCGGCTCCTTTAGCCCTGGTGAGTGTCTCTGTAGGAGGGCCTGTGGGCTGGCACAAGCCTTTTGATGCCACTCAGTCTGATTCCACCCCTGCAGATGGCAACTTCCTCTTTGCTGGGGCCTCACACTTGAGCTAAAAGACTAGTTTGGCCAGACTTGACGGGAACAATGACCTTTTATCCCTTAGACTCTAGTTGATTGCCAATAATAATTTAAAATGATCAACAGTAGCTGCTGTTTATTAAGTGCTATTGCAGACTGGCTTTGGTGAGAGCTTGGTGGTTCAAGGGTCCTTATTCCTGGCCTGCTCATATGAGTCTGAAGGCGTAAGTCACAAACAATGCCACACCAATTTGGGATTATGATTAATAGGGTGATATTTATTTAAAGGGGAAAAACTTACAGATCACTGTCCCAGGCAACAGCCCTCTACGCGACCAGGAGTCTAGTCGCCAGCGGAGCAGGAAGTGAAGAGAGAGAGGAGAGGGAAGTGGCCGCTTTTTTAAAGGGAGAGAGACCACGCCCCAAGGGGCTGGTATCTCAGCGGCAATAGGCTGGAGGAGTGGGAGGACCTCCCGCAACATGAGTCTCCAAAATTAATGCTAGTACCAGATGGGCTCTTATCTTGGGTGGACGATGGTGCTGGCCTCGCTTTCCAGGCATCTCTGAGGGAGGCTGTCCTGCTGGCTGAGGTGGTATAAGAGAAGGGTGCAAGCATGGGCAATTAGCAGCCAGCACCCCCATTCCAGCAGCTGGGGGACAGCAAGCCCAATAAAGGACCCCCACCAGGGTCCCAGAAGACAAAGGCTCTAGTTACGTTTCCATGGCTTAGATGCCTGATGCCTGGTGGTGACCCAGCAAGGGCGGTGTTCCGGGTCTTCCTCAGTGTGGGCAGAGCCTGGGCTGATGGTCCACCCTCAAGCGAGCTCATGTCTCTGTGTCGTGCAGAATTACGGTCACCGCCATGTGCAACATGGACTTCAGTCACTTCCCCCTGGACTCCCAGACCTGCTCTTTGGAGCTAGAGAGCTGTAAGTGTCTACTGAGTTCTTGCCTTTGCCTTCCCCTCTCCCGTCTCGTGCCCCTGGAGGGCTGTGTGCTGGAGGACTGCCCCCTGCGGTAGCAGCTGTTCACCCTGGCACAGAGTGTCCACAAGAGGGTAAAGGTGTCGACTTCACTTGTCTTCCTCTCCCCTAGATGCGTACACAGATGAAGATCTGATGCTGTACTGGAAGAATGGGGACGAGTCCCTGAAAACGGATGACAAGATCTCCTTGTCCCAGTTTCTGATTCAGAAATTTCACACAACTTCCAGACTGGCCTTCTACAGCAGTACTGGTAGCTAATTTCCGTCATAGCAAGACTCAAATGTGGAAGAAACACATTTGAGTCCTCCAGCCTTAACCCTTCCCACGCCCAGCAAATAGAATTTTGATTTGACTATTCAAATAAAACAGTCCCAAATAGCACTTATTTTATATTTTATATATTATATATATTATTATTAATTATTTTGGTTTTTCAACACAGAGTTTCATGGTGTAGCCCTTCCTGTCCTGGAGCTCACTCTGTAGACCAGGCTGGTCTGGAACTCACAGAGATCCGCCTGACTCTACCTCCTGAGCACAGGGATTAAAGGCATGTGCCACCATTGCCTGGCCTTCAAATATCACTTTTTTAAGAGCAGGAAAGACCCTGCTGGGGCTGGTGGTGTGAGTCACGGGTAGCACATGGACTGAGCATGTGCTAGGCCCTGGGTTCAGCTGCCAGCAGGAAAAATCAAAGTGTAGTTAAGATACGATAAGAAATACTTTTCCCTGCACGGCTGTGATGCAGAGCAAATAAGGCCACAGAAGAGCCTGCCAAACACAGCCCACTCTTACGCAGTCAAACTCTTTATACAGCTATTGATCGGGGGTTCTCGGAGTGCACAGTGAGTTGGTACTATAGCATCAGGTTTATCCCCAAGTAAAGGACCCCAGGAGGAGGATGGAGTGTCGGAAGTAGAAGCGATGCCAGACTTCCGAGTTTTGTGAACAGCCTGCTTCTGTGCTGGTGTGACTGAGGGAGTGCCAGCCAGGCCCAGGGTGAGAGCCCGTCTCTTCCGGCTCCTGACCCAGCAACTCTGGCCTCAAAACATAGAACCACTCTACCTTCTTAAACTCCGAGCAGAGACACAGCCGTAGTTTGCAAGTGATAAACTACAAAGTAAATCTGTGCTTCCTTCTACGCTTTCCCCAAATTGCTGAGGAAAGTTAGGTCAGACTTCATAAGAGTGTGTACTAGGTGGTTATTGCAGCAAGGGCTCGCATGTTAGGAGAGAAGGCATTGTATCACGCCTACGGAACTTCCTTTCTGTGGTTGGTGAGCAGTGCCGGGGAATAAGGGTTCCGGGAAATAAGGGTTCCAGGGAATATGGGTTCCGGGGATGCTCTGGCGGGAACCTCACTCCTTCTTCCTGTGTCCCCCCAGGCTGGTATAACCGACTCTATATCAACTTCACTTTACACCGCCACATCTTCTTCTTCTTGCTCCAAACCTATTTCCCCGCCACCTTGATGGTCATGCTGTCCTGGGTGTCCTTCTGGATCGACCACAGAGCTGTGCCTGCCAGAGTCTCACTGGGTAAAAGTACTTGATAAGGCGTGGGAGGATGCTTTTGGTCTTTCTTTCAGCTGATCGCTAGGTAGCGGAGAATTAAACTCCTGGGCTGGGCATGGTGGCTCAGTCACCTAATCCCAGCACTCAGGCTGGAGCTGGAAGACTATAAGTTTGAAGCCAACTTGGACTACTTAGAGAGACCTTTAGAAAAAAAAGTAAAGTAAATCTTTAGAATTCTTACCTGTGAGCTTGTGAGTTGAAGGGGAACTTTCCTGCCTTTGCCTCCTCTATCTATACTGTGAAAACCTGGGGAACTATCATTGTACCCCTCAGTCTGCATCAATTCAAAGGTGGAGCCAATCTGGAAACCCCAACCTTTTCATGCCAGTATGAGAACGAAGTACTAAAATGTCAATGAACGAGTCGGCAAATGCCAACAATTATTTTGTAAACCCTAGCGCCTTGCTGGCTTGGACAGTCCAAGACTGGAGGCAGGCGGTTCCTGGGGTGAGGGCTGTGTTCTGGCTTCTGCCAGACCCTGAATTCCAGAGGGAAAATTTACAATCCAGCCTTGCAATTCAGATAAAATCAGGGTGGACCCTGACAAATGGGAGAACTTATTAGGCAAACCACAGTGGAGAAGAACGGGACAGAGCTTAATAAATGTGGCTTAGACAAGGGGAATTAACTAACTGTGCTTGTCCCTTCAGAGGTGTCCTTGAGTCAGTGTTGAATTCCACACCACAAGTGGTCACTCATGAGACATGACCTTGTCAGACACATCACAGAAACCCAGACTCCCCAGGTGACTGAAAGCAGGCAGCTATTTCTTGAGTTCTGGAAGGGGGTGAGTCAGGGAAGGCCTGATTGTTTAGGAAGCAAGGCCTCACTCCTCTACCGGGTGGAAATATGTCCAGGAAACTTCTCAGCTGATTTAAAGAGACAGAGAAAGTGAAATCGTGTCTGTGGGATGTGGGCACACCTCTGGGGGGGGGCAGCAACTGAACTAAGATGATTTTACAGGCATCATGACAGTGCTGACCATGTCCACCATCATCACGGGCGTGAATGCCTCCATGCCCCGAGTGTCCTACATCCGGGCCGTGGACATCTACCTCTGGGTCAGCTTCGTGTTCGTGTTCCTCTCAGTGCTGGAGTACGCGGCTGTCAATTACCTGACCACAGTGCAGGAGCGGAAGGAACAGAAGTTTCGAGAGAAGGTGAGGAGACTTCAATCCTTTTCTCTTGTAAGCTGGGCTGGAGTTTGGATGAGAATTAGTTCCTTGGTTGGGTGGGGACAGTTAGGAGGGGCCAATGCCTGTGGAAAGAGGGGCATTAATGCCAAAGTGTGAACAGTTCTCTTCTTGCCCTGCTGGGACGGAAATTGTGGTAGGCGAGAAGCTCTTTAAGGGTGGTGTGTGGTACCATTTGCATTCCTCGACCTTGACAGCAAGTGTCGGCAGCAGGCGTGCAGGAGCCGCAGCAGGCAGCAGGCGTGCAGGAGCCGCAGCAGGCAGCAGGCGTGCAGGAGCCGCAGCAGGCAGCAGGCGTGCAGGAGCCGCAGCAGGCAGCAGGCGTGCAGGAGCCGCAGCAGGCACCAGGCACCGCCACCTAGTGCTCCAACCCTAAGATCCAAAACTGTTTCTTTTTCATGCAGTATAGCTTAATCATGGATTCCCCTTACCCATTTCCTCCCGGCCCCTCCCCCACCTCTCAGCCAACTCAACTTTATATTCCCCCCCCCCCCCCATTCTCTCTTTCTTTTTAAAAAACAAAGCCAGGCAGTGGTGGCACACACCTTTAATTCCAGCACTTGGAAGGCAAAAGCAGGGAGATCTCTGAATTCAAGGTCAGCCTGGTCTATAAAGTAAGTTCCAGGACTCCCAGGGCTACCCATAGAAACCCTGTCTCAGACAAACAAACAACAAAAACCCGTTCAAAAAAACAAGAAACACCCTCTCAAAATCCCCCACAAAATCTGACACCATAATATACAAACAAAATACCAATAAGACAAAAGGAAAAAATGCCCAAACAAAGCAAAATAAAACAAGCAGTCTACAAAAATACAACTGTGTTTTATGTTGCTGCTGATCATAAGCGATAGGCTAATAGATTTCTGAGACTCTGATGGTGGAAACTAATTTTTCCTTGCCAGTGGATATCAATTACAGATAGCTTTTTGGTTAGGCATGTGAACCCCTGTCCACTTCCCCCTTTCAGTGCGGGGACCCCAATCTGGCCTGAACTTTGCGCAAGCCTTGTGCATCCTGTCACAGTCTCTGTGAGTCCTTTTCCGACTGGAAGACATGGGTTCCTGAGAGTCCTCCATTGCCTGTGGTTTTTACAATCTGCTGTCCTCTCTTCCACGTAGATCCCTGAGCCCTGGGGGAAAGTTTGATGAAGGCATCCCATTTAGGACTGAGTGCTCCAAATTCTCTCAGTTTGTACACTGTGCTGTTGAGGGTCTCTATGGTAATTACCATTACTGCGAGAAAAAGCTTCTCTAATGATGGCTGAGTGAGACCCTGATCTGTGGATATAGAAGAATGCCCTCAGGACTCATTTTATTGCTATGTTCTTTAGCATTTGGTTTTTACCTAGGCCGATGGCCTATCGAGTTTCAGGTTCTTGGTCACTTTAGCAATATGCGCATGGAGTGAGCCTTAAATCCATACAATCAGAATGTCGGTAGATACTTCTGTAACTATTGTACCACTATAGTGCCAGTATATCTTGCAGACAGGTCTCTCTTGTAGGTCACAGGGTTTACGGTTGGGTTGAAGACTATCTTTCTCCTCTGGTAGCATGTATAATACCTTCTAGTACCATGAATGCTAGTCAGTAGGGGTGCAACTTCTAGTTAGGCGTCAACCAGACTCTTCCATGTTCAATGAGATATGTAAGTGTTGTCCTCAGCAATAGGACCTTACCTTCTGGTTGTGGAGAGTGACCGTAGCCTGTGATGTTTGGGGTTTCTAGGAGGCTCTTTGGCCAATGAGCCAATGACCCAACAATATGTAAACCATTCCTGGTACTGTTTTTTTTTAAATTTTTGTACCATAATATGTCTAGTTGGACATTGTCGCCCTCATTATTTGGTGTCTTTGTTTATATTTCTTTTATATATATATTATTTTAGGAAACTTCTACAGTAGTAGTTCCCATATGATTTTCAAATAATTAGTGCTAGTTATCTCTCCCTACATTCCTTCCTTTTTCCTATCAGCCTTCCTATTTAATCTTATTCCAATTTCTTCTTTGTCTCTCCATAAAAATGTATTCTATTTCCCCTTCCTTGTGAGACCCTCTCCTCCTCACTAGTCCCTTACCAAGGCCCCAACCTCTGTGGTTATCCAGATTGTGGCATGTATATTGAAGGCTTTAAAGCTAACATGTACATATAAGAGAAAACATACAATATTTGTCTTTTGGGGTCTGGGTTACCTTCCTCAGGAAGAATTATTATTATTATTATTATTATTGAATTTTCGAGACAGGGTTTCTCCGTAGCTTTTTGGTTCCTGTCCTGGAACTAGCTCTTGTAGACCAGGCTAGTCTCGAACTCACAGAGATCCACCTGCTTCTGCCTCCTGAGTGCTGGGATTAAAGGCGTGCGCCACCACCGCCTGGCAGGAAGAATTATTTTTTAACTCCACCCATTTCCTTACAAATTTTGTAACTTCATTTTTCTTAACAGCTGAATAATAGTCCATTGTGAAATGTACCTCGACTTTCATTATCTGTTTATTAGTTGAACATCTAGACTGTTTCCAGTTTCTGGCTGTTATGAATAGAGCAGCAATGAGCATGACTGATCAAGTGTCTCTGTAGTAAGATGGAGAGTATTTTGGGTATGTGTCCAAGAGTTGTATGGCTGGATATTGATGTAGATATATTCTCCACTTCCTGATGAACCACCACACAGATTTTTGTAGTGGTTGTATAGGCTCACACTCCCACCATCAGTAGGTAACCTGTTCACCAACTCCTCACATCCTCACCAGCGTGGATTGCCATTTTATTTATTTGTTTATTTATTTTCTTTTTATTTTTTTGTATGCTGGTGTTTTGCATGAATGTATGTCTGTGTGAGGGCGCTGGATCCCCTGCTACTGGAAGCACAGACAGCTGTGAGTTGCCGTACGGGTGCTGGGCATCAAACCCGGGTCCTCTTGAAGAGCAGCCAGGGCTCTCAACCACCGAGCCATCCCTCCGGCTCCTGCCATTTGCTTAACTGATCTTAGCCAATCTGATTGAGGTAAGGTGAAATCTCAAAGAACTTTTAATTTGCATTTCGCTTATGACTAAGGATATTGAACATTTAAGTGTTTCTCAGCCATCTGTGCTTCACCTTTTGAGAACTTTCTGCTTAGTTCTCTACCTCACTTTTTAAATTGGGTTGTTTTCTTGATGTTCAGGGCTTTCTAGTTTTTTTTCAGATATGTTTTAGATATTAATCTTTTATCAGATATATAACTGATAAAGATCATTTCCCAATCTGTAGCCTGAGACATTTTCCAAACGATGGTGTCCTCTGTCATACAGAAGCTTTTCAGTTTCCTGAGGTCCTGTTTATTGTTGTTCCTAGTGCCTGTGCCGTTGGTGCCCTGTTCAGAGAGTCCTTTCCCAGGCCAGTGAGTTCAGGTCTGTTCCCCGTTTTTCATCAGATCCAGAATATCAGGTCTTATGCTGAGATCCAGCTGGACTTGATAGGTATGGCTCATTTGCATTCCTCTACATGCGTCCATGCTGTTTGACCAGCTCCATTCTTGCTGACGATGCTGTCTTTTCTCCAGTGTGTACTTTTGACTTCCTTACTAAAGATTAGGTATCCACAAGTATACGAATATGTGGTGTGTGTGTGTGTGTGTGTGTGTGTGTGTGTGTGTGTGTGTGTGTGTGACTATAGCCCTATGGTGATGAGCTCTGGGATGGTGGTATCACCAGCAGTTCTTTTATTATTCAGGGTTGTCTTAGCTGTCCTGTTTTGTTAGTCATTTGTTTCCATATGAGGCTGAAAATTGTTTTTTCGATACCTGTGAAGAACCATGTTGGAATTTTGATGGGGTTTGTGTGGCATCTGTAGATCTGTAGATTGCTTTTTGTAGAATGGCCATCTTCACTATATTAATCCTACCAATCCCTGAGCAAGGGAGAGCCTTCCACCTCCTGGTATCTTCTTCAATATCTTGCAGCTTTAATTAAACAAGTCTTTCACTTGCCTGATTAGTGTTATCTCAGTCTATCTATCTATCTATCTATCTATCTATCTATCTATCTATCTATCTATCTATCACCTATCTATCTATTTATCTTTCATCTATTCTGAAAGGTACTATTTCCCTGATTTCTTTCTCCATCGATCATTTGTATATAGGAAGGCCATTGATTTTTGTGTATCACCTCTGCGTCCTGCTCCTTTGCTGAGAATATTTATCAGCTGTATACATTTCCAGATGGGGTCTTTTATGTCTAAAATCATTTCATCTGCAAATAAGAATACTTAAGCAATGAGTTACACCCCCAGGCTTCCCGAAGCTCCTTTCTGACTGATGCTCTGCAAACATTAGCCAAGTGTGAATTAAGGCTCAGTCTTTACTCTTGGGTTCCCTAGACGTGCTGTCCTTCCAACACTGTATTCTATCACATTGGGCTGTAACCGTGCAATGCAAACAAGACATTTCCTACAGGAATGCTGTATTAACCACAGTACAAAGCCCTGAGCTCAGTCCCCTGGCGACACCACACACACACACCCTGACTTACTGTCCCAGAGAAGTACCCAGTGAGAACTTACTTCACACATTCAGGGAAAACTCTTTTAACAGCAACAGTGTGTGTCCAGTTTGGGCTAGTGCCCAAAGGAAGCCACCTCTATATAGAAATTATCTGGGGCTTATCTAGGTTTTGAGTCATTTTATATGTGATGTCATCTGCTCTGTTAAGTCCCAGGCCCAAGTTAAGGTTAGAACAATTAACCGTGTTTCACAGAGACAGAAATTCCAAGGTTTGGTTGTTTGGACAGGGTTTTCTCTGTGTAGCTTTGGAACCTGCCCTGGTACTCACTCTGTAGCCCAGGCTGGCCTCAAATAAAACTCACAGCTATCCACCTGCCTCTGCCTCCTGAGTGCTGGGATTAAAGGTGTGCACCACCACCACCTTACCTCAGTTCAGAAGTTTCATCCACTATTGTCATGGTAGCACGCAGGCAGACATGGTGCTGGAAAAGGAGCTGAGAGTCCTGTATCTTGATCCATAGGCAGTAGAAGCAACTGTGTGCCATACTAGGTGTAGCTTGAGCCTACAAGACCTCAAAGCCCACCCCCACAGTGATACACCTCCTCCAACAAGGACGCACCTACTCCAACAAAGCCATACTTCCTAATGGTACCACTCCCTGTGGGCACCATTTTCTTTCAAACCATCATAGTGTCTGTCTTAATGAGCTTCCCTGAAGGATGGAATGTTTCAGTTGTGAGGAAACTGCTACATAACAGCAGAACCACTTGGAAGATTTAAGCCAGTTTAGAGACAGTGTGCAAAGCAGCCAGTGTAAAGAATTGCTGGACTCGGTGCTCTCTGAGGTCCTCAGAACTTCACCTGTCTGGACGCCAGAGTGGCAATGGGTTGTCACTCTGTAACCAGGCCGCTTTCTCTCCCCATCTTCAGGACGCCAGAGTGGCAATGGGTCGTCACTTTGTAACCAGGCCACTTCCTCTCCTCAAGCTCTAACTGAGCCTTTTGCTTGCTGCCCATAGTTTCCATGCGCCTGTGGAATGCCTCACTCAAGAACCATGACGCTGGATGGAAGTTACAGTGAGTCTGAGGCTAACAGCCTGGCTGGCTACCCAAGAAGCCACATTCTGCCAGAAGAAGAAAGACAAGACAAAATCGTGGTCCATTTGGCCCTTAACAGTGAACTGGCAACCTCCAGAAAGAAAGGCCTTCTCAAAGGTCAAGTGGGGCTCTACATCTTCCAGAACACTCACGCCATTGACAAATACTCCAGGTTGATATTTCCAGCCTTCTATATATTTTTCAACCTAATTTATTGGTCAGTGTTTGCCTAGGGATTCCAAGGCTGTGTCTAGGACAGGGCGTGGCCAACTCTTGGTGGACACATGGACCTAATGACCACACTTCCTGCACCAGGCCAAGCAGCTGCCCCTGGCTTGGAGGAGCCCAGGGACCTCCAGCTGCCCTCACCCCGAATCTGTGGATCTTTTCCTCGTTCATGCTGTGTTCCACATCACACACTCCCCCGTCTCAACAGCACTGTCCTTTGTTCTATGTGAACTTGTTCCCAAGAACTTCCCCCACGCCTACTTAATAAAAGACTCAAAGGCCTCCCGAATGTTCTGAGATGCTCGGTAAGTGAAGAAAGAAAATGAAGGACAAACTATAAGGGGCATTCTGGGTAAGAAACTGGGTGCAAAAGTCTGTGAACTCATTCAGTTGGATTAAGTGCCTACATTGGAGGGAAAAGTTCTCAGAACGGAGACGGGAAGTGATTTGGCTTAAACAAAACTGGCAACCAGCATGATTTTATAAATGCTAGAGGAAATTATTCATTTCCCTCTTCATTCAGTCATTCGTTAACACGGAGTCCCCACCCTGTGCCCAGTCGTCTTTTCCTTTGCTGAGCCTCTCTAAGCAATACCCATTCTACATACATAGTGTACGTCTGTGTCCTCTTTCCCCCCCTGCCTCACTCATTCACAGACCCATTCTGCTTCCTGCTGGTTTTACTCTAGGTCTGTCTAGAAAAGCATTTCCAGGCTCTTGTGAGATTCTCATGAAGCCAGCTCAGTGCTGCCCCCTCGAGGCATCCTTGTGGAATGTACCGAGGGCTGAGACTATACCAGGACTTGAGTATTGGAGAAAGCACAGTGTGATTGAGAGAGGGGGACCGGGTCTGCAGTGGAAATCTAGTCAGATACCCCCACTTCCTGTTTCGAGTTCCTCCCCTTCTTCCTCAGCAAGATAGTGTCCTTGATCATCATCATCATTATCATTATCCCCGCGTCCACATCCAGCTACCACCCTAGAGATCCCACCTACTCCAAGAAGGGTCCACACCCTAGAGTGACTTACCCCTCACTTCTAGGAGTGGCTGTTTCTTCTACTGCCACTGAGTGAACATTAAGACGGTAGTCTGGCTCGTTTAGCTGACACTAAATTGTGGGAGCAGATGACCAGAAAATTTAAGGTAATCTCTGCCAGAATTTTGGGTGGTACAAAGGATATGATTTTGATAAGAGGCTTTTTAAGTTAAGGCATTTGGGGTCAGAAGGTTCTCTTTGAGGAGCAGAGGGAATCTCCCCCTCCAGATTCTTGCTTACTAACGGACGTCGCCTTACCCTCTTTCTTACTGTCCCCACCAGCTTCCTGTAAAGGGCTGGGTAGCTAGCTAGTCAAGAGCAGAAACGCGATCCTCAAAGTGGGGCAAAATCTTGCTTCAAATTAAGTATGCTCCAGATTGCAGAGTCTGCTGCAGGGCAGGGTTTAGTCCTGAAGACAAGGCACACAGGAATATCAGAACCTCCCTGGATTCCAAGCCAGGGAGGGGCCTGATGCAGCTGTGTGATCTTCTCGCTCCGGCTCGCTCAGCGTGACTGGGCTCTCACATCTTGGTTCCTTCTCCGGGATCACTCCCCACCGCCTGTCCTCTATTTCCTTACATAGATACCTTGTGTCTACTGGTTCCAGTCACTCCTTTCAACGGTCCCTTGCCTATGCTAAAGACTCACCATCTCTAGCTACCAGCCTTGACCCCAGCTGTAGCTTCTAGCCCACCAGTTCAGAGGCTGTGGGATAGAGCAGTATCAGCCAGACTGGTCTAGGTTCCACTGTGGCATACATTGCCTTAGGTGGCTGCAAGCTCAGTAAGCTTCTGAGGCTACCCTGAGATTTAAGAACTCTCGAGAAGGACTCACGGAATTCAGACGGAACTCAGATGAACCATTATCTTCATGGTTACAATGTATTACCATATTGTAGAGCTAGAACCAGCAAAGGAAGAGGTGTCCAGGAAAGGGTCTGGGAGAGCAAGTGCAGAACTCTAAAATGTTCTCTCCTCTTGGATCTATATCAATTGTGCTTGTTTTCCCCAGCAATGATGCGTATCCAGGGAAAGTCAACCTGCTCATCAAAGTGTACACACGTTTTAGGGAAGCTTGGTGTAGCTGATGGTCCACATGACCCATCTTAGTCTGCAGCCTTGCTGGAAGTTGAACAGATCCCCGGGGCACAAGGTATCTGATGGTGTTTCTCGAGACTGCAAAGTTCAGGAACACGGAGCTCAGTTAATCCTGTTTCCTAGCTGTCTCCTGCAGTAGCTGCTTTTGTGTTGTAACAGAAGTAACTGAAAAGAAGAACAGTTTGTTTCATTGCTCTTGTCTGGTGTCAAGGGGAAGAGTTCATACCGGCAGGAATGGCTGAGGCTACTCAAATTGGTGGATCTTGTGCTCAGAGCAGAAACCTCGGGCAGAGCCATGTGCAGATAAAACCTTTGAAGCCAACCTTTCCAACCGTTGTGACCATATGCTAGCCAAGTCACATGTCCTAGAGATTCCACAGTCTCCTAAAACAGTGCTACCAGCTAGGACAGAGAATTCAGACATGTGAGCCTCTGGGAGACATCTATATTCAGACTGTAGCACCTGAGCCCTGCCGGAGCTGGACTCTGACAATAGGGACTTGGCTCTTGGTTGTGGTGGTAATTCATTCACACACTCTCTGATATGGTAGCCGTGGGCTGTTGGGAGCTGTGAACCCCCACCTCCCCAGATCCTGAATTTCTGGTAAACTACTTGTAATGCTTGCAGCTGCTCTGAGCACGAGACCCTCAGGAGTTCCTGATGGCAGGGGTTTCTGGTGCATTTGGCTGGGGCGTGGCTATCAGTTAAGGATCTCTATAGACGTGGCTCTGGTACACAATAAAGGAGGCAATCTGGCATCAAGGATGACCCGTGTCTCTGTCTGTGAGTCTTTGTGTGCTTCAATCTCCAGCCCCTTGCCCAGTTCATGAACTGTATGGTAGCGCATAGAGCGCAGGCAGGCACGGTGTGCTACAGCACATCTAAATTTAATTAATTAAAGTTAAATAAAGTTGAAACTTGGTTCTCAGTGGCACTAACTTTACTTCAGGCTTTCTGTTCTGTAGCCCCAAATCCCTGTGGTTTCTTGCGGGACAACACAGGTCTGTAGAACATTTCATAAAGGTAGAAAGTTTCTTAGAGCTGTGGTTCTTCACCTTCCTAATGCTGCGACCCTTTAATACAGTTCCTCATGCTGTGGTGACTCCAACCATAAAATTATTTTAGTTGCTACTTTGTAACTGTAATGTTGCTATTGTTATGAATCATAATGTAAATGTTTTGGAGATAGAGGTTTGCCAAAGGGGTCGTGACCCACAGGTTGAGAACCACTGCCTTGGATGAAAGGATCAGCCTGTGTAGACAGACGGGAGGAGGAGGGAAAGCTTGGAGAGCTGGTTCCCAGGCTGCAGGAAGGACAGGTGCTAGGACTCATGGTAGGTCTCCACCATAGTGGTGCCAATGAGGACTCCCTGGCTGGCCCTCCATAGATCTGCCTGGTCAAGACCACCGGATTAGATGCATTGTTTGGGCTGAAAGTCATTGACTCCACCTCGCTCTGCTTCTGACTACATTGTCTTCATAAACTGCGGCTCGTAACGAAGCTGCCCATTCACAGAGCAGATAAAAAAAACTTTTGACTAGTAACGGAGACGAAGCCTACAGCGAACATTCAGAATTCAAAGTGATTCCGTTGTGTGGGATCATGACACCGCAACACCATTGTGTTTCACAGACGCCTTGCGATCTAATAGTCTGACTCTGCCCGAGAAAACTGGAGGAGGCCAAACTGGAAACAGTGGTGGGAGAAGAAGACGGCGCTGAGGAAATACTGAGAAGACAGAAGAATGAGCGTTTGTTACGGGGCATTTGAATGGTGCTTTATTTCAAGGAATCTAAGATATAATTAGATATGATATACACTTCGAATTTATGTACCCCAAGAAAGAAAATAATGCTGCCAATTGTATGTGGCATGATTAATATTAAATTGTGAAAAAAAATCCATATTAGAATAATAAAAGAAAAAGATGTCATTAAAAAATGGATGGTTGGGTACATTTCACAGGTACCAGAGAGTCCTGCACCATCTTCAGGAGTTCATGTTGGAAATGGGATTGGGGGAGGGTAAGCCAGTAGGAAACACCGCAGTCACTGAGGAGTGTGAGCTACAGAGAGTGGGCTGAGAGGAGGGACTGGTCACAGGACTGGGGAAGTACTGCTTTCAGGTTTTGGGGGGTTGGGCAGTGCTGGAATCTGGGATTGAACCAGGTGGCAATTTTTCAGCAATGGATAGGCATGCTTTTATGGCAGCGTGGGGCTTAACACTGCAAAGGGAAAGAGCAGGGGTGTTCAGGGGACAATAAGTACATGCCTATATGATATGCAAAAGAGACTGGATCCGAAAGGTAAGTTTGGACCAAGAAGGATTTTGAGTAGGGAAAAAATATTGTGGGTAACTTATTTGCCAATAGAATATAACTTTGTATTTTAATCCTGGTTAGGTGCTGGTGGCATAAACGGTGCAAATAAAACACCAAAGGGCCATAGAGTGAAAGCCGGCAAGCCTGGGAACTCACAGGGTTGAGGTGGGACACACTATGTCCCTTCACCCCCGGGTCACCTCAGGACCTGTCTCTATTCTCACCCTCTTCAAATGGGTTCTCTTTACCTGCGGGTGTGGGCAGAAGAGAGGGAGGTGGTCATGAAAGTCTGTGACCACAGCCTTCTAGTTCCACGGTGCTGGGGGAAGGAGCTCTCTACTTAGACTAAACCCAGGGAAGGAATTTGACATGTCTGATCTGGGCCATGTCTGTAGAAGAATGCTCATGGCTCATTCTAGTTTATGTGTATGAGTTAGAACCCTTCAAAACTACCTTTATTTGGATCACCCTTTCCATAAACATCTGTAGAAGGAAGAGCATGAATTTTAAAAGTGAGGGAACCGTTGAAGGGGAAAAGATTATAACAACAGAAAGTTCATGCTGAGTTCAGCTGTGTGTAAACTGTTCTCATGGAGGACGGGGAGTATGACAAGAAAATGGGGGTGTCAGATCTAAAGCCTAGTGCTGGTCTCCGGTTGGGAGGCAGATAAAGAGTTAGGACTACGGACTACCGGGCAGTGGTGGCACACCCTGCACCCCTTTAATCCCAGCACTTGAGAGACAGAGGCAGGGGATCTCTGTGAGTTCATATGCTAGCTTGGTCTACAAAGTAAGTTTGGGGACAGCGAGAGCAGTTATACAGAGAAACCCTGTCTTCAAAAAAAATCAAAACAAAAAAACATAAACAAACCCAACAACAACAAAAGGATTACTAGACTGTGTGAGGGCTGTGAAACGGGAAGCTGAGTCTGTGTGTGAAGGAGCAGGGCCCAGTACAGGAGCGTCAGCCAACAGAAGGTTGCCGTCACACCTGGTACGGGAACTGTGAAGGGAGCAGACAGGCTGGCGCTATCACATTGAAAAAGGTGCTGGCGGTAACCAGAAACACCAAGAAGAGTAACAGCTGCTCAGTGGGCAAGGCATTGACCCTCCTCTTGACCACACAGTAGAAATGCCCAGAGGATGATGCTACTTATGGGAAGGCTGTTTTTGATTTTTGTTTTTGTTTGTTTTTCCGAGACAGGGTTTCTCTGTAGCTTTGGGGCCTGTCCTGGACCTAGCTCTTGTAGATCAGGCTGGTCCCGAACTCACAGAGATCCTCCTGCCTCTGCCTCCCAAGTGCTGTGATTAAAGGCATGCGCCACCACCGACCTGGCTCTGTTTTTGATTCTTACTCTTGGACAATAATTTAAAAAAAAATAACATAGTGGCATACTTGTTCTGAATGCAAGTTGTCTTCTCAATGGTGCTTCCCCTAAACTGTAAAAAAAAAACAACAATATAAATAAATATAATATTGGGATTTATTGGAGGCCTTGAGTACCAGTCGCAATACCCTCTCAGAGCTCAGAATTGAATGTTTATGGCAGGCGAGGATCTGAGGGTAAAAGCATTAACTTAAGAACATTACCTCTACATGTTCTTTATTTTTTGTGCAAGGGGAAAAAGTGAACAGAAAAGGTGAGGAGAAGAAAGGAAAGAAAAAGGAAAAGAAAAAAGGAGAATAAGGGGAAGAAGTAGAAGAAGAAGTAGCAAGGAGAAGAAGATCTGCACGAGGTTTCTATTTTTACAGACATAGTTGGAAAATTCCATATTCAAGGACAATGATTATATATATATATATATATATATATATATATATATATATATATATATATATATGTCACAAAGAGGGCAGGTAGAACCTGACAAAACAGTACTCCAGAACAGGTGACCTGACCCAGGAAAGAGCCAGCATTCTAGGGGAAATACCTGACATTCCAAACCATTAGATAAAGTTACTAAACATCCCCGAATCCTGGATTCACTCATTCTCCTCAACCAATCTTCCTTGTGATAACCAGCTTCGGGAACACTCAGATTTGTTACAAAGGTGGGGCACGCTGCCTTCCTGCTCAGTGCCTGTCTTCTATAGAAATTTCTATGTGATCTCTTAGCGGTAATTTTTTGGAATTGACTCTATGTAAATTTGACTGCTAGAACAAAGAGTCAATGCCATTGCTCTGAGGCCTCGGGACGTGTGTATGTGTGTGTGTGTGTGTATTGGGGGGGGGGGGGACTGGAGCAAGGTCATTCTGCTGCCCTTACAGAAGTCACACTGTTGAGGTATTCTGGGAATGAATCCCATTTTAAAGGAATTATGAAGAATCATGGCCTCACAAGGTTTTCACAGTGACTTTTCCAAAAGACAAGTGCTCCATAGTTGTACTCTTGTGGGTCTGCCTTTACGAATCTGTCGACTGTTCATTACTGTATAGTCTTGTGGGCTCCAGCAGGGATGGAAGGCAGTGGTATAGGAACAGTGCTTATGACTGGGTCACCAGGTCCCCGCCTCAGACCTTGGAAGTACGTGTGCTAGCCTCTATCCCCCACACGTTGGGTGGACACCATCTCAACTTTTGCCCCTTTAACCACTTAGTTTTCTAAAAGGCAAAAGCAGTGGTGAGAGCTCCTATAGAAAGACCTGGATAAATCCAGACCTCCCCAGCAGGAAGAAAATAGCCAAAAATCCAAGCAGGAAGAGAAGAATCAAAAATCTAGGATTAGCTGGTTCAGTGACTGTGTTTCAGGAACTAGCTGAAGGTAAAGTTAGAGTTTCCCCCTTGTGATTTTAGGAACTAGCTGATTATGACCTTGAGTGATCTTGAGAGCAGGGAGTTGTCTCCTTGTGACTTTCTGTGACACCTTCCCTGCCCCTATTATTGGGCTGTGGTTTCTTCCTATAAAAACCCCTTCTCCGGGTCACTCGGGGTCAAACTCTTCCGTGTGTGGGTTATGAGTCTCGGCCTCAGTACACTGGTTCCCGTCTCATCTCATCATTAAAGCCTCGTGTGATTGCAGCAAGGACGGTCTCTCGTGAGTTACTGGTGGGGGTCGTTGTTATCCCGAGACTTGAGTGAGAGTCTCCCCAGCACTGGGGGTCTTTCACTATCACCCACCCTCTTGTGCCAATAAATCAAGCGCTGCCCACTGTTAGAACAGGGAGGGGTGAGCCGGGAACAGCTGTAAGGACTTTCTGGAAGACAGTGCACAGCTTTAGCTGTCTACCCTTGAGTTTCTGTCTTGTTTAACCTCACGGTGAGTGCGGGTGTGGTCTGCTGGAGAGCCAACCCAGGACCTGATACACTGAAAAGTTTCTACCTGTTGACATTCTATAGGTCTCTGAAAGAAAATACATGAATCAGGTGGAATTCAATGACATCACACATCTTTTTTAAGGTTTATTTATTCATTTACTTTTTTTTTTTCGAGACAAGGTTTCTCTGTAGCTTTGGTCCCTGTCCTGGAACTAGCTCTTGTAGACCAGGCTGGCCTCGAACTCACAGAGATCCACCTGCCTTTGCCTCCTGAGTGCTGTGATTAAAGGCGTGCGCCACCACTGCCCAGCTAAGGCTTATTTATTTTTATCTTATGTGCTTGTAAGTCTGTGTGAGGGTGCCAGGTCCCCTGAGATGGGAGTAACAGACAGTGGTTGCTGGGAGTTGAACCCAGGTCCTCTGGAAGAACAGTCAATGCTCTTAACCACTGAGCCACCTATCTCTCCAACCCCAATGCCATAAGTTTTTACTGGCAGGCAGTTTAACAGAAGCCAGGATAAGCTAGCAGAGACATCTTGGCCTTGGTTCTAGGGTAGAGCTGAGTAACTTTTCATAGGGTTCTCCATCAAGGAAAGCAAATTCTAGTTAAATCCAGAATGGTCTCAACAGCAATACAAGATGGAGGACCTTCTGTTGAGCGAGGAGGTGGCTATCTTATTCTAACTTCAGTGAGTTCTCGCAGACATCCCAAAGGGCCAGAGGGCAGAGGGATGAAATCTATGTCCAGACTGTGAAGTCCTCTATTGTCACCAATGTCAAGTGATTTGCCAACTGTGAAGTAGCCTGAGCTCCAGAGCTAACCAAGGGGAAGTGAGGAAGCCCTTTTTTGTAAACACTAGCCAGCATTAAGCAAGCTGTGGAGTCTCTCTGCATTAATTTTCTCATCTGCAAAATGGGATCAACTTCCAAAAGTACCACGGGTCTGTCCTTTTGCTGAAAATAGCATGGATACAGTGCCCACTGAGGCTGGGGATATAGTGGGCTCATTAATGTTTTCTAAGAAGTTTCCTCTGTTGATTCATCCATGTTCCTCCAGAGTTGAGCACAGCTCAAGGGACACAAGGGAAGAGCACATGCTACCGTGCTGAGGACAGGGAATGTGCCCAGTACTTGGCCCTTTGTACAAGGTTACTTGAATATCTGCCTTCTATGTCTATCTTCTATGATAGCTGAGGCATGAGGCATAGGCGGGACTTCCAGGCAGAGAGAGGAAGTAGGAAGAGATAATCAATATGCAGAGGAGACTCTGTGGAGACTCTGGAACAAGTTGCACACACAGAATGGGAGAGAGGTAAAAGCCAAGCGGTAGAACGTAGATTAATAAAAATTGGGTTAATTTAAGTTGTAAGAGCTAGTGGGATAAGCCTAAACTAAGGCTGCGCTTTCATAATTAATAAGAAGTCTCCATATAACCAATTGGAAGCTGACTGACAAGACAGAGAAAGTCTGATCTTGAAGTGTGTGAAATTCTTCCTAAAACCCAGGCAAAGGAAAGTTTCCAGAAGGCGGCCACCTACTGCTGTGGGACATTATTTTAAGATGTGTCACATTTGTTTATGCTCTGGAACAGTTGTTTAATGATGCAAAGATGTGCTGCATTCTTTTTTTTCTTTTTTAAATATTTATTTATTATGTATACAATATTCTGTCTGTGTGTATGCCCGCAGGTCAGAAGAGGCACCAAACCTCATTACAGGTGGTTGTGAACCACCATGTGGTTGCTGGGAATTGAACTCTGGACCTTTGGAAGAGCAGGCAATGCTCTTACCCTCTGAGCCATCTCTCCAGCCCCTGCATTCTTTTATGTTGCATTTGTTTAACTCTGTGAAGCTGTGTTACTTTGCCTGTCTGAAACACCCGATGGTCTAATAAAGAGTTGTATGGCCAACAGCTTGGCAGGAAAGGATAGGTGGGGCTGGCAGGCAGAGAGAATAATGGGAGGAGAAATGTGGAAGAAGCAAAAACAAGGAGAGGAGGGAGCTAGAGGCCAGCCACACAGCCAGCCACGGAGTAAGAGTGAAAGTAAGTTATACAGAAGTAAGAGAAAGGTAAAAGCTCAGAGGCAAAGGTAGATGGAATAATTTAAGTTAAGAAAAGCTGACCAGGCTGGGCGCTGGTGGCACACACCTTTAATCCCAGCACTTGGGAGGCAGAGGCGGGCGGATCTCTGTGAGTTCGAGGCCAGTCTGGTCTACAAGAGCTAGTTCCAGGACAGGCTCCAAAGTTACAGAGAAACCCTGTCTCAAAAAGACAAAAACAAAAAACAAAACAAAACAAAAACCAAACAACAACAACAACAACAAAAAAACTGACTAGAAATAAATCAAGGTAAGGCCGGGCATTTATAAGAAAAAAAAATCTCCCGTGTGATTTATTTGGGAGCTTGGTGGTGGGCCCCCCAAAGAGCAAAGAGTTAAAACAACTGACAGCAACCCACTTCTTCTTCATAACATCCAGATGAAAAACAAGTTATGCGAAGTTTTTACTCTTGGTTTGTATGTATTTAGATGAAAACAGGGAGTTCCAGAAGAGAGGAAGCAGAAGGGAGGAAAGTGCCGATCATCCAGATGCCCCAAACATAACCAGGTGTTTCCATGGTACCTGCTGAGAAGTTCAGGCCCAAGGGACAGGCCGCTAGCTACCCACTCTCCCTTACTCCGTTCTGCCTCTCAGACACCTTCTTATGAACACAGGCCCCTAAAGTGTTGGAGTGCCCAATCATGTCTCCTCCTGGGAAGGCTACCTTTAATGATGTACTTTTAAATAGCTACACTGAGGTACACTTAACATGCAGTGACATGAACAGCCTACATGTGTGTTGGCGGCACACACATCCGATTCTTTGTGAACATCTCTCGTGTCTCAGTCCGTCCTCATCGCCTCCTTCCCTCAATATTGTCCTCAGCTGTTCAGTTCATTTTCCCATTTCTAAACGTATGCACAAAATCACGAGGCAAGCACTCGTTCATGCCTGGTTTAGTCCTCTCAGTATGACAGCCCTGAGGCTAATTCCTGTTCCTGCCTGTAGACACTGCGGTGGTATCCCGCTGTGTGATTAACCGTGGTTTCTCCTGTTGATGGGCAGACCTAGCTGCTTCTGCTAAACTGCACCGAGACAAACATCTGTAAATGCATATAGAAACATTTGCACACAAGACCGTGTGAATGTGTTATTATGTCTCCTGTGTTTACGGGGTGGGGGGAGTGATTACTGGGTGCTAGGCCAGAGTGCAGTTTTGAGATAGTTGTATTGACATGTGATCCGCTAACATATCATTCGTCTGTTGAAAAGTGAGAGTCATTGACTTTTAGACTCTGATTCATGCAACCAACACAACCAGGTGCTGATTTCCTTACCCTCGAAAGAAGCTTCTTGTCCTTGCATCTGTGACTTTCCCATTCCTGCCCTGCAAAGTTGACTTTCTGCTGCCCTGCAATGAATTCGTTATATACATGAAGCTTGGCGATGGGTGGTCCTGAGGGACTGATTTCTTCCATTTCGTAGAGTCTTTCCCTTCACCACCCTTTCCTCTGTCCCTGCCTTTCTTCCAGTCCTGGGGACTGAACCAGGGCCTTGCGCAGGTCAAGCGCTTTATGACTAAGCCATAACCCACTGTATCTCCAGCCTCACTTTAGGGAACGTTTTCAACGCTAACCCACGTTTCAGCACACATCTGTGTTTTGTTCCGTTTTAACTGTTGGATAATAGTCATTACGTGGATATGTTCTCTTCTGCTTAGTCATCCATCAGCGATAGGCATTTGGTTTCTTTCAACTTTTGGCTATTATTAATCATGTTGCTAAGAACATCCACGCAGAAGTTTTTATACAGACATTTAAAAAAAATTTCTCCAGGGTACAAGATCTTAAGAGTAGAATTGCTGTCATGGGATGGCCCCCTACTTAACTCTTTGAGGAACTGTTAAGCTGTTTTCCAAAGTGCAGGCATTGTTTTATATTCCTAGCAGCAATACATGAAGCTTTTTTTTTTAAAAAAAATATTTCCAATACTTTTTATTGTCTCCTTTTCTAGGGCTGCTGATGGGGGAGATTCTTTTGTTTTGTATTAATTTTATTGGTTAAATAAAGAGACTGTCTTGGCCCTAATAGGACAAAAAATTAGGTAGGCAGAGTAGACAAAACAAAATACTAAAAAAAAAAAAAAAAGCCCAGTCAGACAGTCACCATGATTCTCCCACTCCAGACAGACGCAGGTTAAGATCTTTTCTGGTAAGCCAACTCGTGGTACTACACAAAATATTAAAAATGGGTTAGATCAATATATAAGAGCTAGCCAATAAGAGGCTAAAACTAATGGGCCAGACAGTGTTTAAAAGACTACAGTTTCCGTATAATTATTTCAGGTGTAAAGCTAGCCGGGTGGCGGGACGCAGCCTGCTGCTCCTCACTACAGGTTGCCTTCATAGTAGTTATGAAGTGGCCTCTTTGTGGCCTGGTTTGGCGGTTTCTTGTTGACAATGGCGCTGAGTTTTTTCATATCTTATTGGCTCCTCGTGTATTTTTTTTTTGGCAAATGTTTATTCATATTGCTTGCCCACTGTTAAGTTTGGTTGCCTCTTTTCCTCTGGGTTTCATGGATTATTTATATATTCTTTATACAGACTCTGTAGCAGGTGTATGCTTTGCAAACACTTTCTCCAGACAACTGATTCTCTAATTATTTTTAATGTTGGTTGCTGAAACACAATACTTTTTATTTTGATGAAGCCCATTTTGTCTGTTTTTTTTTTCTTTCGTCTTATTGTGCTTCTGAGGTCATATTTAAGTCAGGCATGCATTTGACTTTCTAAGAAAGTGGAAGGTATGTGTGACTTGCACATCTTGGCACAGAAACAGGGCCATAGAATATAGATGCTCTTGGTGAAGACTTGGGGGTGACACATTGTGTGTGTTGGGGGGCAGGGATTAGCACGATACAATTCACAGAGATGAGAATGGAACTCAGGCCAGGCAGTGGTAGCACATGCCTTTAATCCCAGCACTAACTAGGGAGACAGAGGCAGGAGGATCTCCGTGAGCTTGAGGTTAGCCTGGTTTATAAAGTGAGTTCTAGGATAGCCAGGGCTACAGAGAAACCCATCTCAAAAAGACAAAAGAATGAAACTCAGTTCAGCATGATTCAGCCAGTGCTAGTTCAAACTTCTAAAGTCTGACCTCAGATGTTTTTTTTTCTTGTTTGTCTGTGTTTTTGAGACAGAGTTTCTTTGTGTAACAGTCCTGGCTGTCCTACAACTTGCTCTATAGACCAGGCTGTCCTTGAACTCACAGAGATCTGCCTGCCTCTACCTCCCAAGTGCTATGATTAAAGGCATGAGCCTTGTCTCATATTTAAGCACAGCAAAATTTTGGGACAAGGTTTTCAGGTAACAATTACCTCAGTCCTGTGTGTACAACAAAGCTTCAGACATGTTTACATTGAAACTCTTTACAAAGTGGCTTCTTCCATAAAGACAGGTCTGCTGACTTAGAAACAGTGCTCAAGATGAAGGTGTCGGGAGAATGACCGAGGTAAGCATAGTGCCTGTGGGAGCCAGGATTGGCCTGGCCCTGAGATAGCATGGAAGCTATTTAGACTTTTGTAAAATACAAATGACATCTCTCATAAGGATGGGCTTTATGGACTGAGAAGAGACTTGAGGTCAGGTGGGGAAAGTCTAGTATGAACAATATAATATTCTGAAGGAGTCGAGGGAAGCTTGGCCCTACAGTGTTCGGATCTGTGAACCCACAGATCCTGAATTTCTGGTAAACAACTTGTTTTTCTCTACTCTGAGACAGCTTGTAGCTGCTCTGCCCACGAGACCCTCAGGAGTTCCTGATGGCAAGAGAGTGGTTGTTTCTAATGGGTTTGGCTGGGGCGTGGCTATCAGTTAAGGATCCCTATAGAAGCTGCCCCTGGACTCAATAAAGGGGGCATTCCTGTTTCAAGGATGACCCGTGTCACTGTCTGTGTGTCTTTGTGTGTTTCAATCTCCAGCCCCTTGCCCGGTTCACGAACTGTATGGTAGCGCAAAGAGTGCAGACCGGTGGGCGTGGTGTGCTACAGTGTGGGTCATAAGTCACGTTTTTCCCAGCATTCCAGGTGGAAGGCAGGTAAACATCTCCTTCCTTCAAGGAGATAAGCCTGCGTGTTTAACTTTCCCTGCTTTATCCCTCTACAACGCAAGCACAACTTGAACCTGCTTGGGATAGCTACAGAATTGAGCCAAAGATTGCAGAAGAATTGGTTAGGACAAAGCACAACACACTACCTCCCCCGACAATGTTTAACAGTAGATAATTATCAGTTGCCATCAAATAAAGGAAACAGGCATGATTTGGGGTGCAGTTCACAGCTGAGGAGGACACAGCTACTCCTGGTGGGTTGTTACTTCTCCATTTTATAACAGAGGAACTTGCTCACTGACCTTTCCCGCTTAGCCCAGAGCCCCGTCTCCCCAAAGGAAACAGTGTATAGAGACACAGCAGTCGAAGGGCTAGGTGGCATCTGACCAAATCACACATCAGTGGTTTCCCTTGAGCAACTGCAATTGCTTGACAGTTGCAGCAAGTGTCTCAGGATTTCAGCTGCGTTGGCAAGATGCACAGGCTTGGTGTCTTCACCCACAAACACTGACAACTCGAGTCTGTAGGCTGAAGTCCCACCTCTGGGCTGATAGCGACCACAGGGCAGCCTCATGTGGAAGAGGACCAGCAGGCCCTGGTCTCTCTTTAAAATGAGGAAAGAATAGCTTAAGTCAGGGAAGGACAGGAAAGCGGAAGCATAATCCATCCCCTTTAGAAAATTCGGTTTATTGGAAGCGGCCTTGAGACTGTGATCAGGTCTCAAGGTGGGACAGAGAACCTGAGACATAAAAGTGAGCAGGTATGTTAGAAGCAAAGGACAGCAGCTTTAACGGGAAGGAGGGCCTTTGTCAGCATCTGCTTCCAGTCTCTGCGTTCACTGCACACGAGGAAGCAAACATAAAGTGAAATCAAACCCTTTTATTATTTAGTGAAAATGATAGAACTAGAGAGGTGGGCACAGGGAGAAGGCTGGGGCAGAGGGCGGAGAGGCTAGGAGAGAACTTTTCTGGAGAAAGTCCCTAGAGCAATTGTAAGCTTTTAGGGGGCAGTGGCAACATGATGATACCTTGTTACAGATCACCGTTTCCTGAGGGGCTGGTGTCTTGAGCTGTGCGGTCTGGCTTTGCATGCTGGGGCCTTTGGCACCTGTTCGGAGGCCAGGATGTGAAACTTGAGCAAATGCCAAGAATCACTGGGCTGCAAGCTTTCCCTGTTCAGAACCAGCCTGCTGACTGTTCTGGAACGCAAGGGAAGAAGTCTCTCTTTCTGGTCCTCAGACAACTAAGTGGTCACGTAGACCTTCATCACACACCTCTTCCGCACAGCACTCCCTAGAGACTCCCTAGGTGGTCTCAGACATTTGGAGTCCTGCCAAACACACCAGGTTCCATCACCAAGAAGCTGGAGCCTTTGGATGAAGTTAGCTGGAACATGAAAGACAGGCCTGTGAGGGTCTGAGGGTGCGTGTGTGGTTTTTTTTACGGTGCTTCCAGCCGAGGGAGACAAGGCTGAACTTTCCAAAAGGAAGTCCGCTGTAACAGCTGCCTGCTTCTGGAAGTGCCTGCTTGCCCTCTTTCCTTCTCTTAGTCTTTCCCTCTTTATCATATGATGATAGCCGTCATTTTAGCCTCTCATCGCGGAAAGAGCACTCGGCTCACAGCCACTACAAATTCAGCTCTCCTTCCAAAACTGGATTATGGCCTCCCGGTCCAGGAAGGGTTCTGGGAGGAGCGGCCAGGGCCCGTGACATATTCAGTTGCAGACAAGGTTTTGTGTCTGAAGTGGGGCCCTTAGTGATGGTCTCTGTTTGACCCTGATTGCCTCCATCCTGATCAGAGCAGGCTTAGTTTCACGTGTGCTCCTCCGGGTCCAGGAGAGAGTCTGATGAATCCAGGGCAATGGGAACACATTTGTGCCCTGGAAAAGCGAATTGGTTAGGACAAGGACGGGCTCATCTTCCATACACTGGAAAGAGTTTTTTCTACTAGATCTGAAGGAGGAAATTTGTTGCTCTTGGCATTTTTATTGCAACCATGAGTAAAATGGCCAAAGGGAAAAAGAGACACGAAGGATGGAAGGATGAAATCCAGATGTTTATTGCACCACTGGTCCCAAAATCAAGCTATCCCAAATCCTAGAATTCTTATTTTATGAGACAATATTTTTCTGCATAAGGTCATTTTAAGTAACTCTCTGGATGCTGCAAATAAAATTATCTTCGCAGACCCTGTAGCTCACAGGCAACACTGTCCTTCTTTCAGATTCCTCAGAGTTGGCCAGGATCTTCAGCCTCTGTTGGAACTGTGGCTGCGTTTTATTTTAAGCTGTCTGTTCTTCTCATGGGTCAGCTCAGTTCATATCACTCCTGTGACTTGTTCATATCGTTTTGTTTCATTGGCCAGCATGTTTAAAATATTTACTGTTTATTTTAAGAGCTAGGTGATTCAGTAATCTGGAGGGTGTCTTGGTCACTGCTATATTGCTGGGAGGAGACACCACGGCCAGGACAACAATGATAAAAGAAGCATTCAATGCACAGTTTCAGAGGGTCTGTCTGTGACCATCATGGCGAGGAGCCGACAGGCATGGCACTGGAGCAATAGCTGAGAATTTACATCCCCTCCACAGGCACGCAGTAAGAGAGAGGAAGAGGGTACAAACGAAATGGTGTGGGCTTTCGAATCCTCTAAGCCTACCTTCTCCAACAAGGCCACACCTCCCAATCCTTCCCAAATCAGTTCGCTAACTGGAAGCAAGCATCCAATGGCCTATAGCGGCCATTCTTCTTTAAACCAGAGGGAGTTATCTCCAGGTGAAAAAAATGACAGTACAGCACTTCAAAACAGGTGGAACTTGAGAAGATTGTGGCAGTTCTGGGAAGGCTCCGTGGTTCATAATCCAAAAATAGGGGTGGGGTGAGCAGGATTTAAGACATTCAAAACAGCAAGCCTTCTATCCTCAGGGCTGAGGTGAATATGTGGCTTCTCCTGCTGTCTCCCCATAGCTTGCTTGTGTTTGTAATCTTTGATTATTCTCACCAGAGATCACATTTTACAAAGCCCTTCGGATCCTGATGGAAAAGTAAAACATAAGGCATGCCTCATGGGAAGGAAAGAGAAAGAGGACCAGTGCCTCACGGACTTCTCAGTCCACTCCGTAATTATTCTCAGGACACAAAACACCTGGTATTTGACCATAGGAAGCAAGAAAAAAAGAAAGGCAGAATTCCACCAGCAGTAACTTCTTTGCTGGTGAGGGGTAGAGAAGAAGATGAATGAGCCACAGTGATGGCAGCTCCACAGTCTTGAGAGGAAAGGCCGTGCAAGCAAAGCAAAGCAGTCATCTCAGGCTCCCCAAACCCAGACACCAGTGTTCCAAAGCTGGACCCTGGTGATGCAGGCCTGTAATCCTAGTCACACCAGAGGTCAAGGTAGGTACATTGCCGGTTCAAGGCTAGCCTATGCCATGGAAGAATCTATCTCAAAAAAGCAAAAACAGACAAACGAAAAGCCCCTCCAAAACCAAACCAAGCAAGCACAAGCCCCTCGTGATCCAAGACTCTGGCTAGAATGAAGGCAGCAGACACAGAATGGTGGTCCCTTTGGGGACACACTGGAAATACCACAGCTGATCACAGCCCTGTGGGAACAGGCTGGACAACACCTGACTTCATCTCTGCTCAGCCTCACTAGGAAGTGGGCCCAAGAGAAATGGCGCCCAGTCAAACAGGTTCATAGGATGGGCGGAAACAAAGCTGGAGAGTGAACAGGGTACTGGTTGCTGCCCCAGACTGTCCCCCATCTTCCACAGGCAGAAGCTGACCCCGTCACATTGTTCCCTAGACTCCACATCATCATGATGGCCCTGCCTACACTCATTATTGTCAGGAAAATGGGCTGAAACTTATGTTCAGGCCTTTGTGGTCATCTACCAAGACACACCAGTTTACCAGGGAACCAGAAAATTCCCAAAAGAAGGGAACTTCAACTTGACCCTGATTTTACCTTTGTAGGTGATCCACTCCTGAGCACTCTACCTGCCTTTCAGAGATAATTATAAACCCGCTTGCCTAATGCTTCATCGACCTAAAAACTGAGAGTGTCGGCAGATGGCATCTGAGGCCCATGGGAAGCAATGATCCCTCTGTTTTTCTGTCTCCTGTCTACGTGATGTTTCTACCAATGCATTTGTGTGTGCGTGTGTGCATGTGTGTAAATGTGTGTGTATAAATGTGTGTGCGTGTGTGTAAATGTGTGTGTGTGTGTAAAGGTTTCAGTGATGATATTTTACAGGTACTGATTCCTTTGAAAACTTTTTTTTTTCAAGACCCTTATGTTGATCATGTCTCTGTACAATTGCCAAGATCTGAAGTGAAGGGATCAAATAGCAACCTTAAAGCCTGTTTGATTTATTTAAGGTACATACAAACATCATTAATTTATCTTTTGCAATGTATTTGGGGAAATAACTTTCTCTAGGTTTTCTGCTTGTTTAATCTCTGAGTTTTTAACTTGAAAAAGTCAGGCACACACCTTAATTTAGCACTTGGGAGCAGAGGCAGGGAGGTCTCTGTGAGTTTGAGGCCAGCCTAGTTGATCCTCTGGAACTGGAGTCACAGGCAGTTGTGTGAGCCGCCATGTGAGTGCTGCAAACTGAACCCCAGCATCTGAGAGAGCAGTAGTTGTAATTGCTCTTAACTGGTGAGCCATTTCTCCAGCCCAGGCTGGTCTACATAGCAAGTCCAGGCCAGCCAGTTTCATACAGTGAGAGTCGCCACGCCTCCCCCCCCCCCCCCACCAAAGAAAGAAACCATCAAGTTAAAAAAATACACACTGATACATATAAAGGTTATAGAGTATGCATTTTTAATAAAAATTAATAAAAAGGGAAATGAGAAAGGCTTTTATATGGAGTTTGCCCTAAGAGAAATGATAGTTGAAATAGGGTTGGTGAGCTACTCAGGTGCTTGCCATGTGTGCTGGTTTGAAAGGAAATGGTTCCCATAGATGTGGCACTCTTAGAGGTGTGGCCTTATTAGAGGAAGTGTGTCACTCTGGAGTCAGGCTTTAGGTCTCATGTATGATCAAGGCATGTCCAATGAGTCAGCTCATTTCCTGTTGCCTGCAAGATGTAGGACTCTGAGCTAGCGCTTCAGCACCGGGTCTGCCTGCACGATGATTATAACAGACCAAACCTCTGAAACTGTAAGCCACCTATTAAATGCTTTCCTTTATGAGAGTTGCCATGGTGATGGTGTCACCTCATAGCAGTAGGAACCCTCACTAAGACACTGTGCAAGCTTGATAACCTGCATTTAATACCCACAATCCACATGGCAGAAGGAGAAGGCCAACTCCAGATGCTGTTCTCTGAGCTCTGCTCCTGGATATGTGCACTTACACAACCACACACAACCCACACACAACCTGGATATGTGCACTTACACAACCACACACACCACACAGTAATAAAAATAAAAACAAATTGTAATTTAAAAAAAAGATTGTTAAATGAACAGATGAAGACAAAAGAAGGCTTAAAGAATGTCACAGAAAGGTTGTGGGAGTTGACACTTAAGTATGGTTATAATTAAAGGGTGTTAATTGACCTGCTCTAAAATGTATAACTCTCATTTTCTAATTTTTCTTTTGCTTTGTTTTTGAGGTTTTTTATTGTTCATTTTTTGAGACAGGGTCTCTTTATGTAGTCCTGGTTGTCCTTGAACTTGCTATGTAGATTAGGCTGGACTCAAACTCACCGAGGTCTCCCTGCCTTTGGTTCCTGGGTGCTGGCATCAAAGGTGGGCACAACCACACAGTTGTTTCTCCTTCTTCTTCTTCTTCTTCTTCTTCTTCTTCTTCTTCTTCTTCTTCTTCTTCTTCTTCTTCTTCTTCTTCTTCTTCTTCTTCTTCTTCTTCTACTTTCTTTAATCCTTTTGTCTTTAGATAATTTGAAAATTGTCCAAGATATTTGAAAAAAAAATTGATATATTCCTAAGTGACAAAAACAACGCTACTCTTGGTTTTTACTATAACTACACCCAAGAATGGTATTCCTTCCACGAATCATGCTTTTCTTGTGTCTATTTGCCTGCCCCAACTCCCATCTCAATTGAACCACGACTTTGCATCTAAAAAGACTCTGTAGATACAGGGGAAAATATGTAGCCAGTTTGGTTAAGATCGTAGAAATGAGCGCAAGCATCATGGATCATAAGACAATATTTGGCCTCTCTGTGGAGAACGTGATACTTGCTTGGCTAAGGGGCAACCGGAAACTGAAGTTCCCAGCAGAGAAGTCTTGACTGAGTTCAGCATTCTGCATGGCCAACTGATTAAAGCTTCTGTGATTGTGGAGCCAATATGTTACAGGCTAGGAGCCTACTTTGTCTGGAACTGTCTTTCGCCTTCTAGACCCTCTGTTCACTGTTTATGCCTATGCGTAATGGAGTGAGCATATAATTAAAACCGTGGAAAGGTACGTGGGCCCTGAGCAAAGTCCTACAAAATTTAAGCCTGACAAACAAAACAGAACCGCCCATGTTATGTTCCTTAGCAAGCAACTAACCTCCGCTTCCTCTTGAGCCCCACAGAAGGAAGCCTCAGCAACAACCCAGTCCCTGAGCACTGTCTTCCGCGAGGCCTGCTCTCACACTCGAGGAAGCATTTCTTTCTGGTTTGTACTATCATTTTACTTCAGAATCAAGTTTCCTGGCTACTTTTTGGCTGTCCGTGTGTGCCTTTATTTCAACCCCTTGAACAAGATGCCAAGAACCTGGACATGCCTGGCTCAGTTATCATTTTAACACAAGGGAACTCTTGGAGGCCACATGAGAGTTAGCTGTCTTAAACTACTGCCTGGCTCTTTCCCACAACAAGGAATTTTCTTTCTGGATTTTCTGTACTGATGTGGAGAGGTCATGACAGTTGCGGAATAAGAGACAAAGGGAGAGAAGTCCTCAAGAAGGGAGTATTTGGCTTGAAAACAGTGACTTTAGGAATGGGTCTGGAAGTGCCCCCTACTTCAGTAAGTCACGTGTTTAGACTGCCCCTTGGTGGTCCTGTCTCTCCAGCCTGCACTTCCCACTTCTTTCTCAGAGCTCCCTCCTATATTGGTGACTTTCTTTTTCTACAAAGAGGGCACAGGTAGTCTTTGTCATGTAGTGTTAGTGGGAAATTAAGTTTATTAAAAGCTGACAAAGGCGGGGAGATTTCTGTCCAAGGCTAGCCTGGTCTACATAGTAAGTTCCAGGACAGCTAGGGCTACATAGAGAGACCCTGACCACCGCACCCCATTCCCCACCTTCCCCCCAAAAATAAAAAACACAGGAACTGGGGAGGTTGTTCATTGTGTGAGACACTTCTGGACAAGCAAGAGGACACGAGTTTGGGTCCCCAGGACTCACATAGAAAGCCAGGCAAGAGCATCAGCTGCCTGTAATCCTCTTGCTGCATGCTCCGTTGCCTTGTTGGCTCTGGAGGAGAGACAGGTATCCTCAGGGGTGATTGGCTAACTAGACAGGCCAAATTGGTGATCTCTGGGTTCACCTGTGGGACTCTGCCTCAGGAAAGAGGGGAATGGTCAAGGAAGGCACAGATATCGGCCTCTGGCTTCCACATGCATGCAGACACACACTCTCACCCGCATGCATACATACACATGCACGTTTGCTCATACATATAGGCACTCATATGCACATGCGTGTGGAGCACATACCAAAGCAAAACAAAAACACCAACAGGGAAGCAATCAAATAAGCATGTTTTTCTGCCTCTCTTTCTCTTCCTCTCTTCCTCTCTCTGTTCCTCCCTCCCTCTCTCTCTCCCCTTTCATAAATGCACACAAGAACTTTCATTTTATAAACAACTTAATACATTCCATTACCTGTATAGTCATAATAAGAATAAAAATTGAAACTTAATATGTATCACTCTCAAATTTAGTTTGGTCTTCCACCTACATAATGTGGCAGTCCTCTGCACACAGCAGGATCTACAGGACACAATGTAACATGTAGGATGTGACATCCTCTGCACACAGCAGGAACTACAGGACACAATGTAACATGTAGGATGTGACATCTCTGCACACAACATGGTCTACAGGACTCAATGTAACATGTAGGATGTGACATCTCTGCACACAGCAGGATCTACAGGACACAATGTAACATGTAGATGTGACATCCTCTGCACACAGTAGGATCTACAGGACACAATGTAACATGTAGGATGTGACATCTCTGCACACAGCAGGATCTGCAGGACACAATGTAACATGTAGATGTGACATCTCTGCACACAGCAGGATCTACAGGACACAATGTAACATGTAGGATGTGACATCTCTGTACACAGCAGGATCTACAGGACACAATGTAACATGTAGATGTGACATCCTCTGTGACAGCAGGATCTACAGGACACAATGTAACATGTAGGATGTGACATCTCTGCACACAGCAGGATCTACAGGACACAATGTAACATGTAGATGTGACATCCTCTGTGACAGCAGGATCTACAGGACACAATGTAACATGTAGGATGTGACATCTCTGTGACAGCAAGATCTACAGGACACAATGTAACATGTAGGATGTGACATCCTCTGTGACAGCAGGATCTACAGGACACAATGTAACATGTAGGATGTGACATCCTCTGCACACAGCAGGATCTACAGGACACAATGTAACATGTAGGATGTGACATCTCTGCACACAGCAGGATCTACAGGACACAATGTAACATGTAGGATGTGACATCTCTGCACACAGCAGGATCTACAGGACACAATGTAACATGTAGGATGTGACATATCTACACACAGCAGGATCTACAGGACACAATGTAACATGTAGGATGTGACATCTCTGCACACAGCGGATCTACAGGACACAATGTAACATGTAGATGTGACATCCTCTGTGACAGCAGGATCTACAGGACACAATGTAACATGTAGGATGTGACATCTCTGCACACAGCAGGATCTACAGGACACAATGTAACATGTAGATGTGACATCCTCTGCACACAGCAGGATCTACAGGACACAATGTAACATGTAGGATGTGAAATCTCTGTACACAGCAGGATCTACAGGACACAATGTAACATGTAGGATGTGACATCTCTGCACACAGCAGGATCTACAGGACACAATGTAACATGTAGATGTGACATCCTCTGTGACAGCAGGATCTACAGGACACAATGTAACATGTAGGATGTGACATCTCTGCACACAGCAGGATCTACAGGACACAATGTAACATGTAGATGTGACATCCTCTGCACACAGCAGGATCTACAGGACACAATGTAACATGTAGGATGTGACATCCTTTGCACACAGCAGGATCTACAGGACACAATGTAACATGTAGATGTGACATCCTCTGTGACAGCAGGATCTACAGGACACAATGTAACATGTAGGATGTGACATCCTCTGCAAACAGCAGGGATCTACAGGACACAATGTAACATGTAGGATGTGACATCTCTGCACACAGCAGGATCTACAGGACACATTGTAACATGTAGGATGTGACATCCTCTGTGACAGCAGGATCTACAGAACACAATGTAACATGTAGATGTGACATCTCTGCACACAGCAGGATCTACAGGACACAATGTAACATGTAGATGTGACACCTCTGCACACAGCAGGATCTACAGGACACAATGTAACATGTAGATGTGACATCCTCTGTGACAGCAGGATCTACAGGACACAATGTAACATGTAGGATGTGACATCTCTGCACACAGCAGGATCTACAGGACACAATGTAACATGTAGGATGTGACATCCTCTGCACACAGCAGGATCTATAGGACACAATGTAACATGTAGATGTGACTTCCTCTGCACAGAGCAGGATCTACTGGACACAATGTAACATGTAGGATGTGACATCTCTGTACACAGCAGGATCTACAGGACACAATGTAACATGTAGATGTGACATCTCTGCACACAGCAGGATCTACAGGACACAATGTAACATGTAGGATGTGACATCTCTGCACACAGCAGGATCTACAGGACACAATGTAACATGTAGATGTGACATCCTCTGCACACAGCAGGATCTACAGGACACAATGTAACATATAGGATGTGACATCTCTGTACACAGCAGGATCTACAGGACACAATGTAACTAGTAGGATGTGACATCTCTGCACACAGCAGGATCTACAGGACACAATGTAACATGTAGGATGTGACATCCTCTGCACACAGCAGGATCTACAGGACACAATGTAACATGTAGGATGTGACATCTCTGCACACAGCAGGATCTACAGGACACAATGTAACATGTAGATGTGACATCCTCTGCACACAGCAGGATCTACAGGACACAATGTAACATGTAGGATGTGACATCCTCTGCACACAGCATGGTCTACAGGACACAATGTAACATGTAGGATGTGACATCCTCTGTGACAGCAGGACCTACAGGACACAATGTAACATGTAGGATGTGACATCCTCTGCACATAGCATGGTCTACAGGACACAATGTAACATGTAGGATGTGACATCTCTGCACACAGCAGGATCTACAGGACACAATGTAACATGTAGGATATGACATCTCTGCACACAGCAGGATCTACAGGACACAATGTAACATGTAGGATGTGACATCTCTGCACACAGCAGGATCTACAGGACACAATGTAACATGTAGATGTGACATCTCTGCACACAGCATGGTCTATAGGACACAATGTAACATGTAGGATGTGACATCCTCTGCACACAGCAGGATCTACAGGACACAATGTAACATGTAGGATGTGACATCTCTGCACACAGCAGGATCTACAGGACACAATATAACTTGTAGGATGTGACATTTCTGCACACAGCAGGATCTATAGGACACAATGTAACATGTAAGATGTGACATCTCTGTACACAGCAGGATCTACAGGAAACAATGTAACATGTAGGATGTGACATCCTCTGCACACAGCAGGATCTACAGGACACAATGTAACATGTAGGATGTGACATCCTCTGCACACAGCAGGATCTACAGGACACAATGTAACATGTAGGATGTGACATCCTCTGCACACAGCAGGATCTACAGGACACAATGTAACATGTAGGATGTGACATCCTCTGCACACAGCAGGATCTACAGGACACAATGTAACATGTAGATGTGACATCTCTGCACACAGCAGGATCTACAGGATACAATGTAACATGTAGGATGTGACATCTCTGCACACAGCAGGATCTACAGGACACAATGTAACATGTAGATGTGACGTCCTCTGTGACAGCAGGATCTACAGGACACAATGTAACATGTAGGATGTGACATCTCTGCACACAGCAGGATCTAAAGGACACAATGTAACATGTAGGATGTGACATCCTCTGCACACAGCAGGATCTACAGGACACAATGTAACATGTAGGATGTTACATCTCTGCACAGAGCAGGATCTACAGGACACAATGTAACATGTAGGATATGACATCTCTGCACACAGCAGGATCTACAGGACACAATGTAACATGTAGGATGTGACATCCTCTGCACACAGCAGGATCTACAGGACACAATGTAACATGTAGATGTGACATCTCTGTACACAGCAGGATCTACAGGACACAATGTAACATGTAGGATGTGACATCCTCTGCACACAGCAGGATCTACAGGACACAATGTAACATGTAGGATGTGACATCTCTGCACACAGCAGGATCTACAGGACACAATGTAACATGTAGGATGTGACATCTCTGCACACAGCAGGATCTACAGGACACAATGTAACATGTAGGATGTGACATCCTCTGCACACAGCAGGATCTACAGGACACAATGTAACATGTAGGATGTGAAATCTCTGTACACAGCAGGATCTACAGGACACAATGTAACATGTAGGATGTGACATCTCTGCACACAGCAGGATCTACAGGACACAATGTAACATGTAGATGTGACATCCTCTGTGACAGCAGGATCTACAGGACACAATGTAACATGTAGGATGTGACATCTCTGCACACAGCAGGATCTACAGGACACAATGTAACATGTAGATGTGACATCCTCTGCACACAGCAGGATCTACAGGACACAATGTAACATGTAGGATGTGACATCCTTTGCACACAGCAGGATCTACAGGACACAATGTAACATGTAGATGTGACATCCTCTGTGACAGCAGGATCTACAGGACACAATGTAACATGTAGGATGTGACATCCTCTGCAAACAGCAGGGATCTACAGGACACAATGTAACATGTAGGATGTGACATCTCTGCACACAGCAGGATCTACAGGACACATTGTAACATGTAGGATGTGACATCCTCTGTGACAGCAGGATCTACAGGACACAATGTAACATGTAGATGTGACATCTCTGCACACAGCAGGATCTACAGGACACAATGTAACATGTAGATGTGACATCTCTGCACACAGCAGGATCGACAGGACACAATGTAACATGTAGATGTGACATCCTCTGTGACAGCAGGATCTACAGGACACAATGTAACATGTAGGATGTGACATCTCTGCACACAGCAGGATCTACAGGACACAATGTAACATGTAGGATGTGACATCCTCTGCACACAGCAGGATCTATAGGACACAATGTAACATGTAGATGTGACTTCCTCTGCACAGAGCAGGATCTACTGGACACAATGTAACATGTAGGATATGACATCTCTGTACACAGCAGGATCTACAGGACACAATGTAACATGTAGATGTGACATCTCTGCACACAGCAGGATCTACAGGACACAATGTAACATGTAGGATGTGACATCTCTGCACACAGCAGGATCTACAGGACACAATGTAACATGTATATGTGACATCCTCTGCACACAGCAGGATCTACAGGACACAATGTAACATATAGGATGTGACATCTCTGTACACAGCAGGATCTACAGGACACAATGTAACTAGTAGGATGTGACATCTCTGCACACAGCAGGATCTACAGGACACAATGTAACATGTAGGATGTGACATCCTCTGCACACAGCAGGATCTACAGGACACAATGTAACATGTAGGATGTGACATCTCTGCACACAGCAGGATCTACAGGACACAATGTAACATGTAGGATGTGAAATCTCTGTACACAGCAGGATCTACAGGACACAATGTAACATGTAGATGTGACATCCTCTGTGACAGCAGGATCTACAGGACACAATGTAACATGTAGGATGTGACATCTCTGCACACAGCAGGATCTACAGGACACAATGTAACATGTAGATGTGACATCCTCTGCACACAGCAGGATCTACAGGACACAATGTAACATGTAGGATGTGACATCCTCTGCACACAGCATGGTCTACAGGACACAATGTAACATGTAGGATGTGACATCCTCTGTGACAGCAGGACCTACAGGACACAATGTAACATGTAGGATGTGACATCCTCTGCACACAGCATGGTCTACAGGACACAATGTAACATGTAGGATGTGACATCTCTGCACACAGCAGGATCTACAGGACACAATGTAACATGTAGGATATGACATCTCTGCACACAGCAGGATCTACAGGACACAATGTAACATGTAGGATGTGACATCTCTGCACACAGCAGGATCTACAGGACACAATGTAACATGTAGATGTGACATCTCTGCACACAGCATGGTCTATAGGACACAATGTAACATGTAGGATGTGACATCCTCTGCACACAGCAGGATCTACAGGACACAATGTAACATGTAGGATGTGACATCTCTGCACACAGCAGGATCTACAGGACACAATGTAACTTGTAGGATGTGACATTTCTGCACACAGCAGGATCTATAGGACACAATGTAACATGTAGATGTGACATCTCTGTACACAGCAGGATCTACAGGACACAATGTAACATGTAGGATGTGACATCCTCTGCACACAGCAGGATCTACAGGACACAATGTAACATGTAGGATGTGACATCCTCTGCACACAGCAGGATCTACAGGACACAATGTAACATGTAGGATGTGACATCCTCTGCACACAGCAGGATCTACAGGACACAATGTAACATGTAGGATGTGACATCCTCTGCACACAGCAGGATCTACAGGACACAATGTAACATGTAGATGTGACATCTCTGCACACAGCAGGATCTACAGGATACAATGTAACATGTAGGATGTGACATCTCTGCACACAGCAGGATCTACAGGACACAATGTAACATGTAGATGTGACATCTCTGCACACAGCAGGATCTACAGGACACAATGTAACATGTAGGATGTGACATCTCTGCACACAGCAGGATCTACAGGACACAATGTAACATGTAGGATGTGACATCCTCTGCACACAGCAGGATCTACAGGACACAATGTAACATGTAGGATGTTACATCTCTGTACAGAGCAGGATCTACAGGACACAATGTAACATGTAGGATATGACATCTCTGCACACAGCAGGATCTACAGGACACAATGTAACATGTAGGATGTGACATCCTCTGCACACAGCAGGATCTACAGGACACAATGTAACATGTAGATGTGACATCTCTGTACACAGCAGGATCTACAGGACACAATGTAACATGTAGGATGTGACATCCTCTGCACACAGCAGGATCTACAGGACACAATGTAACATGTAGGATGTGACATCTCTGCACACAGCAGGATCTACAGGACACAATGTAACATGTAGGATGTGACATCTCTGCACACAGCAGGATCTACAGGACACAATGTAACATGTAGGATGTCACATCCTCTGCACACAGCAGGATCTACAAGACACAATGTAACATGTAGGATGTGAAATCTCTGTACACAGCAGGATCTACAGGACACAATGTAACATGTAGGATGTGACATCTCTGCACACAGCAGGATCTACAGGACACAATGTAACATGTAGATGTGACATCCTCTGTGACAGCAGGATCTACAGGACACAATGTAACATGTAGGATGTGACATCTCTGCACACAGCTGGATCTACAGGACACAATGTAACATGTAGATGTGACATCCTCTGCACACAGCAGGATCTACAGGACACAATGTAACATGTAGGATGTGACATCCTTTGCACACAGCAGGATCTACAGGACACAATGTAACATGTAGATTGACATCCTCTGTGACAGCAGGATCTACAGGACACAATGTAACATGTAGGATGTGACATCCTCTGCAAACAGCAGGGATCTACAGGACACAATGTAACATGTAGGATGTGACATCTCTGCACACAGCAGGATCTACAGGCCACAATGTAACATGTAGGATGTGACATCCTCTGTGACAGCAGGATCTAAGGACACAATGTAACATGTAGATGTGACATCTCTGCACACAGCAGGATCTACAGGACACAATGTAACATGTAGATGTGACATCTCTGCACACAGCAGGATCGACAGGACACAATGTAACATGTAGATGTGACATCCTCTGTGACAGCAGGATCTACAGGACACAATGTAACATGTAGGATGTGACATCTCTGCACACAGCAGGATCTACAGGACACAATGTAACATGTAGGATGTGACATCCTCTGCACACAGCAGGATCTATAGGACACAATGTAACATGTAGATGTGACTTCCTCTGCACAGAGCAGGATCTACTGGACACAATGTAACATGTAGGATGTGACATCTCTGTACACAGCAGGATCTACAGGACACAATGTAACATGTAGATGTGACATCTCTGCACACAGCAGGATCTACAGGACACAATGTAACATGTAGGATGTGACATCTCTGCACACAGCAGGATCTACAGGACACAATGTAACATGTATATGTGACATCCTCTGCACACAGCAGGATCTACAGGACACAATGTAACATATAGGATGTGACATCTCTGTACACAGCAGGATCTACAGGACACAATGTAACTAGTAGGATGTGACATCTCTGCACACAGCAGGATCTACAGGACACAATGTAACTTGTAGGATGTGACATCCTCTGCACACAGCAGGATCTACAGGACACAATGTAACATGTAGGATGTGACATCTCTGCACACAGCAGGATCTACAGGACACAATGTAACATGTAGGATGTGAAATCTCTGTACACAGCAGGATCTACAGGACACAATGTAACATGTAGATGTGACATCTCTGTGACAGCAGGATCTACAGGACACAATGTAACATGTAGATGTGACATCCTCTGTGACAGCAGGATCTACAGGACACAATGTAACATGTAGATGTGACATCTCTGTGACAGCAGGATCTACAGGACACAATGTAACATGTAGGATGTGACATCTCTGCACACAGCAGGATCTACAGGACACAATGTAACATGTAGATGTGACATCTTCTGCACACAGCAGGATCTACAGGACACAATGTAACATGTAGGATGTGACATCCTCTGCACACAGCATGGTCTACAGGACACAATGTAACATGTAGGATGTGACATCCTCTGTGACAGCAGGACCTACAGGACACAATGTAACATGTAGGATGTGACATCCTCTGCACACAGCATGGTCTACAGGACACAATGTAACATGTAGGATGTGACATCTCTGCACACAGCAGGATCTACAGGACACAATGTAACATGTAGGATATGACATCTCTGCACACAGCAGGATCTACAGGACACAATGTAACATGTAGTATGTGACATCTCTGCACACAGCAGGATCTACAGGACACAATGTAACATGTAGATGTGACATCTCTGCACACAGCATGGTCTATAGGACACAATGTAACATGTAGGATGTGACATCCTCTGCACACAGCAGGATCTACAGGACACAATGTAACATGTAGGATGTGACATCTCTGCACACAGCAGGATCTACAGGACACAATATAACTTGTAGGATGTGACATTTCTGCACACAGCAGGATCTATAGGACACAATGTAACATGTAAGATGTGACATCTCTGTACACAGCAGGATCTACAGGAAACAATGTAACATGTAGGATGTGACATCCTCTGCACACAGCAGGATCTACAGGACACAATGTAACATGTAGGATGTGACATCTCTGCACACAGCAGGATCTACAGGACACAATGTAACATGTAGGATGTGACATCCTCTGCACACAGCAGGATCTACAGGACACAATGTAACATGTAGGATGTGACATCCTCTGCACACAGCAGGATCTACAGGACACAATGTAACATGTAGATGTGACATCTCTGCACACAGCAGGATCTACAGGATACAATGTAACATGTAGGATGTGACATCTCTGCACACAGCAGGATCTACAGGACACAATGTAACATGTAGATGTGACATCTCTGCACACAGCAGGATCTACAGGACACAATGTAACATGTAGGATGTGACATCTCTGCACACAGCAGGATCTACAGGACACAATGTAACATGTAGATGTGACATCCTCTGCACACAGCAGGATCTACAGGACACAATGTAACATGTAGGATGTTACATCTCTGCACAGAGCAGGATCTACAGGACACAATGTAACATGTAGGATATGACATCTCTGCACACAGCAGGATCTACAGGACACAATGTAACATGTAGGATGTGACATCCTCTGCACACAGCAGGATCTACAGGACACAATGTAACATGTAGGATGTGACATCTCTGTACACAGCAGGATCTACAGGACACAATGTAACATGTAGGATGTGACATCCTCTGCACACAGCAGGATCTACAGGACACAATGTAACATGTAGGATGTGACATCTCTGCACACAGCAGGATCTACAGGACACAATGTAACATGTATATGTGACATCCTCTGCACACAGCAGGATCTACAGGACACAATGTAACATATAGGATGTGACATCTCTGTACACAGCAGGATCTACAGGACACAATGTAACTAGTAGGATGTGACATCTCTGCACACAGCAGGATCTACAGGACACAATGTAACATGTAGGATGTGACATCCTCTGCACACAGCAGGGTCTACAGGACACAATGTAACATGTAGGATGTGACATCTCTGCACACAGCAGGATCTACAGGACACAATGTAACATGTAGGATGTGAAATCTCTGTACACAGCAGGATCTACAGGACACAATGTAACATGTAGATGTGACGTCCTCTGTGACAGCAGGATCTACAGGACACAATGTAACATGTAGGATGTGACATCTCTGCACACAGCAGGATCTACAGGACACAATGTAACATGTAGGATGTGACATCCTCTGCACACAGCAGGATCTACAGGACACAATGTAACATGTAGGATGTGACATCCTCTGCACACAGCATGGTCTACAGGACACAATGTAACATGTAGGATGTGACATCCTCTGTGACAGCAGGACCTACAGGACACAATGTAACATGTAGGATGTGACATCCTCTGCACACAGCATGGTCTACAGGACACAATGTAACATGTAGGATGTGACATCTCTGCACACAGCAGGATCTACAGGACACAATGTAACATGTAGGATATGACATCTCTGCACACAGCAGGATCTACAGGACACAATGTAACATGTAGGATGTGACATCTCTGCACACAGCAGGATCTACAGGACACAATGTAACATGTAGATGTGACATCCTCTGTGACAGCAGGATCTACAGGACACAATGTAACATGTAGGATGTGACATCTCTGCACACAGCTGGATCTACAGGACACAATGTAACATGTAGATGTGACATCCTCTGCACACAGCAGGATCTACAGGACACAATGTAACATGTAGGATGTGACATCCTTTGCACACAGCAGGATCTACAGGACACAATGTAACATGTAGATGTGACATCCTCTGTGACAGCAGGATCTACAGGACACAATGTAACATGTAGGATGTGACATCCTCTGCAAACAGCAGGGATCTACAGGACACAATGTAACATGTAGGATGTGACATCTCTGCACACAGCAGGATCTACAGGACACAATGTAACATGTAGGATGTGACATCCTCTGTGACAGCAGGATCTACAGGACACAATGTAACATGTAGATGTGACATCTCTGCACACAGCAGGATCTACAGGACACAATGTAACATGTAGATGTGACATCTCTGCACACAGCAGGATCGACAGGACACAATGTAACATGTAGATGTGACATCCTCTGTGACAGCAGGATCTACAGGACACAATGTAACATGTAGGATGTGACATCTCTGCACACAGCTGGATCTACAGGACACAATGTAACATGTAGATGTGACATCCTCTGCACACAGCAGGATCTACAGGACACAATGTAACATGTAGGATGTGACATCCTTTGCACACAGCAGGATCTACAGGACACAATGTAACATGTAGATGTGACATCCTCTGTGACAGCAGGATCTACAGGACACAATGTAACATGTAGGATGTGACATCCTCTGCAAACAGCAGGGATCTACAGGACACAATGTAACATGTAGGATGTGACATCTCTGCACACAGCAGGATCTACAGGACACAATGTAACATGTAGGATGTGACATCCTCTGTGACAGCAGGATCTACAGGACACAATGTAACATGTAGATGTGACATCTCTGCACACAGCAGGATCAACAGGACACAATGTAACATGTAGATGTGACATCTCTGCACACAGCAGGATCGACAGGACACAATGTAACATGTAGATGTGACATCCTCTGTGACAGCAGGATCTACAGGACACAATGTAACATGTAGGATGTGACATCTCTGCACACAGCAGGATCTACAGGACACAATGTAACATGTAGGATGTGACATCCTCTGCACACAGCAGGATCTATAGGACACAATGTAACATGTAGATGTGACTTCCTCTGCACAGAGCAGGATCTACTGGACACAATGTAACATGTAGGATGTGACATCTCTGTACACAGCAGGATCTACAGGACACAATGTAACATGTAGATGTGACATCTCTGCACACAGCAGGATCTACAGGACACAATGTAACATGTAGGATGTGACATCTCTGCACACAGCAGGATCTACAGGACACAATGTAACATGTATATGTGACATCTCTGCACACAGCAGGATCTACAGGACACAATGTAACATGTAGGATGTGAAATCTCTGTACACAGCAGGATCTACAGGACACAATGTAACATGTAGATGTGACATCTCTGCACACAGCAGGATCGACAGGACACAATGTAACATGTAGATGTGACATCCTCTGTGACAGCAGGATCTACAGGACACAATGTAACATGTAGGATGTGACATCTCTGCACACAGCAGGATCTACAGGACACAATGTAACATGTAGGATGTGACATCCTCTGCACACAGCAGGATCTATAGGACACAATGTAACATGTAGATGTGACTTCCTCTGCACAGAGCAGGATCTACTGGACACAATGTAACATGTAGGATGTGACATCTCTGTACACAGCAGGATCTACAGGACACAATGTAACATGTAGATGTGACATCTCTGCACACAGCAGGATCTACAGGACACAATGTAACATGTAGGATGTGACATCTCTGCACACAGCAGGATCTACAGGACACAATGTAACATGTATATGTGACATCCTCTGCACACAGCAGGATCTACAGGACACAATGTAACATATAGGATGTGACATCTCTGTACACAGCAGGATCTACAGGACACAATGTAACTAGTAGGATGTGACATCTCTGCACACAGCAGGATCTACAGGACACAATGTAACATGTAGGATGTGACATCCTCTGCACACAGCAGGATCTACAGGACACAATGTAACATGTAGGATGTGACATCTCTGCACACAGCAGGATCTACAGGACACAATGTAACATGTAGGATGTGAAATCTCTGTACACAGCAGGATCTACAGGACACAATGTAACATGTAGATGTGACATCTCTGTGACAGCAGGATCTACAGGACACAATGTAACATGTAGATGTGACATCCTCTGTGACAGCAGGATCTACAGGACACAATGTAACATGTAGATGTGACATCTCTGTGACAGCAGGATCTACAGGACACAATGTAACATGTAGGATGTGACATCTCTGCACACAGCAGGATCTACAGGACACAATGTAACATGTTGATGTGACATCCTCTGCACACAGCAGGATCTACAGGACACAATGTAACATGTAGGATGTGACATCCTCTGCACACAGCAGGATCTACAGGACACAATGTAACATATAGGATGTGACATCTCTGTACACAGCAGGATCTACAGGACACAATGTAACTAGTAGGATGTGACATCTCTGCACACAGCAGGATCTACAGGACACAATGTAACATGTAGGATGTGACATCCTCTGCACACAGCAGGGTCTACAGGACACAATGTAACATGTAGGATGTGACATCTCTGCACACAGCAGGATCTACAGGACACAATGTAACATGTAGGATGTGAAATCTCTGTACACAGCAGGATCTACAGGACACAATGTAACATGTAGATGTGACGTCCTCTGTGACAGCAGGATCTACAGGACACAATGTAACATGTAGGATGTGACATCTCTGCACACAGCAGGATCTACAGGACACAATGTAACATGTAGGATGTGACATCCTCTGCACACAGCAGGATCTACAGGACACAATGTAACATGTAGGATGTGACATCCTCTGCACACAGCATGGTCTACAGGACACAATGTAACATGTAGGATGTGACATCCTCTGTGACAGCAGGACCTACAGGACACAATGTAACATGTAGGATGTGACATCCTCTGCACACAGCATGGTCTACAGGACACAATGTAACATGTAGGATGTGACATCTCTGCACACAGCAGGATCTACAGGACACAATGTAACATGTAGGATATGACATCTCTGCACACAGCAGGATCTACAGGACACAATGTAACATGTAGGATGTGACATCTCTGCACACAGCAGGATCTACAGGACACAATGTAACATGTAGATGTGACATCCTCTGTGACAGCAGGATCTACAGGACACAATGTAACATGTAGGATGTGACATCTCTGCACACAGCTGGATCTACAGGACACAATGTAACATGTAGATGTGACATCCTCTGCACACAGCAGGATCTACAGGACACAATGTAACATGTAGGATGTGACATCCTTTGCACACAGCAGGATCTACAGGACACAATGTAACATGTAGATGTGACATCCTCTGTGACAGCAGGATCTACAGGACACAATGTAACATGTAGGATGTGACATCCTCTGCAAACAGCAGGGATCTACAGGACACAATGTAACATGTAGGATGTGACATCTCTGCACACAGCAGGATCTACAGGACACAATGTAACATGTAGGATGTGACATCCTCTGTGACAGCAGGATCTACAGGACACAATGTAACATGTAGATGTGACATCTCTGCACACAGCAGGATCTACAGGACACAATGTAACATGTAGATGTGACATCTCTGCACACAGCAGGATCGACAGGACACAATGTAACATGTAGATGTGACATCCTCTGTGACAGCAGGATCTACAGGACACAATGTAACATGTAGGATGTGACATCTCTGCACACAGCTGGATCTACAGGACACAATGTAACATGTAGATGTGACATCCTCTGCACACAGCAGGATCTACAGGACACAATGTAACATGTAGGATGTGACATCCTTTGCACACAGCAGGATCTACAGGACACAATGTAACATGTAGATGTGACATCCTCTGTGACAGCAGGATCTACAGGACACAATGTAACATGTAGGATGTGACATCCTCTGCAAACAGCAGGGATCTACAGGACACAATGTAACATGTAGGATGTGACATCTCTGCACACAGCAGGATCTACAGGACACAATGTAACATGTAGGATGTGACATCCTCTGTGACAGCAGGATCTACAGGACACAATGTAACATGTAGATGTGACATCTCTGCACACAGCAGGATCAACAGGACACAATGTAACATGTAGATGTGACATCTCTGCACACAGCAGGATCGACAGGACACAATGTAACATGTAGATGTGACATCCTCTGTGACAGCAGGATCTACAGGACACAATGTAACATGTAGGATGTGACATCTCTGCACACAGCAGGATCTACAGGACACAATGTAACATGTAGGATGTGACATCCTCTGCACACAGCAGGATCTATAGGACACAATGTAACATGTAGATGTGACTTCCTCTGCACAGAGCAGGATCTACTGGACACAATGTAACATGTAGGATGTGACATCTCTGTACACAGCAGGATCTACAGGACACAATGTAACATGTAGATGTGACATCTCTGCACACAGCAGGATCTACAGGACACAATGTAACATGTAGGATGTGACATCTCTGCACACAGCAGGATCTACAGGACACAATGTAACATGTATATGTGACATCTCTGCACACAGCAGGATCTACAGGACACAATGTAACATGTAGGATGTGAAATCTCTGTACACAGCAGGATCTACAGGACACAATGTAACATGTAGATGTGACATCTCTGCACACAGCAGGATCGACAGGACACAATGTAACATGTAGATGTGACATCCTCTGTGACAGCAGGATCTACAGGACACAATGTAACATGTAGGATGTGACATCTCTGCACACAGCAGGATCTACAGGACACAATGTAACATGTAGGATGTGACATCCTCTGCACACAGCAGGATCTATAGGACACAATGTAACATGTAGATGTGACTTCCTCTGCACAGAGCAGGATCTACTGGACACAATGTAACATGTAGGATGTGACATCTCTGTACACAGCAGGATCTACAGGACACAATGTAACATGTAGATGTGACATCTCTGCACACAGCAGGATCTACAGGACACAATGTAACATGTAGGATGTGACATCTCTGCACACAGCAGGATCTACAGGACACAATGTAACATGTATATGTGACATCCTCTGCACACAGCAGGATCTACAGGACACAATGTAACATATAGGATGTGACATCTCTGTACACAGCAGGATCTACAGGACACAATGTAACTAGTAGGATGTGACATCTCTGCACACAGCAGGATCTACAGGACACAATGTAACATGTAGGATGTGACATCCTCTGCACACAGCAGGATCTACAGGACACAATGTAACATGTAGGATGTGACATCTCTGCACACAGCAGGATCTACAGGACACAATGTAACATGTAGGATGTGAAATCTCTGTACACAGCAGGATCTACAGGACACAATGTAACATGTAGATGTGACATCTCTGTGACAGCAGGATCTACAGGACACAATGTAACATGTAGATGTGACATCCTCTGTGACAGCAGGATCTACAGGACACAATGTAACATGTAGATGTGACATCTCTGTGACAGCAGGATCTACAGGACACAATGTAACATGTAGGATGTGACATCTCTGCACACAGCAGGATCTACAGGACACAATGTAACATGTTGATGTGACATCCTCTGCACACAGCAGGATCTACAGGACACAATGTAACATGTAGGATGTGACATCCTCTGCACACAGCATGGTCTACAGGACACAATGTAACATGTAGGATGTGACATCCTCTGTGACAGCAGGACCTACAGGACACAATGTAACATGTAGGATGTGACATCCTCTGCACACAGCATGGTCTACAGGACACAATGTAACATGTAGGATGTGACATCTCTGCACACAGCAGGATCTACAGGACACAATGTAACATGTAGGATATGACATCTCTGCACACAGCAGGATCTACAGGACACAATGTAACATGTAGTATGTGACATCTCTGCACACAGCAGGATCTACAGGACACAATGTAACATGTAGATGTGACATCTCTGCACACAGCATGGTCTATAGGACACAATGTAACATGTAGGATGTGACATCCTCTGCACACAGCAGGATCTACAGGACACAATGTAACATGTAGGATGTGACATCTCTGCACACAGCAGGATCTACAGGACACAATGTAACTTGTAGGATGTGACATTTCTGCACACAGCAGGATCTATAGGACACAATGTAACATGTAAGATGTGACATCTCTGTACACAGCAGGATCTACAGGACACAATGTAACATGTAGGATGTGACATCCTCTGCACACAGCAGGATCTACAGGACACAATGTAACATGTAGGATGTGACATCCTCTGCACACAGCAGGATCTACAGGACACAATGTAACATGTAGGATGTGACATCCTCTGCACACAGCAGGATCTACAGGACACAATGTAACATGTAGGATTTGACATCCTCTGCACACAGCAGGATCTACAGGACACAATGTAACATGTAGATGTGACATCTCTGCACACAGCAGGATCTACAGGACACAATGTAACATGTAGGATGTGACATCTCTGCACACAGCAGGATCTACAGGACACAATGTAACATGTATATGTGACATCCTCTGCACACAGCAGGATCTACAGGACACAATGTAACATATAGGATGTGACATCTCTGTACACAGCAGGATCTACAGGACACAATGTAACTAGTAGGATGTGACATCTCTGCACACAGCAGGATCTACAGGACACAATGTAACATGTAGGATGTGACATCCTCTGCACACAGCAGGATCTACAGGACACAATGTAACATGTAGGATGTGACATCTCTGCACACAGCAGGATCTACAGGACACAATGTAACATGTAGGATGTGAAATCTCTGTACACAGCAGGATCTACAGGACACAATGTAACATGTAGATGTGACATCTCTGTGACAGCAGGATCTACAGGACACAATGTAACATGTAGATGTGACATCCTCTGTGACAGCAGGATCTACAGGACACAATGTAACATGTAGATGTGACATCTCTGTGACAGCAGGATCTACAGGACACAATGTAACATGTAGGATGTGACATCTCTGCACACAGCAGGATCTACAGGACACAATGTAACATGTAGATGTGACATCCTCTGCACACAGCAGGATCTACAGGACACAATGTAACATGTAGGATGTGACATCCTCTGCACACAGCATGGTCTACAGGACACAATGTAACATGTAGGATGTGACATCCTCTGTGACAGCAGGACCTACAGGACACAATGTAACATGTAGGATGTGACATCCTCTGCACACAGCATGGTCTACAGGACACAATGTAACATGTAGGATGTGACATCTCTGCACACAGCAGGATCTACAGGACACAATGTAACATGTAGGATATGACATCTCTGCACACAGCAGGATCTACAGGACACAATGTAACATGTAGTATGTGACATCTCTGCACACAGCAGGATCTACAGGACACAATGTAACATGTAGATGTGACATCTCTGCACACAGCATGGTCTATAGGACACAATGTAACATGTAGGATGTGACATCCTCTGCACACAGCAGGATCTACAGGACACAATGTAACATGTAGGATGTGACATCTCTGCACACAGCAGGATCTACAGGACACAATGTAACTTGTAGGATGTGACATTTCTGCACACAGCAGGATCTATAGGACACAATGTAACATGTAAGATGTGACATCTCTGTACACAGCAGGATCTACAGGACACAATGTAACATGTAGGATGTGACATCCTCTGCACACAGCAGGATCTACAGGACACAATGTAACATGTAGGATGTGACATCCTCTGCACACAGCAGGATCTACAGGACACAATGTAACATGTAGATGTGACATCCTCTGCACACAGCAGGATCTACAGGACACAATGTAACATGTAGGATTTGACATCCTCTGCACACAGCAGGATCTACAGGACACAATGTAACATGTAGATGTGACATCTCTGCACACAGCAGGATCTACAGGATACAATGTAACATGTAGGATGTGACATCTCTGCACACAGCAGGATCTACAGGACACAATGTAACATGTAGATGTGACATCTCTGCACACAGCAGGATCTACAGGACACAATGTAACATGTAGGATGTGACATCTCTGCACACAGCAGGATCTACAGGACACAATGTAACATGTAGGATGTGACATCCTCTGCACACAGCAGGATCTACAGGACACAATGTAACATGTAGGATGTTACATCTCTGCACAGAGCAGGATCTACAGGACACAATGTAACATGTAGGATATGACATCTCTGCACACAGCAGGATCTACAGGACACAATGTAACATGTAGGATGTGACATCCTCTGCACACAGCAGGATCTACAGGACACAATGTAACATGTAGGATGTGACATCTCTGTACACAGCAGGATCTACAGGACACAATGTAACATGTAGGATGTGACATCCTCTGCACACAGCAGGATCTACAGGACACAATGTAACATGTAGGATGTGACATCTCTGCACACAGCAGGATCTACAGGACACAATGTAACATGTAGGATGTGACATCTCTGCACACAGCAGGATCTACAGGACACAATGTAACATGTAGGATGTGACATCCTCTGCACACAGCAGGATCTACAGGACACAATGTAACATGTAGGATGTGAAATCTCTGTACACAGCAGGATCTACAGGACACAATGTAACATGTAGGATGTGACATCTCTGCACACAGCAGGATCTACAGGACACAATGTAACATGTAGATGTGACATCCTCTGTGACAGCAGGATCTACAGGACACAATGTAACATGTAGGATGTGACATCTCTGCACACAGCAGGATCTACAGGACACAATGTAACATGTAGATGTGACATCCTCTGCACACAGCAGGATCTACAGGACACAATGTAACATGTAGGATGTGACATCCTCTGCACACAGCAGGATCTACAGGACACAATGTAACATGTAGATGTGACATCCTCTGTGACAGCAGGATCTACAGGACACAATGTAACATGTAGGATGTGACATCCTCTGCAAACAGCAAGGATCTACAGGACACAATGTAACATGTAGGATGTGACATCTCTGCATACAGCAGGATCTACAGGACACAATGTAACATGTAGGATGTGACATCCTCTGTGACAGCAGGATCTACAGGACACAATGTAACATGTAGATGTGACATCTCTGCACACAGCAGGATCTACAGGACACAATGTAACATGTAGATGTGACATCTCTGCACACAGCAGGATCGACAGGACACAATGTAACATGTAGATGTGACATCCTCTGTGACAGCAGGATCTACAGGACACAATGTAACATGTAGGATGTGACATCTCTGCACACAGCAGGATCTACAGGACACAATGTAACATGTAGGATGTGACATCCTCTGCACACAGCAGGATCTATAGGACACAATGTAACATGTAGATGTGACTTCCTCTGCACAGAGCAGGATCTACTGGACACAGTGTAACATGTAGGATGTGACATCTCTGTACACAGCAGGATCTACAGGACACAATGTAACATGTAGATGTGACATCTCTGCACACAGCAGGATCTACAGGACACAATGTAACATGTAGGATGTGACATCTCTGCACACAGCAGGATCTACAGGACACAATGTAACATGTAGATGTGACATCCTCTGCACACAGCAGGATCTACAGGACACAATGTAACATATAGGATGTGACATCTCTGTACACAGCCGGATCTACAGGACACAATGTAACTAGTAGGATGTGACATCTCTGCACACAGCAGGATCTACAGGACACAATGTAACATGTAGGATGTGACATCCTCTGCACACAGCAGGATCTACAGGACACAATGTAACATGTAGGATGTGACATCTCTGCACACAGCAGGATCTACAGGACACAATGTAACATGTAGGATGTGAAATCTCTGTACACAGCAGGATCTACAGGACACAATGTAACATGTAGATGTGACATCTCTGTGACAGCAGGATCTACAGGACACAATGTAACATGTAGATGTGACATCTCTGTGACAGCAGGATCTACAGGACACAATGTAACATGTAGGATGTGACATCTCTGCACACAGCAGGATCTACAGGACACAATGTAACATGTAGGATGTGAAATCTCTGTACACAGCAGGATCTACAGGACACAATGTAACATGTAGATGTGACATCTCTGCACACAGCAGGATCTACAGGACACAATGTAACATGTAGATGTGACATCTCTGTGACAGCAGGATCTACAGGACACAATGTAACATGTAGGATGTGATATCTCTGCACACAGCAGGATCTACAGGACACAATGTAACATGTAGATGTGACATCCTCTGCACACAGCAGGATCTACAGGACACAATGTAACATGTAGGATGTGACATCCTCTGCACACAGCATGGTCTACAGGACACAATGTAACATGTAGGATGTGACATCCTCTGTGACAGCAGGACCTACAGGACACAATGTAACATGTAGGATGTGACATCCTCTGCACACAGCATGGTCTACAGGACACAATGTAACATGTAGGATGTGACATCTCTGCACACAGCAGGATCTACAGGACACAATGTAACATGTAGGATGTGACATCTCTGCACACAGCAGGATCTACAGGACACAATTTAACATGTAGGATATGACATCTCTGCACACAGCAGGATCTACAGGACACAATGTAACATGTAGGATGTGACATCTCTGCACACAGCAGGATCTACAGGACACAATGTAACATGTAGATGTGACATCTCTGCACACAGCATGGTCTATAGGACACAATGTAACATGTAGGATGTGACATCCTCTGCACACAGCAGGATCTACAGGACACAATGTAACATGTAGGATGTGACATCTCTGCACACAGCAGGATCTACAGGACACAATGTAACTTGTAGGATGTGACATCTCTGCACACAGCAGGATCTATAGGACACAATGTAACATGTAGATGTGACATCTCTGTACACAGCAGGATCTACAGGACACAATGTAACATGTAGGATGTGACATCCTCTGCACACAGCAGGATCTACAGGACACAATGTAACATGTAGGATGTGACATCCTCTGCACACAGCAGGATCTACAGGACACAATGTAACATGTAGGATGTGACATCCTCTGCACACAGCAGGATCTACAGGACACAATGTAACATGTAGGATGTGACATCTCTGCACACAGCAGGATCTACAGGACACAATGTAACATGTAGGATGTGACATCCTCTGTGACAGCAGGATCTACAGGACACAATGTAACATGTAGGATGTGACATCTCTGCACACAGCAGGATCTACAGGACACAATGTAACATGTAGGATGTGACATCTCTTTGACAGCAGGATCTACAGGACACAATGTAACATGTAGGATGTGACATCCTCTGCACACAGCAGGATCTACAGGACACAATGTAACATGTAGATGTGACATCCTCTGTGACAGCAGGATCTACAGGACACAATGTAACATGTAGGATGTGACATCTCTGCACACAGCAGGATCTACAGGACACAATGTAACATGTAGGATGTGACATCTCTGCACACAGCAGGATATACAGGACACAATGTAACATGTAGGATGTGACATCTCTGTGACAGCAGGATCTACAGGACACAATGTAACATGTAGGATGTGACATCCTCTGCACACAGCAGGATCTACAGGACACAATGTAACATGTAGATGTGACATCCTCTGTGACAGCAGGATCTACAGGACACAATGTAACATGTAGGATGTGACATCTCTGCACACAGCAGGATATACAGGACACAATGTAACATGTAGGATGTGACATCTCTGTGACAGCAGGATCTACAGGACACAATGTAATATGTAGGATGTGACATCCTCTGTGACAGCAGGATCTACAGGACACAATGTAACATGTAGATGTGACATCTCTGTGACAGCAGGATCTACAGGACACAATGTAACATGTAGGATGTGACATCCTCTGCACACAGCAGGATCTACAGGACACAATGTAACATGTAGGATGTGACAACTCTGCACACAGCAGGATCTACAGGACACAATGTAACATGTAGGATGTGACATCTCTGCACACAGCAGGATCTACAGGACACAATGTAACATGTAGATGTGACATCTCTGTGACAGCAGGATCTACAGGACACAATGTAACATGTAGGATGTGACATCCTCTGCACACAGCAGCGTCTACAGGACACAATGTAACATGTAAGATGTGACATCCTCTGTACACAGCAGGATCTACAGGACACAATGTAACATGTAGGATGTGACATCTCTGCACACAGCAGGATCTACAGGACACAATGTAACATGTAGATGTGACATCTCTGCACACAGCCGGATCTACAGGACACAATGTAACATGTAGGATGTGACATCTCTGCACACAGCAGGATCTACAGGACACAATGTAACATGTAGGATGTGACATCTCTGTGACAGCAGGATCTACAGGACACAATGTAACATGTAGGATGTGACATCTCTGCACACAGCAGGATCTACAGGACACAATGTAACATGTAGGATGTGACATCCTCTGCACACAGCAGGATCTACAGGACACAATGTAACATGTAGGATGTGACATCTCTGCACACAGCGGATCTACAGGACACAATGTAACATGTACATGTGACATCCTCTGCACACAGCAGGATCTACAGGACACAATGTAACATGTAGGATGTGACATCTCTGCACACAGCAGGATCTACAGGACACAATGTAACATGTAGGATGTGACATCCTCTGTGACAGCAGGATCTACAGGACACAATGTAACATGTAGGATGTGACATCTCTGTGACAGCAGGATCTACAGGACACAATGTAACATGTAGGATGTGACATCTCTGCACACAGCAGGATCTACAGGACACAATGTAACATGTAGGATGTGACATCTCTGTGACAGCAGGATCTACAGGACACAATGTAACATGTAGATGTGACATCTCTGCACACAGCAGGATCTACAGGACACAATGTAACATGTAGGATGTGACATCTCTGCACACAGCAGGATCTACAGGACACAATGTAACATGTAGGATGTGACATCTCTGTGACAGCAGGATCTACAGGACACAATGTAACATGTAGGATGTGACATCTCTGCACACAGCAGGATCTACAGGACACAATGTAACTTGTAGATGTGACATCTCTGCACACAGCAGGATCTACAGGACACAATGTAACATGTAGATGTGACATCTCTGCACACAGCAGGATCTACAGGACACAATGTAACATGTAGATGTGACATCTCTGCACACAGCAGGATCTACAGGACACAATGTAACATGTAGGATGTGACATCCTCTGCACACAGCAGGATCTACAGGACACAATGTAACATGTAGGATGTGACATCCTCTGTGACAGCAGGATCTACAGGACACAATGTAACATGTAGGATGTGACATCTCTGCACACAGCAGGATCTACAGGACACAATGTAACATGTAGGATGTGACATCTCTGCACACAGCAGGATCTACAGGACACAATGTAACATGTAGGATGTGACATCTCTGCACACAGCAGGATCTACAGGACACAATGTAACATGTAGGATGTGACATCTCTGCACACAGCAGGATCTACAGGACACAATGTAACATGTAGATGTGACATCTCTGCACACAGCAGGATCTACAGGACACAATGTAACATGTAGGATGTGACATCCTCTGCACACAGCAGGATCTACAGGACACAATGTAACATGTAGGATGTGACATCCTCTGCACACAGCAGGATCTACAGGACACAATGTAACATGTAGGATGTGACATCCTCTGCACACAGCAGGATCTACAGGACACAATGTAACATGTAGGATGTGACATCCTCTGCACACAGCAGGATCTACAGGACACAATGTAACATGTAGATGTGACATCTCTGCACACAGCAGGATCTACAGGACACAATGTAACATGTAGGATGTGACATCTCTGTACACAGCAGGATCTACAGGACACAATGTAACATGTAGGATGTGACATCTCTGCACACAGCAGGATCTACAGGACACAATGTAACATGTAGGATGTGACATCTCTGTACACAGCAGGATCTACAGGACACAATGTAACATGTAGGATGTGACATCCTCTGCACACAGCAGGATCTACAGGACAGAATGTAACATGTAGGATGTGACATCTCTGCACACAGCAGGATCTACAGGACACAATGTAACATGTAGGATGTGACATCTCTGCACACAGCAGGATATACAGGACACAATGTAATATGTAGGATGTGACATCTCTGCACACAGCAGGATCTACAGGACACAATGTAACATGTAGGATGTGACATCCTCTGTGACAGCAGGATCTACAGGACACAATGTAACATGTAGATGTGACATCTCTGCACACAGCAGGATCTACAGGACACAATGTAACATGTAGATGTGACATCCTCTGCACACAGCAGGATGTACAGGACACAATGTAACATGTAGGATGTGACATCTCTGCACACAGCAGGATCTACAGGACACAATGTAACATGTAGATGTGACATCCTCTGCACACAGCAGGATGTACAGGACACAATGTAACATGTAGGATGTGACATCTCTGTACACAGCAGGATCTACAGGACACAATGTAACATGTAGGATGTGACATCCTCTGTGACAGCAGGGATCTACAGGACACAGTGACACGTAACATGTAGGAGACAGATCGGGACTGTGGTAGAAAGACTAAGACTAGGCTAAGTTCCAGTGTTTTTATCAACACATTGTATTCAACAATAGGTTTCTTTGTGACATTTTCTACCTGAACATTACATACTTTATCATATTTCTGCTCCACTACCCTTCCTGTGTCTCTTCCCTCATGCCCAGGCTCTCTCCTCTTCCCAAACAATCCCCTTACACTTTCATGTTTTCTTTTTAAAGTCTAGATTCTGTATCATGTGACAATTGTCTGAGTCTGTCTCATTTTCCTCCACATAGTGATCTCCAGTGTCACTCACTTTTCTGAAAACAACATGGTTTCCTTCTTCTTTATGGCTGAGTAATCTGTGTGTGCATGCGTGTGTGTGTGCGCGTGTATGCGTAAGTGTGTGTGTGTGTGTGTGTGTGTGTGTGTGTGTGTGTGTGTGTGTGAGTTTAGCCAGTCATCCACTGCTGGGTGTTTAGCTGATTTCATATGGGATTCCACATGGCTGATTCCGATTGAACCGCTTGGTATCATGTGGCTACTGTGACCAGTGCCACCATTCCCAGGAGTGTGTAGGCATCTCTAGTGTATGATGACTTTGATTCTTTTTGGTACATATCCAGAGTGATTTAGCTGACCATATGACTCAGTATGGAGGTTACTCAAAACACCAAAAATAGGAATAGCTTTCTGAGCTCCTGTAATTCAGAAATCAACTGGGGCCAAAGCAGAAAGGGCTCCAACAAGCCTCTTTCCTCACACTTCTGTGACTGGAGGCACCTGTGTGGGGGGTCTTAATGCAAAGTCTCTGCAGCTACTATCAGCCTATCCTTCCTGTGGGCTGACTCGGACCTTGGAGCCAGTCCTGACTACTAAAAGGCAGAGGAAATGTATGTTGGGGCCATTTGTGTTTGCTCTCTATGGTTATGTCTAGTATATAAGTATATAGAGTAAGTTCCAGATCTTTAAAATACATTATCTATTGATGAGTGGCTGATTGTGGGAATATATATATATATATATATATATATATATATATATATATATATATATATCACAGTGCATGCGTGTTGCTAAAATTCCTTCCCTCAGGGAGAATGTCTGCTCCTCCTCCTCAGGCCCCAATGACAAACCAAGGCATGATTCCAGCAAAATTTACTCTGGGGAACTAATGAGTTTATTTAACTCCCTTCCAGAGCATATGTAAGGGGTTACCTCCAGGGAGTACACGCTCTTCTCAGTCCAGAAAGGAAGCACTGGAAAACCCTTACCCAGATGGGATGATAGCTACACTGATGGAGCACCCCATTTCTAGCCTCTAGTCCTCCCAAGACCCCAAGGCATGTACAGTTAAGGCAGAGTTGCATTCAGCTGATTGGGAGGGCTGGCTGGATACTCAGATGAGTGACCGATTTCCTGCACAGCCCTCCTCCTATGAGGAAAGATAAGCACTCAACTACCTAGCTAGGTTGATTTTTTTTTTTTTTTGATTTTCGAGACAGGGTTTCTCCGTAGCTTTTGGTTCCTGTCCTGGAACTAGCTTTTCTAGACCAGGCTGGTCTCGAACTCACAGAGATCTGCCTGCCTCTGCCTCCCGAGTGCTGGGATTAAAGGTGTGCACCACCACCGCCCGGCGCTAGGTTGATCTTTGCCAGCCAGCCCAGTAGAATTCCTAAAGATGGTGTCAGTTTCACTCGGAGGAGGGTCCTGCATGACAAGGTATGTGTGCAGGGTGTGCTCACGTGCCTGTGGAGGCCAGAGGATAAGGGCCAATGCTTTCCTTTGTCAATTTTCACCCTATTTTTTGAAATTGGGTCTCCCAATTTCTAGAGCTCTGGGAATGCACTTGTCTAAACAGACCCCCTATGCTGAGGTTATATACCCACTGTGGCATCTGGACTCTACGTGTATCCTGGGTACCAAACTCAGGGCCTCGTGCTTGTGCAGCGGGCACTGGAGCAACCGACTCATCTCCCACATCCTGATCCAGAATCCGACATCCCTTCATGCCCACACACCTCAGTCCATGCCTCATTGTCCTGGACATCTCGATGTGCTCAGTCAGAACATCTTCCCTTCGTCCTTCATCCTTGAAATCAACAAGACGCTGCAGGTCCCTAACCACAGGTTCCTAGCCACAGGTCCCTAGCCACAGGTCCCTAACCACAGGTCACTAACCACAGGTCACTAACCACACTGAGCTCACATTGACGTCTGAAGGCGTCACCTTCTCTGCCTCTGTTTCTGTGTGTTGAATGGTTGTCTACAGTGGATAATAATTTAAACTGGCTATTTCCCTAAGTTCACCAAAGACTGTTATTTACCATAGAAACCCCTTTCAGTTTGCTTTGCAAATTCAAGTCATATAATATTGAACAAATCTGAATTTGCCTCTGTTTAGATGTTATCAGAAGACATCCTAATGGGACAAGGAAGCCAAGCCCAAGAAATTCTGTTAAATTTGCCTCTAGCATGTAAACATTCAGGTGAATCCCTTTTTCTTGAGTTTTCAAAAAACTACCACAAGACTATGTGTATGTACTATGTATATATATATATGTGTGTGTGTGTGTGTGTGTGTACACATATATACATATATGTGACCAAGGAATTATATATAATATTACATATAATTACATATAAACTATATATATAATTCTTTGGTTGCCTGTCATTTTTGTGCAAGGTCGAGGCCTCCTGGCTTTCCCCCATCTGCTATCTTACAGAGAGCTCCCTATCCCCTGGCACTTACAAACTCTTTCTACCTCCTCTTCCAAAATGATCCCTGAGTCTTAGGTACAGGAGTGTTTCATAGATGTATGAGTTAGGACTGGGCCCCACAACTCTGTAATTTGATTGGCTGGGATTTTCTGTAGTGGTCTCTGTTTGTTGCAAAGAGAAGTTTCCTTAATGAAGGGTTAGGACTACATTTACCTGTGGTTCGAAGGACAGATATTTAGACTGGAGTTTAGTAAGGTAGCAGAAATAGATTCTCCTCCAATACCCATGACTTCACCAGCCCTGGGTAGTCATCTGGGTTCCCAGGGTGAGGCATGATTTCTTCTTGTTGAGCTGGTTTTGAGTCCAGTAAGAGAGTTCTTGGTAACTGGCAACAGCGTGGCCCTGGCACACCCTCGGCTGGCTGGTGCTGTGGTTCACAGGCATCAGAGTTGGGTAAGACTGTCGGTTGCTACTTCTTCTGGAAGCTTCATGGTGCCTCCTGGTCCTCAGGAAGGAGGTTTTAAAATCAGTTCCAGCTCAGGGGCCTCTGGTACATGGTGTCTTTAGCGACAATGACCTCAGCCTTCCACCTCTAGGGGCAACCAAAGGCAGTAGCAATCACCTATGATGTTTTGGGAGTCTCTCAGACTACCCTGACCAACAACTCAAAGCAGGGCTTTTCATGCCTGGTGTTGGGTTTCTTGTTAGATCGTTGTCTTAGTTAGGGTTTCTGTTGCTGTGACGAAACACCATGACCAAAAAGCAAGTTGGGGAAGGAAGGGATTATTTGGCTTACACTTCCATATCATTGAAGGAAGTCAGGACGAAACTCAAACAGGGCTACATCCTGCAGGCAGGAGCTGATGCAGAGGCCTTGGAGGTGTGTTGTTTTCCCATGGCTTGCTCAGCCTGCTTTCTAATAGAACCCAGGACCGCCAGCCCAGGGATGGCACTGCCCACTGTGGGCTGGACCCTCCCCCATTGATCACTAAATGAGACAATGCCTTACAGCTGGATCTCATGGATCTCTTTCCTCAGCTGAGGCTCCTTCCTCTGATGACTCTAGCTTGTGTCAAGTTGACACACGAAACTACCCAGTACGATGATCTCAGAGGGAGCATTGTTAGCCCAGCTGGGAATTTTTCATTTAAACTATATACTTATGTATAGTGCTATGTGTATAGTCGGTTTTTCTAGAAACTAGTTAATAGTGTGGTTTCTCCTGCCTTTTCCAGACATCCTTTCTGTTGTTTTATCCTCTCTCCTGTACTCATCTCCCTCCCCTCCCCAATTAGACACCCCCCATTTTTCCCATCTGCCCAATCAGATCACTTCTGTCCTGCTATTCCCCTCTTTATCGCCTGCTCCCCAACAATAGCCCTTGTTTGTTTGCTTATTTTTTGTTTTTATTATTTGTTTGCTTTTATTTTTCCGGGTTTCTGCAGTCACTACAGGATGCATACTCACATCTAAAGATTTTGAGCCAGAAGCCTTCTGTGAGCGAGAACATTTGATGCTTCTCTTTCTGGGTTGGGGCTACCTCACTCAATAGGATCTTTTCTAGTTCCAGCCATTTAATTGCAAAGTTCATAATTTCATTTTTCCTTGCAGCTGAATAGCATTTTATACTGTGTATGTATCACATGGTCATTATCAACTTAACACTGAAGGGCATTTAGGTTGTTTCCATTTCCTGGCTTTTATGAACAGAGCAGCAGTGACCATGGCTGAGTAAATATCTGTAGAGTAGGGTACCAAGCACTTTGGGCACATGCCAAAGAGTGAGAAGCTAGACCATACAGCCGAATTATATTTAACTTTGTGAGGATTCTCCACACCGATTTCCATAGTGGCTGCCCCAGTGTGGAATCCCAACAGAGAAGGAGGGGTCCCCTTCCCCCAACCCCTCCAGCATTTGCTGCCAGTTGTTTTGTTGATCCTTGCCATCCTGGCTGGGGTGAGCTGAAATATCAAAGTTGCTTTGATCTAAATTTCTCTAATTGCTAGGGATAATGGATAATGCTGTAGACATTTCTTATCCATTTTATTATTCTTTTGAGAACTCATTGTTCAGGCCCCAGACTCACTTTTTGAATGGGTCATTTGTTTGCTTGTTTTTGACTCTTTGTTTGTTGAGTTCTTCTTATTTTCTGTCTTTTTAATCCAGCGTTTAGCTGATAAAGATTCTCTCCCCTCCTGTGGCCTTACTTTCCACCAGGTGGATTGTTTCTTTAGCTGTGCAGAAGGTTTTTAGCTTCATGACAAAACTGTTGTTCTTAATTCTTGGGCACATGGAGTCCTATTCAGTAAGTCCTTTCCAAGACAGACCAGTGGTGGCGTATGCATTTAGTCCCAGCACTCAGGAGGCAGAGACAGGTGGATATTCTGTGAGTTCGAGGCTAGCCTGGTCTACAGAGGGAATTCCAGGATAGCCAAAGCTACACAGAGAAAACCTGTCTCAAAATCAAAACAGACAGACAGAAAGTCCTTTCCTACACCTATTAGCGTGTAAAGTGCTGTCTGTGTTTTCTTCTGAAAGTTTTGGTGTTTCAGCTTTCAGGTTTAGACCTCTGATCTATTTGGAGTCAGTTTTTGTGCAAGGTGATAGAGGGCTAATTTTATTCTTCTGCATATGGACACCCAGTTTTCACAGCAATATTTGTTGAAGATACTTTCTTTTCTTCGGTGTATTTTTGGCATCTTTGTCAAATATTAAAAGGCTGAATTCACATGTTTGGGTCTTCAGTTTTGTGTCATTGGTCTACATGTTTGTTTTTGTGCCTACCATATTGTTTCTCTTACTATGAGTCTGTAATATATCTTAAGATCTAGAATGGTAGGACTAGAGATGAGATGATTCAGTGGTTAAGAGCACTGACTGTGTGTTTGTTGTTGCTGTATAGACAAGCTATTGATTTGTGTCCTGCCACACTGCTGGGTTTATCATTTGTAGAAATTTTCAGGTAGAATTTTTAGGATCTCTAACGTAAAATATTATGTCACCTTTAAATATGAACAGTTGACTTCTCTCTCCTTTGCATCCCTTTCATTTCTTTGTCTTGACTTATTTTTCCAGCACAATATTGCAAAGAAGTGAGAATAGTGTATAGCCTCGACTTGTTCCTGACTCAGCAGGATTGCTTCAAGCTTTTCTCCATTTACCATGATGTTGGCTGTGGGCTTTTCATATACAGTTTTTATTGTGTTGAGCTGGGTTCCCTCTACTCTTACATTCTCTGGGACTTTTATCATGAAGCCATGTTGGATTTTGTCAAAGGCCTTTTCGCCATCTACTGAGATGATTTTTGTCTTTAAATCCATTTATGTGATTTATTGCATTTGTTGACTTGTGTATGTTGAGTCATTCCTACATTTCAGGGATAAAACCAACTTGGTCATGAAGGATAATCTTTTTGGTGTGTATCTGTATTCAATTTGTAAGTATTTAATTGATCGCTTTTGTGTCTGTGTGCTCTGGGAACACTGGCCTGCAGTTTCTTTTCCTTGTTGTGTCTTTGCCTGGATTGAATATTACAGTGATACTGACTTTTTAGTAGAAATTTAGGAGTGTTCTCCCTTTTCTGTTTTTGAATAGTTAAGAAGGATAGGCTGTAGATCTTCTTTGAATGTCTTGTAGAATTCTGCTGTGAATCTTGCCCTCCCCAGGCCCGGCCATCCCCGTGGGTGTGGATGTGCAGGTGGAAAGCTTGGACAGCATCTCGGAGGTCGACATGGTGAGAGCTTCTCTGATGGGGGCTGGGGAGTGGGAGCTCATTTCTCTCTCATTACTGAATTCTGTTCTCGAGTCCTAGGTGTCTTCATTTCTATCAGCCTTATGTTTGTGTTTTCTTTGGAATCACTCAGGCATTTGTCCTCCTCAAGTTCTTTCTCCTTAATATTATTAAGCTCTTTCTATCACATTCTTTAAGTTCTTTAATTATTTGATAAAGTTTATGATTTTTCTTTTAAATTCTGTGTCCTCGGGTTCATCTGGGTAATTCTCATCGACCAACATTTCTACAGGATTGTTGCAAGGAGGCTGCTTGTTCTTCCCTGCCCCCCGTATAGCTTAGGCCCAAAATAACCACACAGAAACCATATTATTTAAATTACTGCTTGGTCCGTTAGCTTTAGCTTCTTATTGGCTAATTCTTATATTAATTTAACCCATTTCTATTAATCTGTGTATCGCCATGTAGCTGTGGCTTACCGGCTAAAGTTCCCAGTGTCTGTCTCTGGCAGGCTACATGGCTTCTCTCTGACTTTGCCTTCCTTTCTCCCAGCATTCAGTTTAGTTTTTCCTGCCTATCTAAGTTCTGCCCTGCTATAGGTCCAAAGCAGTTTCTTTATTCTTTAATGTTAATCACAACATACAGAGGGAACTCACACATCACAGGACTGGTAGGTTTGGGAGAGAAGGTACTGGATGCAATGCGATCTTGGTATGTAGATTTCTTATGTTAGTTCTAAGGCTGATATGGAGAGAACAGGTTGGGGCAAAAGAGAAGATGTGTAGGTGGATTGTGCCTAAACGTTGGAAATGGCTTTGGTGGGATAAAGTCAGGTGGACAGAAACTGGTGTGTGGGGTATGGGATATGCATCATGGTCCACGGTCCATGCCTCTAGTGTGGGAGTGGATATGACTGGTCAGAGAGGTTGGGTTTGGTATGGGAGGGGACAGACATTATGGGTCCTGATGGAAAAGGTTGGTTGTGACTCCAGCAGAGTTGGCCATTCTGTGTCAGGGCACTGGATGTGGGACCCTGGCTAGACCTGGCAGACTGGGGAGGATGATGGAGGAGAAGGGAGACTCAGTGAGAGACTCTGGAGAAAGATGTGTAAGATCCAGCTGGTGGAGTGGTTGGATGTGGTGTCACCTTTGCTCTTTTAATAAGAGTCTACAGTCTTAGAAATAAACAAGGTCTTTTGAGAACTACAATAATCTCATCAAGATGGGACCTCCTTCCCATTAATTATCTCACATATCCTCTTCCTCCTCCTCCTCCTCCTCCTCCTCCTCCTACCTCCTCCTCCTCTTCCTTGAGTTACTCCTCTTTTCATTTAGTGTCTTGGTTCTTCGATGTAGTCTTGCCATGTAAACTAGGCTGGCCTCAAATGTATAACCTTCCTGCCTCAGTCTCCCAGAATACTGAAATTATAGCTATGCACCACAACACCTGGCCTATGCCCTGTCTCTTAAAGATTCCACCCCTCTGGAGACAGGAAGATCAGGAGTTCAGAGACAACTTTGACTATATGGAAAGCACAAGGCCAGCCAGGTGGCCTGAGTTTCAGGATGCCTCTTCCGCTATGGAGTTCTGGGAACCCTGTCTCAGTCTGTCAGCACAGTCTGAGAGTTCTCAACTGTGTGAGCTTAGCTTGGCAGAGTCAGTAATTTGGAGTCCTGGATGTAGTCCTCTTCCATGGGACCCTGACTCTAGCCTGGGATGGAGACAGAAGCCTGGACCTACAGATTATGTGCCAGGGTCTCTGGGCAAGTGTTAAAGGATAACACTTGATGGCAGCTCATTTATTTCCAGACGTTTCCAAATGTAAAAGCCCAGTGGGGCTGATGAGAGGAACATTGCACACCATGACAGAGCCTCTCCCTATCGCCCTCTTAACCCCGTTATAACCGCCCACCAGGTATCAACCCCAAAGGTACAGAAGCCGTGAGTGAGCTAGAAACATCTAGAAGCTTCAGTTAAATCAGGGCAGGATCATGGCAAGCAGACAGACGGCGCCTCCGCCTTTCCGCATTTACTTTCTTTTTTTTATCCAGCTGACTTGAAAATCCAGACCCTCACCACATTTGATGATGGACTAACGTAGACCAGCCCCAAGGACTGTCCCACAGGGCACAGGAATTCAACCTCAGTTCAGAAAATCCCTGACATCTGACGCAGGAGGATTTGTGGGGTTAGTGGAAATTGCTTTCTCCCGCTGACCAGATTACAGACTGCGGCTTCATTTGTGCAGGAGTAAACATCCTAATAACAACACAGCAAGGATGCCGTAAGAGAGGACCGGCAGCGGCTCCTCACCAGCTCCTCCTCCGCCTTCTCACGGCTTCTCGGGAGAGCTGTTTGACTGTCCAGAATATGAAATTTGGCATCTTCCTTTTGTGGTGGGGATGGATTCTGGCTGCTGAGAGCACAGTGCACTGGCCAGGAAGAGAAGTTCATGAGGCGTCTAGGAAAGGCAGGTAAGTGACAGGGAGGCCAAGGCCCGGGGGACAGAGGAGGGGCAGGTGCTGCGTGGTCCAGTCTCGGGCAGCAGCAAGGCCAGATCTGGGCGGAGGCCTCTCCCCTCTTCCTTCCTCTCTTTCTCTTTCTGGAGACTAGAGTGATGTTTTCCTTTGTAGTGATACTACACTTGACAGTATTAGCATATATTCTTAAATTTGTTATTAATTATCTTGTGTAAAAAAGATTCTAGAAAAGAAACTATTGTATATTTTTTGAAAACCAAGGATGACTGATGTCTGCACTGATTCTCAAGGGACTGATGGAAGTTTCTATCTCAGGGGATGATTTTGGTAACTAATTATTTCTGTTATGAATGTGGGACTCTTTCCAGTCTTATCTGGAAAACTGTTTTCTTCAGGCCATACAGATAGCAGCATTGGTATATCACCCTTACTTGCAGCCTAGGAGAGGCTAGGATGGGATGTGCTGCCCTGGCCATAGCCACCAAGCAGATGGAGATTAGGAAGCTGGAGTCCCGGCCTTTGCCTCACCTGGCTCCAAGGTCACACTGGCTTTGTGTGCCACCATCACACTGATCTACCCTGCGTCGGTCAGTAAATCAGGCCCTGGAGACGACCAGGCCTAGCACTCCCTCTCTACTGAGGAGGAGATGGACGAAGACAAGGTTGTCTTCTGGTCTTCAGTGTTAATTTCCAGTCCAGCCTGAGTCTCCCTTCTATTTGGATGTCAATCCCCAGAGTAAAAAAAGACCAGATAATGTGAAGGGAGGCATGTCTCTGTAAGGTCAGGCCCCTGTCGGCCCCTGTCTTGTTCCCCTATGCTCCCTCCTGAGGTCTGAGTCCCCCCTTCTGTCCGCTTCTGTGATGTCATACAACCGGGAGCTCAGACATCCAGCACGCACAGTGAGCCAGGATGGGGGTAGAGGGTGGGGGGAGTGGTGGTGGGGGTGCAGCACATGGAGGAGGACCACTGTGCCTGGAGCGTCAGAAATTGTTTGGGAAAATGGAATTCATGCAGTGATGGAGCCCAAAACCACAGGGGTTGTTTGACCCAGATGTGCACTTGGGAATTAAAACTAACTAACCCTGCTAATTGTCACCGGAAACTGCACAGCCTTTGTTCTCAAGACACAATTAGAACGGCAACCTCTCTAGAGAAGCCACAGAGACTGAGAAGACTCTTTTAGAAAATGAATTTTGACTATTTTTAAATAAATTTATTATATATACAGTGTTCGGCCTGCATTTATGCCTATAGGCAAGAAGATGGTACCAGATCTCATTACGGATGGTTGTGAGCCACCATGTGATTGCTGGGAATTGAACTCAGGACGTAGGGAAGAGTAGTCAGTGCTCTTAACCACTAGAGCCATCTCTCCAGCCCCTTGATTAATTTTTAAAAACTGAAGTATTAGAAAGTGATTGAATAACTGTCCTTCTGCTTGGCTTCCGTGATTTCAGTTGTCTTAGGCTCTGCCTGTAGGTGAGATGGACGGTATTTAAGATGCACAGTCAATTCAAGAAATTGTGCCTAAGAGCCCTTGAGAGGGCGAGGCAGGTCGTCCTCAAATACATAGGTCCCAGGCCAGTCTGGGCTACACAAAACCCTCTCTCAAAGCAAAACAAGAGGAGGGGGCTAGAGGAAGAGAAAAGAAGAGCAAAAGAGGGAGGGGGAGGGGTGGGGTGGAGAGAGGGAGAGAAGAAGTGAATTGGTTTTACACTCCATGGAGATCTCTTTCCGGCAATTAAAAATAGGGAATTAGATTTGGGTCAGAATTTGGGCTTATGAGAGAGATGGAGAATCATTAGCATTAGGTATCTGTCCTGTGTCTAGCTTCTTCGACTTTGAATAACACCCTGCAGGTCCATCCAGGTTGCCACAAACGGCAGCCGTCCCTTTTGTAAAGGGCTGTCTACCGTCCTATTGAGAACACATCACGTCCTCTAAGGGCTGTCTACCGTCCTATTGAGAACACACCACGTCCTCTTTATACTGTAACTTAGCTGCTGTGCACCGTGCTGTGGGGACTGTGGAAATGCAGACATCTGTTCAAAACACGGAATCCCAGACCTCTAAATATAAGCCCTGAGATACGATGGCATGCTAATTCCGTTTGTTGTTTGGAAAGCCTCGTGATTTCGGGAACAGCTATATGACTCTGCACCTGCGCCAACCGCGCACGGGACTCACCGCTCCTTCACTCCTCGCAGACAAGAGCTTTCCCAGCTTTTACTGGCCACTTGCACGGCTCTTTTGAAAGAGAAAAATGGCAGGCAAGGGTGTGTCTTCATTCTGCTTTAAATCTGGTTGTTCACTTTCTTATTGAGTTGAATTCCCTGTGAATTCTTGTTGGCACCCTTCTTAGATGTAGGCCATGTCAATATATTCTCCCAGTCCGTAGGTCTGTCGCCCAGCCTGGTCTCGTCATTCAGCTGATTGCTGCCTTCTCCATGCAGAAGCTGTGAGCTTGAGATAATTGCTTGGTCTTGCTTCTGTGGAATGAGCATTTAAGGCATATCTGAAATACCACTACCGAGCTCACGGCACAGAGTTCTCCTGGTGTCTGCCAGCACTTCCATAGTATCAGAGCTCACCCTTAAGTCTTTAGGCTATTTGGAGTTCGTTCTTGTGTTGTATTGTGAGGTAAGAGTCTGGTTCATCCTTCTGTGCCCCAGCACTCTTAAAGGAACAGACTGTCATTTTCCTAGCGTGTGTCCTAGGTACCTTTGCTGCTCCACGGCGCTTGTTCGTAAGCATTTTATTTTCTGTAGCGTTATAAAGGGACTGTTTTACTGACTTTTCTTTGGGACAGCTCATTGCTAGTATATAGAAATGTGCTTTTTTCGCGTCCTCTAGCTTCACTATATTGATCAATTTGTTTATTATTTCTAATGGTTTTGAGTAGACGCTGGGGCCCTAAGAGCGTGTTATCGTGGAGCACCAGATAGCTGCTGTAGCAAGAAGAGTAGTACTTTAGCTGAACAGAGATCATGAGTGTCCATATTTGCCTTATTCCTAGTGAAAAAGACTTTCTTTTTGAAAGCTACTTTTTGAACTTGTTCATTTTTTTATGGAAAACACACATGGTAATTTTTAAGTCTGTGAATGTATTTTTGTAACCTTATTATATTTAATATGATTTTACCTACATATTTACTTATTTTTAGTATTTAGAAAGGTCATTTGATTAGCTGCATAATAATGTATAATATGCAGAATACACCACCATATAAGTATTTTTCCTTTATTTATTAACATTTTGTTTCTTCCTCTTTATTATTTCAAATACATTTTAAAAGATGTATTGATTCTTATTTTATGTGTATGAGTGTTTTATCTGTACATATGTATGTGCACCATATGCATACACTGTCCTGAGAGGTCAGAGGATGTATTGAAAGTCATGGGTTACCATATGGATGCTGGGACCCACTGGGAACTGAACCTGGATTCCCTGTAAGAGCAGCAAATGTTCTTAACCACCGAGCCATTTCTCTAGCCCCTATTATTACAAATATTATAATGACTATTTAGTTATGATAGACACTTGAAAGTGTCCTGGATCTGCCAAGTGGTGGTGCACACCTTTAATTCCAGCACTTAGAAAACAGAGGCAGGCAGAAATCCGTGAGTTTGAGGCCAGCCTGGTTTACATAGGGAGTTCCAGACAGCCTGCCTCAAAACAAACAAGAACAACAACAATAAAATAAAATAGAAAGTGTCCTGGATCAGCTAGCATGCAGACACTTAGAACTCTGGGTATGGGCCTGGAAATGTTTGTGTGAGTAAAGTCTCTTGCTGCTGACCCTGAAGAGCCGAGTTCTGAGCCTGGGTCCTGCAAAGTAAGCGGAGAGAAACAATTCCTGTGAGCTGTCCTCTGACCTCCACACAGACACGTTTGTGTGGGCAGGTATGTGCACATACACAGACAGATACCCACACACAGGTGCACACACACAAATTCTAAAACTCTAGGTAGATTTGACTATATTTCTTTAAAAGCAGAAAGTGAATCCAATTTCTCTGGCATCACTCAAGTGAAGTTTTGTTTTCACATAGCCTAAACTTTCAACCAGATTCCAAAAATCTCTCTGAAGCCATATCCAAATGTGAGTTACCTTCATGTACCATGTAGGGCACTGGGCAAAGTTTCCAGAATGGTCTGATACACAACATCCTTCTCCTCTTCACTGGAAGCTGGGAACGTGTGGACTACGGGTGCCAGCCCAGGCTCTGTAGCCTGAGCCAGAGCCTACTAGTTCCATAAGATCTTCCCATCCTAAAACTTGCACTCCTTCCAAAGGCTGAGAAACCCAGCTAGCTCCAATACAACTCCATCCCAGAGGGACCAGACTTGCTTGCACACCAGGAAATATGGCAGATGGGCAGGAAGGGAAGCAGAGAAAATACCAGAGGCCTCCCCTGGAACAGGTGAGAGATAGTGAGTATTCAGGGTTGATAGTGGAATGAGCGGAGCTGTGGAGATGGAGCCCAGATCATCTTAGAATTGCCAGGATTTGCTTGGTATAGGATAAGAAAGCAGTCTCAGGTGAACGCACAGCAGGCATTTGGGTTTTTTATCTGAGAGAGTGGCCATGTCAGGGGCAGGAGGGTGGGCAGAGGAGCCGTATGAAGAAGAGCACATGGTCCCAGATCACTTAAAGGCTACGGAGGAACACCTGCACATCTTCAGGAAGGGATGGGCGGCTTAGGGAGAACTGAGCCTGGAGATACAGATTGAAGGGTTCGCTCTTGGGCAGTGTGATCAAGAGAGCTAGAGAAAATGACATGAAGGGAAAGCAAGGGCAAAAGACGGAAGAAGAACATTGAAGACGTTAGAGGAAGTGGGTACAGCAGGTAGGGCTGTAATCCCAGCTACTTGGGAGGCTGACGCAGGAGGACCACAAGGACAAGGGTGGGCTACACAGCAAATTCAAAGTCAGTGTAGACAACTTTGTGAAAGAGGGGATTGGGACCAGGCATGATGGCACACGCTTGTAACCTCAGCACTCGGGAGGTGGATCATCTTCAGCGACATAATGAATCTGCAGTCAGCCTGGGCTTCTTGAGACCTTGTCTAACAGGGGGAGTATTGGGGGGGTATCGTTTATTGACAAAATGCTTTCCTATACATAAGGCTTGGGTTAAATGCTCAGTACATTATACACTTACACAGAAGAAAGGTTTTTGAGGAGGAGTAGATGGGAAGGAAGTGGAACTAAGGATCAGAGCTAAGTGAGTGTAGAGAGAGGAGAGAGGCATCAAGGACACTAAGAACCATTGATGACTTTCACATGTTTGTTAGAGAATTACTAAGTGACGGTTCATCAGCTTCTGCATTATCATTAAGGAGTCTGAGTCCTCCAGGGGCCTCAGACTAAGGAAGCGTCCTAGAGAGGCGTCAACGGTTTCCTAAGAATGCAACGGTCAATGGGGTCAGTCGACACCAAGATCAGAATCAGTCAGAGAGAAGACTGAGCAGTGATGCAGGATATAGGAACCTTCTCAAGAGCAGATGGAGGTCAGTGGGCAGGGAGAGAAGGAGTCTATGCTGGGTCAGGGGGTGGCACTGGAACCAGGCGGAGAACTCAGCAAGTTCACCTCTGACAGCTCTGTGCTGCAGGCTCTGTCCATGACAAACATGCGCCTGCTTTGTTTCTTATTCCTAATACATTTAGTCAGTGGTGGGAGCTTCACTTGTGTAGCGAGGATCCCACCTATGCAAAGCCACAGGGGCACACAGTGAAAAAGATGGGCCTGCCGAGCCCAGAGGGATGGTTCAGTGGCTAAGAGTTTGCTCCTCTTGTAGAGGACCCAGGTTTGGTTCCTAGCACCGACATGGTAGCACACAGCCAGCTGTCACTTCAGATCCAGGTCTGGTGTCCTCTTCTGACCTCTGTGGGCACCAGGCACTCATGTGGTGCACAAACATAATGCAGACATTAATCCATATAAGATTTTTTTTAAAGAGGAAAATGTTAAACAAAAGTTGCTATGTAGGTATTGGAGATATAGCTGCACAGAAGAAAGACCTTTTCAGGGAGCTGGGGGAAAATACTTCTATCAAACAGCTAGTGTGGTGGGGAGCACTAATACTTTAAATGTGAAAGTAGTATCTTCCAGAAGGAAGAGCAGGGAGCTTCTATTCAGACCCGCACCAGCAAAACAGGAGTGGGCTTCGTAGACTCTTCCTGAGCCACAGACAAGTACATTCTTGATGTGAGCTTCCTACGGAAGGTCAATGAATAGTTGCTCGGGTCTTTATGTTAGGGCCCCATCAGATTCTTGGGGACAGTTATCAGTGATCCTGGCAGATGGATGGCTTGATCCAATGACTCAAGACAAGGCAGAGCAACAGGCGAGTACAGCCCAAACCAGGCCGCCCTTTAGTCTAGCCTCAATGTAAACCTCCCACCCATGTGCAGAGTTCAGTGCCAGAGTGGTCACGTGTCAAAACAGCTGGGAACCTCCACAGAAACAGTTTGTGTAGCTATGAGTCTATTCCTGTCTCTCCCTCTACTCATCCACCCATCCACAGGAAAGGGACACATTTATTTGTAAGTTCAGAGACTGGGGCTGGAGAGATGCCTCAATGGTTAAGAATACTGGTTGCACTTCCAGAGGACCCAGGTTCAGTTCCCAGCACCCACATGGTGGCTCACACCTGTCTGTGAACTCCAGTTCCAGGGGATCTGATACCCTCACATGTTAATACACCAATGTACATAAAATAAAAATGAGTTATTTTTAAAAAGTTCAGGGACTGGAGAGATGGCTTAGCACTTACTGTCTAGTTTCAGTTCCAAGCATCCATGTGGTGGTTCACAACCATCCATAACTCCTGTTTCCAGGGAGTTGACTCTCCTAAACTCTACAGGCACCAGGCACAAGATTCACGAACATACAGAGAGCAGCAGAACTTTGCAGCTTCAGCCACACAGTTCTGACTTTAGAGTCAAGAATACAAGAACAATGTTATAGACTGTCTCTCCCGGCTAAGGAAAGCTGCTGAGACCAGGAATATGTCAGGGTGTCCTCACATGGAGGCCCAGAGAGGCCATTGCATGAAGCTGTGAAAGAGGAGCCTGAGTTGGGGGCCCCAAGGTGCTGGAGATGCCAGAGTTGTAGGATACCTGCCAGGAAAGCTGTGGACCGGGTGTGGAACCGGCTCCAAGAGGAGAAGTGTGCTCCAGTCAGCAAAACTGAAAGACGCTGCAGGTCTGAAGAGTGCTTTGATGTCAGACATGGAGATACAGAGAATGGAGTTTGCCCCACTGCTTTTAGGTCTAGCTTTGGGCCAGTATCTCCTCACTATGCTCCATTTCTTTCCTTTTGGACTGGTAATGTATGTTATGTGCCATTGTATGATGGAGGTATGTGATCTGCTTTTTGATATTGGTTATATCAGAGGTTACACAGAGACTGCCTTGGATCTTAGCGTTCAGACTTTGGACTTCTAGAGTTGTGAGACTATGGTAGAGTGTGGGGACTTTTGAAACTGGTTGCATTTTGCATTATGATATGACTGCAGGCCTATGGGAGCCAGGGATTGGAATGTGGTGGTCTAAATAAGAATGGACCCATGAACTCATGTATTTGAATGCTTATTCCTCAGGGAATGACACTATTTGAAAGGATTAGAAGGATTACAAGTGTGGCCTTGTTAGAGGAAGTCCACTGGTGAGGAACTTTGTGGTGTCAAAAGCCTATGCCAGACCCAGCTTCCTCTCTCTGCTTATGGATTAGGATGAATTGAAGTTCTTTGCTACTTCTCCGGCACCAATAGCTAAGGAAAGAAATCTTTTATGATTTAGAGGTGTATTTACTCAAAAGGGAGCCCTTTTCTCGTGTGCATGAGGCTCAGAGTGGGACAACCAGAGTCACAACACCCGGCTAGACCTGGCTGAACCTCTACCTTAAAATTCTGTCCACTCTCTGCACTCTCCGTCCCCACCACCTTACAAGTGGAATCGCGTGGTTCTTGACAAGGGGCAGCACATGCCCTCTCTGTGCTTTTCCTCTCTGGTCTAGACATCGCGACAACACTGCAGAATGGAAAACAGACATGCGCTTTCCCTCTGAAAACCTTCGCCTTCAACATCAAATACATAGAAGTTGGAGACAAGGCTCATAATCTACCACCCATTGCCCGCTCACTGCATTTCACAACGGTCGAAGTACATGTACATCAGCCCACACAATCCTGCCAACCACCAGGAAGTGACTGTGTTGACTAGTGTTTTGTCAGCTTAACCCAAACCTAGAGCCAGCTGGGAGGAGGAACTTCATCTGAGCAAATGAAATGAATCCATCAGATTGCCTGAAGGAAGTCTGTAGGGCATTTTCTTGGTTAAGGACGGCCCAGCTCAATGTGGGTGATGTCACCCCTGGACTGGTTGTATAAGGGAGCAGGTTTAGGGATTGGAGGGTTGGCTCTGCAGTTAAGAGTGCTTGCTGCTTTTCTAGAGGACTCAGGCTCAATTCCCAGAACCTACATGGTAGCTCACAAGCCTCTGTGTCCTCTGACCTCAGCAAACCCTAGGCACATATGTGGTACTCATACATGCATGTAGGAAAAACACTCATACGCATGAAATAATAAAACAACCTTTACAGTTTTAAAATAAAATCTGAGCAAGCTATGAGGAACAAGCCCATAAGCAGGGTCCTCCATGGTCTCTGCTTCAGTTCCTGCCTTGAGCTCCTGCCCGGATTTCCCTTCATTGACTGTGAGAAGAAAGGAACATTTCCCCAAGCTGCTTCCACCTGCTTTATGCTTACTCCACTTTCCAGCTTGTATATGGCATAGAACAAGAAATTCTGCTTTGACATATTAAGAACAACGGGAAAGACATCGGGGGTCCTCCTTTGTGTCTTCTCATCGGGGGTCCTTCTCTGTGCCTTCTCATCGGGGGTCCTTCTCTGTGCCTTCTAGGTTAGAGTCCAAGCTTTGCAGCCGCAGCTGCAGGGTCTCATGGTTGACAGTCCTGTCAGGTGGCGAGGTTGTCCACGGGTAATCAGGAGAGGACGACTCATTTGCTATCCCAGCCTCTTGCCCAGGCTCTTTGGTCTCTCTTCATATTCTCATTTTCATGTACAGGACATTTAGTACTTTCTCATTCTGCTGTGCTGTGCTGAGAGTCGGCCGCAGCCAGCCCTGCCCGTGCCGGACGTGCCTGGGACTCTATCCTTGGGGATCCCTTCTCCCACCCGTCTTTCCCATTCCCACTCTCTCCTGCCAAGCTCATGCCTGCCCTGCTTCACTGTGCTATGGATGATGACATAATCCCTGACCCGTCACCAGTGGAGTCCTCTCAGGGAATAGCATTACCTGCACCTAACCAATCAAAAACAAGCATTTCTCACAGAGATGTGGGCAGGTTTTGGGGCACCAATGCAGGCACGCTGATGTCCCCTAGAATGAGAACAGAAGGGCAGAGACACAGGGCATAGCTAGTCACCAGCTACACAGAAGGAGCAAATGAGAGATAGCTGCTCCAGCTTCTCTCCCCCTGCTGTGCCCACTTGCCTAAATCCCTGGCCAGAGGCAAGTATAACCAGGAGGGCAAGATTAAATGGCAGCATTGTGTGCCACAGTTTCATAGGGGTGCCAAGGTAGAATGCGCAACCCTTCAGGCTCGATTTTAAGCCGGAGTGGACATAAGTGCATGTATGAGTGTGTGTGTGTGTGCACATGTGTATGTCTATGTGAGTGCATGTGTGTACATGCATGAGGGTGTGCATGAATGTGTGTATGCTTTAGTGTGTGAGTGTGCATGAGAGTGTTTGTATGAGTGTGTGTATGAGTGTGAGTGTGCATGAGAGTGTTTGTATGAGTGTGAGTGTGCATGAGAGTGTTTGTATGAGTGTGTGTATGAGTGTGAGTGTATAAGTGTGTGAGTGTGCATGAGAGTGTTTGTATGAGTGTGTGTATGAGTGTGAGTGTATAAGTGTGTGAGTGTGCATGAGAGTGTTTGTATGAGTGTGTGTATGAGTGTGAGTGTGCATGAGAGTGTTTGTATGAGTGTGTGTATGAGTGTGAGTGTGCATGAGAGTGTTTGTATGAGTGTGTGTGTATGAGTGTGAGTGTATAAGTGTGCGAGTGTGCATGAGAGTGTATGAGTGTGTGTGTATGAGTGTGAGTGTATAAGTGTGCGAGTGTGTGTGTGGATGTGAATGTGCATGTGTGTACGAGAGTGTACATTACTGTGTGAGTGTGCATGTGTGTGGATGTGAATGTGCATGTGTGTACGAAAGTGTACATTACTGTGTAAGTGTGCATGAGTGTGTACGTACGTATGTGTGTGCACATGCATGCGGTGGGGGTGTAGTTAAGTCAGATCTCTGGAAATCAGGCCTTCTAAATAATTAATCCTCGTTCCCTGCTCCTGTGAGTCGTTGGGAAATGCTCATCAGACCAGATTAATGCGTTGAGCCTCCTTCCCTCTCCACCCCCATTCTATTCTGACTAGATTTGAAGTGTGCAGAGAGGCCAGGGTGCTCTGTTGATCTGAGTCACTGGACAGTCTCTGGGGCATCTTTCTGTTTTGTTTCCGTAGCAGACCTCAGAGACAGAGACGAGGAGCCCTCGACGATGCCCACAAGCAAGGCAGGTATGGCCCATGGTAACAGCGAGTCCCACAGCTACAGCGATTTTCAGCCCTACCTCTCGAGGACCAGGAAGAAGCTGGCTTTCCCGGTCCACGCCCCAGCTCCTTCCTCTGCTCGGCAAGTGCGCTGGTTTCCCACATATCCTGTTCTACCTGCACACCCCCACGGTCCGCTCAAAGCCTTCCTTCCGTCAGGAAAACAGCTTCCAGGGAATAAACTGGACCCCCAATGGTCTAAAGCAACTAGGCTCTGAAGGGAGGAGAGAGTCCTGGTTTCCTGACCTTGACTTCGTGTTTTCTCCTGAACACTAAAGGGTTCTTTCAGGGAAGAAGATAGGGCCAAGAATTGCATGTGCGCAGAGCAAGCCCCTGGAAGGCGGGAGGCAAGCAGAGGCTAACACACCTGAGCCAGCCACGGGGAGGGCAATGCGCCTGAGCAGGGCTAAGGTGTCCCCTCCTGTCTTCCAGCAGCCTCCGTCCAGAGCCCTGCATCAGACACAAGGGCCTGTGAGGTCCAGGAATCTAGGTTCCAATGAGGCTCCTATCGAGTGTGGGAGCATCTGGACTGGGGGAAGGACATATGGGGAGGTCTCCCGGAGGGGACGGGCCTGGCATCAGCATCTGGAGCTGGAAAGGGGGTCAATTATTTATGAGTATTATCCTGGTGGGTAATGAAGAATTTCAAGCATCCCTTACTGTAGGCACAGAGGACCCAGACCAGCTCATGTGTTTGCTGTGGGAGGACAGGTCAGACGAGCACTGTGTGGTGGAATGAGGAGCAAGGGGGACTCTCATGTGGGAAAATCCAAGGCATGTTATTAAATGAGGGAGAAGCAAGACAAATAAGCATTAATGTAACATTAACTACATAAGAAGAGAAAGTAATGCTATATACTAGTACTTCCATATTTCTGTAGCAAACTCTGCCTAGACAAGGAAGCAATAAGACAAGTGTCTGTGGATGAGGAGTAGGTCAGTAGAATTAACTGCACATTTAATTAAAAAAATATTTTATGTGTATGGGTGTTTTGCCTGAATTGATGTCTGTGCACCATGTATGTGTAGTTCCTGTGGAGGCCAGAAGAGGGTGTCAGATCTCCAGGACTGGCATTTTATGAGCTGTCATGTGGGTGCTGGGAATAGAACCTGGATATTTTGGAAGAGCAGCCAATGCTCTTTCTGCTGAGCCATCTCTCCAGGCCCTGCCTATATGAGAGGGGAAAGGAGGGGAAGTGGGGAGGGGAAGAGAGGGAAGAGGAGAGGAGAGGAGGTAAGGTGAGGAGAGGGGAGGGGAGGGGAGGGGAGGGGAGGGGAGAGGAGAGGAGAGGAGAGGAGAGGAGAGGAGAGGACAGGAGAGGAGAGGAGAGGACAGGAGAGGAGAGGAGAGGACAGGAGAGGGTCTAACACTGAAAACACGTCACACATTTAGGAACAAACAGATGACAAGACAGAATAGGTAAAAGTGTCCCTACAAGCAATTCAGAAGCACTTTCCCTGGAAACACGATGGCAGGTGTCCACCCTCCACAGAAGGACCACAGAAAGTCCAGGGTGTGAGGCTCAGCCGCACGCATTTGCTTCTCCTGCAGTCACTGTTCTCTCGATGTCTCGGGCAGTTTGAAGGGGTCTGGTTTACCATTCAGATCGGTTCTGGCAGGTGTAAGTGCTGAGTTCTTGTCCCCATCAGTTCCAGCAATAGAACCCAAGGCTGTTCTTCTGTCGGCAAGCATTACAACACTGAGCTACACCCCGGCCTTGGAAAAACGTTTTTAAAAATACCAGTTTCCAGGCTCTTAAATTAATAAAATACCAATTCCCAGATTATAATCAGGATGTCAGAGGCAGGGTCTGGCATTGCTATTTGAGAAGCCCCTCCATGTGGCAGGGGGACACAATCTTGGAACTTCCAGGGCAGTTTCTTTTTTTTTCTTTTTTATTGAGAAAAGGAAAAAAAAAACAAGTTTCCATCTCCTCCCAGCCTCCCATTTCCCTCCCCCTCCTCCCACCCTTCTCCCCCTCCCCCTACTCCTCTCCCCCTCCCTCTCCAGTCCAAAGAGCAGTCAGGGTTCCCTGCCCTGTGGAAAGTCCAAGGTCCTCCCCCCTCCGTCCATTTCTAGGAAGGTGAACATCCAAACTGGCTAGGCTCCCAGCACATTAAGTAGGATCAAAACCCCGTGCCATTGTCCTTGGCGTCTCATCAGCTCTCATTGTTCGCCATGTTCAGAGAGTCCAGTTTTATCCCATGCTTTTTCAGTCACAGTCCATCTGGCCTTGGTGAGCTTCCAATAGATCAGCCCCACTGTCTCAGTGGGTGGGTGCACCCCTCGTGGTCCCGACTTCTTTGCTCATGTTCTCCCTCCTTCTGCTCCTCATTGGGACCTTGGGAGCTCAGTCCAGTGCTCCAGTGTGGGTCTCTGTCTCTATCTCCATCCATCACCAGATTGTTGAAATAGGGGCTGCGTCCCTGGCACCCGGCCGCCCACATGGCTAGCTAGTGCTAGCTTATGCCCCGAAATAATTACACAGAAACTGTATTCTTTTAAACACCGCTTGATTATATCTAGCCCATTATATCTAGCCTTTTCTCGGCTAACTCTCGCACCTGGACTAGCCCATTTCTTATAATCTGTGTAGCCCACAAGCTGGCTTACCAGGAATGATCTTAACCTGCGTCTGCCCGGAGTGGGAGAATCATGGTGACTCCTTGACTCAGCTTCTTTCTCCCCGCATTCTGTTCTGTTTACTCCACCCACCTATGTTTTAACCTATGAGGGCCAAGCAGTTTCTTTATTTGCTTAACCAATGAAATCAACAGATTGATATATGACACTCCCACATTACCAGATGAAGGTTCTATGGTGATATGCAAGATATTCGTCAGTATTGCTATAGGATAGGGTCATTTCAGGTTCCCTATCCTCAGCTGCAGGGCAGTTTCTTTATCCAGAAAGTTGGAAAAAGGGAGGGGGGAGGCTTAGAAGAGAAAGCACACCCTATGAAACCTGCCAAGAGCAGGAAGAACACAGATGGCTAAGACTCTGACCAGCCTTGGTTAGTACGTTTGATCCATCTGCTTTTCCTTCTGTGACAGCCCGATTCTGAAACGAAGCTCCGACATAACCAAGTCGCCTCTCACCAAGTCAGAGCAGCTGCTGAGGATAGATGACCATGACTTCAGTATGAGGCCTGGCTTTGGAGGTATGGGATGTACTCTCGAGGGTGGGGCTTCCCTTATTTTCTGGGGTTCTTTCTGCACCCAGATCTGTTTATCATGTCTACCTGGGCTGAACTTGGTGGGCTGCACCTTCTGAGCGTCTGTCCTTCTTGTCCCTGGCTCTGTCAGGCATTGCCAAGGTACCAGCTGCTAGCTGTCCCAGGGCTGTGCTGTGAGAAGGCTCACTGAGGTCAGTGAGACAGAGGCTGCCGCGAGAAGGCAGGGCAGCTGCAGCCGGGGCTGCCTCCTGAGGATGCTCTGAAATCCCATGCAACAACCTTGTACTGGATTGGTTCTCCCTGGGAACTGGCAGATGAGTTTCACTGACACGTCAGAGTCCTGTCTGCTGGGCTTAATGAAATGAAAATAGCTCAAGAATGTAAGGATTACCCTGCAGAACCGGAATCCGGGGCTCAGTAGCTGCCAGGTTTCAGCCCTCTACCAAAAGAGTCTCTCTCTCTCTCTCTCTCTCTCTCTCTCTCTCTCTCTCTCTCTCTCTCTTTCTCTCTCTCTCTTTTCCTCCCTCCCTCTCTCCCTCTTTCCTCCCTCCCTCCTCCCACTCTCTCCCTCTCCCCCCTCTGTTTCTTTCTCTCTCCCCTCCCCTTCCCCCTCTCCCTCCCTCTCTCCCTCCCTCCCTCCCTCCCTCCCTCCATCCCTCCCTCCCTCTCTCTCTGTTTCTCTTTCCCTCTCTCCCTCTCTCTCTCTCCCCCTCTCTATCCCTCTGTGTGTGTTCAACATTTATTTATTTATTTGATGGTGTGGTGTGCACATCACAAAATGCATGGCTATCAGGGGACAACTTATGGAAGTTGGTTCTTTCTGCCATGTGGGCTCTGGGAACCCAGCTCAGGGTCTCCAGGTTTGGCAGTGAGCAGCCCCACCTGCTGAACCATCTCACTGACCTAGGTTTGGTTTCTTTCTGGAGAAAAATATATTTTATGCCTGTGGGTATTTGTGCTCGTGTGTATGCAGATACACGTATGTAGGCGTAGGTGTGAATGTCTGCAGAGACCAGGGGAGAGCCCTCTGGGCTTGCCATCTGCAGAAACGCTGCCTGCCTCCTTTGAGACACACTCTCACTGTCCCGGAGCAAATTAGGCTAGACTGGCTGACCCATGAGCCCTAGGAATCCTGCGTCTGCCTCCCCAGCACTGGAGTACATAACACCTCATCTAGTATTTCTGCATGGGTTCCCGGGGTCAAACTCAGGTCCTCATGCTGACCAGGCCAGAAGTGTTTACTAACTGAGCCATCCCTCCAGCCCCCAGAAATCATTTTCATGCCTTTTGTTTTTTTTTCTAGTCATGTTTACCTGCACCCCAACCCCATCCCCCTGCAAACCAATCCCCCAAGTTCCAGAAAGGTCTTTATTCTTTATCATAGGTAAACTGTTGGATCCAACACCAACTCTTTGTGTCATGGTTAACTGAAACATGCCCTGTACCTAACCTGTTCATCTGGATGTGCTGGCATATTCTTATAATCCTAGCACTTTGGAAGCTGAGGCAGGAGGATTGAGAGCCTGAGATTAGCCTGGGCTACATAGCAAGGCTTTGTCAGAAAAAAAAAGAAGAAGAAAAAGACAAGAAGGGAAGGAGGGAAGAAGGGAGGGGAGAAAGAAAGAACAGAGGGGATATAAGAGAGTGCCCTGTCTTGCCCTCCCCAGGCCCGGCCATCCCCGTGGGTGTGGATGTGCAGGTGGAAAGCTTGGACAGCATCTCGGAGGTCGACATGGTGAGAGCTTCTCTGATGGGGGCTGGGGAGTGGGAGCCCATGTGCACCTGTCTGGACAGAAGCGTGGCACTGCTGAACTCCCTCATAACTCATAACTCCTTGGCAGATGGGAACTGTCACACGCACTTAGCAGATGACTCACAGACATCATGTCCTGTGTCCAGAGTTCCCAGCTGGTATGAGATGGAGTCAGGTGACAAACTTGGTCTTTATCCTCCTGAGATGCAGGCCCCCTGTATTTCTGCAGAGTCTGTATCTTGCTCTAGAAACCTGGAATCGAGAGACTATTACTTTTTGCTTTTCAGTGGGTTCCAATTTAAAAAAAAAAAAATGTTGCCGGCTAGGCATGGTGGTGTGAGTCTTCAAGTCAACACCCAAGAGGTAGAGGAAGGCTTATCTTGGGTTTTAGACCAGCCTGGTCTTCTATATAGGAAGCTCCATACCAGTCTGGGCTATACAGTGAAACCATATCTTCAAAATTTTAACGGTAACACGGGTCGAGGTCGGGAAGCATTCTACAAGTTAGGGGACTTTTTACAAGTCTACCTTGGTTTGGAGCCTCCAAGAAGCAGGCCAGAAAGAAGTATGCTAACCCAGCGTGTACTTGGGGACTCCTTCCTGAAAATGCCAAAGAGAATGAGAAAGGGAGACAGGGAAGCCAGCGAAGCCAGCGAAGAGCAGGGTTCTCAGGCAAGCCACGCCTACAGCCCTCCTCCCACCGCTCTCCAGGAGGCTGTGGAGAACACTGCTCAGGCCAGCCCTGCTCAGGGTGTCACTGCCCTAACCCTGGCACTTACAGCCTGAGTCGCTGGTGTCAGCAGGGCAGCTGTTATGGAGATGATGGGTGTCACGGGTGGGTGGAGTTTAGGGGCGGTCTGTGCTAGGCCTCTTCCTGGGTTCCCCTCTGCCTTCTCCAGGGGCAATGCTCAGCCTGCTGGCTTCAATGGCATGCCCCACTGCCGATGTCCCCACAGTGGGTGGGTATGCTTCTGCTCTGCTTCCCACCTGCAGGACTTCACCATGACCCTCTATCTGAGGCACTATTGGAAGGACGAGAGGCTGTCTTTTCCAAGCACGAACAATCTGAGCATGACATTTGACGGCCGGCTCGTAAAGAAGATCTGGGTCCCTGACATGTTCTTCGTGCACTCCAAACGCTCCTTCATCCATGACACCACCACAGACAACGTCATGCTGCGGGTCCAGCCGGATGGGAAAGTGCTGTACAGCCTCAGGTGGGGACAAAGGCAGGCTGGTGCTGAGAGCTTCCGCCTTACCTGAATATTTTAACTTTTAAAAGTTTAATTAGAATTCTGCATTGAAACCATCTGGTCCTGGGCTCTTTTTGGAGGGGAGAAAAGCCTGGGATAAAACCGGACTCGCTGAACATAGTGAACAATGAGGACTACTGAGAACTCAAGAACAATGGCAATGGGTTTCTGATCCTACTGCACGTACTGGCTTTGTAGGAGCCTAGGCAGTTTGGATGCTCACCTTACTAGAACTGGATGGAGGTGGGGGTTCCTTGGACCCTGATTGCTCTTCGGGCTGAGGAGGGAGGGGGAGGAAAATGGAAGGCGGTGGTGGGGAAGAGACAGAAATCTTTAATAAATAAATAAATTTAAAAAAGTTTAATTAGTTAAATTTTTTAAATTTTGCATAATGCATATGGGCATTTTGGTTGCACGTGTGCCTGTACACCACGTGTGTGCCGGTGAAGGCCAGAAGAGGGTGCCAGATCCCCTAGGCCTGGAGTTACAGACTGTTGTGAGTCATTATGTGGGTGCTGGGAATAAAACTCAGGTCCTCTGCAAGAGTAGCCAGTGTTTGTAACCACTGCATCTTTCTAGCCTGAAAATTTAAATTTTTTTTAAAGTTTGTTTTTCTAGTAAGAGTCAGGGAAAAAAATAAATAAATAGACTTGTTTTCTGATACACATCTTCCTCTCTCTGAGTCTGGGACATGTTGTATTTTGTCAAAAGCTTTTTCAGCATCTAGTGAGATGATCATGTGGTTTTTATTTTTCAGTTTGTTTATATGGTGGATTATGTTGACAGATTTTCATATGTTGAACCATCGCTGCATCTCTGGAATAAACCCTACTTGATCATGGTAGATGATGGTTTTGATGTGTTCTTGGATTCGATTTGCCAGTATTTTATTTAGTATTTTTTTGCATCAGTGTTCATGAGTGAGATTGGTCTGTAATTCTCTTTCTTAGTAATGTCTTTATGTGGTTTGGATATCAGGGTAATTGTTGTCTCATAAAAAGAGTTTGGCAATGTTCCTTCTGTTTCTATTGTATGGAACAAATTGAGGAATATTGGTATTAGTTTTTCTTTGAAAATCTTGTAGAATTCCGAACTGAAACCATTTGGTCCTGGGCTTTTTTTGTTTGGGAGACTTTTGATGACTGTTTCTATTTCTTCAGCAGTTACAGGTCTGTTTAATTTGCTTATCTGGTCTTGATTTAATTTTGGTAAGTGATATTTATTCAGAAAGTTGTTTACCGCCTTTAAGTTTTTAAATTTTGTGGAGTACAGGTTTTCGAAATATGACCTGATGATTCTCTGTATTTCCTCCATGTCTGCTAGTATGTCCCCCTCTTCATTTCTGATTTATTAATTTGGATATTCTCTCTCTGCCTTTTGGTTAGTTTGGATAAAGATTTCTCTATTTTCTTGATTTTCTCAAAGAACCAACTCTTTGTCTCATTGATTCTTTGTATTGTTTTCTTTGTTTCTATTTTGTTGATTTCAGCTCTCAATTTGACTATTTCCTGCCATCTAGTTCTCTTGGGTGAGTTTGCTTCTTCTTGTTCTAAAGTAATGTTCTGTTAATTCACTAGTTGGGATTTTTCCAGCTTCTTTATGTAGGCATTTAGTGCGATGAACGTTTCTGTTAACACTGCTTTCATTGTGTCCCATAAATCTGGGTATGTTATGTGGTCATTTTCATTGAATTATAGGAAGTTTTTAATTTCTCCCTCCCTTTAGTTCTTCTTTGACCCATTGATGATTCAGGTGAGCATGGTTTAATTTTTATGTGTTTGTAGGCTTTCTGGAATTAGTGTTGCTGTTGACTTCTAGTTTTAAGCCGTGGTGATCTGATAATACATGGGGTTATCCCAATCTTTTTGTATCTGTTGAGGTTTGTTTTGTTGCCGAGAATGTGGTCAATTTTTGAAAAGGTATATATAGATGTCTGTTAAGTCCATTTGAGTCATAACATCTGTTAGTTCCCTTATTTCTCTGTTAATTTTTTGTCTGACTGACCTGTCCAGTGTTGAGAGTGAAGTGTTGAAGTCTCCCACTATTAGTGTGTGGAGTTTAATGTATGATTTGAGCCTTAGAAGTGTTTCTTTTACATATGAGGGCACCCTTGTGTTTGGAGCATAGATGTTCAGTATTGAGATTTCCTCTTGATGGCTTTTTCCTGTGACTAATATAAAATGTCCTTCTTTGTCTCTTTTGATTAATTTTAGTTTAAAGTCTATTTTGCTAGATATTTGGATAGCTACACCAGCTTTTTCTTAGGTCTATTAGATTAGAAATTTTTTTTCCCAACCTTTTTCTCTGAGGCAATGTCTGCTATGAGGTTGAGGTGTGTTTCTTGTATGCAGCAGAAAGATGGAATCTGTTTTTGTATCCAATCTGTTAGCCTGTGTCTTTTTACAGGTGAATTGAGTCTATGTATATTAGGGGATATTAATGACTAGTGATTGCTATCTCCTGTTAATTTAGTTTTCATTGTTAATGTTAGTTTGTGGGGTTTCCCCTTCTTTGGGATTTGTTGTTGTGAGCTCATCAATTGTCTGTGTTTTTGTTGAGGTACCAACTTCCTTGGGTTGGACTTTCCCTTCTAGTACTTTGTGTAGGACTGGGTTTATGGCTAGATATTGGTTAAATCTGGTTTTGTCATGGAATATCTTGTTTTGTCCTTCTATTGAAAGTTTTGCTGGGTATAGTAGTCTGGGCTAGCACCCGTGGTTTCTTAACATCTGCATAATGCTTGGCCATGACTTTCTGGCTTTCATTGTTTCCAATGAGAAGTCAGGTGTAATTCTGATAGGTCTGCCTTTATATGTTACTTGGCCTTTTTCCTTTGCAGCTCTTAATATTCTTTCTTTATTCTATATGTTTAGTGTTTTGATTTTTATGTGATGAGGGCACTTTTTTTTATCCAGTCTATTTGGTGTTCTGTAAGCTTCTTGTATCTTCATAGGCATATCTTTCTTTAGGTTGGAAAAGTTTTCTTTTATGATTTTGTTAAATATATTTTCTGTGCCTTTCAGTTGGACTTCTTCATTTTCTTCTATACCTATTATTGTTAGGTTTGGTCTTTTCATGGTGTCCAATATTTACTGGATTTTTAAAAAAATATTTATTATGTATACAATATTCTTTCTGCGTTATGCCTGAAGGCCAGAAGAGGGCACCAGACCTCATTACAGATGGTTGTGAACCACCACGTGGTTGCTGGGAATTGAACTCAGGACCTTTGGAAGAGCAGGCAATGCTCTTAACCTCTGAGCCATCTCTCCAGCCTTTTACTGGATATTTTGTGTTAAGTTTTTGTTAGATTTAATGTTTTCTTTTACTGATGAGTCTATTTCCTCTATTGTATCTTCAATGCTTGAGATTCTTCTCTCTTCCAAAATCTCTTGTATTCTGCTGTTTGTGTTTGCATTTGTGGTTCCTGTTCATTTTCTCATAATTTCTATTTCTATAATTCCCTTGGCTTGTGTTTTCTTTATTGTCTCTATTTCAGTTTTCAAGTCTTGAATAGTCTCTTTCATATGTTTGATTGCTTTTTCTTGGTTTTCTTTAAGGGATTTGTTGATGTCTTCCAATCTTTTGTTTTTCCTTTTCTCCATTTCTTTGAGGAAATTTTTCATTTCTTCTTTAAGAGTCTCAAACATTCTCCTGAAGTTATTTTTTAAAGTCATTTTCTTCTGCTTCATTTATATTTGGTTGTTCAAGTCTTGCTGTTGTAGGATCTCTAGATTTTACTGGTGCCCTGTTGCTCTTTGTGGTATTGCATGTGTTCTTACCTTTTCTACTCATCTTTTCCTCTAACTGGTGTGGATGGGGCTGTCTGTAACTCTGGTGATTAGTATTCTAGGTGCCAGTGGATCCAAGGCTCAGATGGTTGTTCCTCATAGTACAGTTAGTGCTATGCATAGTTCTAGTTACCCCATTGGTCACTCCGTGTTCCTGGAGGTCACTCAGCTCTCCCGGGATTTGCTCTACTCCCATGGAGTTTGCTGTCTCAGGCCTGCTCTGGTCTAGGTTGCTGGCTCAGACCTATTTTTGTAAATGTCCCTGGTCAGGATCTGCTCCTGTGGAAGTCCCTGGCTAGGGGTTGGTTCTGCAAAGGTATCTGGCTCTGAGCTTCTCCCTAGGAGGTCCCAGACTCAGGTGCACTGGAACCTACAGAGGACCTGGCTCAGACCTACTCTCTCAGAGGTCACAGACTCATGCTGGGAACGAAATCAGAGAAACAACACCCTTCACAATAGCTGCTTTTTTTTTTCTCAATTGCTTCTGCAGAGCTACCTGAGCCTTGGTGTATTTGTAGGGGTGAGGTGATAAAGACATTCATTTTAGGGATAAGTGCTTGCCAGGGTCCAAACCCTAACATAAACTATCTCTCTGGACCAGTATGGGGGTGTGGGAATAATTGAGACACAAGTTCACACAGCAATATCGGAAGGGAATCTCAGGGTTCCTTCAAATCCTGAAGGTTACCAGCGTTTATTCTCCAAACATCTTTGATTACCCAAGGTAAACTGAGGGGGAAGTTCATTAACATTCTGTTTCCGAGGTAGGAGGACTAAAGTTATGTTAGCAACTCTGTCACTAGTTTGGGATTAACACTTCTTCCCGGGTGGTCCTCATGACTAGGACAAAGGGGCACCACACCATCAGCATACCCTGAGCTGAGGAGACAGTCTGGAGATGCTTTTAGCACCTCTGCTGCTATTATGGCTTGAGAGGCTGACTGCTGATACAATACAGATATATGTGGGCTGTATAATATGGTCCCACAAGTGCTCCAAAGTCTCTCACTCTCTGTATGTTGCTTGTGGGACCCTGGTAATCCCTATTTACTGCAACTTTCTCTGGTGAGGACTGAGGGAGGTACCAGTCTCTGGGTGCAGCAGAAGGTCATCAGGAGTCATTTTATTGCTATGTCCCTTTAGCATAATAATAGTTACATTTCCCCATAGGCCTATGGCCTTTCTAGTCTCAGGTCATTGCTTACCAGTGTCAGGTATGGGTTCCCCTACCCCCACAACGTTCTATTGCAGATAAGTAGATGCCATCAGCAGCGGGAGCACAGCAAACGGGAAAGCGTATTAATATCTCGAGAGGCAGTGAGTTTTGAGTAGTTATTGGTGAGGCAAATATTTGGATACCTGTATTTGGGGAACACTCATTTCTTTCAGCAATCATTTAAATGAAAAGTGTGTGTGTGTCTTTTACACCGCTATACTGACTGACCACACTGGAATGTGCTGGTGTTAGCAGAGATCCTCACTCGCTTGTACAGCTCCTAATGTCAAACATAAAGAGCAGGTCATGCCTAAGGGTCTTTCCTGACGCCAGCACACCGCTTAGGCCCTGGGGGCAGGAAGCAGCCTTTTCTACCTGTTCATCACTTCGCAGTTGTCTCCAGCAGGTGCTGAAGCCGTGCGTCCTTTTGTTTCTAGAGTTACAGTGACAGCGATGTGCAACATGGACTTCAGCAGGTTTCCGCTGGACACACAGACCTGCTCCCTGGAAATCGAGAGCTGTGAGTCCCACACCAGCACGTCTAAACCCCTCTCTGTGGCAGGGGACAGTTCTCCCAGGAACTCTGCTCTTCCTGCCTTTCCCGTCCTAGGGTCAGGCTCTCCAGGGTGACCTGAGATAATCTCCTTCACCCGAAGTCTCCTGGTTGAAATGCTAGTCACCTCTAGAAAACACCTTCACGCATTAGTGTCTGGTTTGACACCTGTGTACCAGAGCCAAACCGGTTGACGCGTGAGGGCTCCTATCACACAGTCAAGGCTTAGCGAGCCCTTAGAAGAACAGATTACAGGGAGGCAGACGCTATCTGCAGCTCCAAGATGTTCCCCCTCAGTTACGACCAGGGGCACATGTGCCTGTGCAACCCTGTGCCTCACCTGAAGGGGACGTGCTGGGCACATGGCAGCCTCTGGGAGGATGCTGACCACAGTCATCTCCTCCTTCTTTTGAGGAAATGGGCACAACTGGCCCAAGGAGAAGCCCCTTCTAGACTCATGCTGCCTGAGAGTGAGTCGTGATCTGGCCCCCAGGTGATGTATTGCACCTGTGCAAGAGAGGAGCAAGCTGGCTGGTTCCTAGTCTATAAAGCTGACCATAGGAAATCTTGCCAGTATTGAACTGTCTCTGCCATGCAAGCAGCAGTAGCATTTGGTTTAACCTATCGCAGCTGGATTGCGGAGTGAGGTTTTTTTTGTTTTTGTTTTTTTTTTTTTTTTTTTTTTTTTTTTGTAGGAACTGTGAGCCCTTGAGCCTAGAAGCCTTGCTCTGATAACTTTGAGAAACTGGGATGAACTAGAGTTGTCTGTCTGTATTGTCTAGTTTGCAGTTTGTTATCTTTCCCCAAGCCAGGCAGTCTGTGTGGCTTAGGACACTTAGTGTCACACAGCCCCACAGGCTGCCTGGCTTGCATGTCACCCCGTTCCTGACACTGGCTCTCATCTCCCAGATGCCTACACAGAAGATGACCTTATGCTATACTGGAAAAAGGGCAACGACTCCTTAAAGACAGACGAGAGGATCTCCCTCTCCCAGTTCCTCATCCAAGAATTCCACACCACCACAAAGCTGGCCTTCTACAGCAGTACAGGTGAGCTCAGAGCATGCGTGGAGTGCCAGGGAGGCCCCATGGTGGCCAGGTGCTTCAGGCTCTGTTTAGGACGTGTATGATCTGGTTGTCACATCAAGTGAGCAGAATTTTGAAACAGAAGACTAGAGTCCTAAATAAAATCCAGTGGGTGGTATGTGTCAAGGAGAGGTGATTTATTTTCCTTTAAGACAGGAGCTCACTCCCTTGCCCATGCTACCCTGAATTCACGATACACTATGTATCCAGGCTGGTGAACTCACTATACACCATGTATCCAGGCTGGTGAGTTCACTATACACTATGTATCCAGGCTGGTGAACTCACTATACACTATGTATCCAGGCTGGTGAACACACTATACACTACGCATCTAGGCTGGTGAGTTCACTATACACTATGTATCCAGGCTGGTGAACTCACTATACACTATGTATCCAGGCTGGTGAACTCACTATACACTATGTATCCAGGCTGGTGAACTCACTATACACTATGTATCCAGGCTGGTGAACACACTATACACTATGCATCTAGGCTGGGCCTCTGGCTCAGTATCTCCAGGGCTGGGCTATAGGTATGCTCCAAGGAAACTAGCTTTGCAGGTAATATTTATTTATTTATTTATTGGTTTTTCAAGACAGGGTTTCTCTATAGCTTTGGAGCCTGTCCTGGAACTCACTTTGTAGACCAGCCTGGTCTCGAACTCACAGAGATATGCCTTTCTCTGCCTACTGAGTGCTGGGATTAAAGGCATGTGCCACCACCACCACCCAGATTATAGGTAATTTTTGACCCATCAATGTATCAGAGATAGCTACCTAGGAAATGCAAGCTAAGGCTCCGAGGGAAGCTGTGTGAGTAGGTTTATTTGAGATGATGCTGTGTCTCGTTGGTGCTGCATCCCTGACGTGCTCAGCAGAGCCTCTCTCTAGCCACAAACAAGTTTCAGTTCAGACCACCATTCTCCATTTCCCCGGGTGTGCCACTACTACCCACGCTCCTCAGAATGACTCCTGGTCATCATGTGGACCTGGCTGTGGCCTTATCAGTCAGAGGTCTATACAGGCCTCATCAGCACCCATTGCCTGAGGCTGTGCTCCATGGCCTTCCCCAGCAGCTGGCCTGAGCTGGTAGACAGCTGACATTCTCCATCCCTTGCTTCTGTTTTAATCTCACCTTTCAGAAGATTCTGCAGAACTTCTTGAGGGAGCTCCCCCATGTAAGCGCATCCTAATCCGTTAAAGAGCACTGACAGCCAAGTTTCAGCCTGCCAATCCAACTCCCATTCTGCCCTGCTCACCCTGGATGCTCAGTGGTTTGGGTCTGTCTTCTGAAAGTCCTCTACACTTGCTGGTACCAAGAGGCCAGCTCTATGCAACGTACTCACTGACGACACCAAATCCGCTCTTATTGCTGCCAGGACCCCACTTACTCCCAGCCCTGGACACCCTCCTCCCACATCCTCACACGTGTTCCTTTCTCTGGAAATCGCAAAGGCAGAGCAAAGCCCAATGGACCAGAGATTGTTACTCTATGCCCAGATCAAAGACTGTGTTCTACCTCAAAACCCATTTCTTCCCATAAAGAAATTCAGGAAGGGAGCCAGGCCTGGGGATAGTCACCAACATCCCAGCACTTACCAAGGTGGAAACAGGGGGGGATCAGGAATTCAAGGCTATTCTCAGGTACATTGTGAGTCTGAGGCCAGTCTGGGCTACCTAAAACCCTGCCTCAAAAAATACAATTAAAAAAGAAAAAGGAAAGAAATAAAGGGGGCTGTTTAAGTACTGCCTCTAGCTTTGCTCTGCACACAAACCCCATGAGGCTGCTGCTCAAGAAAGATTCTGCTCCAGTGGTCTGGGCTACAGTGTAGGAGTCTGGTGGGAGATGGGAAGGGGAGGAGGGAGAGAAGAAGAGGAAGAGAGAGAAACGGGGAGGGAACTGAGCATATGGCCTTGTGTATCCTGGTCAAGGACTCTATCCATGAGCTACATCTGAACTTCTAAGATGCTCCCATGTGATTGTGAGGCAGACAGGCCCAAGGACATATTTTGAGAAACAAAACTTTAAGTGACTTTCTCAAGGGTTCCCTTCATGTTTACGAAAGGGACAAAGATTCCTCACAGTGGCTTCACACGAGTGATGAGGGTTGCCACATGGCCCAGTCACTGTTTAAGGTAGGGGTCCAGAGTGAGCTCTAAGAAATTTAAGATTCTATAAATAAGCCTTGTCTTTTAAAGGAGCCAAGCAGCTACACTGTGTTCTCTCTCTTATTCCTTTGTCCCCAGGCTGGTACAACCGTCTGTACATTAACTTCACTTTACGCCGCCACATCTTCTTCTTCCTGCTCCAAACCTATTTCCCCGCCACCCTCATGGTGATGCTGTCCTGGGTGTCCTTCTGGATCGACCGCAGAGCTGTGCCTGCCAGAGTTCCCTTAGGTAAGGACTATCTCAAGAGTACACTACACGTGTCTGGAAATCCAAGGCATTCCTTCCTCCTCTCTACAGAATAACCTGGAAATGTTTAAGTAGCACCACACAATCTAAGCACCACATGGAAATCTATCCAGGCCCCAGGGCTGTCCATCCACACAGCTCCCTGTGGTCCTGGGCAGGGGGCTCCCAGTCTTGGTGTGCTCTTCTTGTTGGTCTGTATAAGGTATTCTGCAACAAGGTTTCTCAAAGGGTGGCCCAAGGAACCTTTGCAGTAGAGAATCCTTGAGGGAATTATTAAAAACGAGGAGTCTTGGGCTTCACCATATCTGTAGTCAGAATCCCCGAGTTTTCCTGCTCTCCTTCCATTCCTTCCTCAGCACCCCATCAAATGCCCTTACCGTAAACCCTGAGCCCGTAGGTCACAGCCACTACTACAGCTCAGACGGCTCAGGTTTGCAAGTGACAGGATGTCCCACCAGGCTTCAGTGAAAGGGTTTGGAGCTGGCCCTTCGGGTGACCCCAATCGTGTGTGATTTAATGTTTTCCAAGCGAATGTTCTGAGCTTAATTTGCAATCCTGGGCAAATTCCCACCCATGACGCCCTGTTCTTCAGCAGTTAGCTGGCACTCCAAAAGCTACTGTGCAGAGCGCATGTGCAAGCTCATTAAAATCTGTCTCCTATAAATAAAGCGATCCTGATAAACCTGATGTCAAGGTGCTCGAGGTAGTCCTGCTGGATAGGCACACAGGCCCAGCATGGGGTAGCTGTCAGCTAAAGAGATGAGCCCAGGATTATAGAACTTTTATGGACCAAGGACAGACACAGTGTTGAAATGACTTCCTTTACCACGTGGTTGCTTATATCCGTATCTCCTTTCTTGGGACAAAGGAAGGCAATCCCTTCATGCTGAAGTGTCCGGGGCTGTAACGAATGTGCCAGGTGTGCAGAGGAGAAAGTGGAAACGAGGAGCAGAGGAGCAGGGAGGGATCTGTGACAGCTAGCTCACGAAGACAGGAGGACGGTCCCCAGGAGGGAGCAGGCAGAACAAAAGGCGGAGTCACAGAGGGACAAGGCACACAGTGTTTGGCAAATGTGAGCGCGTGCTTATTTCTCACCATCTGTGGCAGGCATCACCACGGTGCTGACCATGTCCACCATCATCACGGGCGTGAATGCCTCCATGCCCCGAGTGTCCTACATCAAAGCCGTGGACATCTACCTCTGGGTCAGCTTCGTGTTCGTGTTCCTCTCAGTGCTGGAGTACGCGGCTGTCAATTACCTGACCACAGTGCAGGAGCGGAAGGAACGGAAGCTACGGGAGAAGGTGACTTTGCCACGGCATAGACTGGGCTAGCCTTGGCATGGTGGGCAGGTTCTACCCTCCCTGTAAAATGAGGCTGTGATACCCTCTCCTCAGCCTACCTCCAGCCATGGTCATGAATAGTTGACATTTACATCTTTTGTTCAATGAAAGCATTCACTCAGCATCTACATCCCAGTGCCGCTAAATTAAGACATGGCCCATTCGATTGTGGATGTGTTCAGAGTTTAGTGAGGGAAATAAATGATAATTTAACACTGTGGAACATATTATTAACAAATATGAGGTGATTTAAAAGACCCCTCCAGGGGCACCATATTCTATCCTAAGAAACTTCCCTTCATATAAGGCCTCCTATCTCCCACCATTTCTTTTTTTCTTTTTCTTTCTTTCTTATTTATTTATTTATTTGTTATGTATACAATATTCTGTCTGTATGCCTGCAGGCCAGAAGAGGGCACCAGACCCCATTACAGATGGTTGTGAGCCACCATGTGGTTGCTGGGAATTGAACTCAGGACCTTTGGAAGAGAAGACAATGCTCTTAACCTCTGAGCCATCTCTCCAGCCCTCTCCCACCATTTCTTAAGCTATCTTTGCTCCCGCCCTTCCTTTCCCTCCCCAGCCTACAGTGTAGAGCCTCTCTCCTCCAGCAATCCCTTACCGAAACACTATTCCCAAACTGCTGCCTTTCAGTCCCAACCCTCGTGGCAAACACCAAATAGCGTCATCTATAAACGTTTTTATGAAGGGTTCGTTTGGTGCCAGGTGTAAAGTCAACAGCCTGTAATGCAGTTTCTCAGGAGGAGAGTCACAACCTGGAGGCCAGCCTGGGTAACTTACCAAGGCTGTCTCAAAATGAAAAAAAGGTGTAGCTCAGGATATCACTCTTGTCTAACATATAGACCCTGGGTCTGTCACTACTTTCCCCAAAGAGAACATGGTATGAGCTCAGGGATTATGACTTCACGGAGGACGGGGCTAGCTGGTGCTAGTCTTATCCGTCTCTGGTACAGCAGTGTGCTCTTTCCTACAAGTTAGCATGAAGATATTAGTTCAACACCAGTTCCCATCAGCACCCTGATCTTGAGGCTGCTGGTAAGCTCTCGGATGCAGAGCTGTGCTCACAGCTGTCTTAGGATGCTCACAGTGACACCATCATCATTTTTCTTACCTTCTCCCTAAAGCTGAGAATAAAAGAGGCTAGAGGGTAACAGCCTTCATACACAATACTTTGCGGGAACCTGAGGGACAGCGCTCAGCTCACGTGCCCCGTGTGTTTGCAGGTCTCCTGCAGCTGCGGACTGACCCAGCCCCGGGCAGTGATGCTGGATGGTAGCTACAGTGACGGGGAGGTGAATGACCTGAGCGGCTACATGCCTGAGAATGGCGAGAAACCCGACAGGATGATGGTGCAGCTGACCCTGGCCCCTGAGAGGGGCTCTCCCCAGAGGAAAAGCCAGAGAGGCAGCTATGTGAGCATGAAGATCAACACCCATGCCATCGATAAATACTCCAGGATCGTCTTCCCAGCCGCCTACATCTTATTCAATTTGATATACTGGTCAATTTTCTCTTAGATGTCTGTAATTCTGTAAACCTCGCCTTCTTCATGGTTTGTATGCACTACAGAAATTGCTGTGAATGACAAAGTATGAAAACCACCCCAGTGCCCCCCTGGGCTTTCACTGTCCCTTCTTCAGCCATGCAAAGCTGCACTGACAAGACAGCGTTTTTCTATGTATTAAGCATCAGTTGTACACACAGTATTAGCTGTTCCCAGATCCCAGGAAGAGCACAGAGGACACATGGTCATGCTGCATTTCAGTGCTGGGCTCTGGGTTCTCCCCTCATGGAGGTCTTCCTTCATGGGCGGCACTGTGTTCTTTAGACTATGTGGAACTGGAGAGCACCTGAATAAAACTCATTTGCACGGAGCCCACGTGCACATAGGCCCCTTCTGGTGACAAGCTGTGCTTTGGTCTGTCCCTGCACCTGTTCGGCACCCCCCACAGTTAATGTACTGTAGAGTTGTTCATGCTTCAGTCTGTCCCTCCGTCCACTCGCATAGTTAACGTATGGTAGGGATGTTCACAGGCTCTCTTTAACAAGCTATAGATAATCTCCCCTTATAAGAAATGCTCTTTAGATGGTTGACTTTTCTCTGGCAGAGAAACTCTGAAGATGGAGATACGTGTATGCATTCTGTCTGTCCTGTGGAGCTGAGTGTGCTAGAGAACCGTGTTCCTTTCTCTGTTTTCTAGTCACTGTTTTGTGCCTCTCTACCACGGAGCACGTGCTCTTTCAAAATGAACTGTTTTCTCAGTAGCATGATAATATCACGGAGGAGCTCGAAGAGGTATTAATTTCTTCTGAATAATCAGCATTTCAAGGAAACTTGAGGTGATACAGCTCATGAGAACGAGAAGCACACAATTTCTTAAGAGAAAATAACATCAAAAAGCAAAAGAAACAGATAGACGTCTGCATTTCCACTCTGAGAGCCAACACTGTCTAGGAACTAGCGCAGTTATCATCTAGATTGAGCGTTCAATAGACCAGATGATGATGTCAGTCATCACTTGTAATTTGATGTGTTATTTTAAAATAATGTTTAAAAACATAAGGCTTCATGTTATTTATCTAGAAGATATAGAATAAGTCCAACCAAACTTGCCCAAAAGTCATTAACAGTATGGCGTTTTCTCTGGGCTACATCTTTCACTCACAGAGACAGAGACTTCTATTTAGCATCTGTTCACATCCCAGCAGCCTCTAAAACAAGTTAAGACATTGCCCTTTAATTGTGGTTGTGTTTGTCGGGCAGTGGTGGCGCACGCCTTTAATCCCAGCACTCGGGAGGCAGAGGCAGGCAGATCTCTGTGAGTTCGAGGCCAGCCTGTTCTAAAAGAACTAGTTCCACGACAGGACCCAAAAACTACAGAGAAACCCTGTCTCAAAAACCAAAAAGAGAGAGAGAGAGAATTGTGGTTGTGTTCAGAGTTTAGTGAAACATAAATGATAATTTAACATTATGGGGCATATTAATAAAAAGGAGGTGGTCTAAGAGACCCATCCAGGAGCCACCATCCTCTGTGCTAGGAAGCCGCCCTTCATATATGTCCTTCTATCTCCCATCATTTCAAAGTTAACTTGATGGATCAACACTAAATGATATATGCATGCCTATTCTTTATTCTGATTTTTAAAGAACTACTTGCAAAGTCCTACTTAGACGGTCTTTCATTTTCCCCAATGAGAGTCCTACTTAGATGGTCTTTCATTTTCCCCAATGTAAGGCCACTAAAAGCTTTTTGGAAACACAAGTAGTAAACTTAGAAGAGCATAAATTAAACTATTAATTATCATTGATATACAAAGTGACTGTTTGTTTTACCAAGCATGGTTTACACATGCCTGAAATCTCAACACTTGGGAAGTAGAAGTGGGAGGACCTGGAGTTCAAAGCTAGTCTTAGCTTTAGAGCACATTGGAAGGCAGTCTGGGCTATGTGAGGTTTAAAAAGATTAGTTTCCATTTTTATTTTGTGAAACAATTATCATTAAAGTCAACATCTTTGCCACTGTCTTCTCCCTCACCACTAGGGCCACTGAGTTGTCTAAACTAAACCTTACCTACTGTTTGGGATACTCTAGCATTTGAGGCAGTGTGTAGAATGTTCTACTAGTCTGCTAACCTGCTATATCAAAGACTGTAGGCCAAATGGCTTGATCAACAGAGATTTCTCACAGTTCTAGAGACTAATGTTCAAGGTCACATTGAATGTGCTGGCGGATGTGCTTTCCCCAGAGGCCTCCCTTCCTGACTTTCCAATGGCCACCATCTTGCTGTATCCTTGCCTTCTTTCCTTTGTTCCCACCAATGTCCAAATCCCTTTCTCCCTAGTTATATTTTGTCAGGACCCACATGCATGGCCTCATTTAACCTGAGGTACTTCTTTAGAAGCCTTGTCTATAGATCAGTTTTTCTATAGCAATCTCCTCCAAGTTAGAATACTTTATCTTGGAGGGAAGCTCCTTAGGATGCGCTTAACAAAAGGTGATGCCCTCCATCCCACAGGAAAGAAGCCCCTTCAAGTTAAGCTCAGGAAGCAAACAACTCAAAAGTTTCAGGAAGCCCCTGAAACTAAATAGATAAACTATCTCCCTCCACCAAATAAACATAAGCAATAAGAGCCACTGAGAGTAACTTTCAGGTGATCCAAGCTGTCAGGAAGAGGCAAAGACCAGCTAAGCTATCTGGAGGGGACACATTCCAGCACATCCAGCTGTCTGCAAGTCATGCAATGAGCTCTAGATTTCCAGCTATTGTGGGTTTTCACCCATGATGGGGTGGGCTTCAGTGATGCAGCTGTCTTTGAATAATTTCTGCACCTCTAAGTAACCCCAATAAAGCTGATTGGTTCACCAAGTTGGACTTTGGTGGTATCTTTAATTTGATCTGTCATTGGTTTCCTATCTGGAGTGGTACATGTTTGCTCACGTATGCACAGGAACGGTGTCACACAACACTATCATGTACATTCGATAACATATGCCCATGGAAGTCTATTGGCATCACAGTACACCTAATATTTTGTACATAGTTATACTATAGCATTTAGGAAATGACAAGAAAATTCTGGGGACTGGAGAGATGGTTCAATGGGTAAGAGCACTGCTACCAAATTTGAGAAACTGAGTTGAAATCACCAGCACCCACCCAGAAAACTGTGTGCGGCCATGTGTGTGTGTGTGTGTGTGTGTGTGTGTGTGTGTAGGGGGCACAGTGGAGACAGGAGGACATCTGGAGCTTGCTGACCACTAGCCTAGCTCTAGATTCAGGAAGAGACAGTGTCTCAAAGAAATAAGTGGATGGTAATGAAACAAGACACCGGATAGTCTTCTCTGGTCTTTTTGAGTGCTCATTCAGCATGTGAAGTCACCATACACATATGCACATGCCATACACACATACTTACACACATGAAAATATGTCTGCATGTGTTCAATAATAATGTGGTATTACCAATAAGTTTTTATTCAAAGTTAGTTGAATAGATGGATGCAGAACCTGTAGATAAGAAAACCCAACTACATTTGATAATTCTGTGTGTGTGTGTGTGTGTGTGTGCGCGCGCGCGCGCATGTGTGCTTGTCTGTATCAATGTGTAGAGGCTAGAAGTTAACACCAGGATGTCTTTCCCAATCACTTCCCTCTCACTGATCTTCAAGCTTGCTTTTTGGCTAACCTGGCTGAATAGTGAGGCCCTAGATCTCCCTGTCTCTGGGTGCAGCACTGCCACACTCAGCTTTCCTATGGGCTCTGAGAATCGGAACCAGGACCTCATGTTTGCAGCAATCAGTTACCTACTGACCTATCTCTCCAACCCTCCAAACTCTTTTTTTTAAACATTTTATTTATTATGTATACAACATTCTGCCTGCACGCCAGAGGAGGGCGCCAGATCTTAGTACAGATGGCTGTGAGCCACCATGTGGTTGCTGGGAATTGAACTCAGGACCTCTGGAAGAGCAGCCAGTGCTCCCAACCTCTGAGCCATCTCTCCAGCCCCAAACTCTTTTTTCTTATTTTGAAAATAGGTTCTTTCTGTGAGTTTGAGGTCAGTCTGGTCAACAAAGTGAGTTCCAGGACAGCTAGGGCTGTTACACAGAGAAACCCTGTCTTGAAAAAATCAAAACAAACAAGCAAGTGAAAATAGATTTTCTTACATAATATATCCTGATTGTGGTTTTCCTCCTTCTACTCTCCCCCATCTCCCTCAATCAAATCCACTCCCTTTATCTCTCATTAGAAAAGAACAGGCTTCTAAAAGACAACAACCAAACATGACAAAATAAAACATAAAACAAAAACCATCACATTGAGGCTGGAAAAAGAATCCCAACAGAAGGAAAAGAGCCCCAAGAGCAGACACAAGAATCAGAGACCCACTTGATTCACACACTCAGGAGTCCTGTAAAAATACTAAGCTGGAAGCTATAATATATACTCAGAAGACCTGGTACAGACCTGGGTTAGCCTTGTGCTTGCTGCTTCAGGCTGTGGGTTCATAGGAACCCTGTTTAGTTGATTTAGAGAGCCTTGTTCTCCTGGTGTGCTCTATCCCCTCGACTCTTAAATCTGTCACCTCTTCCACAGGATACTCTGAGGGGAGGGAGTTGGAGACATCCCATTTAGATGTGTGTTCCAAGGTCTCGTTTTCTCTGAAAAGTGTTATTTTCTCCACCTAGTGACTGAAAGTGTTTCTGGGTATAGTAGTCTGAGATGGAATCTGTGGTCTCTTAGAGCCTGTAGCATGTCTGTCCAAACCCTTCCAGCTTTTGGTGTCTCCACTGAGAAGTCAGGTGTAATTCTGATAGGTCTGCCTTTATATGTTACTTGGCCTCTTTCTTTGCAGCTTTTAATATTCTCTTTGTTCTATACATTTAGTGTTTTGATAATTATGTGCCAAGGGAACTTTTCTAGTTCAATCTATTTGAAGTTCTGTATGCTTCTTACACCTTTATAGGAATCTCCTTCTTAGATTAGGAAAGCTTTTTTCCTATGATTTTGCTGAAAATATTTTTTGGAGTCTTTGAACTGAGATTCTTCTCCTTTCTCTATTCCTATTATTCTTAGATTTGGTCTTTTTATAGTGTCCCAGATTTTTGGATGTTTTGTGTCAGTGTTTTAGATTTAACATTTTTTTTTGGCCAATATATCCATTTCTTCTATCATATCTTCAATGCCTGAGATTCTCTCTTCCATTGCTTGAATTGACAAATCTTTAGGGTACAAGACCATTGTTCCACAGCACAGAATTGCTTCATTTTGGGTTTTCTTTATTGATTTGATTTCCACTTTCAGATTTTAAATAGTTATATTCATTTTCTTCCACTGTTTGCTTGTGTTTTCCTGTATTTCTTTAAAGAATTTATTTATATCCTTTAAGGACCTCTATCATCCATGTCCAGATAGAGAATTTTAAAGATTTTTTTTTCCTGTGCTTCAGCTATGTTAGAGTTGGAGAATTCAGGGCCTGCTGTGGTAGGATAGCTGGGCTCTGTGGGGGTATATTGCCTGGCTAATATTATTGTTTTTACAGTGGCCTCTAGGTATCTGGAATTGGGATGACTATAAGTCTAGGTGCTGGTTTCTGGATTTGTTTCTTTGGGATGAGTACTTTGTCCCTTGGTTTCTATTTTCTCTCTGTAGAGCATCCTATGTCTTAACAATGGGTTTCCTCTAAGACAGACAGGAAGATGCTACACAACACGTGGAGGTCAGAAGATAACTTTCCAGGAGTTGCTTCTCTGCTGCCTCATTGGGGCAGGGCGTTTGATTGCTTCTGCCACTTGTGTACCCCAGCCAGCTGGCCCACAGGCTTCCTGGTGACTCTCTGCCTCCTGGTGCAGCCCACCATCAGCCCCAGCTTTGGAATTTTGAGGTGTGTTAAGTCTGGGGTTCAGTGTCGCATGAATAGACAAGAACTATCTTGATAACACAGCCATGTACCAAGGTACTGTGATGGTAAGTCTTATCACCTTGACAGGATCTGGAATCTACTTAAAGACATGTCTTTGGTTGGTCTATGAGAGCATTTCCAGAGTGGATTAGACCCTTCCCCAGAGTGGGCAGAACCTTCTAGCTGCAGCCTAGATGTAAAAAGATCCGAGCAAAAATCCATCTTGCCTGCCGAGGTTCTTGCTGGTGAGCGTATTGCATCCACCGCCGCTGTTGCTGCCGCCGCCCTCCCTCCCACTCTGTTAGGTCCACCGGAGTCTCCTAGGCCGTCAGTGCCAGGTTGGGACTTCAGAGACGTCTGGTTTATGGACTGAGCAGCAATCAGGTTCCTAGCCTCTCTAGCTTATACACGAACACTGATGGCTTGCTCACCCCTGTTGTATAATAAGCCACCCTAGTGGTCCCATTTAATTATGCACATTCTGTTCCGTTACTCTAGAGAACCCTGCCTATGCAGGCACTATGGTGCCTAGAGTAGAGAACTTGCTGTGTAAGTGTATGGATCTGAGTTCAAATCCCCAGCACCCATTTACCTCCTTTTTTCAACACCAAAGAGCCCTCTGCATCCTATTCATTTCTTAAGTGTTTGGAGGGAGTCCCTGTAGGTAAGCAGACTGCAGGTCTCATCTCCCTCTGTTTCTTGAGACCCAGCTCCCCAGTCTGATCCCAAGCTCTGCCACAGAAATCCTGCTACAACCTTCCCTGCCCCCTGCCCTTCACCCTAACCTAACTCCAGCCAGCATACATCCCCTGCTAACTCAAAGGCCACTCCTTTCAGGGAAGCAGGCTGACTTCAGATCTCTCCTTCTGCCTCTCCATACCCAGCCCCCTCAGTCTCATCCCCAACTCTGTAGCAGGACATCTGCTGCTGTCTCCCTTTCCTCTCCAACTCCATCTCCAAGGACCACAAAGACTATCTCCAACCTTCTTTCCCCAACTCATCCTAGTACCCCAGCCTCCAACACCAGCAGGCATTCCCTGAGCCTCAGGACCTGAAGGCATACCTCTTCAGACCCCTAGCCTGTCCCCAGTCTTAAGAGTCAGAACCCCTAGTGACCACAGCTACCGGGTCCAAAGAAAATTTCCCACCAGGCAACACCCAGCCCCGACTTTGATGGTGTCCTTTCTGTGGTCTGTCACCGGTTCCCTGACTTTGATGGTGTCCTTTCTGTGGTCTGTCACCGGTTCCCTGACTTTGATGGTGTCCTTTCTGTGGTCTGTCACCGGTTCCTTACCTGAGGTAGCATATGTCTGTCATTAGATCACAGAGCCTAAAGTAGTGAGTTTATCCTATCTCACAAATGACCACAGTTGCTAACTGGCACAAAGATTATAATTCCCATCAAAACTTACTCTGATGATTTGGGACATGTTTCAGAAGATTGCTTCAGGTAAAAAGTCAGAAATCACAAGACATAAAAACCATCAGAGAGGTTTTTTCTTTTAAAAAATGTTACAAAGTAAGGCAACTATTCTTTTTAAAGGATACTGTAACAGTTTTTTTTCTAAACCAATGGAACTATACCATTGAACACCCTGGGAGAGTGTGGGGACCCCTTCATGTTTATACATCCTCATAAAAACATGCAATGTCTACCTTAAATACTCTTAGCATTTATGCTACAGACAGAAAAAGTTAAAAAAATTTCCTGTGTAGTTCATTCAATAAAGAGAATTTATTAAGACTAAAAATCAGTTTAAAAATTTTGAGGCAAGCTAAATATTAGCTACAGTCATAGAATACATAGCAACTTACTAGTAACAGTACAAGTTGAACACACCTGACCTCAAATCCAAAATGCTTCAAAATTCAAACCTGTTTAGTGGTATGAGCAGGCAGATAACTGCACAACTGGCCTGGACAGAGGTCTGTTAAATCTCAGGCACACTAAAAGCACTGGACACTTCCAGCTATGTGTACACGGCAGTGCACGTGATGCATAAAAAAGTTCAGCTCTATTTGGGTCCCACACCCAAGCTCTCTCTCTTGTGCCTAAGGGTTTGTCTCACCAGCGGTTTAGATCTCTAATCATGTGCAGAAGCTCACTCTACACGGCAGGAGTGCATGCTCATCCCTATGGCCCCAGTACCTGACGGGCAGCAGGACTGCAGCTACAAAGGGAGGAGGGCCGGGCGGTGGTAGCGCCTTTAATCCCAGCACTCGGGAGGCAGAGGCAGGCGGATCTCTGGGAGTTCGAGACCAGCCTGGTCTCCAAGAGCTAGTTCCAGGACAGGCTCCAAACCACAGAGAAACCCTGTCTCGAAAAAAACCAAAAAAAAAAAAAAAAAAAAGGGAGGAGGGCGGAGCAGAAGGAAACACTTGTCTGAAACAGAGAAATTTATGCCAAGTAAGAATCATGAGATACTGGTGGTTTTATGTGACTTTCTCCCTCTTTTCCAGTGATTTTACTGACAACCACTGAATGTCTCAAATTTCTAGGTAAAAATCTGGCTTTCCCAGAATGCTCTGGTGACACAAAGGCAGAAAGCAAGCTGAGAAGGCAAAGAGAAAGTCCAGAGAGAAGGCCAGAAACTTAGTTAAGTCACAGTATGGGGATAAGAGGCCGCCTTTCCACGTTTACTGCCTTTCCACGTTTACTGCCACTGGGCCAGCAGGGCTTAGGGGGCTTCTGTGGGGCGGGAGGACACTGGAGACCAGTACACCCCCAGTCTGACCTCCTCTCTCACACGCAGCCTCCCCACAGAAGGGCCCACCCTGCTTTTCTGTCACTTCTGTTGCCCGCTGTTACACTGCTCCTGTGCTACTTCTTGGAGTAATTACATGCAAATAAAGAACATTTTCTTTTTTAAAACAATGTTAAAGAAAAGTAATTCTTTGTACTGGAGATTCTAGGTGTGTCCTACAGGCACCTGTTAAAGTTTTTCTCTAGATCAAACCAGATACAGTTAGACTTAAACTCCCCCAACTTTGAACTGCTGAGAAGATATCACTTCTCTGAACACAGTTCACAAGTGTTACGTGTTGAAACCTGTGGGATTTGTAAAGCTATACAAAAGGCACTACCATGTTATAGACTCACATGTCATCACAGACCAATGTCTGAAGGATCACAAACTCCATTAGGGCCTTCACTATAGTCTGTCCTCACCACAACTGAGAAACAAGTATGCTCTCTTGCATTGAAAAAGTATTAGCAGTAAAACAAACAAAACTTAATGCTTCCTGAGCAGTCCCTAGCATTCCTTCTACGCTGGTGTGTTTAAAAGCTGTTCTTCTTGAAGCTTCGATTTAAACTCTTCTCTGATTCCCTCCAGCAACTCAGGTTTAAAGATGACGTCCAGTGCAGTCATGGCCAGAGCTTTGGCTGTACGCAAGGTGTACAGCTGAGCTTCTTGTGATCCTAGAAGGTAAAGAAAACAAATAAAATACCTTTCCCTATACTGCGATGCATTCATTAATTCCACATATTACCTCCTGAAACTGCCTCTCCTACTTCTGAGCAATGTTAGAGGGAGAGCCCTGTGTTCACGCCTCGTGCTCACCTGCAGCTTCCGTGTACTGTTCCGTATGATTCAAGGCATCGGTCCCAATGTAAAAATAAGGGTGAATCCCAGGAACCACAAAGCTGACATTTCCAAAATCAGTAGAGCCTTGGAACAAAACAAGGAAGAAAAGGATGAAATGAATGAGCAGCCTCCTCCAACGAGGAGTGTTAGTGGGACAAGCCTAACACTTGTCTGAAACAGAGAAATTTATGCCAAGTAAGAATCATGAGATACTGGTGGTTTTATGTGACTTTCTCCCTCTTTTCCAGTGATTTTACTGACAACCACTGAATGTCTCAAATTTCTAGGTAAAATCCTGGCTTTCCCAGAATGCTAAGGCCAAGCATTTGTAATTAATAATAAGTCTCCGTATCTTTATATGGGAGCTGGTTGGCAGTCCAAAAGTAAATGCCTACTACAAAAATATGCCTAGCAGAATGAACATTTTTTAAAAACAATGTTGCTATTTTAACACTCTACACTCATTGAACCATTTATTAGTTTCTTTTCAACCTAAGTGTAAAGGAATATCATTAAAAATATCATCAGGAAATGGCTAAGATCAAAATCACTGATGTCAACTTATAATGGAGAGGTTGTGGGGTAAAGGCAACACACCTCCATTGCTGGTGGGAGTGCACACTGGTACAGCCCCTTTAGATATCAGTATGGCAATTTCTCAGAAATTAGGAAACAACCTTCCTCAAGACCCAGCAATATCACTCTTGGGTTTATACCCAAAGGATGCTCAATTGTACCACAAAGAAATATGCTCAACTATGTTCATAGCAGCATTATTTGTCATAGTCATAACCTGGAAAAACAACCTAAATGTCCCTTAACCAAAGAATGGATAAGGAAAATGTGGTACATTTACACAATGGAGTACTACACAGCAGAAAAAAATAATGACATCTTGAAATTTGCAGGCAAATGGATGGATGGATCTAGAAAACATCATATTGAGTGGGGTAACCCAGGCCTAGAAAGACAAATATCGTATGTACTCACTCATAAGTGGCTTTTAGACATAAAGCAAAGAAAAATCAGCCTACAAATCACAATCCCAGAGAGCTTAGACAGCAATGAGGACCCTAAGAGAGACATACATGGATCTAATCTACATGGGAAGGAGAAAAAGACAAGATCTCCTGAGTAAATTGAGAGTGTGAGGATTATGGAAAGGGTAGCAGAGGAGACTGTAGGGAGGGGAGCAGAGAAAAATAATCGCTCAATCAAAACAATTAAAAAAAATATCATCATGGAGATGGAAAGATGGCTCAGCAGTTAAGAGCATTTTCTGCTTTTGCAGAATACCCAGGTTTGGGCTTCAACACCCACATGGTAGCTCCTAATTGCCTGTAACTCCAGTTCCAGAGAATACAAGGCCTTCTGCTGGCCTTCAAGGGCACCAGGTAAGCTGATGGTATGCACATACCTATGCAGGCAAAAATACTCATTATTATAGTTGGCAGTGTGCCTGCTTAACACGCACGAAACCTGGGTTCAATCCCCAGCATCCAATAAACCCGAGGTGTGGTAGCATGGGTTTATAATATCTGAATTTGGGGAGCAGAGGCAGGAGGGTCAAGATCAAGTCGGTGTCAGCTATGTGCGGAGTTTGAGGCCAGCCTGGGCTACACCAAGGCCCTGCCTGAAGCAGACACACCAGCAGCTCTTCCTTACTCCTGAAGACTACCCAACCTAAGCTGGCATTTCTCCTGTTCAAACAGCTCACTCTACGGCGGCTTAGGTACCTGAAGGGCCATTCAATACTGCATCTTCTGAGATGAAGTCTATGCCCAGTTTCTTCCCATTCTCCACATATGCACTGCACAGTGTCTTATTGGGAAGAACATTGTAATAATCATGTGCTTCACTTTTAATTTCCACCTAATAAAAAAATGACAAAACAAAGCTTGGGATTAAAAACTCAAATTCACGAAGTCCAAAACAGTGATGGTTTCCAACAGAAAAAGTTTCAGATGGGCACTTTTCATCCCAGTTATAAAACCCAACAAACAGTGCGTTATAAAGTTAGAGCTCCTAATGCCCCATTTCCTCTGTTACACAAGCACCACACCATAGACTGTCACTAAACTCCATCCTGGCCAGCAAGAATCAACTTCAGTCACCTAAAAAGGTCATCGTGAGTACCTAGAAATTTCCATTTTAAAACCTGAACCTCCAGGCAATTCTGATGCAGGTAATCCAAACCACTCTGATGGACACTGCTAATACTTCAGTCTCCAAAAAGGAGAAGGCGGAGCATCTAAACAACTCAACACACTTAACACGGAACTGTCCCTGATGTCACAGCCTCGTTTCAAAGGGACCCTCAGAGATTACAGACACTTAGGGAGGCAGGCTCACAATGGGCCTTGCTTATAGATCGAGTACATGAAGACACAGAAGCAGGTTTACACGAGTGCATAAGCGCACTTCACAGTTTATTTTCAATAAGCAAAAACTAATTACCAAACAGCAGAGATCAAATTTCTTCTATTCTTGGCAACATCTAAGATAGGAATAAATAATGGCAACCCAATTAAATTTTAAACATCAGCCAAAATATAAACTAGTAAAAGGCTACTTAAACATGGATTTAAATCCAACCGTAAATCCTATTATTTTTTGGCTGCATGTGAAAGACAAAAGGACAAGCTTAGGTGACATTCATCGGGAGCCCATCCTCTTTGGGTTTTGAGATAGAGTCTCCCTCTCCTTTCGCCTGGAGCTCACCAAGCAAGGAAGGCTAGTGAGCACAGAAATCTGCCTATCTCTGCCTCTCAGAGCTGGGATTACAAGTGCACTACACCACAGCTGCCGCTGGTTCTAGAGATCAAACCAAGTCCTCAGCTTGCAATGTTAAGTGTTTTGCCGAGTCATCTCTCCAGCCCTTAACTCCTTAGCTTAGGGAATATCCTGATATTAACTAAAGATAGTTTACATATCTAACTTTAAAAATATTTAAATTATTTACAGTTATAAGGGAATAAGTGTTTAGCTTTCCTAGGTTGTGGAAGCTTTACAGTTGCACACTAAATCTCGTTGCCAATAGCCTAAGAGGCTATGTCCTCACTGCCACACTTATCCATGTGTTTATCTAGATCTCTCTGTTGTTCATATATCTGGAGTATGATTATCCTTCAAAGTTCAATTAGTCTGCAGTCTTCCAGGAAACCTTCTCCTTCCATCCCACCAACTGGGAACGGAACCCAGGGGCTTGTGCTTGTCAGGCTAAGCTATAGTTCCCACCCTGAAACTTTACCTGCTCCATTCCTCCCACAGTGTCTGCTCCTGAGACAGGAAGTACAGACTACAACGATAACTGCAGAGACTACTACCATGCAAACAAACCATGCACTGCCAAGGACAGACCCAAAGGAAGGCTGGGCTGGGCCTCTTCCAGATGCTATTTCATTTGTCTCCCTCCAGAAACCTGGGGAGATTTCAATATTACCCCTATTTTTGTGAGAGAGAAACAGCCCCAGAGATACCGTTTCTCATGGCCGAGACACAGGAGCTTGTTTCTCTCTAAAAACAACATCTAAGATCTTATATCTCCAACCCGACTGCAATATTTGAACTTCATCCCCTGTTGCAGCCCAAACAGCTGATACTGAAATGTTTCTGAGTTATGATTCTAGTCAACAAAATCTCCTTTGTTCTGAGTCTGTGTTAACTTCCATCCCAGCAAGCCAAACACACACTTATCCCAATTCTTTGCCAAAGAGACACACAGATACTATCATAAAGTGCCCTATGTGGGAACTACACAAAGTGATGTAAGAGGCAGGGATTCTAGCACAGTGATTTGCTAAGCCCTCTAGCTATTGTCTAAGTAAGGTGACTAGTAGTTTTCTCTATTGCAGACACTTAAGAAAATGCACAAGAATTAAATATTAAATTAAAAATTAATTAAATATTAAATGTTCATTAAAAAATTTCACATTAAAAATCTAGCCAACTCATTTTACAGGTTTAAGACATCACCAGTGAGGGCAAGGCCCTGAGACAGATTCCCAGCACCACCACTGGCCCAAACAAAAACCACTGCACGGAATAGAAGCAAAGCAGGGTTTAATGCAGCAGCACAAACAGAACAGTCCACTGTAACTGACCATAATTCACTCTGAAAAGCTCTTACTGTGCAGCCTGTAGCCAAAGCAGCAGCTCTGAAGGAATCTTCTGCCCTTTTGGTCAGAACCTGAAGCTCTTTCATTGAGGGTGCACGGAAATAATAGATTAATTCAGAGTAAGAGGGGATGATGTTGGGCTTTACACCACCATTTTTTATTATACCTATAAAAGAACCACATTACTGAAGTTAAATTTGATGATCTGTTTAAAGAAAGTTTTGTAGCCCTTACAAAAAGAAAATTAATTTATACATAATTGATACACTGTACAACACTTCCACAGAGAGGAGTTATTTCCCAGATAATAAGGGAAAATCGTCTATATGTACTTTATTCTAAGGAATCACAATCTGGGCTGAGGGTAAAGTTCAAAGACAGAGCACTTCCCTATCATGTGTGAGAGTCTGGGTTTAATTCCAAGAACTGGAAAGAAAGAAAAAAAAGAGGTGAAGAGAGAAAGATGATAATCTAAATTATAAAGAAATACAGACTTTTATAGCCGCAAAACAGACAGTAGTATCTTTGTTGTTGTTTGAGACAGGGTTTTTCTATGTATCTCCAGCTGTCCTGGAATTCACTCTGTAGACCAGGCTGGCCTCAAACTCAAAAGAGCTCCTCCACCTGCCTCTGCCTCCCCGAGTGCTAGGATTAAAGGCGTGTGCCACCACTGCCCAGCCTGGCAGTAGTTTTAAACTTTCTGAAGGAAATTTATCTCAGTAGGCTTTATTATAGTTGTGATTTGATAAACTTTTGACATAATCTTTTACAGTCGCATGAGGCTCTGTAACCGCCATCCTATTTGAAAAATCTTACCAATATTTTAAATGACACTTAGCAGTGGAGAAATAATTTTCACACCAATCTACTACACTTCTACAATCACTTCTCAGCCTTTTGGCTGTAATCGTGTATAAAAACAAAAACTGAACAAAGACCCCTAAATACTACAAACTATCAAACACAAAATCAAGATTTATTTGTTTCTACCAGTAACTAAAACAGATATATACAAACTAATTCCAGATAATTGTGAAACTCTATAATCCTAGCACTTGAAGAGGCAAGAATATCATGAGTTCAAGGTAATCCTTGGTTATAGCCTGGGCTATAGGAGACCTCTTCTTAAACATGTGTGTGTGTGTGTAGAGACAGAGAGAGAGAGAGAGCGAGAGAGAGAGAGAGAGAGAGAGAGAGAGAGAGAGAGAGAGAGAGAGAGAGAGAATACAGAGAAACTGAATCCCCCATTAGCTAATTCACAATTTTCCACTCTAATCCCTTTGGAGGGAATTAAGGTAAGCAGTGAGATGGGCTAGGCCAGTATGCAGTACGTGTACAGGCTGCTAACGCAGGGCTGCCTGAATATAAGGGCGCCCTAGACTACACAGTGAGAGCCTATCCCAGACCAACTGCTACCCACACCAGGAAAGAATTAAGACAAGAAACTAGCAAAAGTACAATTACAAAATGATTTTACATATAGCAAAAATGGGTAAAGAATAGAGATTTACTAGAATATAAAGAAATAAACTGAGAAAGGGAAGGAGGAAAGGAGGAAAAGAAAATTTTAAATCAGTATGGTAGCTCAGACTGGGAAGGAGGAAATGTGTACCCCTAAGAGAAGACCATGCTACTATATTTATACACACAGAATTCGAAGAGTGTACTATACTAGTCCCTGAGTAAATACAACTAGCAGCTGCTATTTTTTTCTCTTTTGAGAAAGGATCTCAGTTATCCTAAGCTGCCCTCATATCCACCTGTAGCTGAGGATGATGTGGTTCCAAGTACTGGAATTCCAGGTATGACACATGCCAGGTTTTACGTAGTGCTGGGAATCACACCCAATGCACACTGCATCCTAGGTGAGCATTCGAACAACTGAACTACATCACCAGCTCCCAATTTTTGTTGTTTTTCAAGAAAGGATTTCTCTGTGTAGCCCGGGCTGTCCTGGAACTCACTCTGTAGACCACGTTGACTTTGAACTCAGAGATCCACCTGCCTTGGCCTGCTGAAATTAAAGGTTTTCACCACCACTGCCTGGCTTCCAACCCCCGATTTAAAATAAAAAAATCTAGTATTAGACAATTTCACTGCACTGAGATATAATTTACTACACAAATATTTGGCATGTATACCATGAAGTCTCCAGGTTGGTTTCATCTGTTGTCTTAATGCAGAGAGGTTGTTATAGGCAAGGACTGCAGCATCTAAGGCATTCACTCCCTCCCAAGGGTAAGCAGCAGCGTGAGACGCCTTCCCATAGTATTTCACAGTAACACTAGGAAATAGAAGGAGAAATCACTGGAAATTACTTCCCCCATCATCATTAACATAAGAAACCCCAGGATGTGGTGTGTGTGTAGTGTAGTGTAGTGTAGTGTAGGTATTAACAAAGATGTGACTCAGCCGGGCGATGGTGGCGCACGCCTTTAATCCCAGCACTCGGGAGGCAGAGGCAGGCGGATCTCTGTGAGTTCGAGACCAGCCTGGTCTACAGAGCTAGTTCCAGGACAGGCTCCAAAGCCACAGAGAAACCCTGTCTCGAAAAACCAAAAAAAAAAAAAAAACAAAAAAACCCCACAAAAACAAAGATGTAACTCAGCTGGTAGAACACTTGCAGCCCAGGGCTCAATCTCTGGCACAGTGGTGTAAACCTGTTATCCCAGCACTAGGAGGCAAGAGGATCAGAAGTTCAAGATCATCCCCAGCTATACAGCAAATATGAGGTTAGCCTAGGCTACATAAGACTGCTTAAATGAAAAAACAAAGCAAAGCTGGTCTGGGAGCATAGCTCAGATGGCAGTGTTTATTCTAGCATATATAATGTCCCCAGCACCATACAAACAGGACATGCAGGTTCACTCTGCAGTACCAGCATGGGGTAACAGAGGCAGAAGAATAGGAAATTCAAGGAAAGCCTCAGTTACACAGTGGATTCCAGGCAAGCCTGGGGCTATACATCAGACCATAACTGAGGGGGTGGGGTGTGTGGAGCCAAGTGGATTGACTTTAATATCAAGACAATAAAACCTATATCTAATCCTAACGGTCTGGGAAACCTGCCTACAGCTTGCAGGCCCCCTCCAGCCAGAAGTGCAGGCAAAGATTTGTAATCTCTATTATTTTCCAGAAATACAGATAAAACTATCTCCACCCCCTCCACACAAAGTGAATTGTTTCTACTCTCGCAGTACTAATTCTAAATTGATCATGAAGAAAGATAGCACAATGACAAGATTACTGCCCTCTGAAAACCAGGTCTGGTGGGCTCAATGACTCTACAGGGAAGTTCTACTGCCACTCCCCAGAGTCACAGTCGAGCAGGGGCTCCTAGGGCCCAGACCACTGACCACACCACAACTACTCTCACTGTCGTCTGTGGTTCAATGCCACGTCCTTCTACATATAAAAGACTAACCTCCTCCAGTTCCATAAAACCAAGCTAAAAAGAGTATGGAGAAGGGCTTTCTTCCCAGGTCCAGTAAACCATCACTTGTACAGACAACTCCTTATGAAGGGACAACTGTATTCCAAAAACCAGACTGAACTTAAAAAGAGAACACTGTGTTTGGTACCCCTGTTTAATACCCCTTTAATAGTTCGACTATGACCACGATAACAAATCACGATTGCCAATGTAGGACAAACGTCACATCATTATTGCTCAGTCCACAGGGTCCCCCTGTGCAGTCCACACTGGCCTCCTGTGCAGTGAGATCACAGGTGAGTCGCACCACGCTCAGGTCATTTCACTTTTTAAATGTATAAATGCAGAGTGTTAAGAGTCTGGCTCCCTTTCCTTTTCTTTTTTAAATTCTGTCTGTATTGATGGGGGAGTGGGGTAAGCATGCAATGGGGTACCCGCGGAGACCAAAGGTGGGCTCTGACAGTAGAACTTGGGTCGCCATGCTCACGTGACGGGTGCTTTTACCCACTAATCCATCTCGCTGCCCTAGTTTTGAGTACTCTTCAGTCTTCTGTCCCCCAAGAATGTATCTTCAATGTGACTACTCACTCATGCTCGGCCACGTCCAGGAGATAGGCGGCATCCTCTTGAGATGGATGAGCCATGAAAACAACATCGAGATCTTTAAAAGCACCTGCTTCAATTAAATCGATTTTGCCACCACCTTCTTCTTCTGCAGGGGTTCCCAAGACAATGACCTATAAGGAAATATATATGTTAGCACAAAGAGACTCGTAACAAAAAAAACATTATATAGTGCATACTCAGGATGTATATACTTAAGTCCTTAAACCCTTAAGAGAAGTTATTTTCTCACACACAGTAAATATCACAAAGTTTAATTTGTATCATTATAGTAATCTGGTATAAATGCATGCTAGAAATGCTACAGGAAAATTTCCCCAATTTTATAACTCAATTTTAACGAAGTTATAGCAAAGACAAAAAAAAAAAAAAGAATTCTATGTGCGTAGGTTCTTCAACATTAGCTAGGACTCATCTGTTACAGTCTCTTCAAGCTAAGCCTGTTAGCATACTATGTGATAGGTAGATAGTTAGTCATAGCTTGACTGGTAAGGAGCTTGCATGTGACCTGTGACCCTCACAACATCCCTGTGAGGTAGGTGAGCAGTCTGGACCGGTTCCGGGAGGTTTAGGCTTCCCGGGTTACAGAGCAAGTCTTCCTGACTGCAATTATCTTAGCTGCCCTGGCTTCAGCTAACTCTCACTCCTTACTGGCAAACTTTAGAAAGGCCTAGCTCATTAACCCTTCATTGTCGAGCGTTAAACAATCTCAGTACCATGGTTAGAAACCGCCAACTATTACACAAACTTACTAATTCGATTCCACCAGTTCAACCAGGAAGATTTAATGGTCACCAAACACCTAATCAAACAAAAGAGAACTTTACAGAATAAACATTTTACTTTGATATGTAAATTAACTTCTTCAAGCAATTTTTTTAAGCAAAGACAAATTATCTTCATAAAATGAATGTATTCTCAAGACCATGTATAAAAATACAATGAAACAAGTTGGTTTTGTTTTTTTTTAAAAAAAAAGGCTTGGGGGGGACTTGGGGAAACAGGAGGATCGGGATAAAGGAAGGGATCGGGATAGGAGAGCACGGAACCACAATTCTTAGTTAAGGGAGCCACTTTAGGGTGGGCAAGAGACTTGACCCTAGAGGGGCTCCCAGGTGCCCAAGCTGAGGTCCCCAGTTAGTTCCTTGGGCAGCTGAGGATAGGGAACCTGAAATGACCCTATCCTAGAGCAATACTGACGAATATCTTGCATATCATCATAGAACCCTCATCTGGTGATGGATGGAGATAGAGACAGAGACCCACACTGGAGCACTGGACTGAGCTCCCAAGATCCCAATGAGGAGCAGAAGGAGGGAGAACATGAGCAAAGAAGTCGGCACCCACCCACTGAGACAGTGGAGCTGATCTACTGGGAGCTCACCAAGGCCAGCTGGACTGTTACCGAAAAAGCATGGGATAAAACTGGACTCTCTGAACATGGCGAACAATGAGGGCTGATGAAACGCCAAGGACAATGGCACGGGGTTTTGATCCTACTTAATGTGCTGGCTTGGTGGGAGCCTAGCCAGTTTGGATGTTCACCTTCCTAGCTTTGGACGGAGGGGGGAGGACCTAGGACTTACCACAGGGCAGGGAACCCTGACTGCTCTTTGGACTGGAGAGGGAGGGGGAGAAAAGTGGGGCGAAGGGGAGAGGGGTGGGAGGAGGGGGAGAAGAGTGGGAGGAGGGGGAGAAGAGTGGGAGGAGGGGGAGGGAAATGGGAGGCTGGGAGGAGGTGGAAATTTGTTCTTTTTTTTATTCTCCTTTTATCAATAAAAAAAAGGCTTTATGCGCAAAGGGAATCCACTTACAATTTTCTGATAGGAGAGGAACCTTGCTGAGAACAACCATTTGAAGTTGGCATATTTCTCAAATCTGGTTGTATTTATTTTTAAATTTATAAAGCATCGAAATTCTTACATTGAGCTGCTTTGGGTCTGGGGGAAGGGTTGAGACAGTCTCTCCCCATGTCCTGGAGCTCATCTGTAAACCAGGCTTAACTCAGAGGTCCGCATAGCTTGCACCACCACGCCTGGCGACTGAGCTGCTCCTACTCCGAACCTAACGGGCCTTATGACTGCTGAGAACTTTTTTCTAAGTCGGCCCAGGGTCTCAAACCCTCCTCAACAAGACAAAAACCCAGAGGCATAAAAGAGAAGGTAGCTAAAGAAAAGAGCCACAAGAGATTAAGCCAATAGAGAATTACTGGCCATGGAGGTGGTGTGGGGGACCCGGCTGAGTGACAGCCGGTTCTTGGCTCACAGAATGAATAACTAACTATACCATCTGAGGAGTAAGAGGGCAGACCGGCATGACATTCTACTTCAAGAACCAAGACGCCTCTTGTAATTGTGAGATAAAGATCAACACTTACATATGACCCCATCTACGTAATAAATATTTATTCGCTTCTTCGTTATTTCTACTCTTGCAGAAGTTTGATAGTCTGGTAGTTCCAAAGACTAAGATTTACTATGCAAATACCAATTACTCAAATCAAAATCCTTTTTTTCTTCTTTTTTCTTTTCTTTCTTGAGTCTACAAAATTTTACTTTGTCCAGAGCTCGCACAGCCTAGTCAGCAAACTGCAGCTGTGTGCCACCAAAACAACCGGCGCGGTGCTCCGAGCTGGGTCCGCACAGACACCGCTGCAGCCCCGCGTGGCTCACCTTGACAGGCGGTGGCGCGGCGACGCCCTCGAGGGCAGCCCGCAGGCCCAGTGCAGCAGCCACCCCGACCTCGGCGATGAGGTTGTGACCGCAGGCGTGGCCCAGGGCGGGCAGCGCGTCGTACTCGCACAGGAAGGCCAGCTGCAGCGCGCCGGGCTCCGTGGCGGCCTCCGGCGGCGCCCACTCGGCACGGAAGGCGGTGGGGAGCCGGAAGTGCGGCTGCACAGCCCACGACCCCGCCGGAGGCTCGCGCTCGAAGAAACGCGTGAGCTCGCCGTGTGCGCGCTGCTCCTCGTAGGCCAGCTCGGGCGCGCTCCAGATGGCGCGGCTCAGCGCGCCCAGGCGCTCGGCCGCCTCGTCGATGCGCTCCGCTGCGCGCTGCTTCAGCCGCTCCAGCTCGGCGACGCCGCTCGTGCCCGCGTCAGCCGGCCGCTCAACCACCGGACCCATGGCGCTCTACCCAGGTCAGCTCTCAGCCAGGTTCGTCAGCGCTCGGAGGCCCTCGGAAACACTCGGCGGTCCTCGTCAGTCCTCGGCAACGCTCGGTGCCTCGGCAGCGCGTGGTGGCTTCGGCAGCCTGCGTCCAACTAACTCTAACTGGAACCTTCCAGGCTAGGGGTTGCCAGGCAGCCCCACCTCCAGGCTGGGCGTGGAGCTGGGGTTTAAACTCCTCCTAAGAAAAAGAATTGTATCTGACAAGTTTTTATTCTAAAAATTTGATTGACAATAACAGCTTGTGTTCATATCATAGCAGGTCTAAGTTATCTGATGAAGAAACTCAAGAAGTCATGCACTCGTTTTCTTCCAGAGTGATACAAATTTCAAAATATTGTTATTGATGATACGCCTAATTGGTGATCTGAGATTTTCTAGTATTAAAAGCTTCAGCCGGTCCTTCCCATCCTACCAGCTCTTAATTTGCCACAACTAGATTAAATAAGATACGATATATAATGTAAAAAAAAGATAACGTAAAAATACAACTGTACCTTTGAAAAAGAGTCTGAAGGAGTGCGTTGAGGTAGTTCATGCCTTTAATTCTAGCGCTAGGAAGGCAGAGGCAGACAGATTTTTGAGTTCGAGACCAGCTTGGTCTACGGAGTGAATTCCAGGACAGCCGAGGCTTCGCAGAGTAAACTCTGTCTCCGGAAGAAAGTGATGAGGATTTACTAGTTTCTATCCACACTCTAACATGTAAGCACTGTCCTCAGTTAACACCCTAACTTATACTCAGCCCTAAACATAATAAAAGTGATAGCCGTGTGTGTCTGGTGCCTGAGGAGGTCAGAAGAAGGCATCAGATCTCCTGGAACTGTATGTAGATACACATGGTTGTGAGCCACCATGTGGGCGCTGGGAACTGAACCCTGGTCCTCTGGCATGAACAACATAGACCTGGACCCTCTCTCCATGCCCCCCCTCATTTTTCTTAATAAACTTTACTCTGATACACATCTTGTAGAAATCCTCCAGCGTCTCTAAGACTCGAGATTAATTTGCTCAGTGAACTGGCGAAAAGTCAGAACACTTACTCTGGGCTGGAGAGGTGGCTCAGGGGTTAAGGGCACTAACTGCTCTTCCTAGAGGTTCTAGATTCAATTCCCAGCATCCACATGGCAGCTAAAACTGTCTTGTAACTCCAAGATCTGACACTCTCACACAAACATATGTTCAGGCAAAATACCAATGCACATAAAACAAATAAATTTTAATTAAAAAGGCACTTACTCTGTACCAAATGCTCTTCCAGGTGTTTTAGACATTATTACTTAGTCCTTATCCCAACCTATGAGGCTATTAACGTGACCATTTGATTACACAGCCTACTAAATACTGGGTCCAGTATTATACAGCAGACAATGTTTAGTCACTGCGCTTGATCGCTTTTGTAAACAGACATCTGAATTCATAAACGCATCTATTCACATCATAATGGACAGAATCATCTTGAATAACTTTTATGGCAGCAGCTCTGCCAAGAGCAGTGGAAATCCCTTTGTTCTCTTTGGGCAACACTAAGTAGCTGGTGACAGACTTGTATACACACTCTAAATACAAGCTGCTAGTTAGGTCGCCTGCTACACATTAACAGTGCTGTCATCTGAGGTGGTGGAAAGAGAGCTAATTCTCTTCCTCCTGAGTATGTATGTGCGCGCGCACGCGCGTTCAATTTCTACTTTGGGCAGCATGGATTTCTTGTTCGTGGTCATTTGCATTCTTGAGTCTCTTTACTGAAGTATGATACTTTGTTGAATGCACGCCCTCATAGATCATATATCCCTAGTCGCGGTTAGAATAAAGATGGTTCCCAGAGGCTTCTCTGTTTGAATGCTTGGTCATCAGGGAGTGGCACTACCTGAGAGCGATTACTCCTTGCCTTGTTGCAGTACGTGTTGTCACTGGAGGTGACTTTAGGGGCTCAAAAGCCCAAGCCAGGCCCGCTGTCTTTCTATGCTTGCTGTCTGCGGATTTGGAAGTAGAACTCTCAGCTTCTTCTCTAGCACCACGTCTGCCTGTGTGCCAAGATGCTCACTGCAATGGTGAGAATGGACTAAACCTATGAAACTGTCAGCCAGCCCCAATAAATGCTTTCTTTTATAAGAGTTGCCATAGTCATGGTATCTGCTTACAGCAACGGAACTAAGACATCCTTCTTCTGTGACATTTCTTGGGTGCTTATTCTTCTTGACTCTAATGGTTGTATTACCCATTACACTATACCAGTCTAAGAAACAGAGACCTTCACCTTAGGAGACCTGGATAGAGGTGGGCGGTCCTTGGGCTTCCCACAGGTCAGGGAACCCTGATTGCTCTTCGAGCTGATGAGGGAGGGGGACTTGATCGGGGGAGGGGGAGGGAAATGGGAGGCGGTTGCGGGGAGGAGGCAGAAATCCTTAATAAATAAATAAATTTAAAAAAAAAGAAATAAAGAAGCTGAAAATGAAAAAAAAAAAAGAAAAGAAACAGAGACCTTGACTCCATGTGGCTTTACAGATTCTCAGACTTTTACCTGAGCTTAGAGTTGGGTGTGAAAAAAGAATGTCATGTATTTGTTGTTGTTGTTGTGTGTGTGAGTGGGCAGGTGGGTGTGAGCACCTGTGTGTCTCTGCACCTGTGTGTGTGCATGCAGCACCCACAGCAGGACTCCAGGTGTCTTCTTCATCTTATTGCCTTGAGACAGGGTCTCTCACTAAATCAGTCGAAGCCCCTTCTTTTGGCTAAGCTGGCTGGCCAACCTCCCAGGATCCACCTGTCCACCGCCCAGAACTAAAACCGACACACACAACCATACCCAACTTTTTACATGGTCATTGGGGATTTGAACTTATGCCTGCAGAGCAAGAGATTTTACCTTTTGAGCCATCTTCCCAGATCAAGAGCATCTTCCCACAGCTGGGGTTGAACATGTGGCATTCTTGAATCCGGCCAGCTCAGTATTTTTTACTATTTTCATTTCTACATCTGCTATCGAAACAACTGTCTGCCCTGTCTATGATGCCACCAAGGACACTGAACTGTTATTGTTGTCGCTAGGAACAAAAGCATGTAGAAAAATTCCCATTCTTTACCTGGGGCTGGAGTTAAAGAAACAACACACAATTTACTACTAAGTTTTTTGTTTGTTTATTTCCTTTTTGGAGGGAAGGACCTAGGGCAAACAGAAATACTTTAGTAGTCCTTATGGGTTGTCTAGTGTTAAAGTATGAAGATGTGTATTTTCTCCCAAGATTCTCACAAAACAAGCCCCCATCATAGGAAATGAAAACTTTGAAATAGAAAATTCCTGACAAATAGGTGTTTATGAAAAAAAATTGAGGGGGAGAAAGTTCAGTTACTGTGCAAAACAACTGAAATACCATTCAAATTATACATGGTTGTATTACATGTTATTTTAGCTTCAGATTCAGACCTCCTTTTGACAAATGACAGGCTTCAGCATGGTTTATATGCTTTGGGTAGGATGAAAATAATCCCTAAATAAAATCCCCATCAGACTGACAAAACATGACCTAAAAGAGATCACAGAAAGTGGAACGGAATGGGGGTGGAGTGGGGGGTGGTGAAGAAAAGGTGAAAGCAAAGTCAGCTAGAAACGCTGGTGGGAGCAGCATACGGAAGGAGAGAAAAAGATCTGATTCGTGGATAAAATGCAGTTGTGTCCTCTCCCCAAACAAAATAGGAAATAAAGAAAATGTTTCCAGCTATGGTGTTTTGATCCTGAACAATTCTGTCGAGAATGAAGCAGAACCATGGCATGATTTGGGGACTGCCACTACCTGAATGCAGAGAAATACTGTGTGACAGGAGAATATTGTTGATAAAATCTTCCTAACCAGTCCCCAGTGCACTTCACCATCTCAAGAATGGCTAGGTGAAATAAACACGTACCATACAATTTAAAAACCCATTTGGGTTGGGGTGTCCGGAGAACTAGATGCCACATAGCAGAAAGCAGAGAGCTAAGAGAGTAGGTCACCGGAAAGGTGAATTTTGGTTGGGGTTGGAGGAGTGTCTTAGTCATTATTCTATTGCTGTGAAGAGACACCATGACCAAGGAATTTCTTAGAAAGTATTTCATTGGGGGCTTGCTTACAGTTTTTGGAGGTTTAGTCCGTCATCATCACTATAGAAATCACAGAGGTATGTGTGATTCTGGAACAGTAGCTGCAAGCTACGTCCTGGATCCACAGGCTGAGAGAGAAAGAGACTGGGCCTGGCACGGGCTTTGGAAACCGCAAAGCCTATCCCCCGTGGCATATTTCCTCCAACAAGGCCACACCTCCTAATTCTTCCAATCCTGTCAAACAGTTCCACTCCCCAGTGGACCAAGCATTCGAATATGTGAGCCCAGGAGGGCCATCCATATTCAAACTACCACATTCCACTCAGAGATCCCCATAGGTTTGTAGCCATATTATAACAACAACAACAACAAAATGCATTCAGTCCAACTTCAAAGTCCCCATAGTCTACCACAGTAGCAACACTGTTTAAAAGTCCAGTCTCTTCTGAGAGTCTTGGCAATCTCTTAATTGCAACCCCATGTAAAACAAAAATCAAAAAGCAGAACATATACTTCCAACATACACAGAATACACGTTACCATTCTAAAAGGAGGAATAGAAGCATAATACTGGACCAAAGCAAGACTGAAAACCATCTGGGAAAACTCCAAATTCTGCATCTCTGTGTCTGAGTGTTCTAGATATAGTTTAACCAGTCGAAAGTCTTTATTCCAACTGGGTGGGAGCACATCCAGTACTGTTTTCAGTACTGTAGCTCTGTAGTAGAGTTTGAAGTCAGGGATTGTGATGCCTCCAGAAGTTCTTTTATTGTACAGGATTGTTTTGGCTATCCTGGGTTTTTTGCTTTTCCAAATGAAGTTGAGTACCATTCTTTCGAGGTCTTTGAAGAATTTTGCTGGGATTTTGATGGGCACTCAGGCAGATTTTTAAGACAAGGGCAAAATGTAGCCACATTCTTTGCTAACATATCACAAGAATGGTCTCTAGCCACTTACTGATATTCTCCCATCTTGAAACTTCTTGAACTTGGTCCCCACAGTTCAAATCGTCCTCAGTACTGTTTTTCATGCTCCTACTAGAATGGCCCATTAAGCCTCACTTAAAGTGTCCAACAGCTTTTCTATTCCAACGTCCCAAAGTCTCCCATATTCCTACAAGAAACAGCGTGGTCAGGCCCCTCACAGCAATACCTCAGACCTTGGAACCAACTTCTGCTTAGCCACTGTTCTATTAATAAGCCCCTGCAGGCTTGAACAGCTAGCCCCTGTAGGAGCCAGCCATGATAAGCTAAATATGAACAGATCACCCAAAGGAAGTTCTTTACTTCCAACCATAATCACCTGAGTCTCAATAGTTTACCCTGAAGCAATGCCTGGTTGCAGAAAGGACCATAAACTAAGATTACCTGAGCACCACCCAAGAATAGACCATCCAAAGAAAATGCCTAACATTCCAACTGCTGTAGATAGGATCACCTGCCAGCACACACTCACTGGGACACCCCTAGACAAATGTCAGTCAATCAGGGGTCCTGAACCTCAGAAACCCCTCACCCCCATCTTTACTAGTATATGCTGGATATGCAGAGAGACTGAGTTTGCGAACTTGCATAAAATAAAGGCTCTTTGCTTTTACATATGGGACTCAGTCTCCTTGTTGGCTTTTGGAGGACTTCACAGATTTGGGCATAACACCCCCACCCCGACTTCTCTAATGGCCATTCCCAGCCTCTTGAGGCATACAAGTGGCTAGGCCCTATGCTCCCCCTCCCCACTACTTTAAGGGCATTCACAGTCATTTCTACTCCCTTGAGGCAAGAGAATGGTCCAGACCCATCCTACAGGAAAACAGAAACAAAAACAAAAAACAGCTCACCAACATCGGGCCACAAAATCCTTTCTTAGCTGTAACGCTTACACTGTTGATATAAAGAGACACCTTGACCAAGGCAAATCACATAAAAGAAAGCATTTAATTGGGAGCTTGCTTACAGTTTTAGAGGTTTAGTACATTATTATCTTGGTGGAGAACATGGCATCGTTCTCTCTATGGCCGAAGCAATAGCTGAGAGAGAAGTGGGGGGAGGGGAGGAAGAGAAGTGGGAAGGGGAGGCTGGCATTGGCATAGACTTTGGAAACCCCCGTGACATACTTCCTCCCACAAAACCTTACCCCCTAGTTTCTAGTTCTATCAAACAGTTCTATTCTCTGGTGACCAAGCACTCACATATATGAGTCTGTGGAGGCCATTCTCTTTCAAACCACAGGGACAGAGAGGAATTATACATGCTACTTAGGATTACCAAACTAACCCCACAATCTAACCACTGGGCGTGTTAAATTTTATCAGAATTTTGTTAACAGGACTAATTGGAGACTAAATGAAAGAAGAATTAGAAACAGGAAACATTTAAGTATGAGCGGGACTACCAGGCTCCTGCTAACCCAACACTCCCAGGAACATTCCACAGTTCCGCTGATGCCTGGTTGAACATCTGATTCTTGGAAGAGGGGCGCAGCAGAGAAATGGCACCAGGTTCCTGGTGTTAACAGCTGGATATGTGGCAAAGTTACTAAGTAAACAAGGGGGATCCTTCTTTGGAATGCGGCCTGGGAAGTGGAGTCACTACCCCTCACCAAGGAAACGTCTCTTTGCAATAGATGGAGACCATTACAGAAAACTAAAACCAATCCAAACACAGAGCTGTGGAGCCCAGTCCCAAATGATACATTTACAACACAGTTCCAGCGTCCAAGGTCCAGGGATCACAGCAGAAGAGTGGGCAGAAAGTTTTTAAGAGCCAAAGGATCAGGGAGTTTGCTGTTGCTTACTGGCTTGCTCACCATGGCTTGCTCAGCCTGCTTTCTTATAGAACCCAGGACTGCCAGCCCAAGGATGGCATCACACACAATGGGCTGAGCCCTCCCCATCAATCACTAATTAAGAAAACGTATTATAACTGGAGCATATGTAGGCATCTTCTCACCTGAGGTTCCCTCCTTTCAGATAACTCTAGTGTGCGTCAGGTTGACGTAAACCTAGCCAGCAGAGTCTGTTACCCCTTGTTTTCAATTCCGTCCAGGTTTTCTCAAAGGACCCACAAAAGGAAGGCAGCTATTTCAAAGTCCTGGCTGTCCCAGTGTTCAGTGACCTCAAGCTCCCGTGGGCTTCCTTCTCTCCTGCCAAGTGAGATTAGCTGCTCTGCTTGCCACAGCCATTCTTGGAAACGAGGACAGTAAAGGGCCATCCAGAGACAGGCCTCTCTTTTGTGCTGACCCCCCTGACCAATACACAAGCACTTAGGATATTTCTCTGCTAAGGGTCATGAGTGGAAAATGCCAACTGCTCTGCAGCACAATTAATAAAAACCCAGAGACAGATCTTGGAGTTCAACCTGAAGGTCAGAAAAGCAAAACAACCAGTCACTGGCTCTTACCTCTACCTCAGTCCAAAATGGTGATCCTGCCTCCAGGAATTTCAGAATGAGATGGTGTGTGAGAGCTGTCTCCTCCCATCTTATATTCCTCTCTTTAGACGTGCACCACTACCACACGGTGATGGAGGAACTGCCTCGGCCCATTTCATTGGTTAGAAGATAGGTGGGAGGAGTAGACAGAACAAAACGCTGGGAGGAAGAGGAAGTGAGGTCAGACTCGACAGCTCTCCGCTGGGGAGCAGATGCTTCAGAGAGAGATGCCATGCCCCTCTCCCGGGCAGACACACGCGATGAAGCTCCGACCCAGGATGGACTTAGGCTAGAATCTTCCCGGTAAGACCAGTGCTATACAGATGATAAGAAATGGGCTAGTCCAGGTGCGAGAGTTAGCCTAGAAGAGGCTAGGTAGAAATGAGCCAAGCAGTGATTAAATGAATACAGTGTCTGTGTAATTATTTCGGGTAAAGCTAGCCGGGCAGGCGGCTGGGGTGTTGGGGACGCAGCCCCACCGCCGCTCCTATTACTACAACACGGTTTCTATGGCAAACTAGCGTGACTACTGGGATTGAAGGTGTGTGTCACCACTGCCTGGTGTGTAAGGCTGACCAGTGGGTCTATTTTACTCTCTGATCTTCAGGCAAGCTTTATTTATTAAAATAGAAATGAAATATTACTACACTGCTCCTCATTCCATTGACCCAGCTGGGAGCAGCCCCTGAAAGACCTGTGACAGCTCTTTGCTTTGATCTCTCAAGCAACATATAGGGCTTTAAAAATTCTTACAATGGTTTACTGTGTGCGTATGTATGTGTGTGTGTAAATGTATGTATGTGCAGGCACGCACATGTTACAGTACATACGTGCAAAGTAGAAGAAACCCTCCGGCAACTGACTGTCCTTGCTTTCCACTTTACTTAAGACGGGGTCACTCACTTTTCATTGAAGCCTCTGCCAGGCTAGCTGGCCCATGAGGTACTGAGGACAGTCCTGCCTCGACTAGCAGCTTGTGGTAGCTGGCCTGGGACACAGACACATGCTACCATGTATGTCTTCATATAGTTTCTAGGGATGCGAACACAGGTGTTTGCATGTCCAAGGCAAGTACTTTACTCCCTGTACCAATCTCCCCATCCCCAATGCGTGTAGCTTGATGTGGGCGTACCCTGGTTAATCATTTCTGGCACTAACATTCACTCTCACACTTCCCACTCATTTGGGTGGTACGCATTTTAACATTTAATGTAAATGTTTAATGTTTATATTTAAATGTTTATAAAAAACATTTCTTCCAAAAAGAAGAGTTATTAATAAATTAAGCTGTCTGTGGTCTAAAAACATCCAGTTATTACAGGCATTACAGAAGATGAAGCTGGGTGCAAATCTGAAATTTCTAGCAAAACCTATTAGGAAAATACAGTTACAGTGTTTCCAAAGGTCTTGCATGGTGCCTTTCGCTTTATGTCTCTGTGCTGTACAGAGTTGTGTGGCAGACTTTTCCTGGGGACATGCACCATACAGACACTTACCCCAGATACGAGCCCACGACAGACCAAAGTATGGATACAACCAAAGCACAGGTGAGCCAATGAGTTCTATTGGGGGTACTCCCAGAGATATGAGCGAGGGGTAACTTGCAGGAACAAGAATGACTCGAAGACATCAGCATCACCAAAGCCCACTCCAGCAGGGGTGACGAGAGCTCACTGCGCAGCCTGCAGACAGCTCACAAGTAGCTCAGGATTCCTGCTTCTCTCAGGCCACTGTTTACCAGGCCCTTTGGACCACCAAGCGGTTCCCAAATCATGACACAGAGACGTCTTATTAGTTACGAATGCTCCGTCTTAACTTATGCTTGTCCCACTAGTTCTTACGCCTTAGCCTGTTTCTCTTCATCCGTGTTTTGCCTCAGGGCTTTCCCCCTTCCTGTATGTCCTGCTCTGTTTGCTGGCTGGCAGCAGCATGGCTTCTGGCCCCAGGGATGTCCCTCTATTTCTCCCTCATTCTCTTCCTTCATCTCTTCTCTCGAGCCTCGATTTCTCTCTTCCTACTTACTCTCCCTGCCTGCCAGCCTGTCCCTCTCTTGCCTGGCTATTGGCCATTCAGCTTTTTATTAGATCCATCAAATACCTTAGGCAGGCAAAGCCAAGCAAATGCAACACAACTTGACATAATTAAACAAATGCAGAACAAACAAATATGACACATTTTTACATTGTTAACAAAGGCAGAGGAAACAAGTGTAACACACGTTCACATAGTTAAAGTAACATCAGCAATACTGCTGGGCTTATCTAAGCAGCTCCTCTGAGAGTAACTCTCAGCAGTCTTTATCATTTATTCTTGGGAGGGAGGGGCCTAGTGAATCTAGTCTGTTTCAGGGACTTCCTGGAGCTATTTTGAGTTTTTCACTTTTTATCTTACAGTGCTTCTCTGGGAGATGGAATATTCCAATCTTCTAGGAAACTGGCACACAATATACAGTCTAGAGAGTACTCTGGGAGAGGCATAGATTTGGTGTTGAATGAGTGAGTTCAAGTATTTAGAGTGGCAAAGTAAAAGAATAAATAAAAAGAGATTAGATAGTTGATAAAGAGATAGATAAATAGATAGACATAGATAGATGATAGATAGATATAGACAGATGATAGTAGATAGATAGATAGATAGATAGATAGATAGATAGATAGATAGATAGATATAAATATAGGTAGATAGATGATAGATAGACAGACAGACAACAAAACATGTTGTAGGGGTGGGGAAGGCACGCACATAGTAGACAGACTACATTGCCAAAATGCTTCCCAATCCTCCTAAGCCTGCATCTTCAAAACATGCTTTTAACTTGTATATTTTCTATTAATGTAGCAAGGAGTTTGGGATCCTATCCTGGCCAGACACAGCCAGTATCTCCTCAAATGATTTAGGTTCCTTTATTTCTTTTTTTTAAAATATTTATTTATTTGTTATGTATACAATATTCTATCTGTGTGTATCCCTGCAGGCCAGAAGAGGGCACCAGATCTTATTACAGATGGCTATTAGCCACCATGTGGTTGCTGGGAATTGAACTCAGGACCTTTGGAAGAGCAGGCAATGCTCTTAACCACTGAGCCATCTCTCCAGCCCCTCCTTTATTTCTTTAATTTGAACTTTGGGGGGATATGTATAGGGATATGGAAAAGTGTATAGGGGTAAGAAAAAGTAAGTATACTCTAGATTTGGGAAGTTCCTTCCCATCAACATTTTAACTCTTTTGCTCTCCCAACCCCCAGCCCCACCTCACCCCACTTTTTTGTAATATGAAGAACCAAACCCAGGGCCTCCTGCGTACTCGGCAAGCACTCCTAAGCGGCATACTCAGCTTTGTTTTCTCTCTCAATGTCTTTGTTTTATTTCTATTTTTAAAAGATACTATTTCAAGACTTCCAGGTGAGATGGCAGGCTTCCTCCACGTGATCCAGCAGAGAAGTGCCAGTATTAGAACCAGAAAGGCGCTCTTCCAAAAAGAGGGGGAGATGAAAAGATTCAAGAAACCCACACAAGGAGTAACAAGCGCAGAAGCAATGTACCCACCATGAGAAAGCTGGGCTGAGTGCAAACCCAATGTGGCTCTCCAGGACAGGAGGGGAGCAGAGGCCTTCTCCAAGTGGCCGTGGTGGAAAGAGACTGTCAGTCCCAGCTGTAGGACAAGCCTGCGGCTCTCACTAGCCTCAAATCCAGCTGTTGGGCTTGCTGAGACCGTGACTTCTCCGGGTGGGATAGATCATCCCTGGAAGGAGTTCCCAGACCTCAGAGGGCCGTGGCTGGTGCCCCTCTGACATGAAATCTATTATTTAAAACTGAACCCTCCCGAAGGATTGGGGCACAGGGAATGGTCACCAGCCTGGCAGCCTAGATTCAACCTGCCTCAGGACCGTGGTGACAGACAGCCCAGAAGGAGGCTGTGGAGGGCACAAGGGCTGAATGCTCACAGGCAAAAAAGTACAAGCAAGGAATGGTTAGGCCCAGGCAGCGATGATACAGGGAAAGGTAACCCTAACCTCAGGGCCTATGAACAGAACGCATCAAATGAAATTAATATGTGTAGCTTGAATTGTAATTGGTATTAACAGTAAAAACCTGGAGTAAGATATAGGGGTTCATGCTGAAAGATCAGAGAAATGGAGCAGCCAATCACTAGAGAGTTCTGTAGCACAATAATAAAAACCCAGAGACAGATCTTGGGGTTCAACCTGATGATCTGAAAAGCAAAGCAGCCAGCCACTAGAGAGCGCTTTCCTCTATGAAATTCAGACTGAAAAGGAGCAAGCTCCTGTCTCATCCCGCCTTATATTCCTCTTTAGTGCTGGGATTAAAGGCATGCACCACCACCGCCTGGCCTCTGTGACTAACTAGTGTGGCTGCTGGGATTAAAGTGTGTGCCACCACCGCCTGGCCTATATAGCTAACTAGTGTGGCTGCTGGGATTAAAGGTGTGTGCCACCACCGCCTGGCCTCTGTGACTAACTAGTGTGGCTGCTGGGATTAAAGGTGTGTGCCACCACCGCCTGGCCTCTGTGACTAACTAGTGTGGCTGCTGGGATTAAAGGTGTGTGCCACCACCGCCTGGCCTCTGTGACTAACTAGTGTGGCTGCTGGGATTAAAGGTGTGTGCCACCACCGCCTGGCCTATATAGCTAACTAGTATGGCTGTTTTGCATTCTGATCTCCAGGCAAGTTTTATTTATTAAAATACAAATGAAATCTCACTACAGAGTTCTTACCTCTACCAATGCTCAGACCAAAGGGGTGATCCTATCTCTACGGATGTTCAGACGGCATCTGTCTCTATAAAACCTCAGACTGCATCCGAGCTCCTGTCTCCTCTTGCCTTAGATTCCTCTCTCCACCCAGCCATATCACTCCTGTCTCTACCTCCCTAATCCTGGGATTACAGGCATGGGATCCACAGTGCTGGGGTCACCTTTGTGTGAGCTCTGTTTCTCTTTTAGACAGATTCGATCTCGTGTAGCCCAGGCTGGCCTTGAACTCACAAAGATCCGCTTGCCTCTGTCTCCTGAGTGCCGAGATTAAAGGTGTGTGCCACCACTGCCTGGCTCTATGACTAACTAGTGGCTTAATGCTGCACTCTGATCTTCAGGCAAGCTTTATTTGTTAGTTCACAAACAAAATATCACCACAAATGTGGAGTTTGATAACTCTGAGCCTGAGATGTGGATATATCAACTTCCATTACCACCTTTCTTCCATGAAACTCACTGATACACAATTGACAAATACTGAGGTTCCAACAGAGTGCTTGACATCCACAGCTGTATTCCTCCAGCAGGGTGATTGATACTTGGTGGGTTTTGAAATTATGAAGCCAAGTTCACCTATTCAGATCTCAGGACTGTGGCTTTTTCCCACATTCCCAACACACTTGGGAGGAGCCCTCAAGATATACCATTCATTAGCTACCTCAGGAGATACAAACTGGGGAATCCTGGGGATGTGGGAGAATCTGCCTTGCCCACCATTACAAAGCTCAGGGTGGTCGTCAGAAGCCCTGTATGCAAAGAAGACAGCTCTGGCAGACTTTGGACAGTTGGCCAATACAGATTCAAACACAAATCATAGGAAACACAGGAGTCCACAAAATCAAATGTGCCTCTCCTCTCTGCATACACCATGTACCTATCTATGTGAGGTATGGCGGCATGCATCTCTAACTTTAGTTCCTAGAAGGCAGAAACAGGAAGATCTCTGTTCTTTTAAGGCCAGCCTTCTCTACACAGTGAATTCTAGGGTAGTTTCTACATAGTGGGACCTTGTCTCAAAAATAAAAAAGCATCATTTACTCAAAAAAAAAGCCCTCAAAATAACAGATAATTTAGCAAGAGTATTTCACATAAAAGATGTCTAGTCTTAGCTACAAGTTCACTGTCTTCAGGGACTAAGCAGTATACTTCTATTCTGCTGCCATCAAGTATGTGAGTTCTTCCTCAAGAAATCCTTTTGAGTCTGAAATACTCACAGTGTTCCAGCTATCTCTGCAAACTCCAGACAATTGAGTCTGAGATAGTCACAGTGTTTCGGTTATCCCTGCAAACTCCAGGCAATCGAGTGTGAGATACAACGTTCCAACTATCCCTGCAAACTCCAGACAATTGAGTCTGAGATAGTAACAGTGTTTCAGCTGTCCATGCAAACTCCAGACAATTGAGTCTGAGATACTCACAGTGTTTCAGCTGCCCCTGCAAACTCCAGGCAATCGAGTGGGAGATAGTCACAGTGTTCTAGCTATCCGTGCAAACTCCAGGCAATCGGGCAAAAGCTGAACAAACTCCCTTTCAGGTGCTATTCCAGGTGTCTCTGTAGAACATTTCTGTTTACATGTATTTGATCAGAACACAGTCACGCTGACACCTCAGCAAGGGAGGCTGAGTGACATAGTCTCTTTGGCTGAGTGATGTGGCTTCTAGAGCAGGCCTTGATAAACAGGAGGGCAACTGAAGATGAACAAGGCAGAAAACTGGAAGGAAAGGTAAGAATATAGTAATATATTAATTATATATATAGTAATATAGTCACTTTGAATACAGTAAATCAACCATAAAAAATTAGCAAATGAAGAAACACCCGTATATCCAACACATTCAAGATCTAGATTCATACACGTTAGGGAACATGCTCACTGACTTCTGAAAGAGATTAACTTACCCCTTCTACTTAGGTTGTCGTAGAATGAGATTTTACATATTTCCTACACGCAGCATAAGTATAAACTTCATAATAGGAGGCAATCATGTTTTCCAACTGGGCTATATGAATGGTGTTTTCTAAACAGTGTGAGATAATGGGGGGGGGGATTTATAATCCATCCTATATAAATCTATCAGCTGAGGGGCGTGGTCTGTGATAGAGCATTTGACTGGCAGTCATAAAGCCCAGGCTCGATCCCCAGTACCACACACACCAAACAAATACAGCACACAAAACAAAATCAGCAAGCAAAAAAACCCAAGCCTCCCATCACCTCCCACTTCACTGTTGAGGGAGCTTGTGGCAGCTCACTAGAGGAGAGTTACCGCCACCTGCTGGGGAACTGCAGCATTAATCCTTCAAATTACCACACACGCTTGGAGGCGCACACACAGGCCTAAGCACAACTTGATTTCTGTTAGTTATAGTTCCCCACTATAACACTCAAAACCAACGCTAGATAATTAATCTGCTTAAGCTACACCAGTCTGCTGTGTGCGGTGACACGGGCTGAGACGGGACAGTCTCAGAGTACAGGACCTGGACTGTACAAATTCCTTACTTTCAGGAAGTGGACAACTCAAAGGCTTCATTCAGAAAGTCCCTGAAACTGATCTGATACACAAAGACCCTCCCTCCTCAAGCGTCTATAGCATGCAAAGACTGTTTAGATACACTTTCGGACAAGCTAAGCTCCTGGAAGAGATTCAGACCAGCTGAGCTGCCTAGAAGATACTTTTCGATTTGTTTAATTGCTTGTTGGTTGCTGAGTGAGCTGGTTACCAGCTTTTCTGAGCTGCTATAGATTCCAGAACGGACCTTGGTGCCGCAACTGTCTTTGAGTCATTCCCGTAAGTAACCCCTTACCCATATTCCTGCAGGTCACCCCTAATAAAACTCATCTGTTCAAACTGAACTTCCGTGCTGTTTGTTATGAGTACGCATTTGTTCACATACCACAGGAATGTCACACAACACATGGTGACTTATGGACTATAATCAATCCTAGTACTTGGAGGTGGAGGTAGGGGATTATCATGGTAAAGTCAGGCTGTATTATATAATGAGTTCCAGGACAGCACAACAGAAAGAAGCCAGAAAGTTGTGTTCTCGTGCACTATTTAGGAGAGGTTCCCTGGAGAGACAGCAGAGGGGAGCAAACAGAGAAGGAGCAGAAAGGCCTTTGCTACATCCTAGATTCTAAATGGCGACCACTACTCTTAGCTATTTTATCAGACACAAGTCATACAATACCCAAACATCAGCTATAATTTCCTATGTGCCTCTGTTTTCTGTTTTGAATATTGTAATTACAGTTTATTGATTTGTGTGTGTGGATGTGAAGGTAAGAGAAAGCAGTTGGAGTCTGCTCTCTCCTTCTACCACGTAGCGCCTTGGAATCTAACTCAAGTTGTCAGGCTTGGTGGCAAGCGCCTTTGTCTGCTGAGCCTTCTCACCAGACACCATCTGCTTTCATACATGTAACATACACAAAGATTTAAGAGTTTGTCTAGCCAGGCAGTGGTGGCACATGTCTTTAATCCTAGCACTCTGGAGGCAGAGGCAGGCAGGTCTCTGAGTTCAAGGCCAGCCTGATCTACAGAGTTAGCTCAAAGACAGTCAGGACTACATAGAGAAAACCTGTCTCAAAAGAAAAAATTAAGAATTTGTTCGTTAAAGCAAGCTTTAACAGTTGAAAAAGGGTTCTGACTTTTTCTTTTTACAGTACTCTTTGTAGAGCTATAATATTCTCCTCCTCCTCCTCCTCCTTCCTCTTCCTCATGTTTTTTACAATGCTGGTACCCAAACCCAAGGCCTCATGCACACTAGATAAGTGCCCTGCCATCCTGAGCTCTATCCCCAGGTCTGTGTTGATTTCAATTACAAGTTTTGAGTTTGTTTATTTCTGTTTTGTTTTGTTTGTTTTTCTCAAGACAGAGTTTCTCTATGTAACAGCCCAGGCTGTCCTGGAATTCACTCTGTAGACCAGGTTGACCTAAAACTGACAGAGCTCCACCTGTCTCTGCCTCCCGAGTGCTAGCATTAAAGGTGTGTGCCACCACTCCTGGTTCAATCACAACTATTTAACTTTTTTTTCTAAGTGAAATAGGAAGGTATGGGGTGCATACATGCCTGTAATTCCAGTGCTACAGAGACTGATACAGGAGGATTGCTGTAAATTCAAGCCTAGCTGGAGCTACTTCAGTGAGTACCAAACCAGCCAATGCTACATAATGAGACCCTGTCTCCAAGTGGGAAAAGGCAAAACAATTATAGAATCTACATAAGTAGTTTCTTAAAATATTTAAAAATATAAGTCTTGTCTTCATGAGGCTTGAAGGTGATGATGGGCAAAGAGGTCCACAGACTCTTGTGTCCTTCACAGGGCACATGTCTCTAGCCACATTGTCATTCTAGACTAACTCTTTATTCTCCTAATTTAAAATGTTTCTATTTTAGTGGGAGGAGTCACAGATGTGTGCCTGTGCAGAGGCCAGAGGAGGTTACAAGGTGTCTTCTACTCTACCTCTCTCTCTTCTCTGAAGATGGAGTCGTTTACTAAACCTGAAGATTTGGACTTCTTCACTTCTGCAGGGCTTGCTGCCCAGTGAGTTTCTGACCTCACAAGGCTGGGGTCACAGGTGTGTGGCTATGCTCAGGATTTTATCACATGGGTGCTGGGAATTCTAACCCAGGACCTCATGTTTGCACAGCAAGCCTGCTTCTCTCCTGAGCTGTTCTCCCAGTCACTGGACCGAGTCCACTCCTGGATGAGCCTCTGCCACTCTGTGACGAGTCATCTGATGCTTGAAGACATGGGTCAGCAAAGGGGGACTTTTCTCTGGGTAAATGTGGGGGTTTTGTTTGTTTGTTGTTTTATTTTTAAATCTAGGACTGGGAGGGTTTTTAGTCTGGGCCCTCAGGAAACATCAAAAGAACAATGAAGCTCAATTTTATCAGTTACTCAACACAACTGGTTAGGACACTGGGTAATCTTAGTACAGTATTCCGTTTTTCAAACTATTTTTGTTTTATGTTCATAAGTGTTTTGCCTACATCTATTTATTTATGTATGTATGTGCATTGCACGTGTGTTTTGTGCCCCCACAGGGGCCAGAAGATGGTGTTGAATACCCTGACACTGGAGTTAAGGAGATTGTAAGTGACCATGTGGATGCTGGGAACCGAACCCAGGACCACAGCAAAAGCAGCAAGCACTCTTAACTGCTAAACTTCTCTCCAGCCCCTACCCCTACCCCACCCTGGTGTAATATTATTGAGTTGTCTACTCTTGAAAATGTTCCTGCCTCAGGCACTAAAAGGGAATGCTGTTGTTCTGAAAAAGATGCTTAGAGGCTTCAAACATGTTTGGAAATGGAAAGAGGAGGTCTAAGCAATATCAGTGAGGACACATCTCACTTAGACCAGGCTGGCTTCAAACTCCTTCTGTAGTAGAGGATCTCTCTACCATTCCCTCCCCAGCAGCCCTGGGATTACAGGTGCCACCACCATTCGGGTTTTATGAGGTACTGGAACAGCGTGCCTCCTGCATGCTAGGAAAAGACTCCAACTGAGTTACCCGCGCCTCTCCCGCCCCCCCCCCCCCAGTCCTAAGAGGATAAACTTCATTAAGTCATCAAATTTGTTGCATTTGTTACAGCGGCCCAGCTAAGCAATACAAAATACTCTCAACTTTCTCCTTAGTAAGTCCAGCTGGATCCTGGTGTGCAGCCACAATACATAAGGGATCCTAGGCCTGAAACGTTGTTACAAAAATATGCCAAGCAAACAAACAAAAGATCTGCTGTCTGGGTTTCTTTGATGCTACCCCAGTTGATTGCTGCGGGCCTTCACACTTAAAGCCGCAGTACTGTAGCTGTTCTTCCCTATTCGTGTGTGTACATTCCTTCTCCATTGAGGATGGAGTTGATCTCTTCAGGGAAACGCTGAGGCTACGCTTGCATGCTCGCAGTAGGGGCCCTGCCCCTTACTCAGGACTCTTTCGAAGCCCTGTCCGGGAACTTTTCTGGGACTGCTTGGGTGAGGCATGTCTCCCGGTCTGGATCGGTGGATATCGGGTCTGTTCCCGAGCGGCTGAGACAGTGTCCAGGTTGATGCTGGCGCGGCCGCTCAGGCCCCGCGCCCCCAGCCCGCGTCTGCGGCTGCGCGGCCGGCCCGGGAGGGGGCGCGGCGGGCGGCTGGGAGCGGGGCCGCGAGCGGCATGTCTCGCTACACCAGGCCCCCCAACACCTCCCTGTTCGTCAGGAACGTCGCCGACGCCACTAGGTGAGCCAAGACGGGACCCCGCGGGAGTACGGGTCGGGGTGGAGGGGTGTCTGGGTGCGGGCTGGGTGGTGGGCTGTCGCATGCCGGCCGGGTGCCTCGGTGCCCGGCTGCAGGCTGTCGGGTGCCTGCCAGCTGGGTGTCGGGGTACCAGTGGGTGTTGGCGTGCTGGCCGGGTGTTGGAGTCATGGACAGGTGTCGGTGTACCGAACTACTGGGTGTACGGGTGTTGGGGTGCTGACCAGGTGTTGGGGTGCTGTCATGATGACAGGATGCTGGCCGAGGTGCGGGCCGTGGTGGCAGTGCTTGCTCAGGCCCTGTTGTCACTGCGTCCTGCAGACGCCGCCCACTAACCTTCCGGAGTAACTGGGGCTGTCTCATCTCAGGATGCGCACCTTAGGCCTTGCAATTTCCTCTGCGCTGTTCAGGCAGTGCTGACGGCCCAAATTTAATATACGAGGCCAGCCTGGTCTACAAAGCGAGCTCCAGGACAGCCAAAGCTGTTTCACAGAGAAACCCTGTCTTGAAAAGCCAACACACGCACACACGCGCGCGCGCGCACACACACACACACACACACACACACACACACACACACACACACACGACTAGTCGATTATCTGATGTATATTTTTCTTGTTTTTCTTTGAGTGCTGGAGACAGTCTTAGCCCTTCATCTTGGTTAAGTTGTCAGTTTCAATCCTGGGAGTCTGTCTCCTGCAGCCCTCATTGAAAATTCTGTCTAGAGGATTGTCAAGCATAGAGCTTAAGAAATGTCCTTTTTCATAGAGCACTTTTTCTTTTAATAGGAGTAGGAGGAAATGGGAGAGGTGACATTAAAAGACACCTTAATTTCACTGGAATCACTTAATCCCACTTTCTAGTTCTACCATCTTGTCCACTTAAGGAAAAGTTGAAGTTCAAAGGTTTTAACCTTTGTGCCTGGACCCAAATAGGCACAAAACTATGCATTTCTTCACATGTTGGTTTCTGGAGTAATCATGACTTAAGTTTTGATTTGTTAAGAGAGAGTCTCCATCTAGTCCAGGGTGGTCTCAAATTCCCTACGTAGGCGAAAATGACCTTGAACTTCTCATCCTTCTGCCTCCACCTCCCTCCCAAGTACTAGGATCACCGGTGTGCACCACCACTAAGCTGATAATCTACTTTTAGGGATATTAAGTGCTTCAAATTTGATCACTATAAATATATGTGCCACAACTATAGACTGTTCATTAATAGAATTTTAAGATGCCTGTGTTTTATGGTTCTTTTCTTACCCTGTTTATCAATATATTGTTACATAGAGAAGCAGAATTTAATATTTGGGTAGGCTTTAAAAAATCTCACACTTAGACAACTTGGACAATTAGCGCCAGGTCTTTGTGGCATGTTTACAAAAGAAACCCCAGACATTTCCAAATCAGATGGCCCCAAGAGGTATGCAGGTGACTGAGGCTGCCAGCTTACAAGGCATAGTAGAATGGCCCGGACTGCAGCAAATGAGTATGCACCATCTAACGGGGAAGTCATGTTGCTACCTCCCCCCCCCCTTTTCAATTCTAGAGATTCTGACCCAGGGCTGTGTGCATGCTGGGCTCCCTACTGATCTATAGCTACTGGGACATCGCTTCAGCAACCAGGATTTGGGCTTCCTATGCCAACCTCTCCCCTAGCTGTGATTACAAGCATATGCCGCTAGCACCCCCAATTTGCCTTGCCTCAACTTACTTTCAAGAGAAGTCAGAAACCTGGATTTTTGTGTATATTGAACTAGCTTTTAAAACATCGCTATTATTAAGTTGTATAAGGGGCTAGCAAGATAACTCCGTGAGTGGAGATGCCTGCCTCCAAGCCTGAGGATCTGAGTTCTAGCCCTGGGAGCTACGTGCTGGAAGAAGAGAACAACCCCCTCGAGTTGTCCTCCGATCTCACATAAGCCACATGCACACACCACGCTAAAGATGTATTCAGATGAATAATGTGGATTCTCTTCTTTGTAGATTTAGAAGCTCTAAAATAGTGGATATTTCATATTTCTATAATGCTCCAACATTGTGCATTCTGAATAAAACACATCTGGCCTGGGGGTGCAGTTCAGCAGATTGCTTGCCTTACATTCTTGAGGCCTTGGGTTCTGTCCCCAGCACCACAAAGTAAAACAAACAACAACAAAAAAAAACCATGTCTTCATGTGACTACGAACCTTGGATCCAGGTAACCCTCCCCCGAGTGCTTAAACTGATAATTGAGAGTTACTAATTCTATTTTCTGTTCTTTCATCACTTTTTAGTCCGACACTGGGGAGGTAATCAAAACTGAGATTGTTTTGTATCAAGAGAATAATAGTTTCTCGTTTTTGTTAAATACCCACTGTGTGACAAGTGCCAGGTGAAAAACTTAGAATAAGTCAGAGATGGCCCAGTAGGGTCAAACACCTGTGGCCAAGCCTGACAGCCCGCGTTCAGTCCCCAGGGCAAACAAGGCAGGAGAGCTGACTACTTCGTGCTATTGTTCGATCTCCACATGAACACTGTGGCATCTGTGCCCAACACATACACACATGCAGAGAGTAAATGTCATTTTTAAAAGCTTCACATATATCACCTTATTTAGTTTTTGTCATCGCGTATGCCTTATTTAGGGTTAACACTGCTGTGATGAAATACCATGACAAAAGCAACTGAGGGAGAAAAGGGCTCTTTTTGTTTATGCATCCACATCACACAATTCATCATCAAAGGAAGCCAAGGCAGGAGCCCAAACAGGGCAGGAACCTAGGGTAGGAACTGATGCAGAGATCATGAGGAGGTTGCTGCTTACTGACCTGCTCCACAGGGCTCCCTCAGCCTTCTTATAGAATCCAGGACTACAAGCCCAGGAGTGGCTCCACCCACAATGGACTGGGCCCTCCCACATCAATCACTAATTAAGAAAATGCCCTACAGTCTTCCCACAGCTTGATCTTATGGAGGCATTTTCTCAGTTGAGGCTTCCTCCACTCTAGCTTGTTCAGGCTGACATACTGCAAGCCAGTACACTGTGTGTATGTTTACATTTTATTTCAGATTTTAGAGACAGAGTTTCTCTATGAAGCCAAGAGAAGGCACGAGGAGCAGAGGCCCAAACATCTGCATACTCAGTAATCCCAGAAAGTACTAAAACGAAAGTCATAATAGATATGCAAAGGACGTGTAGGGTAAAAGAGAGGAAGAATATACAAAGAAAATATAAATAATAAATTATTTTAAATGAAGAGATGTGACATGACATCATGAGACAAGGGACATCCAGAGATGCCACTGAGTTCATTTTCTGCTGGCATCTACTCCTGGGCATGCAGCCGACCAATGAGAGTAGTTTGTTTCCCCAGTGAGACTCCTTTGGAGGAAATGGAATTTTCATTTGCAAGTGATCATCAAATTGGAGATTGCTCTGGGTTAGGAATGGGGGCCTGTGTCCACGTCTCCTCAGTCCTTGGACCCCAAACTGATGCAGACCAGTGCCAGGCTCCGTGCGTGCTGTGTCTTCATTCTCTGTGAATCTGCAAGTGTCTCTACGGTAAGATGGAGTCCTTTGGGTGTATGCCCAGAGTGCTACAGCTAGATCTTGACATAGGTCGGTTCTCAGCTTCCAGGGGAATCACACGCTGATCTCCATAGTGGCCACACTAGTTTGCATTCCAATCCGCAGTGACTAAGAGCTCCCTTTCTGTGACTCTTCTCCAGCATCTGGGGTCATTTTTTTTAAGCTTGGCCATTTTGACTGGTGTAATATGAAATCTCAAAGCTATTTTAATTTGCAGTTTCCTGATGGCTAGGGATGTTGAACATTCCTTAAACTGTTTCTCAGCCATTTGTATTTCATCTTTTGACTAATCTCTGTTTAGTTCTGTACCCCATTTTTTAATTGTGTTATTTGTTTTCTTGGTGTTTAAGGTCTTTTTATTCCTTTGTATATTATATATAGTTGACAAATCTTTTTCCCATTCTGTAGGCTGCTCTTCACTGGAATGATGGTGTCCTTTGCTGTACAGAAGTTGCTTTGTGTAATGAGGTCCCGTTTGTCAGTTATTGGTACTAATGCCTGCTATGTTGATCCCTTTTCAGAAAATTCCTTCCTGTTCCTATAAGAGCTATTATATTACAATTCTCTCCTCCATCAATTCAGGGTATCAGGTCTTCTGTTGAGACCCTTGGTCCATTTTGAGTTGAGTTTTGCACAGGGTAAGAGATATGGGTCTAGTTTCATTCTTCCACTCAGTAACTTCCATTCACTTTCATTCAATCCAGCTTGACCGGCACCATTTGTTGAAGGTGTTGTCTTTTCTTCAGTGTGTATTTTTGGCCTCCTTGTCAAAACTCAGGTGCTTATAGGTGGATGGACTTAATTTCTGGGTTCTTGTTTTCAGGAAAAGGCACTCCATGTGCAATCCTGACAACCTGAGTTTGATCCCCAGATTCCACCACTGTTACTGATATTCCATCACTGTTACTGATAACAACTCCTTCCATTCACCGGGACCAGAAGCTGTGCAGTCACCTTGGAGTCTCCCTTCTGTATTGTTTTTAAAGCTCTCTTCTTTCTTCAGGACCATGCATGCTTAGAACTTAAGGCTGAGCCTCTGTGAGCTCTCTCAGGCTGTGTGTGACAGTGATTGATGACAGACAGGCGTGTTTTTCCATCTCCATTACTTGCTAGCTCAGTGACATTATAGACAGACTAATCTGTCTGTAAACAGCCAGAGTTGTGGGAATTAAGTCATATTCAGACAAACAGCTTCTTGTGTATGTAATTGTCAGCTAGCACAACTAGACATGTGCCTCCAGTTAAATTGTCGCTCCACAAAGAGAAATAATGCTGTTGTCAAGGTTCAAAGGAAATGCCAATTCTCCAAACTCCAAAAAGCAGTCCAAATACCCAGAAATGAGCTCAACATGGACGATAGGAGGAGTTCCCCATTCACAGATTCCCTCCAGCTCACAGGTTTCCCTCCTCCAAAGCTGCTCACTTTCCTTATAACCCTGCTATTTCTATTATGTTCTCTCTAGACTCTGTTCCTCTCGCTCTTTTCTCTACTCCCTATCCCCTGCTATTCTCCCCTCTCTCACAGATAGTCCTGGTCACGTCCATCCTGCTGGTCATTGATGTGGGAGGGTCTTCTGTCTATGTGTTACTTTCATTGGTTAATAAAGAAACTGCCTTGGCCCTTTGATAGGACAGCAGCTTAGATAGGTGGAGTAGACAGAACAGGATGCTGGGTAGAAGGCAGTGAGGCAGTCGCCATGAAGCTCTGGCCCAAGATGGACATAGGTTAGAATCTTCCCGGTAAGCCACCACCTTGTGGTGCTACATACATTAATAGAAATGGGTTAATCAAGATATGAGAGTTAGCCAAGAAGAGGCTAGATATAATGGGCCAGGCAGTGTTTAAAAGAATACAGTTTGTGTGTTGTTATTTCGGGTGTAAAGCTAACCATGCGGGAGCTGGGCAGGACAAAAAACAGGCCTTCTTGCCTCTTCACTACAGGTCCACTCTACTTCTCTCTCTCTCTGCTCTGGACTCCTTCAGATGCCTCTGACTGCGCTCTCTCTCTCTCTCTCTCTCTCTCTCTCTCTCTCTCTCTCTCTCTCTCTGCTTTTTCTTAAGTAAGCCCTGTGCCTTTAATGGTAGAAGACATACAGAAGGTTCAAAATATCATTAGCTATAAGAATAAAGTAGTTAACTTTGCTTTATGGTATACGGGAAGAACACACTTTTTTTTTTGTTAAAGTCCAAGAAATAATTCTGAGACTGCTTTAGATTCTAATTTCTTGCTTTCTGAAAACAAAATTCAAATAAACATGAAGTTATAGTGAGACAAGAATGCATTCTTAAATGAACATCAAGTCTTGTGATGGAAGTAATTTTCAAGAGTGGACGTGCTGGGCCAGGCCTTTTGAAATTAAGTTAACAACCACATAAAATGTTTGTAAAAATACAGACTCCCAGGTCCCCCATCCAGACTTCCTGGATTAGGGTCTCCAAGAAAGAAAGGACTCAGAGGAGATTTTTTTTTTCCTTTTAAAGCCTTGGGTGAAACTAGGCTTGATGGTGCAACCTGCAGTCTTACCACTTGGGGAACTAAGGCAGAAGGACTGTTAGTATAAGGCCAGCCTGGTCCATATAGCAAGGCTTGGTTCCCCCACCCACAAAGAGAAAGAAATGTGAGTAACTGTTATAAGAGACAGCTGTAGATATGGAAGTTTAGACAATATACTTTCATTTTCCTCTTTTTTTTTATTTTTATTTGTGTGTGGGCCTCTCTCTGTGTTCTATTCCTCCTCTTCTCTCTCCATGCTTAAAGAGTAAAAGACAACTTGCAGGAGATGATTCTCTTTCCACCATGTGGGCTTAAGGTTTTGAACTCCGGTCTTTAGGCTGAGCTACTCAGCCTTTACCCAGTGAGCTGGGCCCTCTCACTGGCCGGACGATACGCTTTGTTTTGAAAGTTTCAGTTGGATTTCTGTAGGCCAAGTGTTATTCAGCCTGTTTATATTTACTTGCCTTGTTTCTGTACCGCTCCAGGCCCGAGGACCTACGCCGAGAGTTCGGTCGGTACGGCCCCATAGTGGACGTTTACATCCCGCTTGACTTCTACACTCGCCGCCCCCGAGGGTTCGCCTATGTTCAATATCCTCTACTGTACGTGCGCATGCAAACATGCTTCATAGTGTGCTTATCCACATACGTGTTTAGGGATGGATGTTATGAGATCAACATTGTCTTATTAAATGTGTTTTTTCTTTATCTCAGAAACTCTACAACAGTCCCCCATCGCCTTACCCCCCTCTCCGAGCCCCCCTTCCCCCAGTCTGGACCAGCTTGTTAGCTAGACTCCAACCATAAGCGATGGGAGAGACTGGAGCCAGCGTCCCCTTTGATATGTTAATAGGCGCTTCAGGTAGCCATTTGTGCCAGGTTTCTTTGAGACCTCTATGGTTTCCTGTTACTTTATACTTACACCTAACTAGTAGCACATAGGGGACTGTTGAAAGTAGTAGGTTCAGAGGTGGGCACCACCCTCAAAGAGCCAAGGTCATCTTTTGTCTTAGCTTGCTTTTATTATTGCAGTTCTGTTTATAATGAGTCATTTCTCTTACATTTCATAACTAGACTTTTAGCGATAGAGGCCTTTTACTTACAGAATAAAAGCTTCTGCGTGCTGATATTTCCAGTGAAAACCTGATAAATCCTTTCTCTGAAAAGGGGGTTAAGCCCTAAGCAGTTTATTTTATTTCTTGATTTTATAATGCCAGCTAATTTGAAATTAATTTCTTTCCTCACATTTCAAATTATGCTGCTAATTGTATCTGCTATTCTGTTCTTGTATTCATGCTTCTAAATCACAAGAGTGCATCTGTTTTCATAATAAAACAGAAAAGCTTTTCTGGTTATTCATATTGGAGCCAGAACTTGGTTTTCTTGTCGATTGAATTTCACATGTAAATAATACCCAGAAACAGTTTCGTTTACCGTCTGATGTCCAAAGTGTCCTTAACAGCAGCTCATGTTTGAAGATGTTCGAGATGCTGAAGACGCACTCTATAACCTCAATAGGAAGTGGGTCTGTGGCCGGCAAATCGAGATACAGTTTGCCCAAGGTGATCGCAAAAGTAAGTGTAAAGGACCCTTAGCTCTCTATGACAGAGCCAAGCTGTTACTGTTTCCGAGTGTCAGCAACAGTAGCGTGTCACTTAAAGGTCTTCAGAATACGGTCCCGACCGAGCGGCAGGGACTGTGGTTTTCAGGGGTAAACTCTTAGGAACCTTGTTCTTCATGTTCTAGCACCCGGGCAAATGAAGTCGAAGGAACGCCACCTGTGCTCGCCGAGTGATCACAGGAGATCCCGAAGCCCCAGCCAGAGGAGGTCTCGAAGTCGAAGTTCATCGTGGGGCAGAGACCGGAGGCGCTCAGACAGCCTGAAAGAGTGAGCACTGAGAGCATCAGCACACGGCTCCGTGTTTCCCTTTTTCTAGGAAATGTTTTAAAGAAGTACTAGGGCGGGTTTAATATGGACAAACAAATTTCTGTAGAAAGACATGCTCTTCCCTATCACATATGGGTTCTGTTTG